>NC_068911.1:112818503-113443503 GCF_023091745.1 Budorcas taxicolor
TCTCTTGTGTTGTTGGAAGAGGGTCTTTGCTATGGCCAGTGCATTCTCTTGGCAGAACTCTATTAGCCTTTGCCCTGCTTCATTCTGTACTCCAAGGCCAAATTTGCCTGTTACTCCAGGTGTTTCTTGACTTCCTAGTTTTGCATTCCAGTCCCCTATAATGAAAAGGACATCTTTTTTGGGTGTTAGTTCTAGAAGATCTTGCAATTCTTCATAGAACTGTTCAACTTCAGCTTCTTCAGCATTACTGGTCAGGGCATAGACTTGAATTACCATGATATTGAATAGTTTGACTTGGAAACGAACAGAGATCATCCTGTCATTTTTGAGATAGCATCCAAGTACTGCATTTCAGACTCTTTTGTTGACTATGATGTTATTCAATGTAAATTTAAATTGCAAAAGTTATAATGACTTTATAATTGCATATAAAGATATGTATATATATATTATCATCCTTAAAATTATCAGGATTTTTTATATTAAAAACTTATTCAGATAAAATAAAACCCTTTCTTATTATTGCAAATGTTTCAATAACTGGGAAACAAAGTCTTTACTTGCAAAGATACTATCTCCTGATTTCATGTCATCATAACTGAACTATGAAAATGCTCTTGAGAACATTTTTCTCCAGAAAGAGAATTTTAGGATATATATTTTTGGATGAGTAGAAAGTTGCAAAAGTCTGTGTTTTCATAGAGGTCTTAGAGGACCATTAAATCAGTATTTATGGAAGTTTCCTATATCAGTTTTGAAAACACGTGCTTCAAAATTGACATTTAGTTCATTTATGGAGGCAAATGGATGTGCTGACTTACTTTAGAAAATTAAATTTTTGATGTGTTTTTGGTATTGGAACAGATATGTTTTAAGTTACTATCAACTTGCTTATTCAAGATAGATAGTTTAAAAAATTTATAAAAACAAATAAATATAAAGAATGAAATATAATAATAAAGCCAATAGACAGAAATAGCCCAAAGAGAAAAAAGTTAGCAAAAGCATTACTTTTCCATTACTTTGGTAATTAGAAAGTTTAGATATATCCTTCCCATTAACAGAAAGCTGTCCAGATGCAGATAGACATAAAAAGTAACATAAAGTGGTAATGAGATTGAGGAGGTAATGGTAAAAGTCTCCATCCTGAATATTTCATGATATGTCACCATTCAAAGGATGTCAGTATTTAGCTTCCTCGCAGCTCAGTCTTCAAAGACACAATACAAACAAGCAATCAAAGTTCTGGTACTTGACAATATCTTCAGCAAAATATCCCAGGGATCTTTAATGCTTTAAAAATCTATAAAAACTATAGTTGAAGTCACCTGTATATGTATTTTGTTTTTGGTTTTGTTTTTTGCTATTTGTGAACTGTGATTTCAAACTTGCTTAAATGCTTCCTTTCAATCCTCTCAAAATAATCTTCATACTGATTTCCACAGCATCTAATAGACTTGTCACCACTTTGGATAATTAAATCAGTCTCTGGGTAGGTTAATGCATTATACAAGAATGATAATATTTTATGTTCAATTAAGTATTTTTATTATAATAATAAGTTTTGTTTTGCATAAACTTTGAGAAAACTGATTATTAAATATTTTTAACACTTTGCTGTTGTTGTTCAGTCATAAAGTCATGTTCAACTCTTCGAGACCCCATGTGCTGCAGCACACCAGGCTTCTCCGTCCTTCACTATCACCCAGAGTTTGCTCAGATACATGTCCATTGAGTTGGTAATGCCATCCAACTACTTCATCCTCCATTGCCCCCTTCTCCTCCTGCCCTCTGTCTTTCCCAGCATCAGAATCTTTTCCAAAGAGTCAGCTGTTCGCATCAGGTGACCAAAGTATTGGAGCTTCAGCTTCAGCCCTTCTAATGAATATTCAGGTTGATTTTGTTTTTGGATTGACTGGTTTGAGCTCCTTCCTGTCCAAAAGACTCTCAAGAGACTTCTCCAGCACCACAGTTCTAAAACACCAGTTCTTCAGTGCTCAATCTTCTTTATGGTCCAACTCTCCTATCTGTACATGACTACTGAAAAAAAAAAAAAAAAACACATAGGTTTGACTATATGGACTGTTGTCAGCAAAGTGATGTCTCTGCTATCACAGCTTTTCTTCCAAGTAGCAAGCACCTTTTAATTTAGTGGCTGCGGTCACTGTCTGCAGTGAGTTTGGAGCCCAAGAAAACATCTGAAGTTGTTGATATTTCTCCCAGCAATCTTGATCAGCAAGTGTTTCATCCAACCTGGTATTTCATATGATGCACTCTGCATAAGTGTTAAATAAGCAGTGTGTCAGTATACAGCCTTGATGTACTCCTTTCCCAATTTTGAATAAGTCTATTCCATGTCTGTTCTAACTGTTTAACTGCTTTATAACCTGCATACAGGTTTCTCAGGAGGCAGATAAGGTGGTCTAGTATTCCCATCTCTTTAAGAATTTTCCAGTTTGTTGTGATCCACACAATCAAAACCTTAGGGTAGTCAATGAACAAGAAAGAAGTAGATTTTTTTTCTGGAATTCTTTTGCTTTTTTCTATGATCCAGTGGATGTTGGCATTTTGATCACTGGTTCCTCTGGCTGACAATTTGATTTCTGGTTCCTCTCTGTTGTGTTCCTTTAAAACACTTTACTTCCATTATCCATCACTTTTCTTGCTTTTTGGTATATCCTCCCAGACACTTTTTATTCTTATATATGCTTATAGAATATTTTTTTACTAACATAAACATATTTTACATATTACTTTATAACATACTTTCTTTGGTTAATTATCTCTACTTTTCCATGACAGTATATTTTGATCTTATACCGCACTCAGTTCTACAAGCAGATTTCCTCAAAAATCCCCCAAATTACCTTTATATCTGGTTTGTTCTTGGACAGTTTATTCCAGATGCATATATTTCATTCAATGTTCATGTTTCTTAGCTGCTTTCACATTAACAAGTTATTTTTAATGACATTTGTTGACATGGCCTAGCCCAATGTTCTGCAGAATATCAATCCTTCTACAGTTGTGTGGTGCTTCTTCCTGGTATCACTTAAGTTGTTTGTCTCTTGAGGATCCTATAATCTGAAAGTTAGATAAAAAAATATAGAGGATTTAAATTAAGTAAGTTTGCTAAAATGTATTATAATGATATTATGTATGTTATATTTCATTTCATCAAGAAATTTACATCTGATTATCCCACTTTGAATGCTGATATAACTCACTGTTTATTAGAGCTGTGAACAGCTGAGCCTTCATTGTCCACATTTTCCTTCTTTCAAATAGAAGCTAAAATGTGTATAAGTTTGGTATTACCATGTAAATGTCCAGTTTTCTAATCAACCGTATTTCTAATGGTTTTGACGTCCATGTGCTGGAGAAGACTCTTGAGAGTCCCTTGAACTGCAAAGAGATCCAACCAGTCCATTCTACAGGAGATCAGTCCTGGGTGCTCATTGGAAGGACTGATGCTAAAGCTGAAACTCCAATACTTTGGCCACCTCATGCGAAGAGTTGACTCATTGGAAAAGACTCTGATGCTGGGAGGGATTGGGGGCAGGAGGAGAAGGGGATGACAGAGCATGAGATGGCTGGATGGCATCAATGACTCGATGGACATGAGTGTGAGTGAACTCCAGGAGTTGGTGATGAACAGGGAGGCCTGGCCTGCTGCGATTCATGGGGTCTCAAAGAGTCGGACACGACTGAGTGACTGAACTGACCTGAACTGATAATCCTTTTCAGGGCTTCCCAGTGGCACTAGCGGTAAAGAACCCACCTGCCAATGCAGGAGATGTATGTAATGTGGGTTTGACCCCTGGATTAGGAAAATCCCTGCAGAAGGACATGGAAACCTAGTCCAATATTCAAGCATGGGGAATCCCATGGACAGGGGAGCCTGGTGGGCTACAGTCCATAGGGTCACAAAGACTTGAATATGACTGAAGTGACTTAGCGTGTACACAGAGTCCTGTTCTGAATTAATATTTCTGAACTAATTAATATTATAGGGCTTTGTGGGATGATGCTTTTTATCGTTATTTTTTTTGTTTTTTCTTTTTTTAAGTATCACTATCCCTCATCAACAGGGATATTTGATTTGATCAAATCAACATATTTGATTATAGTTACTAATTCAAAATTAGGGTACCTGCTTTATATTTTCCTTTCAGTTATCAATTTTCCAAGGAGTGGATTGGCTTCGTTGCCACCTCAAATGGCAATATCTAGCTTTCTTCTTCCCTCTATAGCATTTTTGGATTCATCCATTTTCATTGGGTTTATTGTTTCAATTGACTATTTTTTAATTCACAAATTTTTACAATTGTACAAATGTGATACAAAGTTGATGGATCTCTTCATGTTGGTTGTTGTGTCCTTTAACTTAACTCAGTTGTTATTATTTCTTAAACCTGGATTTTGAATATTTCAAACATATATAAAATAGAAAGTGTATAATAACAAATCCCACATTATTCTGTACTGGCCTCAATAATTATTGACATATCCAAACTCATTGCTTCTATAGTCCCAACTGTACTTCTCATATTCTTTTGAAGTGAATTCCAGATATATAATTTATTATATAAGTATTTTAGTGTACTTCTAAATGTTAAAGACTCCTAGGTAAACTCTCAAACCATTATATACCTAAAATCTATTAACAAAGTTTTCTTAAATATCATTAAATATCTTGTCAGTGTTTAAATTTATAATTGTCTTTTAAGAGTGGTATGTGTGGTCTAAACTTTGCTTATTTATTTGAGTTAAGATCCAAATAAAGTCCATGAATCATAGTGAATTGATATGCCTTATAACTCTTTTTAAATCTATAAATTCCCTCCTGAAATTTTTTGTCTAAGAAATTACATCCCCTGCCCTGTTGAAATTTCCTACAATCTGTATTTTATTAATTTCACTTCCACAGTGTCAACTAATTAATTCAGGCTCCCTATAAGGTTTTTTTTTTTCCCCCCTTCTTTTGCCTTAGGATGTCTATTACATAAAGATTGGAAAAACTCTTCTCAGTTTAGCAACTGTTTTCAATTTTGCCTGCCATGTTTTCCAGTGAGCGCATGCTGGTGATTTAAGTCTATCAGATACCTCTTTGCTTCTTTCTACTTCTCCTATCAAAGCTTAGACAAAATGAGTCATATCCCAGCAATGACTTATGCTCCATCTGCTTGAATCTTTAGATAATGAGGATACTCTGTTTTATCTTCTAACTGGAAATGTTCATTGTTTGTAATTTTAATATCCTGATTGTTCTATTTTTATTGGTGGACTCAAGGAGGTTAAAAACTTACATTGTCACCACTACCATCCTCCTTGAGTTTTTTTCATTAGCTTTTAAAATTCCCTTGCTTTACAGTTAGATGTCTTAGTCTCATTGTGGAACTTTCCAAACCTGGGATTGGCCATTTTTCAAGAAGTCACACTTTTTTTTTTTTCCACTGAGTGGTCATATTAAAAACTGAATCTGGGCTCAGTCTCGAGCGCTAGCTGGCAGCCAAGCGTACGCGCTCAGGGATTAGGGGCCGCCATCGACCGTGCTTAGGTTCCTCTGGGCTCGTCTGCGCCCCTCGCTCGCCACACACTCCGCCGTCATAAGCCGCCATCATGGTAAAGCTCGCAAAGGCCGGCAAAAATCAAGGTGACTCCAAGAAAATGGCTCCTCCCCCAAAGGAGGCAGAAGAAGATAGTGAAGACGAGGAATTGTCAGAAGATGAAGACGATGAGAGCAGTGGAGAAGAGGTTGTTATCCCTCAGAAAAAAGGCAAGAAGGCTACCACAACTCCAGCAAAGAAGACGGTGGTTTCCCCAACGAAAAAGGTTGCAGTTGCCACACCAGCAAAGAAAGCAGTCGTCACCCCTGGCAAAAAGGCAGCAGCTATGCCAGCCAAGAAGACAGTTCCACCTGCCAAAGCAGTGGTAACACCTGGCGGAAAGGGAGCCACCCCAGGCAAAGCACTGGTAGCAACCTCTGGTCAGAAGGGAGCAGCCACCCCAGGCAAGGGAGCAAAGAACGGCGGGAATGCCAAGAAGGGAGACAGGGATGAAGAAGATGACGATGACAGGGAAGAGGGAGACGATGATGATGAAGAGGAGGAGGAGCCAGCAGCGAGGAAGGCAGCTGCTGCTTTTGGTGCTGCTCCTGCCGCAGATGATGAGGATGACGAGGATGACGAGGATGACGATGACGATGATGAGGAGGAGGAGGAGGAGGATGAGGAGGAGGAGGACGACGAAGATGACTCTGAAGAAGAACCTATGGAGATTGTACCAGCGAAAGGAAAGAAAGCTCCAGTAAAAGATGCTCCTGTGAAAGCTAAGAGCACTGCTGAAGATGAAGAGGAGGAGGAGGAGGATGAAGAGAAGGAGGAAGAGGATGACAATGATGAGGAGGAGGACGATGAGGCGGAAGAAGAGGAGGAGGAGGAGGAGGAAGAAGAGGAGGAAGAGGAAGAAGAGCCTGGCAAAGAAGCACCTGGAAAACGAAAGAAGGAAATGGCCAAACAAAAAGCAGCTCCTGAAGCCAAGAAACAAAAAGTGGAAGGCACAGAACCAACTACGTCTTTCAATCTCTTTATTGGAAACCTGAACTTCAATAAATCTGCTCCTGAATTGAAAACGGGTATCAGTGATCTTTTTGCTAAAAATCATCTTGCTGTTGTCGATGTCAGAATTGGTGTGTCTGGGAAGTTTGGCTACGTGGATTTTGAATCTGCTGGAGACCTGGAAAAAGCCTTGGAACTCACTGGTTTAAAAGTCTTTGGCAATGAAATTAAACTAGAAAAACCAAAGGGAAAAGACAGTAGGAAAGATCGAGATGCAAGAACACTTGGCTAAAAATCTGCCTTACAAAGTTACTCAGGATGAATTAAATGAAGTGTTTGAAGATGCTGTGCAGATCAGATTAGTCAGCAAGGATGGGAAGAGTAAAGGGATTGCTTATATTGAATTTAAGACAGAAGCTGATGCAGAAAAAACCTTGGAAGAAAAGCAGGGAACAGAGATAGATGGGCGATCCATTTCTCTGTACTACACCGGAGAGAAAGGCCAAAGTCAAGACCATAGAAGTGGAAAGAATAGCACTTGCAGTGGTGAATCAAAAACCCTGGTTTTAAGCAACCTTTCCTAGAGTGCAACAGAAGAAACACTTCAGGAAGTATTTGAGAAGGCAACTCATATCAAGGTGCCCCAGAACCAAAATGGCACATCTAAAGGGTATGCATTTATAAAATTTGCTTCATTTGAAGATGCTAAAGAAGCTTTAAATTCATGTAATAAAAGGGACATTGAGGGCAGAGCCGTCAGACTGGAGTTGCAAGGACCCAGGAGATCACCTAATGCAAGAAGCCAGCCAGCCAAGACTCTCTTTGTCAAAGGTCTCTCTGAGGATACCACAGAAGAGACGCTAAAGGAGTCCTTTGATGGCTCTATTCGAGCAAGGATAGTCACTGACCGGGAGACTGGGTCCTCCAAAGGATTTGGTTTTGTAGACTTTAACAGCGAGGAAGATGCCAAAGCTGCCAAGGAGGCCATGGAAGATGGTGAAATCAATGGAAACAAAGTCACTTTGGACTGGGCCAAACCTAAGGGTGAAGGTGGCTTTGGTGGCCGAGGAGGAGGCAGAGGTGGCTTTGGAGGCCGAGGTGGTGGCAGAGGTGGCCGAGGTGGCTTTGGTGGCAGAGGCCGGGGAGGCTTTGGAGGGCGAGGAGGCTTCCAAGGAGGCAGAGGAGGAGGAGGAGACCACAAGCCACAAGGAAAGAAGACGAAGTTTGAATAGTTTCTTCTATCCCTGTCTCTCCCTCTTCCATTTGAAAGAAAGGACTCTGGGGTTTTTACGCTGTTACCTGATCAATGACAGAGCCTTCTGAGGACATCCCAAGACAGTATACAGCCCTGTGGTCTACTTGGAAATCCGTATAGATAACATTTCAAGGGAGATAACCCTGTTGGTGTTGACTGGATATTCGTATAAACTTTTTAAAAGAGATGAGTGATAAAGCTAACCCTTATCTGTAAGTTTTGAATTTATATTGTTTCTTCCCATGTACAAAACAATTTTTTCCCTATGGAGTTTTTTTTGTTTGTTTGTTTGCATTGGGGGGTGTAAAGGAAAGCAGAATGTTTTATCATGATTTTTGCTTCAGCAATTTTGGGACAGATTAAAAGTCCTAGAACTCTAAAAAAAAAAAAAAAAAACCAAAAAACAAAAAAACTGAATCTGGGCACTAAGTGATGCTCACTGCTAGAACTAGAAATTCTAACTTTTTAAAACATAGTATTTTCAGTTTTAACATTCCAGTGATTTCACTTAGCTTTTTGACTTTGTATTTCTTTTTCCTTATAAGAAAAAATTTGGAGCCATAATTTCCTTAATATAATTACATTTTTTATTTATCAGATAACATAAAGCAGTTTAAAAAATGTTTCTATACCACTAAAAACAAAACTTTTTGAAGAAAAGCTTAAAAATATCTTATTTCTTGTAAAGTTTAGAACATTTTCCACTAAGGTGGTAGAATCTAACTATGATGTTATGAAGTCAGTGAGAACAATATTTCCTGGGAATAATTATTCTACCAGTTTGAGACCAACTCTTAAGTTTTTCCTTCCAAGGGCTGCCTCTACTTTTGCTTCTGTGTAACGGAAATATCTCTGGGCTATGACATTTTCAACCTTGTTTTCCTTAACTTTTTCTCTTCTTTTTTGCCATCTTTCCTAGCATCCATGCATTGGTCTATCTCTAATTAGATATGACCGCAGGGTTGCCCATAGGACAAACCCTCCCCCGTCAAAGTGTGTGTGTGAGTGGGTCCACACACTGTGCTCTCTAAATCCTGCTTTCTCTGCCCCTGTCATCACTTCCTGATCATCTCCATTTTATCTGTTACTCCACTAGCCCACTGGATTGTACTCTATTGTCCAAATCCTCTGGTATAGGGAAAATTTCTCCCAGTTTATACCTAATTTGATTTTTGTGACTTCTGTGATTTGTTTCCCCTCAGGTACCAGTGAGGATTTAAGTTGTAAAACTCATACTTAGGACCCTTAAGTTGCTGATGCTACTAGCAGCTGAACTGAAATTAATTTGTTGGATTATAAAGTACCCTAAGGTTATAACCAAGGGGTGATGGTTGAGTGGGCTTCTCTGGTGGCTCAGTGGTAAGGAATCTGCCTGCCAGTGTAGGAGATTCAGTTTCAATCCCTGGGTGAAGATACCCTGGAGAAGGGCATAGCAACCCGCTCCAGTATTCTTGCTTGGAAAATCCCATGGACAGAGGAGCCTGGTGGGCTACAGTCCATGGGGTCACAGAATAAGACATGACAGCGTCTTGTCTTGCATGCATGCATGCATACATGATTATGTAAAGGAGGGCGAAAAAGCCTGGGTGCAGTTTGCAACCATGTATCCCAGACCTCAGGGTCCTTGCGGAGTTAGTAAGAGCAGTCTAAATTTTCATGGGTATAAAACATTATCCCTGGGCTGAGAAATGATTACATTTATGGGGTTTTGACTCTTGAATCCAATTTTTAAGAAATTAAAAATGGTAATAGGCAGGACATAGGAGACAATTTGCATTAACAAACATTTGATTTGGGAACTAGGTTAAGTCTCTGCTGATGACTGAAAAGGTAGGCAGACATTATGCCCATGACTATGGTAAGTAAAAGATCCATTTTATATGTATTTTTGATAATTTTATTTATTTATTTTTTTGTTGCACTGGGTCTTTTTGGCTACCTCAGCTTTTCTCTAGTTGCAGAGAGTGGGTGCTACCCTCCAGTTGCAGCTTCAGCCTTCTCATTGCAATTGATTTTCTTGTTGTGGAACACAAGCTCTAGGGTGTTTGAGCTTCAGTAGTTGTGGCTTTTAGGCTTGGTAGTTGTGGCTTGTGGACTCTTGAAAACAAGCTCAGTAGTAGTGACACACAGCTTAGTGTTTCAGTTCAGTTAAGTCGCTCAGTCATGTCCAACTCTTTGCAACCCCATAAACAGCAGCATGCCAGGCATCCCTGCCCATCACCAACTCTTGGAGTCCACCCAAACCCACGTCCATTGAGTCCATTGAGGGTCCATCTCCCCCTCTGTCGTTCCCTTCTCCTCCTGCCCTCAATCTTTCCAGCATCAGGGTCTTTTCAAATGAGTCAGCTCTTTGCATCAGGTGGACAAAATACTGGAGTTTCGGCTTCAACATCAGTCCTATCAAAGAACACCCAGGACTGATCTCATTTAGGATGGACTGGTTGGATTTCCTTGCAGTCCAAAGGACTCTCAAGAGTCTTCTCCAACACCACAGTTCAAAAGCATCAATTCTTCAGCGTTCACCTTTCTTTTAGTCCAACTCTAACATCCATACATAACCACTGGAAACACCATAGCCTTGACTAAATGGACCTTTGTTGGCAAAGTAATGTCTCTGCCTTTTAATATGCTGTCTAGGTTGGTCATAACTTTTCTTCCAAGGAGTAAGTGTCTTTTAATTTAATTGCTGCAGTCACCATCTACAATGATTTTGGAGCACAGAAAAAATAGTCTGACACTGCTTCCACTGTTTCCCATCTATTTGCCGTGAAGTGATGGGACCAGATGCCATGATCTTCGTTTTCTAAATGTTGAGCTTTAAGCCAACTTTTTCACTCTCCTCTTTCACTTTCATCAAGAGGCTTTTTAGCTCCTCTTCACTTTCTGCCATAAGGGTGGTGTCATCTGCATATCTGAGGTTATTGATATTTCTCCCAGCAATCTTGATTCCAGCTTGTGCTTCCTCTAGCCCAGCGTTTCGCATGATGTACTCTGCATAGAATTTAAATAAGCAGGGTGACAATATACAGCCTTGACGTACTCCTTTTCCTATCTGGAACCAGTTTGTGGTTCCATGTCCAGTTCTAACTGTTACTTCCTGACCTGCATACAGGTTTCTCAAGAGGCAGGTCAGGTGGTCTGGTATTCCCATCTCTTTCAGAATTTTCCAGTTTATTGTGATCCACACAGTCAAGGCATGTGGAATCTTCTAGGACCAGGTATCAGAACTGTATTTCCTAAATTTGCAGATGGATTCTTACCCACAGGACCACAGGGAAGTTTGGTGCATTTTATTTTATATTCATTTCATTTTTCCTATAAAGACTCAGTAACTGTTTGGAACAAATTTCTTCTATAAACACTCCAGGAATTTAACAATCCCATACTATTTTGTTAGTATACTTACTGAATCTCATCTTCTAGATGAAAACATATTTTTATTGCTGACCAATACATGCTCTTCAAATTCTAAGACTTTTATATTTTTGCAAAATGACTCATTAAATATTTCAAAATATAATTTGAAAAGCTCTTGTTAGTTGTATTCCATATGTGTGTGTGTGCTCAGTTACTCAGTCATATCCAGCTCTTTGTGATACCATGAACTGTAGCCAGCCAGGCTTCCTGGTCCATGGAATTTTCCAGGTAAGTTTACATTACTTAATCTAATTATTTCTCCAGATCTAAATAAAATAAGAATTTTTTTTCTGGTGATTACTACTATCACTGCCCCCCCCCCCAGTAAGTTATTTTTTACTTAAAAAAAAATCATATATGCATTTTAACACAATCTTCCCACCTAATAACTTTGTCCTTTATTTTTACCATTTTCAACTATCATTATATTTAGGTTTTGTAACTGATAATATAGTCCATTCTAAAGGAGATCAGTCCTGGGTGTTCTTTGGAAGGAATGATGCTAAAGCTGAAACTCCAGTACTTTGGCCACCTCATGGGAAGAGTTGACTCATTGGAAAAGACTGATGCAGGGAGAGATTGGGGGAAGGAGGAGAAGGGGACGACAGAGGATGAGATGGCTGGATGGCATCACCGACTCGATAGATGTAAGTCTGAGTGAACTCCAGGAGTTGGTGATAGACAGGGAGGCCTGGCATGCTGCAGTTCATGGGGTCGCAAAGAGTCGGACATGACTGAATGACTGAATTGAACTGAACTGATAAAGTGCAATTTTACTTTAATGTATATATTTTTTTAATTTAGGGTTTTTCAACAAATTACGTATTCTCTATCACAATTTGAAATATGGGTATATCAAGCCATCTTAAATAATGATTTCAAATAATGATTTTAAAATAGAAAAACAATTCACACAAAAAATGTTTGGTATTTTTCACTTAGGAAGGGCCATTTGACTGTGAGGGCAGAACTCATCCTGTTATTTGAGTACACTGTGTTTCTAGGAAACAGAATAACAGCTGGTCAAGAAGTTGGGACAGAAGACACATAAAGAAGCAGATAAATCTCAAATATGCCCGCACAAAAATTGGCCAGTTTATATCTCACACTTGTGAATTCCCATTGGACTTTACCTACTATAAATACTGTTTTTCATTACAAATATATTAACATATAGTTTTCAATATCAAAATAATACAATCATTGTATAATACTTAGAAAACATAAATAAGCTAAGATAAGCAAATAAAAATTTCTACAATCTCACAAACCAGTCATAGCCACTTTGAACATTTTGTATTAGGCATTTAGTGTGTGTGTAAATATCATAGATGCAGACAGAAATTTAAAATGTTTTCCTCCCACAATATTATATATAACTTGACTGTTAACTTTATTTGCTGAAATATTATAAGCCTTATTTTATTATATATATGAATAATATGGGCAAAATTTGATTAAATTATCCAGTCCAGTATTATTAAGCAATTACTTTGCTTCTAGTTTTTCATTTTCATAACTACTGTTTTGATAAAAATATTAGTAAAAGGTTTTTAAAACATACATATTAGGAGTTTTTTCTTTAAGATTAATTCTGAAAAGTAGTCTTCAGATACTGATGGATTGAGTGTATAAAAATCTTTGAGAACTTGACAAAGACTGCTAATTTTCTGCGCAGTCTGATGATCCCTTATAAACTGTCTTTACATACATTTAGCTATCCACAAGCACTTGCTTCCAGACTGCCAGTTGATACAGTTCTGCTATCATCAAAAAATCCACAAAAAAATAAATGCTGGAGAGGGTATGAAGAGAAGGAGACCCTCTTGCACTGTTGATGGGAATGTAAATTGATAACAGACGCTGGGGGGAACAGTATGGAGATTCCTTAAAAAACTAAACATATAGCTACCATATGACTCTGCAGTCCTAATCATGGGCATATATATAGAAAAACATGATCCAGAATGATGCATGCACCACAGTGTTCCTTGCAACACTGTAATAGCCAAGACATGGAAGCAACCTAACTGTCCATCGATAGAGGAATGGATAAAGAAGATGTGGGACATATGTACAATGTAATGTTACTCAGCCATTAAAAAGAATAAAATAATGCCACTTGGAGCACATGGATGAACCTATAAATTATCATACTAAGTGAAGTAAGTCAGAGAAGGAGAACTATCTTATGACATCCTCTGTATATGGAATCTAGAAAGAAATGATACGAATGAATTTACAAAACAGAAAGAGACTCACAGACTCAGAGAATAAACTCATAGTTACCAGGGGTGGAGGGAAGGATGGGATGAAGGGATAGTTAGGGAGTTTGGAATCATTGTGTACACTGCTGCTGCTAAGTCACTTCAGTCATGTCCGACTCTGTGTGACCCCATAGACGGCAGCCCACCAGGCTCCCCCGTCCCTGGGATTCTCCAGGCAAGAACACTGGAGTGGGTTGTCATTTCCTTCTCTAATGCATGAAAGTGAAAAGTGAAAGTGAAGTCACTCAGTCGTGTCTGACCCTCAGTGACCCCATGGACTGCAGTCTTCCAGGCTCCTCCGTCCGTGGGATTTTCCAGGTAGGAGTACTGGAGTGGGGTGCCATTGCCTTCTCCAAATGTGTACACACTGCTATATTTAAAATGTATAACAACAAGGACCTATCCTTAGGACATGGAACTCTGCTTAGTGTTATGTGGCTTCCTGAATGGGAGAGGAGTATGGCAGAGAATGGATACATGTATATGTATGGCTGAATGGAGAATGGATACATGTATACATATCAGCCATTCACCTGAAACTATTGCAGCATTGTTTGTTAATTGGTTATACCCCAGTACAAAAACAAAAAGGTGTTTTTTTTGTTGGTTTTTTTTTTTTTTAAGATGCAATTAAGTTGGAACTCTGGAGAAGTTCTTTCAGAGGAAGTCTGACCTTGTTGTCATGGTTTCCTTCTGGCTCTAGCATTAGAGTGTGACCAAGAGAAAATCATCTCAGGGTTGCAATTCTAGCAACAGCATGGTAAAAATAAACAGCAACCTAAGAATATCTAGATTCACACAAAGGAAGTGTAGGAGAGTATGACAGACAGATAGATTGACAGAATGATTATGAGATTATGTCTTTAAGGAGCTCCCATGCTATCCCTGGATTTTCCATCTCCAGTTTTCTCATTATGTGAGAAAATAAAAAAACTTAAATGGGTTAAGTCAGTACCACTTCAGCGTTTGCTGTGGACAATTTAATTCCTAATTTGTATAATAGCAAATGTCTTCCAGAAATGTACTTTCCCACCAGAGGCATATTAAATAGCCTGCTTCACTGTATTCTTACTATCACTGGATATCTTTTTTTGACTATTTTGTTTTCTAATTCAATAGACTACATTTTTTTCAAATTTAACATTGAATTTCTTTGAATACTAAAGGTGTTACAATTTGTAAAACATGGCTATTGATCATTTGTATCTTTTATATTGAAAGTTATCAGTTTTTGTCTATTTTTATGCTGGGATATTTGCTTAACTTAGTTTATGAAGTTTTTGTAAATTGAGATTATTAACTTTTTTCCCTCTATATGCTACAAATATAACTTTTTTATTGAATATAGTTGACTTACAATGTGTTAGCTTCTGGTGTACATCAAAGTGGTTTATATATGCATATATATGTTTGAAAGAATATATATACATGGCTTCCCAGGTGATGCTAGGCATAAAGAACCTGCCTGCCAATGCAGGAGGTATAAAAGATGTGGGTTCCACCCCTGGGTCAGGAAGATCACTGGAGGAGGGTATGGCAACCCACACCAGTATTCTAACCTGTAGAATTCATGGACAAAGGAGCCTGATGGGTTGTGGTCCATGGAGTCGCAATGAGTCAGACACAACTGAAGCACTTTAGCATGCACACACACATATATGTATATGTTTATTTTCCATTATAGTTTATTACAAAGTACTGAATATAGATTGTGCTGTATCATAGAACCTTCTTGTTTATCTATTTAATATACAGTAGTTTGAATCTGCTAATCCTAAACTCCTAAATTATTCCCCCTCCTCTGCTTTTCCCTTTGGTAGTCATAAGTCTGTTTTCTATGTCTTTGAGTCTGTTTCTGTTTCATAAAGAAGTTCATTTGTGTCAAACTTTAGATTCCACATGTAAGTGGTGTTTTATGGTATTTGGCTTTCTCTTTCTTATTACTTAGTATGATAATCTCTAGTTACATCTATATTGCTGCAAATGGCATCATTTTGTGATTTTCTATGGCAGAGTAGCATTCAGTTGTCTATATGTACCACATCTTTATACATTCATTTATCAATAGGCATTTAAGATTTTTTCATATCTTGGCTATTGTGAATAGTTCTCATATGAACATAGGGGTGCATGGGTCTTTTTGATTTATAATTTTGTCTGGATATAGGCCCAGGAATTGGATTGCAGGATCATATAGTAATTCTATTTTTAGTTTTCTGAAGAATCTCCATACTGTTTTCATAGCGGTTGCACCAACTTCCATTCTCACCAACAGTGTAGGAGAGGTTCCTTTTTCTGCATTCCCTCTCCAGCATTTGTCATTTGCAGAGTTTTTAATAATGACCATTCTGACTGGTGTGCCTCATTATAGTTTTAATTTGCATTTCTCTAATAATTAGAGACATCAGACATCTTTTTGAACCTGTTGACCATCAATATGTCTTCTTGAAGAAATGTCTATTTAGGTGTTTGGGACATTTTTTGATTGGGTTGTTTATTTTTTTGTTGTTGTTGCTATTGAGCTGTATGAACTGTATGTATATTTTAGAAATTAAACCAATGTTGCTCACATTATTCTCAAATATTTTCTCCCAGTCCCTAGGTTGCTTTTCATTTTGTTTATGCTGTTCCAGTCACTCAGTCATGTCCTACTCTTTGCGACCCCATGAATCGCAGCATCCAGGCCTCCTTGTTCATCACCAACTCCCGGAGTTCACTCAGACTCACGTTCATAGAGTCTGTGATGCCATCCAGCCATCTCATCCTCGGTCGTCCACTTCTCCTCCTGCCCCCAATCCCTCCCAGCATCAGAGTCTTTTCCAATGAGTCAACTCTTCACATGAGATGGCCAAAGTACTGGAGTTTCAGCTTTAGCATCATTTCTTCCAAAGAAATCCCAGGGCTGATCTCCTTCAGAATAGACTGGTTGGATCTCCTTGCAGTCCAAGGGACTCTCAAGAGTCTTCTCCAACACCACAGTTCAAAAGCATCAATTCTTCGGCACTTTGGCTTCTTCACAGTCCAACTCTCACATCCATACATGACCACAGGAAAAACCATAGCCTTGACTAGACAGACCTTAATCGGCAAAGCAATGTCTCTGCTTTTGAATATACTATCTAGGTTGGTCATAACTTTTCTTCCGAGGAGTAAGCGCCTTTTAATTTCATGGCTGCAATCACCATCTGCAGTGATTTTGGAGCCCCCAAAAATAAAGTCAGCCACTGTTTCCACTGTTTCCCATCTATTTACCATGAAGTCATGGGACCGGATGCCATGATCTTCGTTTTCTGAATGTTGAGCTTTAGGCCAACTTTTTTGCTTTCCTCTTTCAATTTCATCAAGAGGCTTTTTAGCTCCTCTTCACTTTCTGCCATAAGAGTGGTGTCATCTGCATATTTGAGGTTTTTGATATTTCTCCTGGCAATCTTGATCCCAGCTTGTGTTTCTTCCAGTCCAGCGTTTCTCGTGATGTACTCTGCATAGATGTTAAATAAGCAGGGTGACAATATACAGCCTCGACATACTCATTTTCCTATTTGGAAACAGTCTGTGGTTCCATGTCCAGTTCTAACTGTTGCTTTCTGACCTGCATACAGATTTCTCAAAAGGCAGGTCAGGTGGTCTGGTATTCCTATCTCTTTCAGAATTTTCCACAGTTTATTGTGATCCACTCAGTCAAAGGCTTTGGCATAGTCAGTCAAGCAGAAATTGATGTTTTTCTGGAACTCTCTTGCTTTTTCAATGATCCAGCGAATGTTGGCAATTTGATCTCTGGTTCCTCTGCCTTTGCTAAAACCAGCTTGAACATCAGGGAGTTCACGGTTCACGTATTGCTGAAGCCTGGCTTGGAGAATTTTGAGCATTACTTTGCTAACATGTGAGATGAGTGCAATTGTGTGGTAGTTTGAGCATTCTTTTGCATTTTCCTTCTTTGGAATTGGAATGAAAACTGACCTTTTCCAGTCCTGTAGCCACTGCTGAGTTTTCCAAATTAGCTGGCATATTGAGTGCAGCACTTTAACAGCATTATCTTTCAGGATTTGAAAGAGCTCAACTGGAATTCCATCACCTCCACTAGCTTTTTTCATAGTGATGCTTTCTAAGGCCCACTTGACTTCACTTTCCAAGATCTGGCTCTAGATTAGTGATCACATCATCGTGATTTTCTGGGTCATGAAGATCTTTTTTGTACAGTTCTTCCGTGTATTCTTGCCACCTCTTCTTAATATCTTCTGTTTCTGTTAGGTCCAGACCATTTCTGTCCTTTATCAAGCCCATCTTTGCATGAAACGTTCTCTTGGTATCTCTAATTTTCATGAAGAGATCTCTAGTCTTTCCCATTCTGTTCTTGTCCTCTATTTCTTTGCATTGATCGCTGAGGAAGGCTTTCTTATCTCTTCTTGCTATTCTTTGGAACTCTGCATTCAGATGCTTATATCTTTCCTTTTCTCCTTTTCTTTTTTCTTGCAAAACTTATATTTAATTATCTCCAATGTTTTTATTTTTCTTTTATCTCTACTGTTTTGAGAGAATGATCTAAGAAAACACTGCCAGTAATTACATCAGAGCATGTTCTACCTATATTCTTTTCCATAAGTTTTATGGTATCATGTTTTATATTTAAGCCTTTAAGTCATTTTGAGTTTATCTTCATATATTCTATGTGGATATGTTCTAATGTCATTGATTTACATGTGGCCATCCAGCTTTCCCAGTACCATTTATTGAAGAGAATGTCTTTTCTCCATTGTATATTTTTGTCTCCTTTGTTGAAGATTAATTGACAATAAGTGTGTGAGTCTCTTACTGGGCTTTCTACTTTGTTCCATTGATCCATGTGTCTGTTTTGCACTACTGTAACTTTATAGTATTTTCTAAAGTCTGGAAGCATTGTGCCTCCAGCTTTGCTCTTTTTCCTCATGACTTCTTTGGTAATTCTGGGATATTTTTTTAACAGTTCCATATAAATTTTAAGTTTATTTGTTCCAGTTTTGTAAAAAATGTCATAAGTAATTTGATAGGGATTGGTTTAAATCTGATTTCTCCATTTTATTAGTTATACTCTTTTTTATCTTGAAATATTTTTTTGTGTGTGATGTTTTGTACTGTGTTTTTTGTTTCTGTTTCAAGGCATAGAAAATCCTTGAAGTCTTTCTATAGCTTAAAATCAAATAGCAACCTTCCTTTCTGCCTATGTTTTGATACCATACCATTTCACTTAAGCCTTCAATATAGCTAAAATCTATTTTCATATGAGAAAAATATATAATTTAAGTTTTTTTCCCTTTGGTTAACTATTTATCTCCATATCATTTATCAAATACCAATCTATTTTATTACCTATCTTCAATTATGTTATGTACTATTTCTTATTTCTTGATCAGTTATTGTTGTTTGGTTGCTAAGTTGTATCCAACCCTTATACAACCCCACAGGCTATAGGCCACAAGGTTCCTCTGTCCATAGGATATCCCAGGTAAGAGTACTGGGGTGGGTTGCCATTTTCTTCTGCAGGGGATCTTCCCAGCCCAGTGATAAAATCTGTGTCTCCTATATTACAGGCAGATTCTTATACCACTGAGTTATCAGGGAAACCCTTTTGACAGTAAAGTAATATTGTAGATATCTTTAATGTGCCAGAATTGCTATACATAGAGTGATGACACAAACATTCTACCCCAAGGGAATTAGCTGTTTGTTTTGGAAATAGATAAATGGTTTATTTCAGTAAGATAGGATCAAGACTATTAAAATGATATCTCTCATACTTCATATATCTACATTATTCCATAAAATGTGTATATATCATCCAAACACTATGCTTGGTGTGTGTGTGACACTGTTGATTGAATTATGAGTGCAGTGTCTTCTACTATGACCTATCTTCATGGGAATGCAATCCTCTTGCTTTTAAATGTCACCCAGCTCTGCTCATGTTTCCAGAAAGCAGAGTGTCATACTGTCCTCTAGAATCTCAGAATTCATCAGTACGCTACTAGTTTACCTTTGTCACCCCACAGAAACACCTACATTATGAAAACACCTATATTAAGTCACCAGCAGGAGCTGCCTTGAAAGGAATGATGTCCCCCAGAGGAGGGATGTAACCATGCCATCAAAAGGTTCTCTACAGACTCAGATTTTCAAGCAAGATACAGGATCTGTCAAGCTGTCAGGAACCCAGCATGAAATGAGTCAATATGAAGCCAAATCACAGCAGCACTGTCAGAGGGAAGCTTGACTGCCCTTATTCTTTTCCTTGAAAATAAACAAAAATAAAAACTTTTGATACTATTGCTTTATTTCCTGATTCCAAGGGTGACAGTGTTTCCGCTTATGATTGAATGAAGTTAAAATTTTATTTTTAAAGGGATTCCTGAGTTTGTTTGATATTTGTTGAGTTTTATCTCAACCTCTGTAATCACATGGACCATCCCTTTGTAAGCTAAAATTTGAAGACAAAATAATGTCATGATGATGACTCTTTGTAAAAAGTAGTCTCAAGTAATGATTACAGGTACAAGGTAAGCTAGGAACTATTTCCATGTCGAGTCTCAGAGAAAAAGTTAAAAACAGAATACAAAATATTGATTGGTAGTGTGTTTCCAAGAATGCTCCAGGTCTCCAATGCAAACGATGATTTCAACAGATCCCTGAATCTCAAATGCTCTGCCAGTTTTCAGAGGGATATATATTTCTCATAGAACATTACCATGAAGTTTATGGTGTTTTGCCCCAAACGTCTGGAATTTTACTATCCTGATGTATCAGCCTGTACCACACATAGACTGAGTATGCTCTTCTGCTTTTTTGCATTCAAGTCTGACTGTGTGTGTCCATTTGGCTCGGCTTCCTCTGATATGAACTATGTACTGATTAAGGCTCTCAGGACCTCAAAATCCTCAAAGCTAAAGGGGAAATGTATAAAAAATCAAGATGTTTGCCAACAACTCTGATCCATGTATACCCTCACACTAAAAAGGGAACCTCTTAACACTATGGCACAGGTGTCTGCTACAAGTACCATTTAATGGCTCCAACAAAGATGCACACTCACACTTTAAAACCTGAGAAGCAATGCTTAAGGAAGCCACAGGCTTCCACTGTATGCTTGTGATAGAAATCTCATCAGAGCTCAGAAAATAAAGAATAGATAAAAATAAGTTCTTCAAGGACTTGAGACTAAACTGAACTGGGTATCTAGGTCAGGCACCCCAATTTTGTAATGTATAAATTTTACCAAATTTTCAAGGAAAATGGTTTCTTCTTATTTTTTATTTGAGAGTTTATTTCAGTGTGCATTATAGCCAACTTTCTTTTGATGGATAAGTTGAATGGATAATATTTACGCATATGAACAGACAGTTCTTAAAAGTTTCTGAGGTAGATAGAATTTGACATTTTCAAAGTGTGGATGTAACTATCACCACTTTTTGCAAACTAATAAATATTGCACAGTTAATTTATATCACAGATGTTACATCTGTCCCTTGATGCTGGCATTATAAAGAGATTACAATGGTGCATCTGTGGTCTGTGATGGGAATGTCACTTATGTTCTTTCTTCACTTTTCTTTCTTTAATTTAGATAATTTCTTAAAGTCATCTGAGATATTAGCTATTAAAAGTCTTGGTAAGAATAGGAAATTTTAGAACTTCACGTTTGTATGACATCATGTATTTATTACATAATCAAACTTTAATTCAATATAACCATTTTGTTGGGTCACAATCTCTACAGCTTCCCAGTTGTAATCTGAAACTGTTCCCATACATGGAAGGGCAGGCAGCTACCAAAAAAAGAGGCAAACCACTCCAGATGGGCAGACAACAGTTTTAATGAGCAAGGACATTTTCTTATGAGGCTTTTCTTGGGTGGCCTTAATCTTGAGGTGACAGTAGTGTATAGTGGCTTGAAGCAAGAGCTCAGTTTTGTGCCTGACCTGTGCCGCAAGCATGAAAACCAGGAATCCCAACCACTAGATCACCAGAGTAAGTGGCTAGAAGCAGAGCTCTGACTCTAGTCTTCTTTGAAAAAAAAGAATTTTTCAAACGGACCAAGGTTGTGAAACAGGCACAAAGCTTACTGGAAGCACAGTGCACGTGGGAGAGCATGCAAAGGAGCAGTTTATTTAGGACAGAAGCAAAGCAGAGCTCTAAACAGAGAAAGAGCATGGGTGTCCTCACTAGAGAGGGGTGCTAAGGGGTGGCTTAAGTTGCTTATACAGGGGCTGTCTTCCAGGTCTTTGTTTTCCTCCAGTGAATCATCTTGCTTTGTTCCTATATCTGACCTGACTGAGGGCCCTCCCTAAGGTGCACATGCATCTTTTAGCCAAGATGGATTCCAGCGTGAGAATCTCTGAGAGGTTGGCCAAACGTATGATGTGTTAGTGCCACCTCACTTTTTGACTACAGAGGAACTTTCCTGGACATGTGCAGTTGGTTAGTTCTCCTTGATGCCAAGAATAAAGGATGTGGTCATCTTACCTTTTTACCTAAGCAGAGCTTAGTTCCTCTCCACTCCCGTCATTATCTTTTTCCTTAAAACATCAGGGGAAGACAAGCTCTGATTGTTCAGCCTGACAATCCAGCTACTCAGCCTGGGGTCCATCTACTTCCTACCTCAGCCTCAAGTTAAATAGTTTTCCGCACCTACCTAAAAAAATCTTAAAACTTGGTATAGAGGCTCTAACTGAATTCAGTCACATATATCATCCAGTTAGTCTAAATATCACATTTTTATATCAAGATTGTCTCCTTTGTGCAGCTTCTGGGAATGGGAAAGTCAAGCAGAACACAGATTCCAAGGACAGGGGAGGGAATGAGGAGTGTCCTATTGCCTGGGTCTCAATCATGGGTTAATTTGCAGTAATATTCCCTTGATGACCTCCCTCAATATCCTCTATTAAAAAAAAAAAAAAAAACACTTTAAATAACTGCTTCTACTAAAACTCAGGTAAGCCCTGTGGTTGTTTTTCAATCCTGTGCTTATAACTGAGCAGGAACCCTATGGGGCCTTCCCAAGACAGATGCCTCCTTTCTATGCACTACTGTAGCTCCTCTGTGAAGTACCTAGATAATAGTATCTGATGCATATTTCCTGAGTTAACAGATGCTAAAACACTACCAAATGAAAGAAATTAACTAGTTGATGAGCATCAACATGTAGAGCCCAGACCTACTGGTGCCCGAGAATTAATCATGTCAACCTCTATGACATTGCCCTGTTACTTCACCATCAACCAATCAGAAGATTGTGTACCAGTTGATCATATACACTGGGAGTCCCCTCCCTCAGCTGATCTTTATGTTGAAATCCATCAGGTAGTTCGGAGTTTAAATGTTTTGAACACCAGCTACCCTGGACTTCTTGTAATAAACATTGTACAGTAAATGCTGCATTTTCCTTCACCATAACCAGGTGTCAGGAGACTGGGTTTCCCTGAACATGGATGAAAGGACCCAAGTTTATTTTAGTAGCAGGCTTTTATCCTTAGTCAAGAGTGGTCAAAGAGCACTTTTATCACTTGGTTCATTCATTCTTTCAACAAACCTACTGTAAGCTAGAAAGACCCACCCTCCTACTCCTCCCATATCATGTTTAACTCAAGCATCCTTTTCTCTGTTGTCCAAATGTGTTTTCTTTTAGCACTGTGATGGGATAGATACCTTAAGAGGTTCACAGGGTTCAAGGGGGCAGTGACAGTGACTATACCAAAAACAGACACTAAGATGAGATGGCAGCAAGTGCTAAGATTGAGGGAATCTCACAGGTGGTCCTGAATTAATATTTTCTTCCTCCTGCCTCATTTTGAACCCTGCTCTGGTCGTTGACTCTGCACTTTTGTTGCCATTGTTGTTGAGTCACTAAATCATGTCTGACTGTTTATGATTCCATGAACTGCATCCTGCCAGGGTCCTCTGTCCTCCAGTATCTCCCAGAATTTCCTTAAATTAATGTCCATTGAGTCAGTGATACTTTCTACCCATCTAAGCTTCTGCCACTCTCTTCTCTTTTTGCCTTCAATCTTTCCAGCATCAGGATCTTTTCCAATGAGTCAGCTCTTCTCATCAGGTGGCCAAAATATTGGAGCTTCAGCACCAGTCCTTCCAAAGAATATTTAGGGTTGATTTCCTTTAAGATTGACTGGTTTGGTCTCCTTGCTATCCAAGGGACCCTCAAGAGTCCTCTACAGCACCACAGTTCAAAAGCATCAGTTTTTCGGCACTGAGCCTTCTTTATGGTCCAACTCACATCTGTACATGACTACTGGAAAAATCACAGGTTTGACTATATGGACCCTTGTTGCCAAAGCGATCTCTGCTTTTTAATATACTGTCTACGTTTGTCATAGCTTTCCTTACAAGGAGCAAATGTCCTTTAATTTCATGGCTGCAGTCACTGTCTACAGTGATTTTGGAGCCCAAGAACATAAAACCTGTCAGTGCTTCCACTTTTTCCCCTTCTATTAATATTTGACATGAATTGATGGGACTGGATGCCATGATCTCAGGTTTTTCAATGTTGAATTTCAAACCAGCTTTTCACTCTCCTCTTTCACCCTCACGAAAAGGCTCTTTAGGTCCTGTGTTAGTTTCTACCAATTTCTTCTTACATTTTTCTATCACTAGAGATGCAACAGTTACCTCTCTGTTTTAGGTCTCAGTCCTTTTCTCTGGCCTTGGTCACAAGATATATGATGAGAAGGCATACTTCCATTGCCTCTGAAACATTCAAACCTTGCTGTTAATTATGCCATTTGGGGGTCTACCTTTGTTTCAGGTGTGTTCAAGAATGTAGTACCTCATTCTTGCTCTTAATTCCATGAACCCTGACCCCCTATGAGAGTTTGTGTTTGGAATTTGTCTTTAATCTTTTCCTTCCTTGAATGTCAGGAATTCAATCTTCCTCAATATCTATTATATCATTTTGATTATATTTTTCACATCATTATATTATTTTTCTCTTGCTTCTGTATTTTTCTTTCTTACATGTATTTAACTACATTTTTTCTCCATTTTTGCTCTTATCCTTTACACATGTTCTGTCATTTCCATCTCCCTCTTGGTTCCATTCTGAATTTCTGTCCCAAATTGTTACCAAAAGCTGTGAATCTGAGATATTGTTACTGAAATCCCAAACCCGTGTGTCCAATGCAAAGTAAGGCCCATCAATACTAAACAGTAAAGTTTGGAACAGAAAAAGGTTTATTAGAGATTCATACAATGAAATGGGTGGCTCATGCCCTAAAAACCCCAAAGTTACTGAAAGCTTTCAGCAAGTGCCTTTAAAAGCAAAAGGTGAGGGATGGATGTGGTTAGTTGTTACAGGCTCCTTGGTGTCAGATCTTTTGTTCTTGAGGTTCGGTCATGGTCAGATACTGATGTTCCTGTAATCTGTACCATATGAATGTTACTGTCTGCCCTGACAGGAAAAGGCAAGTCCCAAGACACAGCTTTCACCCTCCAAGGTCCCAGTCATAGCTAAGGGGAGGCAAATCGTAGTTGTCAGTTCCTTCAGGGCCAGGTTCCCACGTTCTGCCCAGCTGTCATACCTGAGGAAAACAGGCATCCAAACCAACTGGTCCTCAGTCTCCTTAGGCCAACCAAATGGGGAGACCAGGTCTCACAGACTGTGACCCAGACAGATGGCCACTGCTAGTAGATTGTGGAGACAGGGATGGCAGAGAGTTTCACTGCTCCTTCACCGCCTGGGCCAAGGCTAGTCGAGGGCCTTAGTGATGACTCTGGAGCCCTGCAGGACGGGGTCCCCAGTCTGTTCCCTGGGCCCTCCTGCTCACCCACTGACCCAAAGCTGGCTAAGCTGGAGGGCTTCCTGGAGAAGGCCTGAATCTGCCTCCTATCTGACTTTCCACCTGATGACCACCACACCACTGACTCTTGACTGAATCGCTTTTCCAGTGGTTCCTATGCGAGAGGGCCCACTGTGGTGTTGACCAACAGCTGAGCAGGACAACTAATGGTGGCTCATTAACAGTTGGTTGCTTGTAAGCAGGGCTGACTCAGGCACTGAGCAATGGCTGAGCAAGACTTGATGCCTAGTAACAGGGTGCAGAGTAATGAGGCACAACAATGGCTGTCTGCTAAGGGCTGTGCTCTTCCTACTCTGTTACAATATGTCATGTGATCCGCCTAAGACAAGTCATTTATTGCATGTTCTCCTATAGCCTTATAGCTGTCCTTGGATCTTTCTTGGATTCATTCCCTGGAACTCTGCCATAACCTTGGGCTTTTGGGTAATTCTTTCCCTTGAATACACATCCCATAATAGACTATTTTTTCCTTCATTATCAATACCATTTTAAGTCACCAGGTCACTTGTACTGAGTCCTTACCAAATGCACCAGGCATGATGTTAAGCAACTAATATTTATTACCTCACTAAGTCTTTCTAAAATCAGTACAAAGTAGCTAAATAAATATCATCAAATGCCCCTATGTAAGTGTTGATTCATACTACGTTTCTATCGAGTTCTAGAATATATGATGAATGGCTTCATTTTACAACCAAAAAACCTTAGGAACACTACTCATTTATTTATCTTCAGTTCAGTTCAGTCGCTCAGTCGTGTTCAACTCTTTGCGATTCCATGAATCAGAGCACGCCAGGCCTCCCTGTCCATCACCAACACCTGGAATTCACTCAGACTCACTTCCATCTAGTCAGTGATGCCATCCAGCCATCTCATCCTCTTTCGTCCCCTTCTCATCCTGCCCCCAATCCCTCCCAGCACCAGAGTCTTTTCCAATGAGTCAACTCTTCGCATGAGGTGGCCAAAGTACTGGAGTTTCAGCTTCAGCATCATTCCTTCCAAAGAACACCCAGGACTGATCTCCTTCAGAATGGACTGGTTGGATCTCCTTGCAGTCCAAGGGACTCTCAAGAGTCCTCTCCAACACCACAGTTCAAACCCATCAATTCTTCGGCACTTTGGCTTCTTCACAGTCCAACTCTCACATCCATACATGACCACAGGAAAAACCATAACCTTGACTAGACGGACCTTAGTTGATAAAGTAATGTCTCTGCTTTTTGAATATACTATCTAGGTTGGTCATAACTTTTTTTCCAAGGAGTAAGTGTCTTTTAATCTCATGGCTGCAGTCACCAGCTGCAGTGATTTTGGAGCCCCCAAAAATAAAGTGTGACCCTGTTTCCCCATCTATTTCCCGTGAAGTGATGGGACCAGATGCCATGATCTTCGTTTTCTGAATGTTGAGCTTTAAGCCAACTTTTTCACTCTTTTCTTTCACTTTTGTCAAGAGGAATATATTTATTTATTTTATAAATAAAGTAATATTTTATTTTAAGATTTTATATAATTATTTTTTTATATTTTAATTCATAGGCATTATATATAATTTAATTTATATTTATCACATATAATTTATATAAATTATATAACTTAGTTATTTGATATTTTGATATTTTATTTACATATATTTTAATATGTTTTATTAATATTTTGTTTTACTTTATTTTATAAATAAAATAATTTTTATTATTAAAATTTAGAAGGAAGTGAAACTGTCAGTCAAAAATAAGACAAGCCTTGGTAATATTCACAGGGAACCAAGAACTTAAAAATGGTGTAGCAGAAAAAGAAGTCTATAGATATACAATAACCAAAAGGAAAACTCAATGACTGAGCTCAACAGCAAACCAGGCAACTAGTAATGATAGTTAACCTTCATTAAATACTTACTATGTGCCCAAGTGCTGTTACAAGTATTAGTCATTTTATGTATTTTTTTTTCCTTTTCTCATAATCTCATGAATGAAAAATCAAAATAGTTCCATGTTCTTAGAAGAATGGGGTTAGAATTGTAGGGGAGTGAAAATGTTTTCTCTACCTTTCTAAGTTTGAAACTGGGTCTGTGACATGAATCAGCAATAGGTAGATAAATAAGAGAAAAGGTGTACTACATTATTTACTTGCAATATAGCATGCCCAGAGCATTATGGGAAAAACAATGTGAATACCACCCCACTTCCCCTCACAAAAAAGTGATGAACTTTAGGAGCTTAATAGAGGAATGGGAGAGAGAGAGAAGCAAATTTTAGGAGAGATGAAATGATTTTTAGGAAAAATGAGTGGGCCCTTAGAAAAAGAAATGAGAGATGTGATAGTTTGGGACCAAGTTTGGGTGTGGTACAAAGTTCTAGTCTCTTCTCTTGTAACAAAAGTCTGTCTTCCCTGGCTGATGAAACTTCTGAGAAGGGAACCGATGACAAATGAGGATCTCTTTCAGATAAAGGGAGTTTGAAGAAAGCCTCTCTGTGCACTTGTTATTTTTCAAATGTGTTCAGCTCAAAATATTTTGAGGTGGTATGTCCTTAAATCCTCAGGACAAACTGGCAGAAATTTCAGAGAGGCATATATGTAAGGAAAGCAAAACTTATTATGAACCATTTCTTTTCCTAATGATATTCTCCATCAGGCCATATTCAAGCAAAATCTATGTAGTCTCTCCCTAGGGTGCTGTGGAGTGAATTTCCGCATATGTTGGGAGTAGAAATTGTGATATCTGTGTTGTCTTTAGCTTTAAAGCATCATAGCAAGACACCTAGGGCAAAATAAACCTAAACAAAATAAAAGAAATGATTGGGCATTTGGCTTTTCCTACACAAAGCATGGAATAAGAAACCCTGATGGGAGAAATTTTGAGTAAGTAGAAATTCAGGCATGGTGTGCAGGCACAGTGATTATTTTCACCAACTACTCTTTACTGAGATCAACATTTTCACTACTCTAATTGCAGATTTACTCACAGAAAGTATTTTTCCATTCAATTTCCTCAGGAATCCTACATTAGTGCAACTAGAGACCCTGATCTTCTATCTTGGTGATTTCCTAAGCTACACAATTTGATTACTTTCATGGTACCTGAATCCTTGAACAGATATCTTTATGTATGAATTGAAATGCTTACTGTATGATATTTGGATCTTACAGTAATTTCTTGGATCAAAAATATAAATATGTTTTTCATGAACTAGAGTGGATCTGATGCACTGTAATTATAACATGGAGCCAACTGAATATCATTACAAAGATTTTTACATACATTCAAACGACATGTACTAATTTGAACATTTTCTTTTTTTATTTTTTTTTTTAAATTTTTATTTTAACTTTATTTTGCTTTACAATACTATATTGGTCTTGCCATACATTGACATGAATCCACCAAGGAAACCAGAATTGAAAGAGACACATGTACCCCAATGTTCATCACAGCACTCTTTATAATAGCCAGGACATGGAAACAACCTAGATGTCCATCAGCAGATGAATGGATAAGAAAGCTGTGGTACATATACACAATGGAGTATTACTCAGCCGTTAAAATGAACATTTTCTTTAGGTTGATCATCATAAAGAAGGACTGCTGCTGATGCTAAGTCGCTTCAGTCATGTCCGACTCTGCGTAGCCCACCAGGCTCTCCTGTCCCTGAGATTCTCCAGGCAAGAACACTGGAGGGGGTTGCCATTTCCTTCTTCAATGCATGAAAGTGAAAAGCGAAAGTGAAGTCTCTCAGCCATGTCTGACTCTTAGCAACCCCATGGACTGCAGCCCACCAGGCTTTTCCTTCCACAGGATTTTTCAGGCAAGAGTACTAGAGTGGGGTGCCATTGCCTTCTCCGAAAGAATGACTCGATGTAAATATTTAACTTTATCTTTTCCTCCAAAAAGATAAGAAGATAAGTCTTTTGATCCAGGTCATGATTGCAAAGCACATTCTGTCTTGTTTTTAGAAAATATTTTATTCTCTTGGAATCTCTAAGGCTATTTAAAAACCAATAGGAAAGGAAAAAGTCAACAAAAAGTAATATTAAATATCATGAATAGCAATATGAAACAAGATAATGAGTAGTGTCTATAAATTATAATTTATATGGAAACTCTGAAATTAAAAGAAATGAGACTGAGTTTACATGGTTTTTGATTATGAAGTCTAATATTTTACAGATGAGGTCATATATTCTCCAGAGATAAGCTGTAAAGTGTGATGGGGGAAAAAAACATGGCTTTTGAAGTTGAAGAACTTAGTACGTTCAAGCTCTTACCTGCCTTTGGGTGACCTGAAATGCTCTTATTATCTCAATCAGGCCATTTAATGCATCTGAATAGCCAGGAAATGGTAATAATACTCAGTTCCCAGGGTTATTATAAAGTAGCATATTATGAATTTTTTCTTCTTTAAGAAATGTTTATTGAGACTGCTATGCACCAATTACCAAGGATATGTAGAAGAAAATAAAGCAGTATTTTGTAAAATTCAAAGCAATATACAAATTATGTGGACTTCCCTGATGGTGTGGTGGTAAAGAATCCACCTGTCAATGCAGGAGATAGATATGGCTTCAATCTCTGGATTGGGAAGATTCCCTGGAGAAAGAAGTGGCAACCCACTACAATATTCTTGCCTAAGAAATCCCATGGACAGAGAAGACTGGTGCACTACAGTCTATGGAGTCACAAAAGAGTCAGACACCTTAGCAACTAAACAGCAGCAACATATAATGTATGTTGCTTTTACTAAAAGGTCTTAATAAATACATCACTATCTGGTACTTTGTTTAATCCTGGTACTTAACTTTAGAGTTTCAAAATAAACTTAATATATACACTGAACAGATCAAATATGACTAGATTTGCAAAGAAAAATCAAGTATATGATTCCTAACAATTCTCATCCCCACCCCTGAACACACATCCTAAACACATATTTTTCTATTAACTTTCAGTATAAAAATTTCCTTATTGATTTTGCGGTCTTTATACTAACACACAACTGTTTTGATTCTTCAAATTATAGGGAATTGGGACGATGCTTCATTGTTGGCTTATTCTGAAATTACACTGCACAATGACAGAAAGACAACAAATTATCATTGCTTTGGATGTTAGAGAACAATTAGATATTTGCATATCGGAAAAGGAAATATCCCCAGTGCCTATGACAAATGGTGAAATCAGGCGGTTTAAGAGTCTCACCTAACAAAATCATCCTAATACTTTTGTCGTGAGATTGTCTCTGGGTTTCTAGCAAAATCTGCTCTAATGATATTTCTAAGCGCTAAGAAATGACTTCTCAAAATATGTGATGGAAATTACATAATGGACTAACACAACAACAGCAACAAAATATGCTATGTAATATCCCCAGGTATGGACTGTTAGTTGTCTTTCTTCATTAATCGTTTTCATGTGGTAATTGGAAATGTCAAGTTCCTGTGTTTCTCTTTTCAAATTTAGGGAGCTCAGTATGCTGCATCTTTAGCATTATATTTCCAAGTTATTCTCTATGTCTTTCATGTCCTAGGGGTCCCTGTACAGGACACAGGATTTGATGAGCAGAAGAATGCTCAGGTTTGCTAGAGGAAATAATTTGGTTTGGTGCTAGTTTAAATACACAGATTTTTACATCCAGGTTTACATACAGCCTCTGCTATTGATTTACTCTGTAAATTTTAACAATTTATATAGTTTTCTAAGATTTAGTTTCCTCAGTTAGATAGTGAAATAATGGCAGTCTATACTTTAGGTGGTTACAGGAAGTATTTAAAACTTAATGCATGTAATCAAATTATTAATACATTTGATATTTAACAATCTGTCAATAAATAGAAATCTTTGTTCATCACAGTCAACATTAGAAGTATCCTAGTAGGTTTTGTAAGCTAAGGACAACAAAGATTTTCAACTTGGGAACACAGAGAATTCAGCAGAAATCAAGAGAAACATAGCAAAACAAAACAGAAACAGCTCAACTATCAAAGATAAATGGAAAGAATATGTCCCATAGTGCTACTGTATGGTGGAACGTCTACACTCACATTGTCTCATTGAATTAAACACTAACATATCTTTTAAAGAAGAAATTAGTGTGCCATTTATTTTAACAGAAAAAGAGACTTGAGAAACTGATTAAGTAATATACCCAATTTCCTCCATCACAGTGATTTCTAGATTCTTTTGTTATCCCATTGAACATTTATTTTAAACATTTATTTTAAAATATCTACATAACTGGGGAAAAAGCAATATACCTGAAATTACACAACTACTGAGTTCAGAGTCAGCATTAGAGCCTGTTTCTTGTTTATTTTATTTTCCCAGAAGCCAGGAGTCAGTATCAGGCATGCTTAGATTAAGAAGTCTGCAAGTAATACACATTCAAGTCAAATTGCAAACTAGGGGATCATGACAGTGAACAGATTGTACTCCAGAACAGTGATATATCTCTGATTCACCAGTTAAGATTATTTCTTACTAGAGAGCCTTGGGAACTTCCCATCAGGGCCGGCTATGAATGGCTGGGTCTCAGTTCATAGGTCACTTCACACAAGTGACTACTGATATCTGAATGGGGGATCAAGAAGTGCTGTTGACAGACTACACCCCAAAAGCAGAATGCCAGTGGCTGTTAAATAATAATATTTATTATAGTGCTATACTTTTCAGCAGATGGACATGAGTTTGAGTAACTCCAGGAGTTGGTGATGGACAAGAAAACCTGGCGTGCTGAAGTCCATGGGGTCACAAAGAGTTGGACACGACTGAACTGAACTGAACTTTCATCAGATGCTGATTTTTTAAGGACCTGCCCATGCAAGACTAATGTTAGTATTTCCAGTTTATAGATAAAATATAAGGCTCTAAAAGACTATAATTTTCCTAAGGTCACATGATTAAATAATGGTAGAGAAATTAAATTGTGTTAGAAATTAAGAAAGATACAGGGCCAGTGAATTCTTCTATTAGTGAAAATAAATAAAATCTCCAGTTTATCTTTCCACATATAGCAGCATTATGTGAAGAAAGAGCATTTGACACTGAAAAAGATTCTTTGTTTTTAGTTTTACTTCATAGTATAAAGCATAACCTTCTACATATCATTCAACTGAACTATTTCACCCTCAGTATTCATAATTGTAAACTATGAGAATAATACTTCCACTGTCTATTTCACTGAGCATTAATGAGATTGCAATGAAATCATGAACTGGTACTATATAAATTCAAAGATAATATGCAAATGTGACATTATTTTTGCCTAACTCCCTGGAGCTATATTTGAATAAAATGGGTTAATATACATAAAAATGCAATACAATTATAATGAAAAATCAAGGATCATTACGCTAAGAGTAACCATTCCTGGCAGGTATATAGGTGTTTGAATATTTATATATATAAAAGTGATTGTGCTTTCCATTCTGATTATTAAAATAATCAAGATTTTTCAAATCATATTTATTATGAACCCCATAGTTTATAAATCAAGAAAACAAAGCTCAATGGGGACAGCTAACTGGTCCAAGGACTATAATTTGTTAGCAGTGATACATGAGACTAGATACATTTATTTATATTCCCTACACACCACTGTCTTCTTGTACAAAGGGATGGATTTTTATGTCTAATGGAAGGATAGCTCAAAAATTAGGCTAGTTCCTTCTTCAGAATGTTTGTATTTTAGAAACCATCTTTGAGCTCAAAAATTTTAAATGGGGCATTGTAAGCCAGTTCCCAGTTCTCTGGTGACTTAAATGGAAAGATTTCCCTGCTGCTTTGATAGACCTTATGCTTTCCTAGTCATCTGGGTAGTAAGCCACAGCTTTATTCTCACAGCTCTACTGTGTGTTTCCTGAAGCTAAATTTGGTTGTGTGCAAGTGACAGGATATAGAGGTAACCGACATAGATGTCCATCCATCTCCCAAACTTTCTGGACCACAATTTCTCTGATCAGAGGGAAGGATATCTGTGTTTCAGGTTCCTTCATGCTCACTACTGCCTTAGAATGGCAGCATCAAGAGTGGGAACTGACTGTGAGCGCATAGGCAGCTGGGAAAGAAAGAAAAAAGGGAGCGGAGATTTCTCTCCCTGTCTCTGCCCCATAGAGACTCCCCTGTCCCATTTACTGAACTCAAAGTGAGAGCTTCTCTTAGAGATCTCCTTATTCATATCTGATACAAAGTACCATGATTTATTATGTCTTAATGGCCAGTAATGGGAGAAAATAATAAATAGGAAATTAATCATCATATAAAAAGCAGAGCCATTACTTTGCCAACAAAGATCCTCTAGTCAAAGCTGTGATTTTTCCAGTAGCCATGTATGGATGTGAGAGTTGGACCATAAAGAAACCTGATCATCAAAGAATTGATGCTTTTGAACTGTGGTGTTGGAGAAGACTCTTGAGAGTCCCTTGGGCTGTGAGGAGATCCAACTAGTCCAGGAAAGCAGTCCTGAATATTCATTGGAAGGACTGATGTTGAAGCTGAAACTCCAGTACTTTGACCACCTGATGCAAAGAGCTGAATCATTTGAAAAGACCCTGCTGCTGGGAAAGATTTAAGGCAGGAGGAGAAGGGGTCGATAGAGGATGAGATTGTTAGATGACATCACCAACTCAATGGACATGAATTTGAGTAAGCTCCAGTAGTTGGTGATAGAGAGGGAGGCCTGGCTTGCTGCAGTCCATAGGATCACAATGAGTCAGACATGACTGAGCAACTGAACTGAACTGAATCATCATAGAATTAATATTTGTATAGATTTCCTAATATAAATATATTTTGCACAGGTGTCTAGCTAGCTCTGCTAGTGTAGGAGCATCCCTGAATTAAGTAAACTCTGATAAAATTATCAGAAAGGCCAACAATAAGAAGACTTCAAACTGTGATAATTTACTAAACCAAGTTTCCCTGTTGAGACTTAAGTTGTCAGCATTCTTCCATAAACATTCTTTTGCTCAGATTCAACACTTCTTCTTTTAAATCTTTAAATGTAAATTTTTTTTTCAGTTTTATTAGATACAATCAACATATAACATTGGGTAAACTTAAGATTTTCCCAGATGGCACTAGTGGTAAAGAACCCACCTGCCAATGCAGGAGACCTAAGAGACACAGTTTCAAGCCCTGGGTTGGGAAGATATGCTGCAGAAAAAAATAGCAACTCACTCCAGTATTTTGCCTAGGGAATCTGATGGACAGAGGACCCTGGTGGGCTACAGTCCATAGGGCCGCAAGGAGTCAGATGACTGACGCAACTTAGCACAGCACACACAAGCTTAAGATATATAACATGTTGATTATATATATATATATATTGCAATATGATTACCACACCATTAGATAACACTGACAACAAATCACATAATAGCATTTTTATGCTATACATATGCTCTTAGTAACTTTCAACTATATAATACAATATTATTAGCTATAATTGCCATGGTTTACATTAGACCTCAGAAGTTACTCATTTTATATTTGGAAATTTGCACCCTCTGACAAATATTTTCCCCTTTCACTTACCCCAGCTCCTGGAAACCACCGTTCTGTCTTTTGTTTCTACAAATTTAGCTAATTTAGATTCCACATATAAGTGATATCGTTAAAGTATTTGTCTTTCTCTGACACTTCATTTAGCATAATATTCTCAACTTTCTGTGGATTTGTCACAAATGATACTATTTCCCTTTTTCTCAAGGCTGAATGAAGTTCTGCTGTGCATTTTATTTATCCTTCACACAAACATGTATTCACATCTTCTGTATCCATTCATCTATAGGCAGACACTAAGATTGCCTCATTCTCTTTTCTATTGCAAATAAAACTGCAAGGAAAATAAGAGGGTAGATATATCTCCTGCATCCTGTTTTAATTGCTTTGGATATATACCTAGAAGTGGAATTACTGGATCATATGGCAATTCTTTTTTAATTTTTGAGAAAACTCCATACTGTGTTCATCAGTTCAGGTCCAACTCTTTGAGACCCATGGACTGCAGCATTCCACGCTTCCCTGTCCATCACCAACTCCCAGAGCTTGCTCAAATTCATTTCCATTGAGTCGATGATGCCATTCAACCATCTCATCTTCTATCACCCCTTTCTCATCCTGCCTTCAATATTTCCCAGCATTAGGGTCTTTTCCAATGAGTCAGTTCTTCCCATCAAGAATTGGAGTTTACTCCCAACATTCCCAAAGTACTGGAGTTTCAGCTTCAGCATCAGTACTTCCAATGAATATTCAGGACTGATTTCCTTTAGGATGGACTGGTTGAATCTCCTCTCAGTCCAAGAGACTACCAAGAGTCTTCTCCAACACCACAGTTCAAAAGCATCAATTATTTGGTGCTCAGCCTTCTTTATAGTCCAACTGTCACACCCATGTATGACTACTGAAAAAACCATAGGTTTCACTACACAGACCTTTGTTGGCAAAGTAATGTCTCTGCTTTTTAATATGCTGTCTATGTTGGTCATAACTTTTCTTCCAAGGAGTAAGTCTCTTTTAATTTCATGGCTGCAGTCACAATCTGCAGTGATTTTGGAGCCCAAAAAATAGAGTCTGTCACTGTTTCACTTGTTTACCCATCTATATGCCATGAAGTGATGGGACCAGATCCCATGATCTTAGTTTTTTGAATGTTTAGTTTCAACTCAGATTTTTCACTCTCTTCTTTCACTTTCATCAGGAGGCTTTTTAGTTCTTCACTTTCTGAGATAAGGGTGGTATCATTTGCATATCTGAGATTATTGATATTTCACTTAGCAAACTTGATTTCAGCTTGTGCTTCATCCAGCCTGGCATTTCTCCTGATGTACCCTGCATATAAGTTAAATAAGCAAGGTGATGTACACCTTTCCCGATTTGGAATCAATCTGTTGTTCCATGTCCATTTCTAGCTGTTGCTTCCTGACCTGTATACAGATCCCTCAGGAGGCAGGTAAGGTAGTCTGGTATTCCCATCTCTTTAAGAACTTTCCACAGTTTGTTGTGATCCACAAAGTCAAAGGCTTTGGATTAGTCAATAAAGCAGAAGTAGATGATTTTCTGGAATTTTCTTGCCTTTTCGATGATCCAACAGATGTTAGCAATTTGATCTCTGGTTCTTATGCCTTTTCTAAATTCATCTTGAATATCCAAAAGTTCACAGTTCATGTATTGCTGAAGCCTGGCTTGGAGAATTTTGAGCATTACTTTGCTAGTGTATGAGATTAGTCCAATTGTGCAGTAGTTTGAGCATTCTTTGGCATTGCCTTTCTTTGGGATTGGAATGAAAACTGACCTTTTCCAGTCCTGTGGTCACTGCTGAGTTTTCCAGATTTGCTGGCATATTGAGTGAAGCATTTTCACAGCATCATCTTTTAGGATTTGAAATACCTCAGCTGGAATTCCAACACCTCCTCTAGCTTTGTTCATAATGATGCTTCCTAAGGTCCACTTGACTTCACATTCCAGGATATCTGGATCTAGATGAGTGATCACATCATTGTGGTTATCTGGGTCATGAAGATCTTTCTTGCATAGCTCTTCTGTGTATTCTTGCCACCTCTTCTTAGTATCTTCTGCTTCAGTTAGGTTCGTACGATTTCTGTCCTTTATTGTGCCCATCTTTGCATGAAATGTTCCCTTGGTATCCCTGATTTTCTTGAAGAGCTCTTTAATCTTTCCTGAAAGAAAGAGAAAGAGTTTGCTCAGTCGTGTCCGACTCTTTGTGACCCCATGGACTGTAACCTATCAGGCTCCTCCATCTATGGGATTTTCCAGGCAAGAGTGCTGGAGTGGATTGCCATTTCCTTCTCCAGGGGATCTTCTCGACCCAGGAATCGAACCTGGGTCTCCCGTATTGCAGGCAGACGCTTTACCGTCTGAGCCACCAGGGAAGCCCCCTCAATCTTCCCTACTCCTATTCTATTCTAAAGAAATAAATTTATTTGCATTGATCACTAAGGAAGGCTTTCTTATTTCTCCTTGCTATTCTTTGGAACTCTGCATTCAGATGTGTACATCTTTCTTTTCCTTCTTTGCCTTTCACTTCTCTTCTTTTGTCAGCAATTTTAAGGCCTCCTCAGACAGCCATTTTGCCTTTTTGCATTTTTTTTTATCTTGGGAATGACCTTGATCCCTGCTTCCTGTACAATGTCGTGAACCTCTGTCTATAGTTCTTCAGGCACTCTGTCTATCATATGTAATCCCTTAAAGCTATTTATCACTTCCACTGTATAATCATAAGGGATTTGATTTAGGTCATACCTGAATGGTCTAGTGGTTTTCCCTACTTTCTTCGATTTAATTCTGTATTTGCCAATAAAAAGTTCATGATCTGAGCCACTGTCATCTCCCAGTCTTGTTTTTGCTGACTGTATAGAGCTTCTCTTTCTTTAGCTGTAAAAAATATAATCAATCTGACTTTGGTATTGACCATCTGGTGATGTCCATGTGTAGAGTCTTCTCTTGTATTGTTGGAAGAGGATGTTTGCTACCATCAGTGCCTTCTCTTTGCAAACCTCTGTTAGCCTTTGCCCTGCTTCATTTTGTACTCCAAGGTCAAATTTGCCTGTTACTCCAGGTATCTCTTCCTACTTTTCTTTCCAGTCCCCTGTGATGAAAAGAACACCTTTTTGGGGTATTAGTTCTGGAAGGTCTTGTAGGCCTTCATAGAACCATTCAACTTCAGTTTCTTCAGCATTATTGGTTGGGCTATATATCTGGATTAGTGTGAATTTCTTCTAAGGTATTCTACCCCACAATAGTAGATATAATGGTCATCTGAATTAAATTCACCCAGTCCATTTTACTTCACTGATTCCTAAAATGTTGATGTTCACTCTTTCCATCTTCTGCTTGACCACTTCCAATTTGCCTTGATTCATGCACCTAACATTCCAGGTTCTTATGCAATATTGTTCTTTTATACCATCGGACTTTACTTCCATCACCAGTCACATCAACAACTGGACATTGTTTTTGCTTTGTCTCTGTCTCTTCATTCTTCATGGAGTTATTTCTCCACTCTCCTCCAGTAGCATATTGGGCACCTACCAACCTGCAGAGTTCATCTTTCAGTGTTATATCTTTCTGCCTTTTCATACTGTTCATGGGGTTCTCAAGTCATGAATACTGAAGTGGTTTGCCATTTCCTTCTCCAGTGGACCACGTTGTGTCAGAACTCTCCACCATGACCTACATGGATAGCCCTACACAGCATGGCTCATATTTTCATTGAGTTAAACAAGGCTATGGTCCATGTGATCAGTTTGATTAGTTTTCCGGGTTTGCAGTTTTATTATCTGTGACTGTGTTCATAGTGGTTGCAACAATTTGCATTTCCACTAACAATGCTCATGTTTTATTCATTTATTTATTTTTAACATTCTCACCAACCCTTGCTTTTGGATGATAGCCATTTTAGTAAATGTGAAATGATATTTCCTTGTGGTTTTGACTTGCATTTCCCTGGTGATTAGTGCTATTCAGCATCTTTTCATGTACCTCTTGGCAATTTACATGTCTTCTTTGAAAATAAAATATCCATTCAGTGCATCCAACTATTTCTAATCAGGTTGTTTGATTTTTTTAATTTTTTTTTCTTTTTTGCTATTTTGTTATATTAATTCTTTATGTATTTTTATATTCACCCCTCATCACACGTGTGATTTGCAAATATTTTCTCCCATTTCATAGTTTTCTTTTTATTTTGTTGACTTTTTTTCTTTTACTATGCAAAAGTTTTTGGTTTCATAAAGTCTCATTTATTTTTGTTTTTGTTTTTTTTGTGTGTGTGGTTTTGGTGTCACATATAGAAAATTATTGCCAAAACAAATGTAAAGGAGCTTTTTATCTAAGTTTTCTGCTAGGAGTGCTACAGTTTTGGATCTTATGTTTAAGTCTTTAATTCATTTTGAGTTAATTTTTGAGAATGGTGTAAGATAGACATCCAATTTCTTCTTGTGGATATGGCTATTTAGTTTTCCCAGTACTGTATATTGATAATACCATCTTTTCCCCATTGATAATTCTTATCTCTTTGTTAAATATTGTTGAACATATATGTTAGGGTTTATTTCTGGGCTCTCAGTTTGGTTTCAGTCTTTTCTATTTTCATACCATACTGTTTTGATTATTATAACTTTGTGCTATAGTTTTAAATTAGGATGTCTGATGCTTCCAGTTTTGTTCTTCTTTCTCAGAATTGCTTTGGCTAATTGAGGTCTCTTGAGGTTGCACACAAAATTTATGATATATATTTGTTTCTATTTCTGTAAAAATTTCCATTGGGATTCTGATAGGAATTGCATAGAATCTATAGATACCTTTGGATTAATGCTCCAATCCATGAACAAGGGCTTTCTTTCACTTGTTTGTCTTCTTCAATTTTTTCATCATATAGTTTTCAGTGTACAATTCTATCACCTCTCTTAGTTAAATTTATTCCTAGGAATTTTACTGTTTTACTATCGTGAGTGAAATTGTTTTCTTTATTTAAGTTTCACATGTTTTGTTGTTAGTGTATAAAAATGTAACTGTTTTTTGTATGTTGGTTTTGTATTCTGAAACTTTACTAAATTTGTTGATTAGATTGCATAACTAATCAGTTTTTGATGGAGTCCTTAAGATTATCTTTATATGTGCCTGTAGAATTATGCAAGCTGCAAACAAAGATGCCTTACTCCTTTGCTTCCTATTTGGATGTGTTTTATTTCCTTTTCTTGCATGATTGTTCTGAATATGACTTCCAGTTTTATTTTGAAAGGGAATGGGGAGTTTGGGCACACCTGGTTTCTTCCTGCTCTGATGGAAACAAGGTTTTACCCTTTCACTGTTGACTATAATGTTGATTGTGTGTTTATTTTATATGGCTTTTATTATGTTGAAGTATGTTCTCTACAACGAATTGTTGAAAGTTTTTTATTCTGAAAGGATATTGTATTTTGTCAAATGCTTTTTCTGCCTCTGAGACAATCATCTGATTTTTATTTTTCATTCTATTAGTGTGGCATATCACACTTACTGACCTGTGTATGTTGAACTATTCTTACATCCAGAAATAAATATCATTTGATCATAGCCTATGATCCTTTTAATGTGTTGAGTAATTCATTTCGTTGATATTTTATTGAAGAAATTTTACATTTTTCATTTCCTTACATATTAAGAAAATTGATTTGATGTTTCTTTTATTGTAAAGTCTTAATTTGGCTTTGGTTTCAGATTAGTGCTTGTCTAGTAAGATGAGTTTTTATATTCCTTAAACATTTTTGGAAGAGTTTGAATAGAATTACCATTAATTCTTCAAAGGATTGGTAATAGTCACTAGTGAAACCATCTAAACTGGACTCTTCTGTGTTGTGGACTTATTGACTACTGATTCAGTCACATTACATGTTATTTGGTCTGTTCAGATTTTCTATTTCTTTATGATTCAGTCTTAGTAAGACATAGGTTTATCTTCTTATTCTAGATTGTATATTTGGTTGACATATAACTGTTCATAGATTCTCTTAATTATTTGTATTTTTGTGATATCAGTTGTTCTGATTCCTTCTGCTTTTTGTAAGTTTCAATGTATTTATTGTTGTATTTTTTAATATAAATTTATTTATTTTAATTGGCGGTTAATTACTTTACAATATTGTATTGGTTTTGCTATACATCAACATGAATCTGCCACAGGTATACACGTGTTCCCCATCCTGAACCCCTCTCCTTCCTCCCTCCCCATACCATCCCTCTGGGTCGTTTCAGTGCACCAGCCCCAAGCATCCAGTATCATGCATCAAATCTGGACTGGTGATTCATTTCATATATGATATTATACATGTTTCAATGCCATTCTTCCAAATCATCCCACCCTCTCCCTCTCCCACAGAGTCCAAAAGACTGTTCTATACACCTGTGTCTCTTTTGCTGTCTCACATACAGGGTTATCATTACCATCTTTTTAATTCCACATATATGCATTAGTATTTATGATTTTATTTTGGGAATCCCTGTAGCTCAGATGGTTAAGAATTTGCCTACAATCCTGGAAACCTGGATTTGATCTCTGGGTCAAGAAGATCCCCTAGAGAAGGGAATGGTTAGCCACTCCAATATTCTTGCCTGGAAAATCCCAGGGAGAGAGGAGCCTGGTGGGCTACAGTCCATGGAATTGCAAAGAGTCAGATGGGACTGAGCAAGTAACAAGCACTTTCAGAAAAAATAGAAAAAAAAAAAAAAAAAAAAACTAGTAAAAGATTTGTCAATTTTGCTTACCTTTTCAAAAAATCATCTATTACTTTCATTGATCTTTTCTATTATAATACATATTTCATTCAATTTATGCTCTGATCTGTGTTATTTCTTCTGCTAACTTTGTTTTCAGTTTTGCTTTTTTTTTTCTAGTTCCTTGTCTATAATGTTAGGCTTTTATTAGAGATATTTATTTTTTCTTAATGTAGGCATTTATTGCTATAGAATTCTCTCTTAAAACAGTTTTTGCAGTATCCCACAGGTTTTGATGTTGTTGTTTCATTTCCTTTAGTTTCAGGATATTTGTTGATTTCTCATTTGCATTCTTCTTTGATTCCATCGATTGTTTAGTAGAGCATTCTTTAATTTCTATATATTTGTGGATTTTTCAGTTTTTTTCCTATTATTGATTTCTAGTTTCATAATTTTCTGATCAGCATATATAATTGGAATGACTTCAATATCCTTAAATTTGCTAAGATTTATTTTATTTTCCATCATAAAATCTCTCTTGGAGAATGTTCCATGTGTGCTTGTGAAAAACATATATACTATTGCTGTTGGGTAGAACATACTTTGTGTATTAGTTTCATTTGGTCTCAAGCACTACTCAAGCCCAACTTTTTCTTGTTGAACTTCTGTGGGGATGATCTTGCTATTACAGAAAGTGAGGTTTTGAAGAACCCTATTAATATTGAACTATTGTCTATTTCTCCCTTCAGATATGCTGCCTTAATATATTTAGGTGCTCAATCTATGGGTAAATGTATTTACAATTGCTGTATACTCTTGATGAATTGACCCCTTTATCATTATATGATCTTCTTTCTTTCATTACCACTTTTTTTTTTTTTTTTTTTTTTTTGCCATGTGGTTAAACCGTCTGCCTCCAATGCAGAAGAACCAGGTTCGATCCCTGGATCAGGAAGATCCCCTGGAGAAGGAAATGGTAACCCACTCCAGTATTCTTGCCTGGAGAATAACATGCACGGAGGAGCCTGGTAGTCCATGGGGTTGCAAAGAGTTGGACATGACTGAGCAACTTCACTCAAACACATCGTTAACCAAGACAAAAGAAAGATATTGAGAGAGGAAGCAAAGTCAATTATGAGAAATCAGGAAAATTAAAGTAAGCAAGAATAAAGTTTATTTTGCAGATTTAAAACCTACCTTTCCTGTTCATATTACTCTCTTATGATTTAGGCATCCTTCTCTTCCTGGTATCTAGAGTAAGACACACTTGCAACTGGAGATTATCTTTACAAATGTAACTATCCATTACAAGGGGTAAATTCTACTATTTTCAGAATTTCTCCTATGTTCGCAGTTTCTAAAAATGATCTTTATGCCAATGTGGTACATTATTGAGTGACATATTATGCTACTTTTTACTTTCTTCTTGTCTCTCAAAAACAATGAAGGTCATCCCTAAACTAGACTTTAAAGTCTCCCTGAATAACATTTAAACTTCTCAATTTTTTTCTAGCATTCATTTTTATAACTCACTTCAAATCAGCTTTCTGACTTTTCACTTACCATTTAGCTTCTCAAGTCAAAAAGTTAAAGTTCTCCCCAGGGTCCTCATATTAGGATTAATTTACAATGCTCTATAAGATAAGCCCTTCAAATGTATTTTACTGCTTCTCACCTTTTATTCTAAGGACTCATCATTTCACTCAGTTAAGGTCTATAGCAGGTTTTCTCATTTTTAAGCAGGATTACCCAGTGCGTTCTGATTTTTTCTGGTCTTTTCGAAAATCTTCATTATGTTCAGGTTTGATCAAGGAAAATTAGTTTTTGAATTTGACTCCTAAACATGTTTTAACCCTGGTGGTGTTTGAGTTACACTGTCTTATGCTATGGCTGCATGCATGTTCAGTCATGTCTAACTCTTTGTCACCCCAAGAACTGCAGATATGTCCATGGAATTTTCCAAGCAAGAATGCTGGAGTGGGTTGCCATTTCCTACTCCATGGGATCTCCCCAACTCAGGAATCGAACCCACACCTCTTGTGTCTTCTGCACTGGCAGGTGGATTCTTTAGCACTGCACCACCTGAGAAGACTCTCTTATGCTATATCATATAGCTTTTGATTGTTTATATTTCTCTGTAGTGCAAGGAGTGGTGGCTGCATGGGTGCAGGAAGGCCTAGAGGAGCTACTCCATGTTCAAGGTCAAGAGGGGCAGCGGTGAGGAGATACCCCTCATCCAAGGTAAGGAGCAGTGGCGTTGCTTTGCTGGAGCAGCCGTGAAGAGCTACCCCACGCCCAAGGTAAGAGAAACGCAAGTAAGATGGTAGGTGTTGCAAGAGGGCATCAGAGGGCAGACACACTGAAACCATACTCACAGAAATCTAGTCAATCTAATCACACTACGACCACAGCCTTGTCTAACTCAATGAAACTAAGACATGCCTTGTGGGGCACCCAAGATGAGCAGGTCATGGTGGAGAGGTCTGATAGAACGTAGTCCACTGGAGAAAGGAATGGCAAACCACTTCAGTATTCTTGCCTTGAGAACCCCATGAACAGTATGTAAAGGCAAAATGATAGGATACTGAAAGAGGAACTCCCCAGGTCAGTAGGTGCCCTATATGCTACTGGAGATCAGTGGAGAAATAACTCCAGAAAGAATGAAGGGATGGAGCCAAAGCAAAAGCAATACCCAGTTGTGGATGTGACTGGTGAGAGAAGCAAGGTCCGATGCTGTAAAGAGCAATATGCATAGGAACCTGGAATGTTAGGTCCATGAATCAAAGAAAATTGGTAGTGGTAAACAGGAGATGGCAAGAGTGAATGTCAACATTCTAGGAATCAGTGAGCTAAAATGGACTGGAATGGGTGAATTTAACTCAGATGACCATTATATCTACTACTGCGGGCAGGAATCTCTTAGAAGAAATGGAGTAGCCATCATGGTCAACAAAAGAGTCCAAAATGCAGCACTTGGATGCAATCTCAAAAACGACAGAATGATCTCTGTTCATTTCCAAGGCAAACCATTCAATATCACAGTAATCCAAGTCTATGCCTCAACCAGTAATGCTGAAAAAGTTGAAGTTGAATGGCCCTATGAAGACATAAAAGACCTTTTATAACTAACACCCAAAAATAGATGTCCTTCTCATTATAGGGGACTGGAATGCAAAAGTAGGAAGTCAAGAAACACCTGGAGTAACAGGCAAATTTGGCCTTGGAATGCCAAATGAGCAGGGCAAAGACTAATAGAATTTTTCCAAGAGAACACACTGGTCATAGCAAACACCCTCTTCCAACAATACAAGAGAAGATTCTAAACATGGACATCACCAGATGGTCAACACCAAAATCAGATTGATTATATATTCTTGTGCAGCCAAAGATGGAGAAACTCTATATAGTCATCAAAAACAAGACCAGGAGCTTATTGTGGCTCAGATCATGAGCTCTTTATTGACAAATTCAGACTCAAATTAAAGAAAGTAGGGAAAACCACTAGATCATTCAGGTATGACCAAAATCAAATCCCTTATGATTATACAGTGGAAGTGAGAAATAGATTTAAGGGCCTAGATCTGATAGAGAGAGTACCTGATGAACTATGGATGGAGGTTCATGACATTGTACAGGAGACAGGGATCAAGACAATGCCAATAGAAAAGAAAGGCAAAAAAGCAAAATGGCTGTCTGAGGAGGCCTTACAAATAGCTGTGAAAAGAAGAGAAGGGAAAAGTAAAGGAGAAAAGGAAAGATATAAGCATCTGAATGCAGAGTTCCAAAGAATAGCAAGGAGAGATAAGAAAGCCTTCCTCAGCGATCAATGCAAAGAAATAGAGAAAAACAACAGAATGGGAAAGACCAGAGATCTCTTCAAGAAAATTAGATATACCAAGGGAACATTTCATGCAAAGATGGGCTCGATAAAGGACAGAAATGGTCTGGACCTAAAAGAAGCAGAAGATATTAAGAAGAGGTGGCAAGAATACAAAGAAGAACTGTACAAAAAAAGATCTTCATGACCAAGATAATCACGATGATGTGATCACTCATCTAGAGCCAGACATCCTGGAATGTGAAGTCGAGTAAGCCTTAGAAAGCATCACTATGAACAAAGCTAATGGAGGTGATGGAATTCCAATTGAGCTGTTTCAAATCCTTAAAGATAATGCTGTGAAAGTGCTGCACTCAATATGCCAGCAAATTTGGAATACTCAGCAGTGGCCACAGGACTGGAAAAGGTCCATTTTCATTCCAATCCCAAAGAAAGGCAATGCCAAAGAATGCTCAAACTACCACACAATTGCCCTCGTTTCACACACTAGTAATGCTTAAAATTCTCCAAGACAGGCTTCAGCAATACATGAACCGTGAACTTCCAGATGTTCAAGCTGGTTTAGAAAAGGCAGAGGAACCAGAGATCAAATTGCCAACATTCGCTGGATCATTGAAGAAGCAAGAGAGTTCCAGAGAAAAATCTATTTCTGCTTTATTGACTATGCCAACGCCTTTGACTGTGTGGATCACAATAAACTGTGGAAAATACTAAAAGAGATAGGAATACCAGACCACCTGACTTGCCTCTTGAGAAACCTGTATGCAGGTCAGGAAGCAACAGTTAGAACTGGACATGGAACAACAGGCTGGTTCCAAATAGGAAAAGGAGTATGTCAGGGCTGTCTATTGTCACCCTGCTTATTTAACTTATATGCAGAGTACATCATGAGAAACGCTGGGCTGGAAGAAACACAAGCTGGAATCAAGATTACGGGGAGAAATATTAATAACCTCATATATGTAGATGACACCACCCTTATGGAAGAAAGAGAAGAGGAACTAAAAAGCCTCTTGATGAAAGTGACACAGGAGAGTGAAAAATTTAGCTTAAAGCTCAACATTCAGAAAACGAAGATCATGGCATCTGGTCCCATCACTCCATGGGGAAATAGATGGGGAAAGAGTAGAAACAGTGTCAGACTTTATTTTTAGGGGGGCTCCAAAATCACTGCAGATGGTGATTGCAGCCATGAAATTAAAAGACGCTTATTCCTTGGAAGGAAAGTTATAACCAACCTAGATAGCATATTCAAAAGCAGCAACATTACTTTGCCAACTAAGGTCCATCTAGTCAAGGTTATAGGTTTTCCAGTGGTCATGTATGGATGTCAGGGTTGGACTGTGAAGAAAGCTGAATGCCAAAAAATTGATGTTTTCAAACTGTGGTGTTGGAGAAGACTCTTGAGAGTGAGTCCCTTGGACTGGAAGGAGATCCAACCAGTCCATTCTGAAGGAGATCAGCCCTGGAATTTCTTTGGAGGGAACGATGCTGAAGCTGAAACTCCAGTACTTTGGCCACCTCATGTGAAGAGTTGACTCATTGGAAAGGACTCTGATGCTGGGAGGTATTGGGGGCAGGAGGAGAAGGGGATGACAGTGGATGAGATGGCTGGATGGCATCACCAACTCGATGGATGTGAGTATAAGTGAACTCTGGGAGATGGTGATGGACAGGGGGGCCTGGCGTGCTGCGATTCATGGGGTCGCAAAGAGTTGGACGTGAATGAGTGACTGAACTGAACTGAATTTAACTTACTTTAAAGAAAGCTTCCCTGGTGACTCAGATGGTAAAGCGTCTGCCTACAATGCGGAAGACCCAGGTTTGATCTCTGGGTCAGGAAGATCCCCTGGAGAAGGAAATGGCAACCCACTCCAGTATTCTTGCCTGGAAAATTCCATGGACTAAGGAGCCTGGTAGGCTACAGTCAATGGAGTTGCAAAGAGTCAGATACAACTGAGCAACTTCACTTCAAAAAGTGCTTAACAATGTTGGTTGTAGATTGGAAACATCACATTTATGTATGGGCTTTTTGAAGTTAAATTAAAAATGTGTATAGAGTGCATATTGTAGAAGGCAGAGTAAATTCTCACCCAAATCCTTTATGACTTTCTGGACCTTTTTGGATATGCTGATCTTTTCCTTAATTCTCACAGACTGCATTCACATAAAATCATATTCTCTCAGATAATTTCTATGTTTAATGGCTCAAAATTATACCTATGACTAAACTGGCACTGGTAAAATTAATATCCTATGCTTTTATCAGAAATAAAAAAGTACATTTTGGTTACTTAGCAGTGTAAATGGTCGTCAAATATGAAATATGCATATTTTCAAGAAGCATACTTTGATTTCTGATGTATTAAAAAATGAAATTAAAAACAACAAAGAGCCAAACCATAAAATGTATTTAATTTTTAAAATAAGAAACCTGTTTCCCAGAGCTTATGAACAGATTTATCTAAACTATCACATTTGATATCTCCAGTACACTGCACAAATGGACTAATAGCAAGCAAACTATCAACCTTACCTCATCCCAGAGATTTGGCCCTCATCTTAAAAGCAGCAATAAATCCTCACATTTCCCCACATGGCTCATCATCAGTTTGCTGAATCAGCACTCTGAACCACACAGACTGTATTTCTAGAAATAATGCATTCCCAAAGCAATATCCCCAGATATGCTGAATCAGCATGCTGAAGGACAAGGAACACAAAGAGATGTCTTTAAATATTTTGTCTGAGCCAGGGTCTGTTAGTACAGATGAGTATTCAATATGTAGACAAAAACATACAGGTGGTAAGAATCTTTTAACCTAGTAATGCATGCAAATACTTACAGTTCTTTACTTGATTAGAACTTTTATTTTATTTGAGGACTTGTTAGTTTCTGTCTATGAAGGACAGGCTGTAAAACCATGAAGACTTTTTCATAAATCTCTAAATCTGATGCATTACTGTGATTACAAGATTTGACAAGATGATTTATGATGTTTTGCCTTATTTAAATCAACTTAACTGTGATGCTATGGCATTGTTAAAACATATATTATGGTATGTCAGTCTACTTCAGAAATACAGTGGATATCGATTTTTACGGCAATCATTTATTGGACTTTTAGGAGCTGGTGGTGCAATCTGTGTTTATGTAGTCTTTTGGTTATAAGGAAAATAATCTCTAGGTGATCATGGCTAATAGCTTTGGAATTGTCTACGAGTTATATCTATTCCAGATTATCACTATATAAAAGCAAGTTAAAAAGGCATTATCATCAGATGTCCATCTTATACCAGATTAATTCTCAATCTCCCACCAAAAATATACAGAAAAACTCCATACTCTTAGTAATTGAAAGTAACTCAAATCTTTGCCTTTAGTGTGTTTTTCTATTACTGGATCTCTTCAGAATTTCCAGTGAATATGCTTGAAAATCGCCAAGATTTGTAAATCAAGTACCATAGTGTAAACTTTTCTGATTATCTTGACCAAAAAAAAAAAAAAAAGCTTCCTTTTGGATTAAATAAATCATATATTAAGTGAGAAATAAAAAACTTACTTAGATTGATGCTGGTTGATGATAGGCTGATTCATTCAAGAGCTAAGTAATATGCTCTCATATATCCATTTTAAATGATTTATTCTACAGCTCAACAAAATAATTTATCCATCTAATGGAATTTTATAATCTTTCACAAAGAAATGGAGGCATAATATAAAATCCCATGAATGCAAAAGTTCTATTAACATTACATAAACACCTTCCATCACTAACACCAATCCACTGTTTTTAAGCTAATTGCTTAAGCTCTCTGATTTCCCTTGGCTCAACATTTCAGACTCTTACATTCATAACGAGTCTCTTCGACTTTGCTGCTCCATCGTTTCCAACCCCTGGATGAATAGAAAACATTCTCCTAAAGATAATTTTAAGAATTATGTTCCTTCTGTATGTATTTATAATTCATTAAAGTACCCTTTTTTCTACATTATTTAATTGAGCTGGGTGTTTCTCATATAGATTTCTTGCTGGAGGAGTGGTTGGACCAATCAAAACTAAAGAAACACTGCTATAATGAAGCTAAACATATTTAAGAATGTTTAAATTTGTATTTAAAGACCTCCAGGATACTAAAATGAATTTGATTTTCAGTCTTCTTTTAGCAGTTTGCCAAACTAGCACTTAGGAAGGAAATCAACAAATAAACTAGATAAAAATGAAAGAATGCAGACTGATAGAGTAGGAAAAGCTCCACATGCTCGATGCCTGGTCATTGAGACACCTGAACTAAGCTCTAGGATGAATTAGAATATTGTCAAACATTAAAATAGATAATCCCTGGAGTCGCTTCCAGTTTAAGTGTTCTAAAGTGAAAGAGGAGATTGAAAAAATTGGCTTAAAGTTCAACATTTAGAAAAGGAGGATCATAGCATCTGGTCCCATCACTTCATGGGAAATAGATGGGGAAACAGTGGAAACAGTGTCAGACTTTATTTTTTGGGGGCTCCAAAATCACTGCAGATGGTGATTGCAGCCATGAAATTAAAAGACGCTTACTTCTTGGAAGGAAAGTTATGACCAACCTAGATAGCATATTCAAAAGCAGAGACATTACTTTGCCAACAAAAGTCTGTCTAGTCAAGGCTATGGTTTTTCCAGTAGTCAGGTATGGATGTGAGGGTTGGACAGTGAAGAAAGCTGAGCGCCGGAGAATTGATGCTTTTGAACTGTGGTGTTGGAGAAGACTCTTGAGAGTCCCTTGGACTGCAAGGATATCCAACCAGTCCATCCTAAAGAACATCAGTCCTGAGTGTTCATTGGAAGGACTGATGCTGAAGCTGAAATTCCAATATTTTGGCCACTTCACACGAAGAGTTGCCTCTTTAGAAAAGACCCTGATGCTGGGAGGGATTGGAGGCAGGAGGAGAAGGGGACGACAGAGGATGAGATGGCTGGATAGCATCACTAACTCAATGGACATGAGTTTGGGTAAACTCCGGGAGTTGATGATGGACAGGGAGGCCTGGCGTGCTGCAATTCATGGGGTCGCAAAGAGTCGGACACGACTGAGCGACTTAACTGAACTGAAGGGTAATTATTATACATTGATTTGTCATATCTGCATTTACTCTAATTGCATACAGCATTTTCATTATTGTTGTCTAAAAGCATGACCAAAAATACATTATGTAAAATGTCTCAAGTCAGCAAATCTTAGGTGTACAGCTCAATGAATTTTCATTGAAGTATTTATTGGTGGCACTAGTGGTAAGGAACCCACCTGCCTATGCAAGAGACAGAGACCCAAATTTGATCCTTGAGTTGGGAAGATACCCTGGAGGAGGACATGGCAACCAGCATTCTTGCTTGGAGAATCCCACGGACAGAGGAGCCTGGCAGGCTACAGTCCACAGGATCACAAAGAGTAAGATACGACTGAAGCAACTTAGCACAGCATGCATGTATTCACTCCAAGTGTAACCATTCTTCTTACTACTATCATCATCAGTTAGTTCTGTCAGCTCTTAAACTTTGTATAATAGAATGGTACAATATATATTATTTTGCATGAGGCATTTGTCTAACATGATGACTGTGAAATTAATCCATGTGAATATGTGTGCAAGTAATATATTCTTTTATTGTTTTGTAATATTTTGCTATATAAATAAACCACAATTAATGTATCTACATTCCCTTACTGAATACTTGTGCTGTGTTTACATTTGACTTATTATTAATAAATCTGTTATGAACATATTGTGCATGTGTTTTTTTATTATATATGCACTTATTTCTCTTAGATATAAAACTTAAGATGGAATTGTCAAGACATATATTCAACTTTGGTAAATATTTTCAAATAGTTTTTTAAAATGGTTAAATCAATTCTCTTCCTCACCAACTATTTAGAAAGTTTCCAGTTTCTCTGCAAATTTTCTAATGCTTGATATTATTAGTCTTATTATTTATAGCCACTTTGGGTGGGTATACAGTAATATAACCTTCCCTCTGTATCAGAGAATTGGTTCCAGGGAACCATGTGGATAGCAAAATCTGCAGATGTTCAAATCCCTTATGTAAAATTGTGTACTATATGCATATAACTTATGCATATCTACTTGTATACTTTAAATTATCTCTAGATTGCTTATAATACTTAATACAATATAAATATCACATAGTTATAAATATAATGTAAAACCCCACAAGGTAAATTCAAATTTTTCTTTTCTGAAACTTTCTGGAATTTTGGGGAATCTTTTCTAACCATTGTTGTTTGAATCTATGGATACAGAACCCATGGATACAAAGGACTGAGTGTACCTTACTGTAGTTGTAATTTGTATTACCCAGAGAAATAATGATATTGACCATTTTATCAAATAGTTCTGTCCCAGCAGATATTTTCTTTTATAAAGTGGTTCAAGATACCTGTCCAGTGTGTTGTTTGCATTCTTTAAGTTGAAGTATAGCAATTCTTATACTAGAAAAGACTGCATAGTCAGACATATGTATTGTAAAGATGTTCTCAGTGTGTGACTTATGTTCACAATCGTTTAATGGCAAGCTTATATAAGTAATGATTCTTAATTGTAATAAAATCAAATTAATTAAAATAATTTGTATTTTTTAATGGTTATGCTCTTTTGTTGTGTTAAAGAAATCTTTGTCTCTTCCATAGTGTTAAAAATTCCCACTGCCCTTATTTCCTGAGTTTCCCTTAAACATGCTTAGTCTTTGCCCTTTTTTTTTTTTTCCACCTGTAATTTCTTAGAGTGAAAGAGAAAAGGTAGTTTGAAAGCAACATACTTTTATTTTGTATGTTTAACTGATTCAAACTTGACTTGGTCAATTATTTCTTAATTAATGAAAAATGGAAACTCCTATTTAATGCTCTAAGGCAGGAAATGCAAACATTTTTCCACTAAGGACCAGCAGTCTGCAAGGTCTCTGTAGAAACTATTGAGCTCTGCCATTGTAGCACAAAAGCAGAACCATAGACACAATACACATGAATAAATAATAATTTGCGCTGGTATATTTTTGTTTAAAAAAAAATGGCAGTGTGACCGATTTGGACCGTGGACTATGGTTTACCAATTCCTGTTCTTAGGGAAAGAAAATGCAACTACCATTTATTGTATCTCTAGTACACAACAGGTGTAGTATTCCAGAATATGAAATAATCATGCATATTCATATTTTACTTTTAAAATTTTCATCTCTAAGAGTTGTCCTTTGGCAGACTACCATGTTGGTTAGCCTGATAGCTAGTGCATGACTGAAAATGTTAGTAATTTGAATAACAATAAGTATGATTCTGATAGCTTATGGTGAACAATGTCGAATTTGTGATCTCCAAAGAAGATTTAGCTTCGAGACCAGGGATCAGGCTTGATCACTCAAGAGCTTTTGTGGTGCAGAGTTTTATTAAGGTGAAAAAGGGACAGAGAAAGCTTCTGACATACACATCAGAAAGGGGGCAGAGAGTGCCCCCCCTTGCTAGTCTAAGCATGGGAGTTATATACTTTTTAAATTAGCTTTACAATAAATCAAAAGAATGTCTTAAGGTTGTAAAGATCTTATTAGACCCACTCTCATAATTTACATTTTAAGATAACAGGATTAGCCAGAAGATTTTCAGAAAGGAAAAACTGTCCTCAAGCAGGATACATTGTTGTTATAGAATCCTTAGTACAGAGTTTAAACTGAGTTGTTTGTTGTGTAAATCATCAGTTCCAGGCTTAAAGAAAAAAAAAAAAAATGTTTTACGTGACTAACACTAAGGAATGTAGACAGGGGAAAAAAAAAAAATGTTTGTCCTTTCCTCCTCTTTTAGAATTCCAGACCCCTAGCTCTACTTCGAGAGCCGCAGACCTCTTTCTCCTCCTCAGGGACCCCAGACTTCTTATCAACCTGCCTAGGAATTGACTCTCTCAATTCCAAATTAACATTTTGCTTGATATGATGTAAGGGTCAAGATTGATTTTATTAGCTGAGTCTGACTTCCAGCTGTACTGCCAGCAGCTGGGGGAGTCATGTCTGAAGGAGGCTCAGTAGCCCAGCATCCACAATAGGAAAAACACAGAACAAGGTTCCCTGAATGGAGTTGACAAACAGGAACCTTAAGCAGTGAACTAAAGCAGTAGTCCTCAATCTTTTTGGCACCAGGGACCGGTTTCTTGGAAAACAATTTTTCCACAGATGAGGGCTGGAGGGGTGGTCTGGGGATGATTAAAATATAGTAATGTCATGCAAGTGTATGCTCCTCGGTTTTTGTCTCGTCACAACAAAGATTTGGAGTGATGGACATTAAAGCCCCCTCAGCGTGTCACAGCTCTCGGGTCTTGGACAGACCGTGTTATAGCTCTCAGGTCTCGAATGCACCATGTTATAGCTCTTAGACAAATCAGTGTTACAGCTCTATTTTATTTAGAAAATAGCAGGAAAATCCATCTTTGAGGCATGAGGGCACGTAGATCCAAAGACGCAAAGAGAAGAGCACCCCAGCACGCGGGAGAGAGAGAGAGAGAGCTTTGGCTCCTCTTTTTATGTTTTTTTTTGTGTGTGTCTCTCCCACCCCCCACCCCCCCGGGCCTGTCCTATGTAAATTGGCCCAGCCAGGAGTGTTTTTGTTTTACCTGAGGTACTTGGAACTTCCTTTGTTCTATTTTCACGGGCTTTTTATCTTTTGGTCACTGCCATTTTGGACTCCTTTTCCCTATTCTAACTACCTAACATTCCCCCCTCAAGAGATGGGAGGCCCAATTCTTTGGGAATAGGGGTGTGAAGGTCTTTCTGGCTACTTCCTACTGAATTGGGATGGTGAGGGGTATTGGGTCTCCCCCTCTTGCTAGTCTCAGGCCTCAGAGTCCTCATAGCAGTGTTCATCTAAGGGTAAGTGGTATTTTCCATGGTCAGCTGTAGTTTTGTATCTTTGTTGAACTGGGACTGCATGTTATAGCTTGTTGACCTGAGCAAAGACAAACAGGTTAGACAATTGATAATGCATGGAACAATCATAAGCAGCATCAATATGGCATGATAAGGACTAGTAGGGGCATGAACCAATTCCAAATTCGCATCGCCAGGATGGCTCAAATCTCTCCTTGTTCAGGGATCAAAAGATTTATTTCCTGCCTGTTTTGGAATACAATCCCTGCCGAGCTATGCTGGCTCTTTAGAGTTTTCCTGAGAAATCTTATCCCCAGAAACCAGATTTTGGGGGTGTTCATTAGAATGGCACTCATTTGTAGTTCTGAACAGGTATCTGAGATCTCCCAAGGGCTCACAGGTGTATTGAGTGTCCTCTTCTGTTTTTTTTCCACAGCTTGACTAGTGAGTAGTGAATCCAGGAATCATGTCCTAGTATCTTGACTGTTGTGGAGGTAGAAAGTATTGCAGGGTAGGGCTCCATGTGGGCTGGAGTTGAGCCTTTGGGAACCCATCTTTCCAGACTTTAATTAGGACTTGTGTCCCTGGAGCATATCGTGGTGACTCCTTAGAATCTTTTGGGTCCTGGTTCATACCCCACAAGCATATATTCTGTTGGAATTGTCCAATGACCATGGTATAAGACTGAAGGTTCTGAACCTCTGGATGTAGGAAGAGGTCATTGACATAAACAGAAGGTCTCCCATATAGCATCTCATAAGGACTAAAAACAACCTGTTCCTTAGGGGCAATACGGGTATGGAAAAGAGCTATTAGTAAAGCCTCCTTCTATCCCAGGGAGGTCTCCTGGGTTATCTTTTTTATCGCTGATTTTAAGAGTTGGTTGGCTCTTTCTACTTGTCCTGAAGACTGAGGCCTCCATTCACAATGGAGATAATAAGTAATGTCCAATGCTTTAGAGACCCCTTGGGTGACCTTAGAAGTAAATGATGTCCCATTGTCACTTTGTAACGACCTGGGAAGACCAAATCTTAGAATGATTTCATGGAGCAGTTTTTTTTTACCACACCTCCTCTGCCTTCTCAGTCCAAGTGGGAAAGCCTTCAATCCACCCTGTGAATGTATCTATCATGACTAATAGGTATTTATACCCTTGGGAAACTGGCACCTGGGTGAAATCCATCTGCCAGTCCTCTCCTGGATAGGCCCCATGTCATTGAATCGGCTGGGCCAGCTGAGGTCTTTGAGCTCCTTTGGGGTTGTTTAATTGGCAAGTGGGACAAGAGGAGACCACTTGTCTAATAGTTGTTTGGAAGCCTGTTTCTCTGAAGGACCTTTCTAGTAATCTTTGGAGGGCCTTTTCCCCTAAATGAGTGGTGGCATGTAAGGAGTTAACCAACTTCCATTGGAGGTTCCCAGGCAGAAAAAGGAGGTTCCTTTTGGAACCACCCCATACGATCTTGAAAGCCCTCACTCTTAACTTTAAGAGTCTCAAATTCAGTATATGAAGGAATTTCTGGCAAATTAGTCTGTGGAACTAAGGTGGCAACCCCTATTAGGTCATGGTTCTGTAATGCTGCTCTCTTAGCTCCCTGATCATCTGCGTGGTTCCTTCATGCCACTTCTGTGCTCCCTTTTTGGTGTCCTTTACAGTGGGAGACTGAAACCTCAGTGGGCAGATGGACTGCCTCCAAGAGTCTAAGAATTTGATCACCATATTTGACTGGGAACCCTCAGGTGGTCAAGTGGCCCCTTTCTTTCCAAATAGTACCATGTGCATGTAGCACCAGAAAGGCGTACTTAGAGTCAGTGTAAATGGCTATTCTTTTTCCTTTTCCCAGCTCTAAAGCTCGAATCAGGGCTATGAGCTCAGCTAATTGGGCTGAAGTACCTGGTGGCAGAGGCTTAACCTCTATGATCTCAAAATTGGAGACTACTGCATATTCTGTTCTTATTTTTCCATTGAAGACAAAGCTGCTTCTATCAGTGTACCAGATTTCCTCAGGACTCGTCAGAGGATCTTCTGACAATCTCTCTCAGGGTTTTGTCCAGTGGTCCAAGGTTTCTAGACAAGAGTGAAAGGGGAGAGAAACCGCGAGGGTAAGCAGGAGGGTGCTGGGTTAAGAACCTCACAAGGGTGTATAGTGAGGCCTGGATTTTCCATCAGCATTACTTGATATCTGAGGATTCTTTAATCAGACATCCATAAATGGCCTCTCCCATTTAAGAGTTGTTTTACCTGGTGGCTGGTAAAAATAGTTATTTTGCCCCCCAAAGTAGAGTTTTAAAGCATCTTCTATCATGATTGCAGTAGCTGCAAGATTTCGAAGGTGGGGGGGGGGGGGGGGGGGGGCCAGCCACGGGCGGTTGGATTGAGCCTCTTGTATAAGTAAGCTACAGGCGGGGGCTCAGATCCCAACCTTTGAGTTAACACTCCCAAGGCTATTCCCTCTCTTTCATGGACATGAAGTTGGAATGTTTTTTTCTGGCTCCTGGACCCATGTGTAATTTGAACTCCCAGATAAGTGATCTTTGTCTCAACCATCTGTGCCTTAGCACAGGAGACTTTATATCCCCTTTCTGCCAAGAAGTTTAGAACATGAATTGCATGTTGTTGGGCACTTTTCTCATCTGGAGAGCAGATTAGTAGGTCATCTATGTATTGTAATATTTTCCCATTAGGTCCCAGGTCCAGATCTAGGAGATCCCAGCTAAGGGCCTGTCCAAACAGGTGGGGGCTATCTCTGAACCCCTGAGGTAATACTGTCCAAGTTATCTGTTGGTGTTTTTCTCCTGGGGCTTCCCACTCAAAGGCAAAAAGATATTGGGATTTTTTAGCCAGTGGTATGCAAAAAAATGCATCTTTGAGATCCAAGACTGTAAACCACTTGGTACTGGGTGGGATTTCTCCCATAGGGATTGGGTACTGTGGGATGGAGGGGGACTACAGCTTCATTTATCATCTGGAGATCTTGAACCATTCACCAGGTTCCATCCTTTTTTTACTGATTCCTCTGATTGGGGTGTTACATGGTGAACTGGTGGGGACTAATAGCCCACAAACAAGGAATTTATCTATTAGAGGCTGTAGTTCCTCCCAAGCCTCTCTTTTGAGAGGATATTGTTTCCGGTTAGGAAACCGAGTGGGATCACGGAGGACAATGATGACTGGTTTAGCTTGGTGGGCTCATCCAGGAATCCCCTGGTCCCACACCTGGGGGTTAATTTTGTCTTCCCATAGTTTTTGGTCCCTCTCTATTGGAGAAGGTCTAACTGGTTCTTCAGTAGTAACCAGGTGCTGCAGGGCTCTAGGGGCTGAAAACCTTCCCATCACAAGGGTGGTCCCCAGTTAAGTATGTCTCTTCCCATTAAGAGAGTAGGACACTCAGGGACCACCAGAAACTGGTAGGAAAACATTTGTCCATCCAAGCAACAAAAAAAGTGCTTGGGTGAATCTTTTACTAGTTGCTTTTCCTGTAGCATCCAAAATGGTACAGGTTTGGGAGGAGAAAGCTCCGGAGTAGGAGATCAAGACAGAGTAGGTAGCCCCTGTGTCAACCAAGAAATTCTCGGACCCTACTGCCACATCCAGTTGCACCCTTGGCTCCAGACCTGTGTTGGTTATCTGTGACAGGCGGGCTGGCTGGAACGGACCACTTCAGTCCTCTTGAGCCATCATGAGGGAAGGCTTGGCACTTGACCTTGAGGCTCTTGGGTCCCGAGGGCAGAGTGCAGCCCAAAGTTCCAGTTCATGGTACTTGTGGCAAGCCATTCTAGGAGACTTGTCACGGTTTGGACACTCTTTTGCCCAATGCCCCTCTTGTCTACAGATTAGGCATTTGCCTCGTGCCTTGTCCTTCAAGGAATCAGGGTGTGCCACAGGGCTTCTCTGGAGGGTGGCCAGCATCTGGGCATGCCTTGTCTCTTTCCTTCTCTCTATCTCCTGGGCCTTAGCCTCCTTTTCCTGTTCTCTGTTATAAAAGGTATTGGTGGCTGTCTGGATCATCTCATCTAAAGAGGCAGCAGGGTCCTGCTGCTGTAGCCGTTGTAACTTAATTCTGATATCTGGTGCACATTGAGAGAGGAATTTGTCCTGTCCCTCGTAAGAGTCTAAATCCAGACTGGTAAACTTTTGGAGGGCCTCTTTTAGCCTTTCCAGAAAGGCAATGGGGTTCTCATTGGGATCCTGAGTTATTGCTTAGACTGGGCAGAGTCCCACAAATAATAGGCTTCCTTCTGTTTCATTGGGTGGACTTCTTAGGGGTGAGTCTTTCTAAAGCTTATCCCACGCAGAACTGTGGCAACCCGAGAGCCAGGCGTCCCTGGGTCAGGGTGTAGATCCCCAGGCAGGCTGAGGCATGACAGCCTCCTAGAGATCGAATCCCAGGCAGGTCAAGGCGTGATGGCCTCCCGAGAATTGGGTCCCTGGGCAGGTTGAAGTGTGACGACCTCCTGGGACCCCTGGGACTGGCGGATCCCTGAGCAGGTTTAGGTGTGACAACCTTTCGAGGACCAGATCCCTAGGTAGGTCAAAGCAGGTTGACCTCCTGGGACCCCCAGACTAGAGTTGGGCATCCCCAAGATCTCCAGTGTGACCAGTGCTGGGTAGAATTAAGGAACTATAATCTTAACTCAAGAAGCAACAGTTAGAACTGGACATGGAACAACAGACTGGTTCCAAATAGGAAAAGAAGTATGTCACTGTATATGGTCACCCTGCTTATTTAACTTACATGCAGAGTATACCATGAGAAACACTGGGCTGGAAGAAGCACAAGCTGGAATCAAGATTGCCAGGAGAAATATTAATAACCTCAGATATGCAGATGACACCACCCTTATGGCAGAAAGTGAAGAGGAACTAAAAAGCCTCTTGATGAAAGTGAAAGGGGAGAGTGAAAAAGTTGGCTTAAAACTCAACATTCAGAAAATGAAGATCATGGCATCTGGTCCCATCACTTCATGGGAAATAGATGGGGAAACAGTCGAAACAGTGTCAGACTTTACTTTTGGGGTCTCCAAAATCACTGCAGATGGTGACTGCAGCCATGAAATTAAAACACACTTACGCACCTGGAGAATCCCATGGACAGAGGAGCCTGGTGGGCTATAGTCCATGGGGTCGCAAAAAGTCGGAAACGACTGAGCGACTTCACTTCACTTCACTTACTCCTTGGTGGGAAAGTTATGACCAACCTAGATAGCATACTCAAAAGCAGAGACATTACTTTGGCAACAAAGGTCCGTCTAGTCAAGGCTATGGTTTTTCCAGTGATTATGTATGGATGTGAGAGTTGGACTATGAAGAAAGCTGAGTCCTGAAGAATTGATGCTTTTGAACTGTGGTGTTGGAGAAGACTCTTGAGAGTCCCTTGGACTGCAAGGAGATCCAACCAGTCCATTCTGAAAGAGATCAGCCCTGGGTGTTCACTGGAAGGAATGATGCTAAAGTTGAAACTCCATTACTTTGGCCACCTCATGCGAAGAGTTGACTCATTGGAAAAGACTCTGATGCTGGGAGCGATTGAGGGCAGGAGGAGAAGGGGACGACAGAGGATGAGATGGTTGGATAGCATCACTCACTTGATGGACGTGAGTCTGAGTGAACTCCGGGAGTTGGTGATGGACGGGGAGGCCTGGTGTGCTGCAGTTCATGGGGTTGCAAAGAGTGAGAAACACCTGAGCAACTGAACTGAACTGAATCTTAACTCACTGCTGGTTTGCCCACCACGGATGGGAATAGATGTCATGATGTAACGCAATCCAAGCCTGTGCCTTGAGACTGGGAAACAGTGTAACAGTCATAAGTCTTATCCTCTTACTCTAAGGGATTGTTGGGTCACTGATTTCTTTCCCTAGTCCTCCATGAGAGCAGGTTAGGGTGTCTCCAATGGTAAACATTACGTTGTCATAGACCCACATTAGGTAATAACAGAAGTAGTGGGTTATCTGGCTCTGTTAGGGACATTAAGGTATTTTAATAATAGGCTGGGTGGAGCAATGTTGCCTGCGAGGGGAAGGGTCCTGAATATAGGAGTTAGTAATTGGCTTAAGAACAAATCAGTACGAGGCAACCAACCAAACGTTCCATTAAAGTGGAGTGGAGATTTGATTCAAGGGTATGTTTGTAACTTTAGGAGAAGGGTGGTAAGGGTTTGGGCCCAAACAGCCTATGGGGATAACTCTCAAAGTGGCAAACATTATCCCTGGAAGCCGAATTGCCTTTGAAGGGATGCCAACTGATGGACTTCTAGCAAGCATTGTGTGCCTGTCTCCTGCCCTAGAGAGTTCACTGGGAGATGCTGATGTTGCACATGTTGTAGGAAACATGGAAGATGAAAGGCTGAATATCTAGAGGGGTTGGATATTGTATAGTATTTCCCTCCCAAGGGCCAGCTATTTTCTGGTTGTCTCTCCATAAGATTATAGAGGCGACATTGTGGGCCTGGATGGGGATAAGGAAAAGAGCATGAAACAGGAAGGAGGGGGGCAGAGCACAACCTTTGAAAGAATGACATAGCACAAGTGCATAACATAAACCGATTAAAATCAATTGGGTCCAAGATGACAAGCCAAATTCGAGTAAACTTTAATCCCCACTCTATAAGCCAAAAGACACACCCAGATGTGGCAGAACAGCTCTAGTTCATTTCACTTCAGTTCAGTCTCTCAGTCGTGTCCGACTCTCTGCGACCCCATAAATCACAGCATGTCAGGCCTCCCAGGCCATCACCAACTCCCGGAGTTCACTCAGACTCACGTCCATCGAGTCAGAGATGCCATCCAGCCATCTCATCTTCTGTCATCCCCTTCTCCTCCTGCCCCCAATCCCGCCCAGCATCAAAGTCTTTTCCATTGAGTCAACCCTTCGCATGAGGTGGCCAAAGTAGTGGGGCTCCAACTTTAGCATCATTCCTTCCAAAGAATACCCAGGGCTGATTTCCTTCAGAATGGACTGGTTGGATCTCCTTGCAGTCCAAGGGACTCTCAAGAGTCTTCTCCAACACCACACTTCAAAAGCATCAATTCTTCCGTGCTCAGCATTCTTCACAGTCCAACTCTCACATCCATACATGACCACAGGAAAAACCATAGCCTTGACTAGACTTACCTTAGTCGGCAAAGTAATGTCTCTGCTTTTGAATATGCTATCTAGGTTTGTCATCACTTTTCTTCCAAGGAGTAAGTGTCTTTTAATTTCATGGCTGCAGTCACCATCTGCACTGATTTTGGAGCCCCAGAAAATAAAGTCTGACACTTTCCACTGTTTCCCCATCTATTTCCCATGAAGTGATGGGACCGAATGCCATGATCTTCGTTTTCTGAATATTGAGCTTTAGGCCAACTTTTTCGCTCTCCACTTTCACTTTCATCAAGAGGCTTTTTAGTTCCTCTTCACTTTCTCCCCTAAGGGTGTTGTCATCTGCATATCTGAGGTTATTGGTATTTCTCCCAGCAATCTTTATTCCAGCTCGTGTTTCTTCCAGTCCAGTGTTTCTCATAATGTACTCAGTTCAGTTCAGTTCAGTCGCTCAGTCACGTCCGACTCTTTGCAACCCCATGAATAGCAGCACGCCAGGCCTCCCTGTCCATCACCATCTCCTGGGGTTCACTCAGACTCACGCCCATCGAGTCCATGATGCCATCCAGCCATCTCATCCTCTGTCGCCCTCTTCTGCTCCTGCCCCCAATCCCTCCCAGAATCAGAATCTTTTCCAATGAGTCAACTCTTCGCATGAGGTGGCCAAAGTACTGGAGCTTCAGCTTTAGCATCATTCCTTCTAAAGAAAGCCCAGGGTTGATCTCCTTCAAAATAGGCTGGTTGGATCTCCTTGCAGTCCAAGGGACTCTCAAGAGCCTTCTCCAACACCACGGTTCAAACGCATCAACTCTTTGGCGCTCAGCCTTCTTCACAGTCCAACTCACACATCCATACATGACCAGAGGAGAAACCATAGCCTTGACTAGACGGACGTTAGTTGGCAAATTAATGTCTCTGCTTTTTAATATACTATCTAGGTTGGTCATAACTTTTCTTCCAAGGAGTAAGCATCTTTTAATTTCATGGCTGCAGTCACCAGCTACAGTGATTTTGGAGCCCCCCAAAATAAAGTCTGACATTGTTTCCACTGTTTCTCCATCTATTTCCCATGAAGTGATGGGACCAGATGCCATGATCTTCATTTTCTGAATGTTGAGCTTTAAGCCAACTTTTCGCTCTCTGCATATAAGTTAAATATGCAGGGTGACAATATACAGCCTTGACATACTCCTTTTCCTATTTGGAACCAGCCTGTTGTTCCATGTCCATTTCTAACTGTTGCTTCCTGACCTGCATACAGATTTCTCAAGAGGCAGGTCAGGTGGTCTGGTATTCCCATCTCTCTCAGAATTTTCCACAGTTTATTGTGATTCACACAGTCAAAGGCTTTGGCATAGTCAATCAAGCAGAAATAGATGTTTCTCTGGAACTCTCTTGCTTCTTTGATGATCCAGTGGATGTTGGCAATTTGATCTCTGGTTCCTCTGCCTTTTCTAAAACCAGATTGAACATCAGGAAGGTCATATTCATGTATTGTTGAAGCCTGGCTTGGAGAATTTTGAGCATTACTTTACAAGCATGTGAGATGAGTGCAATTGTGCGGTAGTTTGAGCATTCTTTGGCATTGCCTTTCTTTGGGATTGGAATGAAAACTGACCTTTTCCAGTCCTGTGGCCACTGCTGAGTTTTTCAAACTTGCTGGCATATTGAGTGCAGCACTTTCACAGCAACATCTTTCAGGATTTGAAATAGCTCAACTGGAATTCCATCACCTCCACTAGCTTTGTTTGTAGTGATGCTTTCTAAGGCCCACTTGACTTCACATTCCAGGATGTCTGGTTCTAAGGCACTGTTAAAAGATCAAGGAGTGGGTGGTTCCCCAATGGCTGGGATGATCCTCTCATTCATTTGCTAATGAATTGACCCTGCTCTCAAAACCTAGCCAGGCCACATTCCTTGGCCTGTACCCTGTAGAGTGCGGGCGTTTCTCTCTGAATCTTAACAAGTCTACCTCTCACCTATTGCTTTGTCTCTCACTGAATTTTCGCAATAAGACATCAGAGCCTGAGCTTCATTAAGTCCTGAAATCAGGCATCCTGGGTTTTGGTTGGGCTCAAGCCCTGGGAGAGAGAGCTGAAGGACAGGAGGAAAAAGCAGTGGAAAAAACGTACCAAGGAATCCCCTTCACAGCCCGTGGGAAAATTTGCTAAATATCTGACCAGTGCTTACAGTTTTCATTGGTCTGATTAAGGACAGAGGAACCCTCACCAGCTTGTGTAACAGCTACTTGGGGCTCAGCAGAAAGCGCCTTTGGGACATGCTGAGGAGCAGCCTCTCCAGAATCCCTCAATTGTACCCACTGCCACCCACCAGTTTGTGGGAGGTTCGAGGAAACAAGAAATGAGAGATTGTAAAGGAATGAAGATTTCATTAGCCATATGTCCCTCCAGCCACAGGAGTGAGGATCTCCTACCTTAACCCGAGGTCTTCCGTACTCTGAGACTGAGCCGTGTGAGTTTTCTGCTGAGTTCGTTTTTCGCTGTCCCAGTTTCCAACACAATGGGCCTCTTGTCACTCCCCCTGTGCTGGGTTTTCTTTGCATTCTGCTTCTACCGCGGGAGCTTTGCTGAGTTGGGTTTGTGCTGTGCTTGGCCTTTTCCGCATGGATGTTGTTTCAGCCGGGTTAAACCCGAGTCATGGCACCATAGATGTCACTCGAGTGTATGCTCCTCGGTTTTTGTCTCGTCACAACAAAGATCTGGAGTGATGGACATTAAAGCCCCCTCAGCGTGTCACAGCTCTCAGGTCTTGGACAGACCGTGTCATAGCTCTCAGGTTTCAAATGGACCGTGTTATAGCTCTTAGACAAATCAGTGTTACAGTTCTATTTTATTTAGAAGATAGCAGGAAAATCCATCTTTGAGGCGTGAGGGCACGTAGATCCAAAGACACAAAGAGAAGAGCGCCCCAGCACGCGGGGGAGAGAGATAGAGAGACAGCAAGAGAGCACTAGCTTTGGCTCCTCTTTTTACATGTTCCCCCACCCCCCACCCCCGGTCCTGTCTTTGGTAAACTGGGGCAGCCAGGAGTGTTGTTTGTTTTACCTGAGGTCCTCACTCAGGTCCTCAGACCTTCCTTTGTTCTATTTTCGCGGGCTTTTCTCTTCCTTATCTTTTCAGTTCAGTTCAGTTTAGTCTCTCAGTCGTGTCCAGCTCTTTGCCATCCCGTGAATTGCAGCACACCAGGCCTCCCTGTCCATCACCAACTCCAGGAGTTCACTCCGACTCACGTCCATTGAGCCAGTGATGCCATCCAGCCATCTCATCCTCTGTCGTCCCCTTCTCCTCCTGCCCCACAACCCCTCCTAGCATCAGAGTCTTTTCCATTGAGTCAACTCTTCGCATGAGGTGGCCAAAGTACTGGAGTTTCAGTTTTAGCATCATTCCTTCCAAAGAAATCCCAGGGTTGATCTCCTTCAGAATGGATTGGTTGGCTCTCCTTGCAGTCCAAGGGACTCTCAAGAGTTCAAAAGCTTCAATTCTTCAGCGCTCAGCCTTCCTCATGGTCCAACTCTCACATCCATACATGACCACAAGAAAAACCATAGACAGACCTTTGTTGCCAAAATAATGTCTCTGCTTTTGAATATGCTATCTATGTTGGTCGTAACTCTCCTTCCAAGGAGTAAGCTTCTTTTGATGATGTACTCTGCATAGAAGTTAAATAAGCAGGATGATAATATACAGCCTTGACGTAATCTTTTTCATATTTGGAACCAGTCTGTTGTTCCATGTCCAGTTCTAACTGTTGCTTCCTGGCCTGCATACAGATTTCTCAAGAGGCAGGTCAGGTGGTCTGGTATTCCCATCTCTTTCAGAATTTTCCACAGTTTATTGTGATCCACACAGTCAAAGGCTTTGGCATAGTCAATAAAGCCACCACCATTTTGGACTCCTTTTCCCTATTCTAACTTACCTAACAGTAAGATTCATTCTCCTATGAGAATCTAATGCTGCCATTAATTTGACAGGAGATGGAGCTCAGGCAGTAATGCTAGATATGTAAAGCACCTATAAATATAGATGAAGCTTCACTCCCTTGAATATCACTCACGTCTTGCTGGGCAGCCTGCTTCCTAACAGGCCCCACAAGTACTGGTCCATGGGCCTGGGGTTGGGGACCACTGAAATACAGGACCATATCTATCTGGGATGTAAAACATTTTGAGTTGCTAAACTGTATTTAGAAGTTGAAATATGACTTCAGTCCCTTTCTCTCTATTCATAACAATGAAAATTCAACTAGCTAGAGGTGCTGCATTAATTACATTAATTACCTGGTCAAACGAGTTGATCCTAAAGGAAATCAATCCCAAATATTCATTGGAAGGACTGAGGCTGAAGCTGAAGTTCTAATATTTTGGCCACCTGATGCAAAGAGCCGAGACACTGGAAAAGACCCTGATGCTAAGAAAAATTTAAGGCAAAAGGAGAAGGGGACAAAAGAGGATGAGATGTTTAGATAGCATTACTGACTCAATGAATTTGAGCAAACTATGGGAGATATCGGAGGACAGGGGAGCCTGGAGTGCTGCAGTCTATAGAGTTGCAAAGTCAGACACAACTTATTAATATTAATAGTTTTTGAAAGCCTTAACAGTGGATGTTATAAATTCCATATTTATGGAAGGAACATTCATAGTTGAATCCAGCAAATGTGCTTTATAAAGTCAGCTTTTATAAAGTCAGTTGAGAAAAGGATTTTCTTAGCCTTTTGTTCTTTGCATTCTCACTATGAGTAATGCAAACCACATCATCCTGCAGTGCCATCAGTAAATATGCATCCAATTATTATGCAAAATAATTTTAATCCTTCAGAAAAAAAGGATTAAAATTTCTGAGATAATAACATACCATAAACAGTCCAAAGCAAAGTCTGCATTGTTTTTGATAATAATCCCATTTATACACAATCTCATTTTAAGGAAACTGGATATTTGCCAAAATGTTACAAAAATACAACCTGGATACTAAATTAGTTTGATATTGATGATGAACAAACACATGAACACATAATCAGTGAAAGACAACAAATGTTTGAGAAACACAAAGAAGACTGGACCAGTATTACTGTTTCTCTTTGCATGTATTGGGTTGGCCTAAAAGTGCATTAAGACTCAAACTTTTTGGTTAACACAAATATCTGTGGTAAATAAAGAATGAAGTGAAAGTGTTAGTCACTCAGTCATATCCGACTCTGTGATCCCATGGACTGTAGCCCACCAGGCTCCTCTATCCATGGAATTATCCAGGCAAGAATACTAGAGTGGATCGCCATGCCCTTCTCTAGGGGATCTTCCTGACCCAGGAGTCGAACCTGGGTCTCTCACACCGCAGGAAAACTCTTTACTGTCTGAGCCACCAGAGAAGCTGGGTAAATAAAGAATGAGAAATGCCAAAGGTCCCTTCTGTGTGCTGGACAGTCTTTCTATGCCCTGCAGTCCCACTCTCCATACCCTTCCAACATGTTCTATGTCCCATGTGGCTGATCTCTTTAGAATGTATCAAGTGAGCTATATTTCCGCTTAAATTTTGGTTGAGTTCATTCAGAGGGAAGCACCAGCAGGGAAAATGAAGACAGAAAAATAAACATGATAGTATTCATTTCTGCAGCTACTTCTCAAAGTATGTTAGTTACGACACCATGGACTGTAACCCATCAGGCTTCTCTGTCCGTGGAATTCTGCAGGCAAGAATACTGGAGTGGGTGGGTAGCCATTCCCTGACTCTAGGGGATCTTCCTGACCCAGGAATCAAACCCAGGTCTCCTGAGCTTTGGACAGATTCTTTATCAGGGAAGGCCAGCTGGCTTTTTTTTTCTCCTGCAGGGTCACAGCAGACTTCGGAGTGCCAAAGTAACTGTTCTCTCTGGGTTCTTCTGGCAAAGCTCCTTCCAATACTGTCAACTTTGAGGTTGTATGTTTCATACTACTGTTGGCCCCAGTAGGCAATACTCTTTTGGTTTCACTTCAGTATGCCAGATGATGCTGATGCTTAGTGGCTCAGTTGTGTCAGACTCTTTGTGACCGCATGCACTGGAGCCCACCAGTCTCCTCTGTCAATGAGGATTCTCCAAGAATGCAGCCAGAATTCAGTATTCAGCAAGGATACTGGAGTGGGTTGACTTGCCCTCCTCCAGGCGATCTTCCCAATCCAGGGATCAAACCCAGCTCTCCCACAATGCAGGTGGATTCTTTACCATCTGAATCACCAGGGAAGCCTCACTATGCCAGTCTCTTAAATTCTACTCAGTTGCAGTTACATTTTTTTAAGCTTTTATTTGGAAGGAAGCTCAGAATTATAGTCACTTTTAAAAATTGATACAGACAAATCTTATATATGTTCCTTTATCCAAATTCATCAGTTTTGCTGCTGCTGCTGCTGCAAAGTTGCATCAGTAGTGTCTGACTCTGTGCGACCCCATAGACGGCAGCCCACCAGGCTCTGCCGTCCCTGAGATTCTCCAGGCAAGAACACTGGAGTGGGTTGCCATTTCCTTCTCCAATGCATGAAAGTGAAAAGTGAAAGTGAAGTCACTCAGTCGTGTCTGACTCTTCATGACCCCATGGACTGCAGCCTACCAGGCTCCTCCATCCATGGGATTTTCCAGGCAAGAGTACTGGAGTGGGGTGCCATTGCCTTCTCCTCATCAATTTTAGTGCTTTGCAATAATCATTTTATCATATCCTTTCTTCATATTTGTGTATGAACATATATTGATAGAATTAATTTTTATGAACAGTTTCCTCATAATACATTAATGTCCCTTATTTGTAACAAATATATTTTTTTTTACATAACCACAGTACAGTTATTAAATTCAGGAAATTTAGCATTGAAACACTGATCTATTATCCATATTAATTGCATTTTTCAATTGAAAATTTGAAAATAATATTGTCTTTATAGCCATTCCTTTATTTTAGTATAGACTCTAGTTCAGAATCATGCATTGAATTTAGTTGCCATGTTTCAAACCCCACCATTTAGTATCTTGTCTATTTCCTAATGGGACTGTGACTAATGCATTCCATATAAAAAATGAGGAATAAATTCCCTCAGTAGTCCTGATTGAAATTATAAATATAAAAATTATTAACATTTCCTTTTTGTGCTGCACACTTCTTGGATCAGGAAAAATGTCCCCATTAATTCAGTGTTCATCAAGTTTCTGCTCCATGCAGAGCCATGTATGTGCTGAGTGTTAGGAATTAAAATTGGCAAGAGGAAGATATCAAAGAAATGGGAAAATAATCCTTGTGTCCTAAGAGTTCTGAAAAAGCATGAAGTTTGTACTCCCCCCAAAAAATAAAAGAATGAATATAACTAGAATTTGAAAATTCAGAGTCTACTATTGAACAGAAATACCTGGAAATGTTCTGCTATTTTAAAAGCCTTGCAAGTCACAGACATCAAACACCAATCATGTACAGTTTCTACTGAGCCTAGTTGTGATCTCATGCGTTTTCACATTGTAACAAACTAAGTCTTCATCAATTGATCAAAGCACACATCTGCAATGAAATCATTTTTCCAATCTCTGATCTAGAATAAGCAATATATTGTAAAAATTATTTGAAGGACCCAGGTCTGAATGAGGTGGACACCAGTTGGATAGCCTGTAGATGATGCAGAGTCACTCAAAGCAAAACACCAACTAGTTCAGAAAAGAGGAGCAAAGCCTTTTCACTCAAATACCAAACAGCTTTTGTCTCTTATTTTTAAAGATACAGTTTACTGGAAGTTAAACTAAACAACAATCTGTCAGAAAATTGTTTATACACTTGGGCACTAAAGTGGGATTTGAACAGGCAGAGGTGCATTCATTAGCCTTTAAAGAATCTGATAATGACCCAGCCTTACTCCCCAGACTTACTACAGAGTAGGTAGAAGAGAGTCTTCAGAGAATTTGCAAAAGACAAACTCAAATTAGAGATGCAAATAAAACAATCATTAACATCTTAGAAACATGAAATAACTCTAAGCTGCTCAGCTGAAACCAGCAGAACCACTAAAGAGGAAGCAGAGCCCCAGCCATGGTGAAGAATCTAAACTACCTATAATCTTCATTTGAAAGCAAGTAGAGTGTTTTTTTTGTGTTTTTTTTTTTTTTTTAAACTTTTCTGCTCTGTAGGCAGCTGTTGCCAGATCAAAGGCTATTTGACATTCCAGAGCTGGCTAATCAACAGAGAAGCTCAGGAGGATCTTGGATTTCCCCAAGAGATGATGTCCGTTCTATTAAGGCTTATATGACTGAACAGAAGGAGAACATTACTGTAGGTTTTGCCTCAGGACCCTCAAATGAAAATCACATTTCACTATTTTGATTGCATTTGCAGCACACAAAACAAAGGGGGGAAAATGTGACAGGTTGTACATGGAGCAATTTTCCTATGAGCATTTTCTAAGAGCATTATATGTAATGCTCTTTTCCTCAGGGTAAATCCAACTAGTCATGCAAATTTCTCACTTTCCACTTGAAACACATATATACACAAATAAAGTATGCATATATACACATATATATTCCTAAAAAAAATCAACCCTGAATATTCATTGGAAGGGCTGATGTTGAAGCTGAAACTCCAATACTTTGGACACCTCATGTGAAGAGCTGACTAATTGAAAATGACTCTGACACTGGGAAAGATCAAAGGCAAAAGGAGAAGCAGGCAGCAGAGGATAAGACAGATAGCATCACTGACTCAATGAACATGAATTTGAGCAAACTTTGGGAGATAGTGAAGGACAGAGCAGCCTGGCATGCTATATAGTCCATGGTGTCACAAAGAGTCAGGCATGACTTAGTAACTGAACAACACACACCACCCACTCACCCACCTCCCCCATCCCAACACACATATAAAATTCTTGAGTTAAGCATTAAAAACAGCAGAAACATAAAGTGATGTTTTCTCAAATAGAAGCTTAGGCATTTTTCTCATGAACCATGTTTTAACTAAGGTCATAGAAACAGTAGGAATGCAAGGAGTCTGGGTGTTTACTCCTCTCTGAAAGAGAACAGATGGCAAGAATCAAGTCTTAAGCAAGCCTGGTTACCCATGCTGGCCATTTAGGGGAGCATCTACACTACACAATTTTGTCACAGTACTTAGTTGAATATAGTTAGGCTCAGTGACAATGAAGGTAAGAGAAACTTCATAGAAAAAGATAGGAGAGTGGGTAGAAATTGATGTCCTGAGAAATGTAAAAGTGGGAACTACTGGGAGTATCAAAGAGCACAGTACCCAGTGGTAAGACTGCTGGACCTAGATTTTAGGCTCTTCATAACATCACTGCCCTTTCTCTTTCTACTGTCTCTTTTGTATGGTAGATGTCTTAGTCACTAGGTCTTGTCCGACGGTTTTCAAGACCCCATAGAATGCAGCCCTCCAGACTCCTCTGTCCGTGGCATTTCCCAGGCAAGAATATTTGAGTCGATTGCTATTTCCTTCCCCACTTTCATATGGTAGAGCCATGCCGAAGCCGTACATTCCTGTCTTTTACTCTGGATGTGGAACTTGATCTGACTTTTGCCATCAGTTCAGTTCAGTCACTCAGTCGTGTCCAGCTCTTTGCAACCCCGTGAATCGCAGCGCTCCAGGCCTCCCTGTCCATCACCAACTCCCGGAGTTCACTCAGACTCACGTCCATTGAGTCAGTGATGCCATCCAGCCATCTCATCCTCTGTCTTCCCCTTCTCCTCCTGCCCTCAATCCCTCCCAGCATCAGGGTCTTTTCCAGTGAGTCAACTGTTCGTGTGAGGTGGCCAAAGTATTGGAATTTCAGCTTCAGCATCAGTCCTTCCAATGAACACTCAGGACTGATGTCTTTTAGGAGGGACTGGTTGGATCTCCTTGCAGTCCAAGGGACTCTCAAGAGTCTTCTCCAACACCACAGTTCAAAAGCATCAATTCTTCAGTGCTTAGCTTTCTTTATAGTCCAACTCTCATAGCCATACATGACCCCTTTAATAATGATCAACTAATGATCAATCTTGTTATATCTCTACTATTTGCCTCTCATCCCAGATTGGCATATTAAGTTTTAAAATATTAATATATTGTTTTAATGCATGTAATGATGCATTAAAACTGCAAGTTCAAAAAACTAAAAATATTACAAATAATGTCTTCACAAAAATCCCAACAAAATTATTTTTGCTATTCCCTATCAGACTTTATATGAAAAGTGATAGTAGCTCAGTCATGTCCAACTCTTTCTGACCCCATAAATAGTCCATGGAATTCTCCAGGCCAGAATACTGGAGTGGGTAGCCTTTCCCTTCTCCAGGGGATCTTCTGAACCCAGGTCTCTCACATTGCAGATTGTTTACCAGCTGAGCCACCAGGGAGGCCCAGGCTTTATATAGGTGATAGAATTTTTAATTAGCATTTCATAATAAATGTTCTTCATTATACAGATTTTGTAACATTTTAATTTAATCACTACATAACTATTTCTCAGTTGTTAATCATTGTACTTTAAATTTACATTTTTTACAAATTTAAAAATTAACTTCAGAAAAAATTTAATTCATTGAAAGAGTGCTGAACCTTTCACAGAATTCACAGCAGAACTGAACTCCCAAGGCTTTGGAAGGGTAGGGCCAGATCAGTATGGGGACCACAGTAGCAAAGGCCTAGGGACCCGCTTGTTCTCTGAAATGCTGCTTCTCAAGTTTTAATGTGCAAATAAATCTTCCAGTGTTATTATTAAAAGGCAGATGTCTATGCAAGAGACAGAGCAGTGCCCAAGAATCTGCAATTCTAACAAGCTTCCAAGTTATGCTAATAGAGCTAGTCTTTGGGCCAGTCTTCACATGCAAGGTTCTGAAACCCCTATCCAGATTTTGCTGTTCACATGTTCTAATCCGTGGTGGCTCAGATGGTAAAGTATCCGCTTGCAATGCAGGAGACCTGGGTTTGATCTCTGGATTGGGAAGATCCCCTGAGAAGGGAAAGGCTACCCAGTCCAGTATTCTGGCCTAGAGAATTCCATGAACAGAGGAGCCTGGTGGACTACAGCCCATGGGGTCGCAAAGAATCAGACACCACTGAGCAACTTTCACTTTCTTTCATGTATATACACAGGCTTCCTGGATGACTCAGCTGGTAAAGAATCTGCCTGCAATGCAGGAGACACAGGAGGTGCAGGTTCCATCCCTGAGTTGGGAAGATCCCCCTGGAAGAGGAAATGGCAAACCACTCCAGGATTCTTGCCTGGAAAATTCCATGGACAGAGGAGCTTGGTGGCTACAGTCCAAAGGGTGGTAAAGAGCCAAACACAACTGAGAAACTAAGCACACACGTACCCATGTGTGTATAGTGCATCATATGCCTTTATAGATATGATTTTGATACATAAAATTTTTATTTATGTGTTTATTACAAAAACTGTTACTCTTTCATTTTTTTTTCTTTTTTATCTTTTTTCCCCTGTTATTTCCCTGCTTTGAAACAATCCCATTTCCAAAGGCATGCGACTTATTAAATTCATATATGAAAAAAATCTAGAAGCTGGTTTCTGATGTGAAAATAATTATAGAAATGTGAGAAAGAAATGAAGAACAGTTGACCCTTGATTAACATGGATTTGAACTACGCAGGCCCATTTATCTGTGGATTTTTTTTTTCAGTTGTAAATTCTACAGTACTACAAGGTCTGTGGTTGGTTGAATCTGCAGAATGGAAGGAACCATGTACATGGAGTTTTTCAAGGGTCAATTGTAAGTCATTACTAAAGATATATTAGTAGCAAACTAAGTTCAAGACATATTAGATGCATTGAAAATACAAATTAAAGAAACATCCTTCCTTATTAACACAAGAAATTTATAAATTCTATTTCTCTTTCAATTTGGCCACTCTAGATTGTATACAGTGACTGGGTATGACAATCTATATGCATTTCAGTAAATGGAAAATTCTATTTAAACAAAACAAATTCTTTAAGAGTTTCAGTGGTGATAGTTGGAGTTTTATTGTTTAGAGTTTGTAAGTCTGTCACATGTCACTCCCTCCTATTCATTTATATTAGTAATACTATTAATGCTACCAAACACTTCTTTTGTTTTTGAATGTCAGGCTGTGTTTACTTAATCAGAAAACTGAGTGAACAAGAATATGGCACTATCTACTTAGAAATAAAAAGGATTTTTTTCTTTTTTCTTTTTCTTTATTTTTATTTTTTTTTCATTTTTATTTTTAAAAATAAAAATTATTTTACTTTACAATACTGTATTGGCTTTGCCATACATTGACATGAATCCACCATGGATGTACATGTGTTCCCAGACATGAACCCCCCTTCCACCTCCCTCCCCATAACATCTCTCTGGGTCATCCCCGTGCACCAGCCCCAAACATGCTGTATCCTGCATTGGACATAGACTTGAAACATGTATACTATCATGTAAGGATTTTTTTCTATCAAATGCAAGTCTTTATTCAAATTGCTAACATAATTTTCTAATTACTATAGTTAATATTCCCTAAAATTGGCCACTGATGTTCATTTTTATTAACTTGATAATTTCTCTACAATATATCATTCTTCCCTGATTTTATTCTTTCATCTTCCAAAAACAGAGGAAAGCAAAAAGATGAAAGTAATATATTTCCTACAATTCTCTTTCCCTGCATTCCAAGCTACATTCCAAGCTGTTTCATATATTTTGCTTATTGACTTACTGTTAATCCTATACATGGATAAAATAAAATCTGCATCAATTGCTTAAAACTTATCTATTAATTGCTTTAGAAAGCCATCAGGAGAATTTTTTTAAATTTTTAATTTTTTTTTTTTACTTTACAATACTGTATTGGTTTTGCCATACATTGACATGAATCCACCACAGGTGTACATGAGTTCCCAAACCTGAACCCCCCTCCCACCTTCCTCGAGAGGGAGAGGATGGATGATTTGGGAGAATAGCATTGAAATATCAGGAGATTTTAAATAAAATTTTCCTTGATTCCTTTCCATGGCTTGATTTTAATTTTTAAGGATTAAGGTCTTTTTCTTCTCTGAACATTAAAAAGACAACAAATAAATAAATAAAAACAAAAGAAAAAGAAAAAAACCTGTATAAGAAATAAACAGAGCCAAACTTAAACAGATATATCAAAAAAATTGATCACAGATTTTAAAGATCAATTGGGAAAATAGCACTGAAGATTCTTGCTTTTTAGAATTATAATTGCTTCAGTTAGTCTACTATAGTGTGCTCAGTTCTTATACATTCCCTAGAAACTAACTTGAAGCATATGAAAGTGTTAGTCACTCAGTTATGGCCGACTGTACCATGGAGTGTAGCCCTCCAGGTTGCTCTGTCCCCAGAATTCTCCATGCAACAATACTGGAGTGGGTAGCCATTTCATTTTCCAGAAGATCTTCTCAACCCAGAGATTACACTAGTGTCTCTTGCACTGCAGGAAGATTCTTTACCATCTGAGCCACCAGGGCTTCCCTGAGGCACGTGGGCTACTGCTGCTGCTGCTGCTAAGTTGCTTCAGTCATGTCCGACTCTGTGCGACCCCATAGACTGCAGCCTACCAGGCTCCCCGTCCCTGGGATTCTCCAGGCAAGAACACTGGAGTGGGTTGCCATTTCCTTCTCCAGTGCATGAAAGTGAAAAGTGAAAGCGAAGTTGCTCAGTCGTGTCCGACTCTTCGCAACCCCATGGACGGCAGCCTACTAGGCTCCTCTGCCCATGGGATTTTCTAGGCAAGAGTACTGGAGTGGGATTCCATTGCCTTCTCCAACATGGGTTACTAGCAAATGATTTGATTCATCATGCCTGCATTTGGGGTGACATTTGGTTATGGTAGTTATAATAATTCCCTCACTTTCAGGGATCCTATATAATTGTTTATCAATTGGTGGTCCCATTCCAGAATTCACTGTAAACGTCTTTTGTCCCAAGATATAGGTAACTTTAAGTGACTTTTCTGTGCATGAAATGGCCAGTAATTTAACTTACTAAAGTACTTGGTGGTATGTATTTTAGATTGATAAAGAGCAGTAAACATTTGTCCCATTACGAAATGTGTCTCAAAACACAAAATTACTATTTAACTCTCAAATGTGCCTTTTTGAATATAATCCATTTTCAGAATTCCCTTCCCGCCATAGAAATATCACTTGCGGGGTGGGGACATGTTTAGAAACTTATAACTAATGGCCCAAGTCAGGGTACATCCTAATAGACTCCAGCAAAGATATCAAAATGTCAGTCCCTCCTTACATTTTTTGGAGCAAAGCAGTCTCGGTCTATATGTGAATTTAAAGGTTATATCATTAATGTTATGAGTTTCAAGCAATACAGTTATAATGACATTTAACCTTCTCCCAGTTCCCCAATCTTCCTACCCTAAAAAATGAGATAATTTTCTTCTAGAGGTAGAATCTCTGAATTTCAACCACAAAAGGCTGTGAAGCAAAATGGAAAACAGTTTTGAAGTTAGATTTTAGTTCTTGCTGAACTGTGATTTTCTCAGTCATAAAATAGGAATGATAATGCTTCTTATTCATAATCAAGGATTGAACACATGTAAAGTGACCTCTCTAGTGCTTGACACAGACAAGAGGCTAACATTTATAGCTGTTATTTTTATCATTATTATAGTCATTATCACTTACTGGTGAAAATATACAGAATTGATTTATTTGATAATTCTGTGAAAGCCACAAATATTTTGACTGCTTTTTAGAAACTTCATATAGTATGTTGAATTTTTAACTGGCTTACTATTAAAAATTGAATGATTCTAGGAAATAGTGGGCTGGTAAACTAGTTCTTCGAAAAGAAAAGAGCCCTTATTTGCATGTTTGCAGATTTCTATGGTTCAAAAACACTCTTAGAATGGCCAATTATATCTACTGAATCTGAAGTTTAGAGGACAGACACAGTAGGGTCTGGTGGTCTAGGGCACACTGACTCCAGCACACTGCTAGCCCTAGGTCTGCTAAATGATAGCTAATTATTGGAAAGATTGATTCAATAAATAACAAAACCAGAAAATGAACAACTAATTAAATAACAAATAAGTTAAATAACCAATTTACAAAATGACAAATTTGTCAAAACCCAATTTTCCAAAAGCTAACTTGCAGAAAAACAATGCACCATATGACCATTTCCCAAGGCACCTTAGTTACAGAATATATCAAATACCTTAAAGAGGAACTAAGATAGTTGTTGTTGTTGTTTTATTTTTTCCAGCCATTGTGCTTCCAGAGGTAGGCAAATGCAGGAGAAGAAAAATAAAAACTTAAAAATGCAAAGAAGAATGACGATTTGTGTTGTTGTATGACAGAAACCAACACAGCTCTGAAAAGCAATTTTCCTCCAACAACAACAAAAATACAAAGAAAATAGACACTTACGCAGATGGAAAAGCCTATTTGAATATAAACTGAAATATGCAACATACATGATCCTGGATATTAAATCAAATTATACCAAGAACAAGGTAGCTAATGTGCTGAGAGGCAATGAATAATTAAACTTTGACAAAAGAAATCCTAATCAGTATGGCAATCTATTAATGTGTTATCTACTATTTTCATCAGCAGGTAAATTGAGTTTTCAGTGAATTCGCTTTACTTGAATTTATTCTTATCTTTATGCGTTTTGTACCCAAAGATCCTAAAACACAGAAACTATTAATAACAGCAAATTTAGTCACTGAGGTCTTGATATGAACTTCCAGTGATTTTTAAAGTTTCATTTTCAAATCATCTGGATATCTAATTCTTTTAAATGTAACTTCATCAGGGGTCGGAGAAATAGAGAAATGCAAAATGGCTAAATTATCTGGCTTTGAAGTTGTATTTAGAATCATCTAAAGGACATGCTGGGAGAGATTGGGGGCAGGAGGAGAAGGGGACGACCCAGGATGAGATGGCTGGATGGCATCACGGACTCGATGGACATGAGTCTGAGTGAACTCCAGGAGATGGTGATGGACAGGGAGGCCTGGCGAGCTGCGATTCATGGGGTCACAAAGAGTTGGACACGACTGAGCGACTGAACTGAACTGAACTGAAAGGAGAAGGCAATGGCAAGCCACTCCAGTACTCTTGCCTAGAAAATGTCATGGACGGAGGAGCCTGATAGGCTGCAGTCCATGGGGTCACTGAGGGTCAGGCACGACTGAGCGACCTCACTTTCACTTTTCACTTTCATGCATTGGAGAAGGAAATGGCAACCTACTCCAGTGTTCTTGCCTGGAGAATCCCAGGGACGGGGGAGCCTGTCGGGCTGCCGTCTATGGGGTCACACAGAGTCGGACACGACTGAAGCAACTTAGTAGCAGCAGCAGCAGCAGCAGCTTGATTTAACTTGCATAATTCACTGTGAACAAAATTATTTACTATTCATTTGTCTTTTCCCCAACTCCCCTTGCACTGGTCATCTATACCTTTTCTGAGTACAACACACATAATGCAGATACATCTTTTCATCTACTTAAAAGCTTACATACACCCTCAGCTCAATGACAATAGTCACTTTCTAGTCTTTCCTCAGTAAAGTTTGCCTCAGAAAATGGCACTTTAAAAGTATCTTGGACATATAGATACTACGATCTCAAAGGGAATCCTTCATGTCATTTAAATTTATATTGGATTTTACTGGATGTGAAACTAAATTCCAAAGAAATAAAGTGATTTACTGAAAGTCAGAGGAAAGTAAGTTTATTCATTAAATTTTTAGCTAGGACAGCATGTTTATGGTCATAATTTCTTTGTAGCTCCTTGCATGAAATGATGAACTTTGTTTGTCTTCTTAAATATGGGACTTGCTTTGACCAATAGAATCTGGTGGAAATTATACCTTGTAAGTCCCACAGACTAGGCATCACAGGCCTTTCAGCCTGCCTTTTCCTGGATGGAAAGTTGTCCTCACCCCACCAAATAAGAAAGGCAGTTTAGATTAGAAGATGAGAAGCCACATGAAGAAGAGCCAAGGGCAGCACCAATGACATACAATGTAAGTGGAGTAATCCTGGACGTTGCAGACCAGCCTATGCTTAATCTAAGTGAAGCAGCCTGGAATGAGACCAGGTAAAGGAACAAAGTAACTAACCAACTAACTTACAGAACTGTCAGAATTAGTAGACCACTGCTGTTTTAAGTCACTAAATTTTAAGATGGTGTGTTTCATAGTAGTTAATTGATGTTTTTAATGGCATCTCAGCCTACAAAAATATAAACACTGCAAAATTTTAAAAGAAAATAAAATAATTCAGTGTACTTCAAACAAATATATATATTTGGGGAGGAAAGAATGGGAATTTGGGATTAGCAAATGTAAATATTATATACAGGACAAACAAAAAGGTCCTACTATATAGCATAGAGAACTATATTAAACATTTTGTGATAAACCATAATGAAAAATAATATAAAAAATATATATATGTATAACTGAGCTACTTTTTACAGTAGAAATTAAATATAACATTGTAAATCAACTATATTTCAATAAGATTTTAAAATAAATATATTAGTAAAAATAATATTTAACTATACTTTAATACAAAGAAAGAAAATATTTAAGTATATCTAGAAGGAAAAAGTGGAGAATGCAATGGCAACCCACTCCAGTACTCGTGCCTTGAAAATCCCATGGATGGAGGAGTCCATAGGGTCGCTAAGAGTCAGATACGACTGAGCACCTTCACTTTCACTTTTCACTTTCATGCATTGGAGAAGGAAATGGCAACACACTCCATTGTTCTTGCCTGGAAAATCTCAGGGATAAGGGAGCTTGTTGGGCTGCCGTCTATGGGGTTGCACAAAGTTGGACATGACTGAAGCGACTTAGCAGCAGCAGATGGAAAAACTAAAGGTAGTAAAAAAAAAAATAGATAAACATAAAAAATACAAATTCATATCTGGGCATATGGCTTGCAAGGTCCTAAAACTTGGCCTATGTGAGCATGGAACAACAGACTGGTTCCAAATAGGAAAAGGAGTATGTCGAGGCTGTATATTGTCACCCTGCTTATTTAACTTCTATGCAGAGTACATCATGAGAAACACTGGGCTGGAAGAAACACAAGCTGGAATCAAGATTGCCAGGAGAAATATCAATAACCTCAGATATGTAGATGACACCATTCTTATGGCAGAAAGTGAAGAGGAGCTAAAGAGCCTCTTGATGAAAGTGAAAGAGGAGAGTAAAAACGTTGGCTTAAACCTCAACATTCAGAAAACGAAGATCATGGCATCTGGTCCCATGGGAAGTAGATGGGGAAATAGTGGAAGCAGTATCAGACTTTTTTGGGGGGGCTCCAAAATCACTGCAGATGGTGATTGAAGCCATGAAATTAAAAGACGCTTAATCCTTGGTAGGAAAGTTATGGCCAACCTAGATAGCATGTTGAAAAGCAGAGACAATACTTTGTTCACAAAGGTCCGTCTAGTCAAGGCTATGGTTTTTCTAGTGGTCATGAATGGATGTGAGAGTTGGACTGTGAAGAAAGTTGAGCACCAAAGAATTGATGCTTTTGAACTTTGGTATTGGAGAAGACTCTTGAGAGTCCCTTGGACTGCAAGGAGGTCCAAGCAGTCCATTGTAAAGGAGATCAGCCCTGGGATTTCTTTGGAAGGACTGATGCTAAAGCTGAAACTCCAGTACTTTGGCCACCTCATGCGAAGAGTTGACTCATTGGAAAAGACACTGATGCTGGGAGGGATTGGGTGCAGGAAGAGAAGGGGACAACAGAGGATGAGATGGCTAAATGGCATCACCGACTAGATGGACATGAGTTTGAGTGAACTCTGGGAGTTGGTGATGGGACAGGGAGGCCTGGTGTGCTGCAATTCATGGAATCACAAAGAGTCGGACACGACTGAGTGGCTGAAGTGAACTGAACTGATGTGATAGTTACACAGAAAATCAGCAAGACTTACCAGAGGCAATATCATGAAGAAGGGACATGGTCAAATCATGAGTGTTGAAATGCAATTCTTCATGGATCTCTGACCTTTCTGCATGTTTTATAGAAAGAAACGCCAACTGCCTTTATTCTGAACTATCTTTTCAAAAATATTAGCAGGAAAAGACTCTATCTTCATAGGAGCAAAGGAAAGCATACTTACTGTGAGTATAAAACATTCAGTTTCCTTAAACTTAGTTCTCTACTCCTGTAAGGCAACTCACTGTGTGCAAGGATCTCTGTTCCTCTTTATAGCACCTTTAAGGAACTAACGGGCTCACTCAGTGCAGGCGGCTGTGACTGGAGCACTAAGCACAGCCGAGAGGAGCTACCCCACATCTGAGGTCAGGGGCAGAAGCTGGGAGGACCCCATGCCCGAAGAGCAGTGGCCAAGAGGAGTTACCCCACGTCCGAGGTCAGGGGCAGTGGATGCGAGTCCCAGGTTGCGACAGTGCAGGAACAGGCGAGAGGAGCGACCCTGCGTCTGAGGTCAGGGGCAGTAGCCAGGAGGAGCAAACCCATGTCCAAGGAGTGGTGGCTGTGTGGGCATACGAGGGCCTAGAGGAGCCATCCCACATTGAAGGTCAGGGAGGGTGGCAGTGAGGACATATCCCTCATCCAAGGTAAGGAACAGTGGCTGTGTTTTGCTAGAGCAGCTGTGAAGAGATACCCCACGCCCAAGGTAAGAGAAATGCAAGTAAGATGGTAGGCGTTGCAAGAGGGCATCAGAGGGCAGACACACTGAAACCATACTCACAGAAAACTAGTCAATCTAATCACACTAGGACCACAGCCTTGTCTAACTCAATGAAACCAAGCCATGCCTGCAGGGAAACCCAAAATGGGTGGGTTATGGTGGAGAGGTCTGACACAATGTGGTCCACTGGAGAAGGGAATGGCAAACCACTTCACTGTTCGTGCCTTGAGAACCCCATTAACAGTATGAAAAGGCAAAATGATAGGATACTGAAAGAGGAACTCCCCCAGTCAGTAGGTGCCCAATATGCTACTGGAGATCAGTGGAGAAATAACTCCAGAAAGAATGAAGGGATAGAGCCAAAGCAAAAACAATACCCAGCTGTGGATGTGACTGGTGAGAGAAGTAAGATCCAATGCTGTAAAGAGCAATATTTCATAGGAACCTGGAATGTCAGGTCCATGAATCAAGGCAAATTGGAAGTGGTAAACAAGAGATGGCAAGAGTGAACATCGACATTCTAGGAATCTGAACTAAAATGGACTGGAATGGGTGAATTTAACTCAGATGACCATTATATCTACTACTGCGAGCAGGAATCCCTCAGAAGAAATGGAGTAGCCATCATGGTCAACAAAAGAGTCTGAAATGCAGTACTTGGATGCAATCTCAAAAATGACAGAATGATCTCTGTTCATTTCCAAGGCAAACCATTCAATATCATGGTAATCCAAGTCTATGCCCCAACCAGTAACTCTGAAGAAGCTGAAGTTGAACGGTTCTATGAAGACCTACAAGACCTTTTAGAACTAACACCCTAAAAAAGATGTCCTTTTCATTATAGGGGACTGGAATCCAAAGGTAGGAAGTCAAGAAACACCTGGAGTAACAGGCAAATTTGGCCTTGGAATGCCAAATGAAGCAGGGTGAAGACTAATAGGGTTTTGTCAAGAAAATGCACTGGTCATAGCAAACACCCTTTCCAACAACACAAGAGAAGACTCTACACATGAACATCACCAGATGGTCAACAATGAAGTCAGATTGATTATATTCTTTGCAGCCAAAGATGGAGAAGCTCTATACAGTCAACAAAAACAAGATCAGGAGCAGACTGTGATTCAGATCATGAGCTCCTTATTGCCAAATTCAGATTTAAATTGAAGAAAGTAGGGAAAACTGCTAGACCATTCAGGTATGATCTAAATCACATCCCTTATGATTATACAGTGGAAGTGAGAAATAGATTTAAGGACTTAGATCTGATAGATAGATGCCTGATGAACTATGGAATGAGGTTCATGACATTGTACAGGAGACAGGGGTCAAGACCATCGCCATGGAAAAGAAATGCAAACAAGCAAAATGGCTGTCTGAGGAGACCTTACAAATAGCTGTGAAAAGAAGAGAAGCGAAAAGCCAAGGAGAAAAAGAAAGATATAAGCATCTGAATGCAGAGTTCCAAAGAATAGCAAGAAGAGATAAGAAAGCCTTCTTCAGCAATCAATGCAAGGAAATAGAGGAAAACAACAGAATGGCAAAGACTAGAGATCTGTTCAAGAAAATCAGAGATACCAAGGGAACATTTCATGCAAAGATGGACTCGATAAAGGACAGAAAAGGTATGGCTGTAACAGAAGCAGAAGATATCAAGAAGAGGTGGCAAGAATACACAGAAGAACTGTACAAAAAACGTCTTCACGACCAAGATAATCATGATGGTGTGATCACTCATCTAGAGTCAGACATCCTGGAATGTGAAGTCAAGTGGGCCTTAGAAAGCATCACTACGAATAAAGCTAGAGGAGGTGATGGAATTCCAGTTGAGCTATTTCAAATCCTGAAAGATGATGCTGTGAAAGTACTGCACTCAATATGCCAGCAAGTTTGGAAAACTCAGCAGTGGCCTCGGGACTGGAAAAGGACAGTTTTCATTCCAATCCCAAAGAAAAGCAATGCCAAAGAATGCTCAAAATACCGCACAATTGCACTCATCTCACATGCTTGTAAAGTAATGCTCAAAATTCTCCAAGCCAGGCTTCAGCAATACGTGAACCGTGAAATTCCTGATGTTCAAGCTGGATTTAGAAAAGGCAGAGGAACCAGAGATCAAATTGCCGACATCTGCTGGATCATGAAAAAAGCAAGAGAGTTCCAGGAAAACATCTATTTCTGCTTTACTGACTATGCCAAAGCCTTTGACTGTGTGGATTACAATAAACTGTGGAAAATTCTGAGAGAGATTGGAATACTAAAGCACCTGACCTGCCTCTTGAGAAATTTGTATGCAGGTCAGGAAGCAAAGTTAGAACTGGACATGGAACAACAGACTGGTTCCAAATAGGAAAAGGAGTATGTCAAGGCTATATATTGTCACCCTGCTTATATAACTTCTATGCAGAGTACATCATGAAAAATGCTGGGCTGGAAGAAACACAAGCTGGAATCAAGATTGCCAGGAGAAATATCAATAACCTCAGATATGTAGATGATACCACTCTTATGGCAGAAAGTGAAGAGGAGCTAAAGAGCCTCTTGATGAAAGTGAAAGAGGAGAGTAAAAAAGTTGGCTTAAAGCTCAACATTCAGAAAACGAAGATCTTGGCATCTGGTCCCATCACTTCATAGGAAATAGATGGGGAAACAGTGGAAACAGTGTCAGATTTCATTTTGGGGGGCTCTAAAATCACTGCAGATTGTGACTGCAGCCATGAAATTAAAGACGCTTACTTCTTGGAAGAAAAGTTATGACCAACCTAGATCGCATGTTGAAAAGCAGAGACATTACTTCGCTGACTAAGGTCCATCTAGTCAAGGGAATAGTTTTTCCAGTAGTCATGTACGGCTGTGAGAGTTGGACTGTGAAGAATGCTGAGCCCTGAACAATTGATGGTTTTGAACTTTGGTATTGGAGAAGACTCTTGAGAGTCCCTTGGACTGCAAGGAGATTCAACCAGTCCATTCTGAAGGAGATCAACCCTGGGATTTCTTTGGAAGGAATGATGCTAAAGCTGAAACTTCAGTACTTTGGCCACCTCATGCGAAAAGTTGACTCATTGGAAAAGACTTTGATGCTTGGAGGGATTGTAGGCAGGAGGAGAAAGGGACAACAGAGGATGAGATGGCTGGATTGCATCACTGACTCGATGGACGTGAGTCTGAGTGAACTCCAGGAGTTGGTGATGGCCAGGGAGGCCTGGTGTGCTGTGATTCATGGGATCGCAAAGAGTTGTACATGACTGAGTGACTGAACTGATCTAAGGAACTAACTTTAGGGGAATGGATGACAAACATGCTGATGTTCATGATGCTTGGTCTATTCCAAGTAATCAAGTCATTTGTCTCAGACCCACAAGTCTCATGTCATCTGCCAGCATCCCTGAAATTTCAGCTTGTTAGCCCACTGGAAGGTAAAAAGAACATCTCAGAACTTTCATTTTCAGCAACAAAGTCTTTCACAACATTCTACAAATAAACATCACACCAAAGTAATTAATCTTAGAAACAAACTGTGTCATCAATTATTAAGACGAGAGGGGAAAAGGAACCCAGACCATTGAACCCTAAAGTCATTATTCTCTCTTTTATTATATGTAGTAGGAAATTTTATGATAAATCCACAAGAAAATACTGTAATCTAAATAATAAACAATCAGTGGGTAACTGGGATTAATCAAAGAAGTCAGAAAAAAAAAGTTCGTGGCAGAAATTTTTAACTTCTCCAAATTTGTATGATTCAGCTAGCAGTTCATTTATGCCACAATGTGGTATAAAGGTAAGAGTATGTCTTTGAGGTTAGGAAGGTCTGCGTCCAATTGTGGTTGTATAGATTCTAAGTTGTGCAACTTTGGAGAATCAATATAATTTTATTTGTTTCCATTTCCTTATCTGTAAAATATTGCTTAATTGTTTAAATGTAATGGCATCAATTTGAAGGGTTATAAACATTTGTAGTTTGTTTCTATACATTGAAATAACTCAATAAGTGACATCCTCCATTATTGTTTCACAAATAGGTCTTGCTATTTGGTTCCTCACTGAGAAAGGTTCAGAAACCCATGGTTCCTAACTCATCTCAGCTGTTATCAGAGGGGAGTTTACCGGACATGACTGCATAGTCACAAAGTGACCTCAAAATTGGAACATAAGCTCCATGAGGAAATGGATCATGTTATATAACCTGGCCCCCAAACAATGTCGAACACACAGACGATGCTCAGTAAAGATTTATTCAATAAATTGGGAGATAAGATGACCTGGATACATTTGAGATTAAGTCCAGAAAAAGCAAAGAGAGGTCAGCAAAATACACCTATGATAGATAATGATAAATCTATACCCCTTATGCCTGCCACAGAGCCCAAGAATGTCTCCAGGACCAAGAAAACACCAGCTATCTCTAAGGCATAAATCCCTGCAGGGGAATGGGACAGACTGGACTGCAGTGAACAACCTTGCAGCACAATCATAGGAAGGACCTTCTTGTAATTCATAATTGCCACAGCTGTGTTTCTAGCTCCCAGTAATGTATGGGAGGTCACAGAGGAAGTTGACATCAGGTGTGTCATAACTGAAAATAATAGAGAGGAGAAATAATTCTAAACTTGACTTTTTTTACAAAAAAAGAAATAAATAGGATTTTTTTTTAATTATTTTGAAAGCAACCTAAGTTATTTTGTTGTTGCTGTTGTTACAAAGGAGGAGGTGGAAGAAGAAGGAGGAGGGGAAGAGAAAAAGCAATAAATAAATAAAAGTCACTAAAATTAAGAAGAAAACAAGTCATAAGCTTAGTCACCTTGAGATAAGGACTCCTGAAAATTTTTGAATTTTAAAGTTAGGCATGCATATCCAAATCCTCTTCTTAAACATAAGAAAACTGAGGCCCAGAGTGGCTATTACTTTTACAAAGTTACAGGCCTGTTCTCTGGTTCATATATTGATGACTGAAAGAAGAACTGAAAAGAGAGAGTTTACCTACTAGAAATGCATCGTCTGTTTACTGCCTGAGTCCCTCCTGCCTGCCTGCTAATTAGTTAACATTGATCCAAAACTGTTTAGGCCAAAAACGTTTTCTGGGGCTGAGGGTTTCAATGATTTTTCCTTTTGAATATCAAAGTTAAAAATAACCTTTACAGAAACATAACACGAGGGCAACAAAACACTCCACATTTGGCATCTTTCAGGGAAACAATGTTCTTTGCAGCATTCCAGCTCTTTCCTGTAGCATAGGCATGACTTGCCAGATCAAATCCATCATAATGAGACTAAAAGAGCTGGAAACACTCCCTCCCACCTCATAAAATGAAGAAAAATTAGAATCAGGAAGTCCTGAAATGTATTTAACTTGGATCAAGTCATCAGATTTGGAAAGGATGCTGTTTGAAATCACACTGCCTCAGCGCTTAGATGATTCATTGGGGCTTGTTGACGAGGTGTCTGGCAAATACTCCACATCATTGCTACTGGCATGCATGTGTAACAGATGTTAAAAATGAAAGCCTAACAGTTTTTATAGTATAATTAAATCTCTCCTTATTTCTCAAGTGCTATTTAATTTAATTTTAATCAAAAGTAATAACCATCCATAATTGCTGTAATAGAGGACTACAGGTTCTATGTGAGGCTTTACCTATTGTACTTTAGGAAGAAGTTGCAATGTGAATGTCACTTGCTAGAGCTAGTTTTAATTCTTTCAAAACATTTAGAAGCAAAGAATATACTCAAGGAAGATAAAGCTTCAAATTGTGCCATAAATTGTTAAAAAGGCCACATGGTCAACACCCCAGTATTATATTCTTTGCCAGTTTCCTGCCATTGTAACTAAAACTAGAGGAAATTTTTCTTGGGAAGGTCTGTTGTGAAGGCACATACTAGAAAGAAGTGATTTTTATTCAGAAAGGCTGGTGAAAGTAACTTGAACAGATGATCCAATACATTGGTCTCTATCTTCATTTATTAGGGTTGCTACAACAAAATATCATAGACTGGGTAGCTTACAAACAACCAATATTTACTTTACATGACTTCTAGAGGGTAGAAGTCCAAAATCAGATTGCCTGTATGGTCAGATTCTGTGTCTGGGAAAGGCCTACTTCCTGGTTCATTTAAGGTCATATTCTTGCTATAACCTCATATGTTAGGAGGTGAAGGGAATTCTCTAAGGCCTTTTTTTTTTTTTTTTTTTATAAGGTCCCATTCATAAAGGCTGAGCTCTGATGACCTAATTACCACCAAAAGGCCCCACATCCTAGTCCCCTAATCCATCACCCAGGGCATTATGTTTTCAATATTTGCCTTTGGGAGGGATATAAACCATCAATATAAGTCACAAATTTAACTTGCAAATATTAATTCCATCAATTTCATTATAAGCATAGCTTAGAGTATCCACAGAGCTTAGGACAAAGTAGAATCATACATTCCAGAGAAGGAACATAGGGGACAAGTTAGTCTGACCCTCACATTTCACAAATGAGGAAGGTGGAATCCAAGTGGCAGACATGATTTATCTAAGTATCTATGTCCCATGATAAGCCAGAAGCAGCCAGAGCACTGGTATGATGAATGCAATCAAGTCACTTTTATTTTATATATATATATATATATATATATATATATATATATATATATATATAGTATTGAAGTATAGTTGAGTTACAATATTTCAGGAGCACAGTGAGGTGATTCGACTATACACATACACATATGTTATTTTTGAAACTATTGTCCATTATAGGATACTACAAGATAGTGACTATAGTTACCTGTGCTATACAGTAAACTTTTGTTGCTGGTTGCATATATACTTTTTTCAAACTTCAGTTCAGTTCAGTTCAGTCGCTCAGTCGTGTCCGACTCTTTGCAACCCCATGAACTGCAGCACGCCAGGCCTCCCTGTCCATCACCAACTCCCGGACTTCACTCAAACTCACGTCCATTGAGTCGGTGATGCCATCCAACCATCTCATCCTCTGTCGTCCCCTTTTCCTCCTGCCCCCAATCCCTCCCAGCATCAGAGTCTTTTCCAATGAGTCAACTCTTCACATGAGGTGGCCAAAGTACTGGAGTTTCAGCTTTACCCTTAGTCCTTCCAAAGAACACCCAGGACTGATCTCCTTTAGAATGAGCTGGTTTGATCTCCTTGCAGTCCAAGGGACTCTCAAGAGTCTTCTCCAACACTACAGTTCAAAAGCATCACTTCTTCGGCGCTCAGCTTTCTTCACAGTCCAACTCTCACATCCATACGTGACTACTGGAAAAAACATAGCATTGACTAGACGGACCTTTGTTGGCAAAGTAATGTCTATGCTTTTGAAGATGTTATATAGGTTGGTCATAACTTAGAGATCTAGTATTCTATTCATATTAAGTCAAACAAGTGGAATCAAAATGTCATGAATTTTTTAGTTAGGCAAAAATTCATAAGTTTTTAATATATACATATTATACATATTATTTATATATGTGTATACAAAAGCACTTCCGTTATGCTTGATAAAGGTTTGAGAAAACTATTTAAAAAGAAGAAGAAGAGATGGAAAAATTGGAAAGCATAAGCTAAATGAAATGGGAGCACTGAATATGAAATTTAAAAAGTGAAACAAACTAGATAAAAGTAAAAGATCATCATATAGTCCAACTGTTTTTAAACATCACTGATCATTGGAAACATATCTGGAGCTCTGGAGTAATAAAAGCAATACTTAGGCATTTGTATTTTACAAAAGATTCTAAGATAATTCTGATATACATCTGAACAAGTCTGGTTGCTTTTACTTTTGACTACATTGTCTTCTTGTTAATGATCCTCCAGTTTAAAAAAAAAAAGCAAGTAAACAAAAAGTATCAGTCTTATGAAAATTCTAAAATAGTTCAGAACTATGTCATATTTTTCTGTGTAAAATTTCCATGATTTCATTTTAAGTAAAGACATTCTATATCTCCTTTGAAAAATGTTGTTTCTCTAGCTCACAATTTTATGGAATTTGCACAGAAATTAATATAGTATCCATTGTTTGACCTTAATTAAAACATTTCAAATTAAATTAGGCCTAACTTTTTGGTTTATTTTAACATACTGATATGAAAGTCATTGCATTCTAAGGTATTTGCTTGTATGATTTACACATTTCCCCTAATTAAAGGTTACATAGGAACGTACCTTCAGATAGTGAGAGAGACCAAAATGATGATATTGAGAAAAAGTTAAAATCAATACAGTAGAAGAAAATAACTGATAATAAGGTTTGCTATATAGGAGAAAATTTAAAATGATAAAGAATTATTGATGCTATAACAAGTAATATAAACATTTTTTAGAATGATTTCACACTCATTGCAATAGTTTTATATTATCATATAGCAAATTATACCATAATTTGTAACAAGACAACAACTACTTCTTATCTCATAAGATCTATCAATCTGTCAGGGAATCTCAGCATGGCTGAGGTGAGTCTCTTTGGCTCAAGATTTCTCATAAGGTCATGTTCCGTGGTTGGAGATTGAAGACTCCTCTGGCTTGTGGGATGAGTACCTTCTAAGCTCATACACATGATTGTCAACAGGCCTTATAGTCTTTCACTGCACATATCTCTCCACAGAGCTGTCTCACAGAGCTGCCTCACAACGTGGCACATGACTTCTCCCAGAGTGAGAGAGACACGGAGGAAACGGCATCCATCATGCAAGCCATACTTATTTTGCAAACAAATCTTGGAAGTAACATTTTATCATTTCTGTCTACTCTGCTGCTGCTGCTAAGTCACTTCCATCGTGTCCGACTCTGTGCGACCCCATAGACTGCAGCCTACTCTAGTCTACTCTATCTCTGAGAAGTGAGGCATTATTTAATTCTTGCTACAACCTTAAATGACAAATGTGTCTTTGCTCAGTAGATGTGGAAATCAAAGCCCCAAAAGTGCAGTGTACCAGTTAACAGCATACCAAGATTAAAGAGATTTTGAGTAGCAAAATAAGGATTCAAATCCAGACACTGGGCTGCAGAGTCTGTGACTTAAATACAATATTACACAGTATTTCCTATTTTAATTCTCAAAATTTTACACAAATGATGAGAATAGTGTTATTGGTGGTATAAAGCAATTGTTTGCCTAAGTCTTAAATAAAATCTTTCAACATGAGAACTATCTCCAAGACACATGTTGTAGGGTAAGCACAGTTTAAATATTTGCTAGGAAAAATGAAGGAATGCCATTCATGATTCAATTTTAGTCTAAGAAATGGAAGTGTTCAAATTTATGGAAAGGATGGGAAAACTTAGGAGAACAACATGCTGGAGGAGTAGGCGGACTTGGAGTATATCTTTCTCCACAGATACATCAGGAATACACTTTCAAACACAGAAGTGCATGCGGAACACCAGCTGAAAGTGGACAGGAGTACTTGACCAGTGGAAAAGAATACATAGAACCACGTAAAACTCAGTAGGACAAAGGAACTAGTGGGGAGAACAGGAGTGTTAGTAGGACTACACCTGCCCTCTCACATTGGGGAACTGAAGCAGGAGTCTGATCCCCACAGCCTGGCAATTGCATGAGTCAGAGGAGAAACATTTAAGGCTGAGAGTGAAACAACTGATCTGTGACAGCCTAAATGGAATGAGAATCAATCCTTGCCACAGCTATACGTATGCTTGCTGTGCAGGAATGCGGGTCTCCTGGAAGGGGCAGCAGCTGGGAGCTAGAGTTTATTAATTGTGGAGCAATCCCAGGGCAAGGGCTGCTGTTGACTGCAGAGAGGCAGATCAAGGGGATATGAGGGAGGAGATCATGGTGGGAAATGCCTGTGGAGGAAAGCTGGGCAGCCATGGAAGCAAGGTGATACTGCTGAGTCACACTTAGGGGGTAGAGACATCACAATAGCCTCTCTCTCTCCACATGAAAGCATTGGCATTTGGACAATAGAGAGGCTGGCCCAACAAACACCTGAAGCACTGAACTGTAGAGTAGAACCCCACCCAGGGTACCCCTTTAAGTGCCTGATGTACCAATCTACAGAGTAGGACCCCAGTCAGAGGGCTCCTCTAGAGAAGGACCCCCGGCAAGGGATCCCTCTAAGTGCCTGAATGGGCAGAGCTACAGAGAAAGACTGGCCAGAGGCCTTCAGATCACCAGCTACAAGAGGCTTGAAAAAAGACTCAGATAGGACCATGACTTCTGCCATGGAGGCAGTCTGTGTCCTTGCACACTTCGCAGCACCAGGGTCCCTGGAAGCCAAACAGCTGCACCACCTTCACACTCAACTCTAACTGGGGCAGCGTTGCTACAGGGGAAAAAAAAAAACAAAAAAAATCTTGTGTTTATGCGCACAGGGTCGCTTTGGTCCTGTCTGATTCTTTGCAACCCTGTAGGCTGGCCTGTCAGGCTTCTCTGTCAGAGAGGGGGTTCTCCAGGCAAGAATACCGGAGCATATTGGACAATACTGGTTTCCATACCCTTCTGGAACACTATATTTCCTACTACCCTAGCCACCAACACCTTTGAGTACCTGGTGCTGCCAGAAATCCTGCAACCCAACCAGCTGCACCACCTCCACACCTGGCCATCACAAGGCAAATTCAAGACCTCCAGGGGAGCATCAGGAGTTAGACCACAGTGGACAACCCACATGCAAAGGTGGAAATAAAACCACAATTGAAACCTAGGGACAGTGTGGCTAAGGAAGAAGACCCATAACCTTCAGACCAGCTGTACAAGCTGCAGATTAAATCCACATGATCAACTAGGCAGACTCTGTATCTATGGAATATATAAAAGGACATTGAGAGCTCCCACAAAAGAAAACGCACTAGCTCTGATAGCTGTGGATATTGGAAGCAAGAACACAGAGGAGTAGGGCCAGATTAGAATCTGAGCTACCCCCACAGCAGGTCCAGAGATCAGCACAGTGTTGGAGGGCATCCTAGGGAGGTGAGGTGGACTGTGATTCCCAGCATGGGAGAGGACTCTGACAGCAATGACTCAAGAAAAACATTTATTATTCTTATTTTTTCACTTGTTCTGTAGATTCTTTTGGATTTTTTCTTTTTCTTTTTCCCTTTTGTCCACCCTCTGTTGTCGATTTTATTGGCACTAAGAAATCCAATTAAGCTTTTCAGTTTTGTTTTGTTTTTTTTTTTTCCCTCAGTCACATTTTTTATTGCTGTCCTAAAACTCTGCCTCTACTTTGGGCTTTTGCAATTCTGTGGAGTTTTCCTCTTTTTTTTTTTTTTTTTTTTCCTTTTCTTTTTTTAATTTTAATTTTTTAAACCTATTATTTTTTCTACATGTACTCCTTTGTTTGCTTTTCCTACTGTTCTTTTCCCCTTGCAGTCAATCTTTAATGTATCTAAATCTTCTTCATCTAACTTTATTTAACTTTGTATATCTATACTTTCATCACTTTTTTCCTCTCCTTTCTTCTCAACGTATATGTTAGTTTTATTTTCATTGCTTTATTTTCCATTTGGCACATTGTTTTAGTTTTGTTTTCTATTTTGTGCTTTAATTAGTTTTGTTCTGGTAGATATAATTTTTGGTTTTGTTTGTTCCCTGGGTCAATCTATTGTACTTAATTTTTGTTGGATTGTTCTGATTTTGCTTATGGGTGTATATGCATATGTGTATATTCAGTCACACTGTCTATTGTTATACATCTCTGCCTCTACATTGAACTTTTGCAGTTCTGTGGAGTTTTCCTTTTTTTCCTTTCTTCTTCTGTTTTTTTTTTCTTCTCTTTTCTCTTATTTATGAATTTAATTTTTAATTTTTTTTAACCTATTATTTTTTCTACATTTATTTCTTCGCTTGCCTTTCCTACTGTTCTTTTCTCCTTGCAGTTAATCTTTAATGTAAATAAATCTTCTACATCTACCTCTAATTAAGTTTGCATATCTATTATTTCTTCTTTTCTTTCTTTCCTCTCAACATAGTTGTTAGTTTTATTTTCATTGCTTTATTCCCCACTTGGCACCTTGTTTTAGTTTTGCTTTCCAGTTTGTGCTTAAGTTAGTATTGTTCTTAACTGGTAAATATAATTTTTGACTTCCTTTGTTTGCTGGATCAATCTACTGTGCTTTATTTTGTTGGACTGTTTTCACTTTGCTCATGGGTGTATATGTATATGTGTATATTCCATTATTTTAATTATTGTTTGCCTGATTTTGTAACAGCCATTGGTGTGAGGTTCATCTTTGGTTTCTTGTTTTTGGGATATTTGTTTTACTCTTCCTTAATGCCATAACAAACCACTTGTGGAATCTTTGTTCCTGACCAGAGATCAAACCCTGAGCCTTTGGAGTGGGAGCACTGATTCCAAGACTCTAGACTACCAGAGAAATAACTATAGGGAGTATCAAGTAGTGAGAACTCACACATAGGAAACCACTTGAATACAAGACCCAGCATCATCCAACCACCAGTAGCACCCTGTGCAGAATGCCTCGTCTAAGCAACAAACAAAACAAAAGTATAAATCTAATCATCAGAGGACAGGAGTACCACCTCATTCAGCCTTGCCCATCAGATGAAAAACAAACAGACAACAAACAAAACTCAGCGCAAATCTCACCCTATACAAAGCTCACACAAACCACTGGACCAACCTTAGGAGGGAAGAAACCAAAAAGAAGAAAGAATTCAATCTTCTTCAAGGAAAAAATTCAACTTTCCTTGAAGCCTGGGAAAAGGAGACATCGAACACAATAACTTAAATTAAAAAAAAAAAAAACAAAAAACAGAGAAATACTGGACAAATGAAGGAGCAAACTAGAAACACAAAAGTCCAAATAAATGAAGAGGAAATAGGAAAATTACCTGAAAAATAAATCAGAGTAATGATAGTAAGGATGACCAAAAACCTTGAAAACAAAATGGAGAAAATGCAAGAAACAATTAACAACGACCTTGAAGAATTAAAGAATAAGCATTCAGAGACAACACAATTACAGAAATTAAAAATATTCTAAAAGGAATCAATAGCAGAATATCTGAAGCAAAAGAACGAGTGAGTGAGCTGGAAGATAAAATGGTGGAAATAACTTCTGACAGGCAGAATAGAGTGAAGAGAGCTGAGGACAGTCTCAGAGACCTCTGGGACCATATCAAATGCACCAACATTTGAATTATAGGGGTTTCAGAAGAAGAGAGAAAGAAAGGGCATGAGAACGTTTTAGAAGAGATTATAGTTGAAAATTTCCCCAACATGGCAAAGAAAATAGCCAATCAAGCCCAAGAGGCACAGAGTCCCATACAGGATAAACCCAAGGAGAAACATGCCAAGACACATATTAATCAAACTAACAAAGACTAAACTCAAAGAAAAAATATTAAAAGCTGCAAGGGAGAAACAAAAAGTAACATACAAGGGAAACATCATAGGTTTAAAAGCTGACCTTTCAGCAGAAACTCTTCAGGCCAAAGGGGACTGGCAGTATATATTTAAAGTACTGAAAGGGGAAAATCTACAATCAAGACTACTGTACCAAGCAAGGATTTTATTCAAAATTGATGGAGAAATAAAAAGCTTTTCAGACAAGCAAGTTGAGAGAATACCACCAAACCAGCTTTATGAAAAATGTTAAATGGACTTCTATTGTCAAGAAATAAAACAGAAGGAAAAATATCTACAAAATCAACCCCAAACAATTAGAAAATGATAATAGGAACATAGATAACAATAATTACTTTAAATGTAAATAGATTAAATGCTCCAAACAAAAGACATATGTATCAATAATTTCTTTAAATGTAAATGGATTAAATGCTCCAACCAAAAGACACAGTACTTGGATGCAATCTCAAAAAAGACAGAATGACCTCTGTTTGTTTCCAAGGCAAACCATTCAATAGCACAGTAATCCAAGTCTATGTCCCAACCAGTAACTCTGAAGAAGCTGAAGTTGAACGGTTCTATGAAGACCTATCAGACCTTTTAGAACTAACACCCCAAAAAGATGTCCTTTTCATTATATGGGACTGGAATGCAAAAGTAGGAAGTCAAGAAACATCTGGAGTAACAGACAAATTTGGCCTTGGAATGCTGAGTGAAGCAGGGCAAAGACTAATAGAGTTTTGCCAAGAAAATGCACTGGTCATAGTGAACACCTTCTTCCATCAACACAAGATAAGACTCTACACATGGACATCACCAGATGGTCAACACTGAAGTCAGATTGATTATATTCTTTGCAGCTAAAGATGGAGAAGTTCTCTACAGTCAACAAAAATAAGACCAGGAGCTGACTGTGGCTCAGATCATGAGCTCCTTATTGCCAAATTCAGATTTAACTTGAAGAAAGTAGGGAAAATTGCTAGATCATTCAGGTATGACCTAAATCAAATCCCTTATGATTATACAGTGGAAGTGAGAAATAGATTTAAGGGACTAGATCTGATAGAGAGAGTGCCTGATGAACTATGGAATGAGGTTTGTGACATTGTACAGGAGATAGGGATCAAGACCATCCCCATGGAAAAGAAATGCAAACAAGCAAAATGGCTGTCTAGGGAGGCCTTACAAATAGCTGTGAAAAGAAGAGAAGTGAAAAGCCAGGAGAAAAGGAAAGATATAAGCATCTGAATGCAGAGTTCCAAAGAATAGCAAGAAGAGATAAGAAAGCCTTCTTCAGCGATCAATGCAAAGAAATAGAGGACAAGAACAGAATGGCAAAGACTAGAGATCTCTTCAAGACATTTAGAGATATCAAGGGAACATTTCATGCAAAGATGGGCTCGATAAAGGACAGAAATGGTAAGGCTCTAACAGAAGCAGAAGATATTAAGAAGAGATGGCAAGAATACACAGAAGAACTGTACAAAAAAGGTCTTCATGACTCAGATAATCACGATGGTGTGATCACTCATGTAGAGCCAGACATCCTGGAATGTGAAGTCAAGTGGGCTTTAGAAAGCATCACTATGAACAAAGCTAGTGGAGGTGATGGAATTCCAGTTGAGCAATTTCAAATACTGAAAGATGATGCTGTGAAAGTGCTGCACTCAATATGCCAGCAAATTTGGAAAACGCAGCAGTGGCCACAGGACTGGAAAAGATCAGTTTTCATTCCAATCTCAAAGAAAGGCAATGCTAAAGAATGCTCAAACTACTGCACAATTGCACTCATCTCACATGCTAGTAAAGTAATGCTCAAAATTCTCCAAGCCAGGCTTCAGCAATACGTGAACCGTGAACTTCTTGATGTTCAATCTGGTTTTAGAAAAAGCAGAGGAACCAGAGATCAAATTGCCAACATCTGCTGGATCATGGAAAAAGCAAGAGAGTTCCAGAAAAACATCTATTTCTGCTTTATTGACTATACCAAAGTCTTTGACTGTGTGGATCACAAGAAACTGTGGAAAATTCTGAAAGAGATGGGAATACCAGACCACCTGACCTGCCTCTTGAGAAATCTGTATGCAGGTCAGCAAGCAACAGTTAGAATGGTACATGGAAACAACAGACTGGTTTCAATGGGAAAAGAAGCATGTCAAGGCTGTATATTGTCACCCTGCTTATTTAACTTCTATGCAGAGTACTTTATGAGAAACGCTGGGCTGGAAGATGCACAAGCTGGAATCAAGATTGCCGGGAAAAATATCAATAACCTCAGAAATGCAGATGACACCACCGTATGGCAGAAAGTGAAGAGGAACTAAAGAGCCTCTTGATGAAGGGGAAAGAGGAGAGTGAAAAACTTGGCTTAAAACTCAACATTCAAAAAACTAAGGTCATGGCATCCAGTCACCTCACTTCACGGCTGATAGATAGGGAAACACTGGAAACAGTGGCAATTTTAATTGTGGGGACTCCAAAATCACTGCAGATGATGACTGCAGCCATGAAAGTAAAAGATGCTTATGCCTTGGAAGAAAAGCTATGACCAAACTAGACAGCATATTAGAAAGAAGAGACATTACTTTGCCAACAAATTTCCATCTAGTCAAAGCTATGTTTTTTCCAGTAGTCATGTATAAATGTGAGAGTTGAATTATAAAGAAGGCCAAGCACCAACGAATTGATGGTTTTGAACTGTGGTGTTGGAGAAGACTCTTGAGAGTCTCTTGGACTCCAAGGAGATCCAGCCAGTCCATCCCAAAGGAAATCTGTCCTACATATTCATTGGAAGAACAGGTGCTGAAGCTGAAACTCCAATAATTTGGCTACTTGATGCAAAGAGCTGGCTCATTTGAAAAGACCCTGATGCTAGGAAAGATTGAAGACAGGAGGAGAAGGGGACAACAGAGGATGAGATGTTTAGATGGCATCACTGACTCAATGGACATGGGTTTGAGTAAACTCTGGGAGTTGGTGATGGACAGGGAGGCCAGGCATGCTGCAGTCCATAGTGTCTGAAAGAGATGGACACGACTGAGCAACTGGATGAACTTAATTGAACATGTAAAAGAATGAAATCAGAATACTTCCTAACACCATACACAAATACAAACTCAAAATGGATTAAAGGGTTAAATTTAAGATCAGAACTATAAAACTGTTAGAGGAAAATGTAGGCAGAACACTCAATCACATAAATCAAAGAAAGATCCTCTATGACCCACCTCCTAGAGTAACAGAAATTAAAACAAAAGTAAACAAGTGGGACCTGATTAAACTTAAAAACTTTTGCACAGCAAAGGAAACTATAAGTAAAGTGAAAAGACAACCCTCAGAATTGGAGAAAATAATAGCAAATGAAACAACTGACAAAGGATTAATTTGCAAAATATACAAGCAGCTCCTGCAACTCAATGCCAGAAAATCAAACAACTGAATCAAAAAGTGGGGAAAAGACCTAAACAGACATTTCTCCTAAGAAGACATACAGATGGCTAATAAACACTTGAAAAAATGCTCAACATTGCTCATTGTTCAGTTCAGTTTAATTCAGTCGCTGAGTCGTGTCCGACTTTTTGCGACCCCATGAATTGCAGCACGCCAGGTCTCCCTGTCCATCACCAACTTCCGGAGTTTACTCAAACTCACCTCCATCGAGTCGGTGATGCCATCCAACCATCTCATCCTCTGTCGTCCCCTTCTCCGCCTGCCCCCAATCCCTCCCAGCATCAGTCTTATCCAATGAGTCAGCTCTTCACATGAGGTGGCCAAAGTATTGGAGTTTCAGCTTTAGCATCAGTCCTTCCAAAGAACACCCAGGACTGATCTCCTTTAGGATGGACTGGTTGGATCTCCTTGCAGTCCAAGGGACTCTCAAGAGTCTTCTCCAACATCATAGTTCAAAAGCATCAATTCTTCAGCACTCAACTTTCTTCACAGTCCAACTCTCACATCCATACATGACTACTGGAAAAAACATAGCCTTGACTAGATGGACCTTTGTTGGAAAAGTAATGTCTCTGCTTTTGAATATGTTCTCTAGGTTGATCATAACTTTCTTTCCAAGGAGTAAGCGTCTTTTAATTTCATGGCTGCAATCACCATCTGCAGTGATTTTGGAGCCCCCAAAAATGAAGTCTGACTGTTTCCACTGTTTCCCCATCTATTTCCCATGAAGTGATGGGACCAGATGCCATGATCTTAGTTTTCTGAATTTTGAGCTTTAAGAAATACAAATCAAAACTACAATGAGATATCACCTCACACTGGTCAGAATGACCCTCATCAAAAATTCTACGAGCAATAAATGCTGGAGAGGGTATGGAGAAAAGGGAACACTTGCACTGTTGGTAGGAATGTAAATTGATACAGCCACTATGGAAGATGGTATGGAGACTCTTAAAAAGCTAGGAATAAAACCACCATATGATCCAGCAACCTCACTCCTAGCCATTTACCCTGTGGAAACCAAAATTGAAAGAGACACATGTATCCCATTGTTCACTGCAGCACTATTTACAATAGCTAGAACATGGATGCAACCTAGATGGCCATTGACAGATGAATGGACAAAAAAGTTGTGGTATATATACACAATGCAATATTATTCAGCCATAAAAAGGAACACATTTGAGTCAGTTCTAATGAGGTGGATGGACTTAGACCCTATTATACAGAGTGAAGTGAGTCAGAAAGAGAAAGATAAATACCATATTCTACCACATATATACAGAATCTAGAAAAATGGTACTGAAGAATTTATTTACAGAGCAAAAAGGGAGAAAGACATAGAGAATAGACTTATGGACATGGGGAGGGTGGAGGAGAGGGTGATGTATGGAAAGGGTAACATGGAAACTTACATTACCCTATGTAAAATAGATAGCCAATGGGGTTTGCTGTATGGCTCAGGAAACTCAAACAGGGGCTCTGAATCAACCCAGAGGAGTGGGATGGGGAGGGAGATGGAAGGGAGTTTCAAATGGGAGGGTATATATGTATACCTATGGCTGATTCATGTTGAAGTTTGACAGAAAATGGGAAAATTTTATAAAGTGATTATCCTTCAATTAAAAAAAAAAAGGAACACTTAGGTGGTATTAACACAGAACAGGATGGAAAAGTAGAAATCTCAGGATCACCTCTTAGCAGCTAATGGTTGAACAATGTATATTAGCAACAGGTAGTGAGAAGCATTTGGAGTTAACTCTTGCATTATGCCTGCACACATACTAATTCTGTTCAGTCATGCCCAACTCTTTGCAACCCTATGTTCCTCTGTCTGTGGGATTCTCCAGGCAAGAATACTGGAGTGGGTTACCATGGTCTTCTCCAGAGAATCTTCTCAACACAGGAATTAAGCCCATGTCTCATACATCTAGCCCCAAATCTTGCAAATATTTTCACAAATATTTCAACTCCTGGAGATCTGATGAGGGTAATTTTACCCTGTATATTTTGTTATTTATTTTCACTAGTTTCTCCCCACTTCAACAGTGCTATGCATCATTTTGTGTGGTCTGGCATCACAACCATAAAAGCTATTTTTCAAATCTCATGACTATCTCTATTTGCTTGAATTCAAATCTAAACAGGAAAGAAGGAAATTTAAAAAAGGAGATTTTTTAAATTTTATTTGACAACTTCCAAAAATTCTTCAATATGCAAGCCCCTGCTTATCAAATTTATATAAATTCACATTTAAACAGTCAAGACAATGGAGAGTGAATTGTTTAAAATGTTAAATGCAATCTAAACACAATCATGACATAAATATTCTTTTAATTTAGTCAATAGAAGATACATGGTAAAAGATTAAAAAAAAAAAAAGTAATATGCTTTCCAAGCAGAATTTGCAAGGTCAGAAATCATTCTGTGTGACAAATTTTAGCTCTTGAAGTTTTGTTATTTTCCATGAGGAAATGTGCTTTGGTGAGTGTGACAGAGATTAAACAGTGCAATTGGAATTTACTCTCTATTTCAGAAGAAAACACTCAAATAAACTTTACTTTCATCTACTCTTCACTTCCTCATGCAAACCATGCTCAATAAAAATAGCACCCAGTTGGTAATTACTCACTGGGTACTAGGTTAGTTCTGGAACCAGTTAGTTGCATCTTGGTTAAGCCCATGACATCTATTTCCTAGCATGTAAGAGAGAGACTGAAGCTGAATCGCCAATACTTTGGCCACCTGATGTGAAAAGCAGACTCAATGGAATAGACCCTGATGCTGGCAAAGACTGAAGAAGGAAGCGGCAGAAGATGAGATGGTTAGATAGCATCACTGACTCAATGGATGGACATGAATCTGAGCAAACTCCAGGAGACGGTGAAGGTCGGGGGAGCCTGGCATGCTGTAGTCCATGGGATAGCAATGAGTTGGACACAACTTAGCAACTGAACAATGACAGAGAGGAACCAGAACAGATGTGACTTGAAGATTCTTTTAGGTTTAATATCCTCTAATTTTATTACTTTGAATTTCTTACACACTGACCCTTTCACTTCACATGGAAAGACTTATTCAATATCCCATTTTCCATTTTCAGATATTTCAATTGGATGCCCTGATTAATATCCTGAGGGATCTTTGAGGGAGTTTTGATGAGGCCCATCAAAGCGTGACTTTACTTTTTTTGTGTGTGTGTGACTTTACTTCAAGATTCAGCTGGAAATGGTTTTTAAATGATAACTTCTGCCAATAAACATCAAGCTTTCAATGGTCGTGGGAAAAAATACCCATTATTTTATAATTGTTGAACCTGAAATATGTCAGATAATTCATATGAATGCTTAAGAAAACTGAATAATTTTTCTGAGTGTTAGTATATTTATATAGCATCAAGAACAGTATGGACATTTCTTCAGCATATAATTTATCATTACTTAATAAGAGAGATAAATGAGCCCTAATACTGGAAAATAATGGAGTAAATAAAGATATCTAGGATGATTTTATGCCTATTTTAATATCTTGAAGCAATAGATTTAACTAAAAATCTCCCATTTTTTATAAACATTAATTATAGGTTTTTCAGAGACTTAAGATTAGATTCATTAAGTGTTGTATATAAGAAGAATGGTATTTTAATTGTGTTCTAAAGTGAAATATTAGTGTCATCTGTTAATATTTTGATAGCTATGAGAATCACTAAAGCTTCTCAGTAATGTTTCCTGCTATCTACCATAAAGGCTCAAGATAAAATTGAACTTCCTGGCTTTCTCTGATTAGATAGTGGCAAGTAAGTACAGACCAATGAGTTATTGTGAAAAGTTAATGAATGTTATTTCCTGGTTTCATGTCTAATCTCCAATTGTGAGATATTTCAGCACCTTCTCTTTTCCCTCTTCCATAATGCTCTAGATGGGAGTTCCTCAATCAGCTCAGGTCCTAGAGTAAAGACAGTAGTGATGAACAGTCAGTTCTAAAGAGAAAAGCAATGCAACCATAAAATAAATATTTGTTGGTTTCAATTGTTTTGTTCTTATTTGTCATCATTGCATAACCTAACATATCTTGACTGATACAATAACTACTAATATCTGTTATATTCATAAATTTAGGCTTGGAATACCACTAATCCCCTCTCCCTACTCCACCACTGGGAGAAAAAAGCCATTTGATAAAACTAATGTGCCATCAGATATTGTTAGTATAATCTTAATCTTGAATCTTTTTCTACAGATTTTTCCAAAATTTCTGCCAATAGATCTTGCTTTACATTATTTTCTTTGCCTCTCTTTCTAATTTTCTGTTAAGGTAATAATCAGAATGGCTCAAATTTATTGAGTATTTACTATGTTCCAGACACAATTTCAAGCCCTTTAAAACTATTAACTAATTCAATTCTAACAACCATCCTATCAAAATGTACAATGATGGTATCTGTTTACAGTTGAAAATTTTGAGATCTAGAGATGTTAAATGATATTCTGAAGGCTACCTAATAAAGTACACAGCTAATATTCAAACCTAGATGACTTAACTCTAGAGTTTACACTTTTTATCATTAATCCATACTGTACTAAAATATATTCTCTTTAAAATACTGAAAAGGTTAGTAGCTATTGACAGGGGGTTGATAACTATTAAATGAATTTCTGAGAAAAAACTGAATATATACATGCCTACATGTCAAAAGCTTCCCTCCAAATATGAATATTTTAATATTTATGCACTTCCTTAAGTTTCTCAGGAATATGCTGACAAAATGAAAAAAGATAGAAACAGGCTATTTCAAATTATTGCTCTTTTGAGTCAAATAAAAGGTTAAAAATCAAATCAGCCCATATTTATTATAACTGAATCATTTTGCTGCACAATGGAAATTAATACAACATTGTAAATTAACTATGCCCCAGTAAAAATAAATAAATATAAGAAAAATCAAATCAGTACGGATACTTCCACATCTAAGTCTGTGGATTAAGAAATGCAGAATGATTCCTAATCACTGCATAAAACAACTCTAAAATCCTGGATCTAACCAAAACAACTACCTGAGATTATAGGAGAGTAAAGAGAAGCAGAGCATGTTTTCTGCTAGCTTCTTCCCAGAAGCTAGTGGGAATTTAAGGATGACAGAAAAACAACTTACATATAGCTTTTCATCTGATACTGTGTCCTCTACTTTGTGTAAACAATGACTCCAGTGGATCACATGAAATCCTCTCTGCATTCTTACTAGGGAACCAGAAAAGTGAAGCTAAGAAACTTGTGAACACTGAAAAGAGTGGAGAATTCTTGAAGGGAGTGAGACTTGAAGGGAGAAGGAAACCACACTCTTCTTAGCCAAACCATGTTTTATTTGGAAAGCTGGTTAATGCAAAACAAAATAAGAAAACTTCAAGTGGTGTGTTTGGCCTGGATTGCTGTTGTACTTTAATGGCTAAGTGTGTCCGACTCTTTTTGAGACCCCATGGATTATAGCTCATCAAGCTCCTCTGTTCATGGGATTTCCCAGGCAAGAATACTGGAGTGGGTTGCCATGCCCTCCTCCAGGGGATCTTCCCAACCTAGGGATTGAATCCTAGTCTCCTGCAATGGCAAATGGGTTCTTTACCGCTGAGCCAACACGGAAGCCAATAAAGCCAATCAAACGGTGATAGATCAAAGAAACCCTCTTTTCCTATTTCTTTTCCGAAACATATTTCTAAAGACTTTGACAATAAAAAACAAAAACTTTTTTTTTTTTAACCCTGGCTGTTGTGACCTTTACAATTGATTCCCTCCACCAAGAAAATGGATTTCTGTTTTATACATGCTTTACTATTGCTGAAAGTGCTAGAGACCATCAGGAGAACCATACTGACAAAAATTTACCATTATTGTGGAGACAAGGAAATGGTAACATGTGCTTTACTGTTCTAATACATACCAAGCATAATGAAGAACTAAATAAAAGCAAAGAGGACAAAATAAAACAGAAAAACACCCTGTCAGTTCTACTCCTAAAACTGCCAAAAGAAGCTGAATGGCAAGATGTTTCTTTACTTGCTTTGGACCTCGGTCTCCTCATCTAAAACTGAAGTTAGTTAGATTTGATCGATTCTAAAACCTCTTTCCAGTTTAATTTTTTTACAGTCCTAAGCTATTTAAACTTGACAAGGAGTCAGAATTGCATTCTGAGACTGAGCAGTAGAACAGCTTCACAGAAACTTCATTGAATGCTTATGTCAGAGCTTCCCAGAATGTGAGTTTCATAAAAAGGTAAAATTTCAAAAGCACTTTTTTTTTGCCATACTTAATTAGTGAGGTCATCTTTTATTCTTGACAAGATAAAGGATTTATAAAAATTTAAGAATTAAAATAAGAAAAATAAGTGTATATCAACCATCCCCTTTCTGAAAAAAAAAGAAAAAAGAAAGAAAGAAAGAAAGAAAAGTTGAATGTTAAAAAGGAAGAACAACAGACATAGAAACAAATTTATGGTTACCAAAGGGGATAGCTGGAGGGAGGATAAATTAGGAGTTTGGGATTAACACATACAAATTACTATACATAAGACAGATAAACCCCAATGACCCACTATAAGACACAAAGAACTATACTCAATATCTCATAATAAACTACATGGAAAAGAATCTGAAATACATATATATATGTATATATATATGTGTGTGTGGGGGGCTGTGTGTGTATAACTGAGTTACTTTGCTGTACACCTGAAACTAACACAATATTAACTAATTAACTATATTTTAATTAAAAAATAAAAAGAACAAAAAGTCTTGTTATAAAAATAAACCATATAACTTTAAAGTTGAACTTATGAAAAATTCACTATATTGAACTTCTTTTTCTAATTGCAATACTGACCAAGAGAAATTTTGTCCCAAAGCTGCTTTTTGGACTGTTTAGAAGCATAGGTCAATTTTGTTGTGCTTCTTCTCCTATGCTTAAACTTGGTTGAGAAGCTATTGTGTTCCTGAATCACAAAGTCTTTTTCATTATCACCAAGCTTATATTATTGTGTCCCTCTCCTGGTAGTCATCTAGCCAATATGAAAATTATTGTCACTCTCTGAGAACAAGTAAGACTAGTTTCAAGAATACTAAACAAAAGAAAAAATATAGAATGACTAAAATTCTTGTACATTACTGTTGAAAAAGTCAACTAGTACAACTCTGGAAAACTGCTGGTATCTTATAAAGATAAACATAGACCTACCATATAGCTGAAGAAGGCTATTCCTTGGTTTATCCAAGATAAATAAAATCATATGTACACACAAAGACTTGCATTCAAACATCCATTGACATTTTATTCATGATAACTGCAATTTGGACAAAAAATCAAAAAACACCCCTCAACTGGTCAAATATACCACACTGAAATGTGGTATATTTTACAATGATGTAGTGCTCAGCAATAAAAGGGAACAAACTAGCAATGTATGCAACATCGTGGACAAATGTCAAAAACATCATACAGAGCCAAAGCCAGATATGGAAGAATCCCATCTTGTATAACTGCACATACATTAAATTATGAAACTAGTGAAAGTAATTTACAGTGAAAGACATTACATGTATGGTTGCTTGGTATGGAGGGCAGTGGTGGTTGACTGCAGAACAATGATTATATGAGTATATGGGTCTGACAGATTCATCAAACTGTATATTTAAAATGTGTGCATTTTTCTAAATGTAATATACTTTAAAAATGTGTTTTATAAAGCAAAATTTGATCTAAAAAATTAGATCAAATTTTGCTTTAAAATTAGATCAAAAAAGATCAAAATTTAGATCTTTACTTGCCAAATCTCAATATAACACAGTTTTTTACTAATAAATAGCATATTAAAATATAATATTATTTCATGCTTAAAAGAATTGGTGGAAAATGATGCAAAATATGAACGTATAGTGTTGATTTAATACATGTAGTCAGTTCAAGATGACTTGCTTTGAGGCAGAAATGATATGTGTGCTCCATTTTTAGTTCATTATTTTTAAAAAGTCATGTTAGCAAAAGGTAACATTTGTAAGTATACTTCTGCAGGCAACTTTTATCTTATCTAATCTTATTGTTGTTATAAATGTATACATAATTTACTAATGTGTAAATTGCATATTATTGAAATATCTTGACAGCTCCCTTAGGGGATCAAGGGAATGTCATATTATGTATCTAACAATACCTGGTGGATTGCTTTGTTACTGAATATATTGAACTGCATTAAGTTAAATTGAAATGAGCTGAATCAGAAACATAAAGATACAGCATAAAGGGCACTGAGCTAGCATTAAGAAACTTATGTTCTAGTCATAATTCTATGTAAACTTGGATGAGTTGCCTCAGTTCTCCGAACTCCATTCTTCTCATTCACTGAACAAATATGTCAAGAGCTACCTTGTGTCCAAACTTTGATCTATAAGCTAAGAATAGAGGCACAGAAGGCTTGACCTTGAACATGATGCAGATGACCATAAAGTGGAGAAAAACATGATTGCACTAATATAACACAACAATGCAGCAAGCACCAGACGAAGAACTAGAAGTAAAGTGGGCAGGGAAGGCTAGATCCTGTCCTAAACCCAAGCCTAAAGAGACTGAAGAATTGAGAGGGTGACTGGGAGTCACATCGTATTTTATCACTAAAAATTACTATATAGGTGGAAGCTAGAAGCATCTTTAGGTGTAAGGGGAATTGCAGCCTAGAGTGAGAGAGTGATGATCAGGTGCCACAGCTGTGCCATATGTAGGAAGAGAGCAGGTCTATCCAGAATGACCCATGGACTGCATTTTCACTCATTTGGGGTTGGGGCACATCAGTGATAGCCAGTGCCAGCCAGAGACGTGTTGGTAACTTCAGAGCTGCACTAGAACTTAGCTGCTATGGAAAGCAGTAAGAATTCATAGCAATGGAATTTTCATTCACTTCTAATGGACTGTAGCCTGCCAAGATCCTCTCTCCCTGGAATTTCCCAGGCAAGAATACCGCAGTGGGTTGCCGTTTCCTACTCTAGAGAATCTTCCCAACCTAGGGATTGAACCCATGTCTCTTGCATCTCCTGCATTGGTAGACGAATTCTTTTTCTACTAGAATTCTACGAATTCTTTTTCTACTTTTTTCTTTTTCACCTGTGAAATACACTAATGGTAGGGCAAATTGATTAACCATTCTGGAAACCTAGCATTATCTACTAAATGTGGACATACAGATACCCTAAACATACCTAGAAATTTCACTCCTAAGTGTAAACCCAACATTTTCAACAAATTACATACAAGAAAGCTACCTAACCATATCCCATATTTATCTTAGTAGACACCAACAAGACATATGATAAAATTCAACACTACCCTTGGCAATACCACACACTAGACTAAAAATGGAAGAAAAATGTTTAGCATAACAAAGCATGTCACTAAAAGCCCACAAAAAACACACTATAACTTAACTAAACTGAGAATTTTTATTTAAGAGAAGAAATAAAATAATGTCACCACTTCTATTCACCAGTAAACCAAAAATATCTAATTAGAAAGTGAGGTAATATAAACAAATAAAAATATAAAGGTGGAAAAAATAAATAAAATATTATTTATAGATTATATGATTATCTATAAAAAAAGAAATAAACTAAAGCTCTGACCATAAATTATTAAAATTCAGTAGATGCTTATTTTCATTTGTTTTATTTTAATTCTTGGTTGAAAGATCAATATCTAAAATTATATTTGCTTTTCTATAGCAATAAGATAAAAACAGAGAAATGTAATTTAAAATACTCTACAACTTATCAAACAAATGAATTACCTAGGAATAAAACTAAAATGAATGTGCATGAAATTTACAGAAAGAGCCATTGTCGTTTTGCCTTTTTATTCTGTTCATGGGATTCTCATGGGGTTCTCTTACTAGAGATCTCTTCAAGAAAATTAGTGATACCAAGGGAACATTTCATGAAAAGATAGGCACCATAAAGGACAAAAATGGAATGGACCTAACAGAAGAAGAAGATATTAAGAAGAGGTAGCAAGAATACAGAGAACGATACAAAAAAATCTTGATGACCAAGATAACCATGATGGTGTGATCACTCACCTAGAGCCAGACATCATAGAATGTGAAGTCAAGTGAGCCTTAGGAAGCATCGCTATAAAAAAGCTAGTGGAAATGATGGGATTTCAGCTGAGCTCTTTCAAATCCTAAAAGATGATGCTGTGAAAGTGCTGTATTCAATATGCCAGCAAATTTAGAAAACTCAGCAGTGGCCACAGAACTGGAAAAGGTCAGTTTTCATTCCAATCCCAAAGAAGGGCAAGGACAAAGAATGTTCCAACTACTGCACAATTGCACTCATCTCACATGCTAGTAAAGTAATGCTCAAAATTCTCCAAGTCAGGTTTCAGCAATACGTGAACTGTGAACTTCCAGATGTTCATGCTGGTTTTAAAAAAGGCAGAGGAACCAGAGATCAAATTGCCAACATCTGCTGGATCATGGAAAAAGCAAGATAGTTCAAAAAAAAAAATCTATTTCTACTTTATTGACTATGCCAAAGCCTTTGACTGTGTGAATCACAAGAAACTGTGGAAAATTCTGAAAGAGATGGGAATACCAGACCACCTGACCTGCCTCTTGAGAAATCTGTATGCAGATCAGGAAGCAACAGTTAGAGCTGGACATGGAACAACAGACTGGTTCCAAATAGGAAAAGGAGTACGTCAAGGCTGTATATTGTCACCCTGCTTATTTAACTTCTATGCAGAGTACATCATGAGAAATGCTGGACTGGAAGAAACACAAGCTGGAATCAAGATTGTCAGGAAAAATATCAATAACCTCAGATACACAGATAACACCACTGATACGGTAGAAAGCAAAGAAAAATTAAAGAGCCTCTTGATGGAAGGGAAAGCGGAGAGTGAAAAAGTTGGCTTAAAACTCAACATTCAGAAAATTAAGATTATGGCATTTGGTGACCTAACTACATAAAAATTAACACTTCCTACTCATCAAATCACATAAAAGAACAAGGAAAGACAAGTCACATTAGGAGAAGATATTTAGAATATATATAACTGACAACAAACTAATATTCAGAACATTTAAAAATGCATTTCAGTAAGGAAAATACTATCAATGGAAAAAAGACTTGAAAAGTTAATTTACAGTTATATATGTATAAACTCAACCTCAAAACAATCAAAGATTTTTCAAAATAAAACCACAATGGAAAATCATTGCACACCAATAGATTGGCAAAAAAGTCTAACATTTTGCAATATAGGTAAGGATAATAATTGCATAATGTTAGACTAGAAGGAGTATAAATTGCTAACAGTGAAAGCAACAACAGCAATAAAAATTACTTTCAGGGAAAAAAGGCAATATGCTGAAAAATTTGACATATTATAAGACCAAGGAATTGTCCTAGCTTCATACCATGGAGATACTCTTGCAGATGTGCCTAGAATATATGTACAAGATTTTCATTGTCACACTGTGTGAAATAGAAAAAAATCTGAAGCAACTCACGTATTCATTTACAGAGTGGATAATTACCATATACTCATATGATTAAAAAATTATACATTAGTGAAAATGAATGAAATGGACTCGTACTCAATAACATGGATAACTCTCAAGAACATAATATTGTTAAATTTTTTTAGAAAAACTTTCTCTATTGAATAGAGTTTTAAAACTGTACAAGATTAAGTAGTACATTATTCTTGAGATTTAAAAAATTGTCTTGAAAACTAAAAAATGGAAATGATTTAAAGAGTATCAAGGGGAAATTAAAAATTACAATGAGATATGAGAAATGCCTTGGAGGAAATAGTCTTGTGCCATAAACTGAAAATTGTGATGATTTCAGTCCCCTGCATCTGATGAGACAGATAATCACTAGTTAAATGGGCCCACACAAATAAAAGCATCAGTCTAGTAAAGGACCAAGAGATGATTTTAATTGTCATGTTTCCATATACTCTCCTATTACCTACACATGTTGACCAATCCGACAAAATGAAGATACTGGTTATAATGTTTCTGCTGATCCTCCATTTATAAAATTTTAAAGTTCTTTAAAATGATAAGAGGAATTATCAGACATGGAGAATGTGGAGATGAAGTGACATCAGTATCCATCATCTTGTGTCCAGTAGGTTCACAATTGTATTAAGACCTGGAAAATACGGGAAATATAATTTTTTCTGTTAATTTTTTGATCATGAAACTTTGACCCCAATATTTACATCAGTTCATCAAGAATGATTAAAAGAAAAAACTGCTCTCACCCTTCTCTCTAACGTTATGCTTTGCTCTTGCTTTGGATTGGACATATTCATTCTGAGAGTTCATAGAGTTGCTTTTGGTTTTGGTTACGGTGAGTGGTAATTGGCTATTCTGGCAGCTTCTCAATACAGTGGATGGTGGTAAATTGAGGGAAAGATATTTTCATTTCAGTGTTTAACTTTCTCTGTTCCTGGCACTGAGTTGTCAGATTCAAACAGCCTCCAGTCAATAACTTGTCATTCAAAGGCCTAGAAGTGAGACAGGCAGTCTTAAGATGGCAGAGGACTAGGACAGTGTGACCACTTTCTCCCCCACAAATTTATCTAAAGTTCATTTGAACACTGAGAAAATTCCACAAAATAACTTCTGAACGCTGGCAGAGAATGCTAGGCACCCAGAAAGGCAGCCCATTGTCTTCAGAAGGAGGTAGGACAAAATATAAAAGATAAAAAGAGAGACAAAAGAGTTAGGGATAGAGACCCATCCCAGGGAGGGAGTCGTGAAGGAGGAGAAGTTTCCAAACACCAGGAAACCCTCTCACAAGCGGGTCTGTGGAGTGTTTTGGAATCTCAGAGGGCAACATAAATGGGAAGAAAAAATAAACAAAACCCACAGATTACGTGCCTAACCACAACTCCCAGGGGAGAAGTAGCCCAGACTCTCACATCTGCCACCAGCAAGTGGGGGCTGAACAGGGAAGCGTGAGCTGCAGTGCACAGTGTGAGAACTGGGCCTGAAAGCCCTGAGGACAATCTGAGGTAGCTAAGGTGAGATAGCAACCCAAACTGTGGGATAGCCAGAGAGAGAGAAAAAAAAAAGAAAATAAGAGAGAGAGAACTTTCCCATGAAAAACTCTAATCTAAGGCACTGCAGAGCCCACTCACAGAACAAAGAACTGAGTGAATACCAGAAGAGAGCTAGCCGGGTGCAGACCAACCCATCCCCTGCCAGAGGCAGAGAGGCAGGCGGGCAACAGCCAGAGCCAGGAAGGGGCAATCTTCACCCCAGAGATTGCTCCTCTACCAAACTGTGAGCAGGTCCCAGTTGCTCATCAAGTCTTCCTGGGATCTTAGATGGTTGACATTAACCAGGAGGGTCGCAGCCAGAGATCAGCTCCCCAGAGGAGACACACAGGACACCTGAGACAGTGCTTCCACTGCACACCCAGGAAACCGAGTGGCTGGGACTGGGGAGGTGATAAGGTGCACCACTCCACCTGGGGAGAGTGTGCTCACCTAGCCCTGGTCACCTGAACTGCTTGGACCTGGGAAGGGCACAAAATGCAGGCCAACCAAGTCTGTGCCTTTCTGGAATATCTGAGAACCTAAACCTGAACAGCTTAGACCTGGGAAGTGCACACACTCAGGGCCCACTTTAGACAGTTCCCCTGCACAGCAACCTGGAGCTAAAGCAGTGTAGACTGGGAAGGCACACAAGTTGTGAGTAGGGGCAAACCCAGTGTGGCCCAGACACTGAGCACTTCCCACACATGCCAGTGATATTTGTTTGCAGTGTTGCTCCCTCCCCACAGCACAGCTGAAGAAGTGAGCCTAAATAAGTGACCACTTCTGCCCCCTTGTGTCAGGGCAGAAATTAGACACTGAAGAGACTTGCAAACAGAAGACAAAATAAGCAGAGGGAACCGCTTGGGAAGTGACAGATCCAACAGATTAAAACCCTGTAGTTAGCCTTGACTACATTGGAAGGGGCCTGTAGACCTCAAGAAGAAGTATAAGCTGGAACAAGGAACTATCTGAAACTGAACTGACCCCACACTGCCCGCAACACCCCAGGAGAATTTCCTAGATATATTTTACTATTATCATTTTTAAAATGTTTACAGCAAACATTATCCTCAATGGTGAAAAATTGAAACCATTTTCCCTAATGTCAGGAACAAGACAAGGGTGCCCACTCTCACCACTATTATTCAACATAGTTTTGGAAGTTTTAGTCACAGCAATCAGAGAAGAAAAAGAAATAAAAGGAATCCAAAAAAAAAAAAAAAAAGAATCCAGATTGGAAAAGAAGAAGTAAAACTCTCACTGTTTGCAGATGGCATGATCCTCTACATAGAAAACCCTAAAGACTCTATCAGAAAATTAATAGAGCTAATCAATGAATATAGTAAAGTTGCAGGATATAAAATTAACACACAGAATTCCTTTACATTCCTATACACTAACAATGAGAAAACAGAAAGAGAAATTAAGGAAACAATTCCATTTACCATTGCAATGAAAAGAATAAAACACTTAGGAACAAATCTACCTAAAGAAACAAAAGACCTATATATAGAAAACTATAAAACATTGATGAAAGAAATCAAAGAGGACACAGATAGATTGAGAAATATACAGTGTTCATGGATCAAAAGAATCAATAAAGTGAACATGAGTATACTACCCAAAGCAATCTATAGAATCAATGCAATCCCTATCAAGCTACCAATGGTATTTTTCACAGAACTAGAACAAATAATTTCACAATTTGTATGGAAATACAAAAAAACTCGAATAGCCAAAGCAATATTGAGAAAGAAGAATGGAACTGGAAGAATCAACCTGCCTGACTTCAGACTATACTAAAAAGCTACAGTCATCAAGACAGTATTGTACTGGCACAAAGACAGAAATATAGATCAATGGAACAAAATAAAAAGCCCAGAGATAAATCCACACACCTATGGAAACCTTATCTTCGACAAAGGAGGCAAGAATATACAACAAAGAAAAGACAATCTCTTTAACAAGTGGTGGAGAAGGCAATGGCAACCCACTCCAGTACTCCTGCCTGGAAAATCCCATGGACAGAGGAGCCTAGTAGGCTGCAGTCCATGGGATCGCTAAGAGTCAGGCACGACTGAGCAACTTCACTTTCGCTTTTCACTTTCATGCATTGGAGAAGGAAATCGCAACCCACTCCAGTACGGAAAACTGGTCAAACATTTGTAAAAGAATGAAACTAGGATACTTTTTAACATTATACACAAAAATAAACTCAAAAAGGATTAAAGATCTAAGGGTAAGACCAGAAACTATAAAACTAGAGAAAAGCATAGGAAAACACTCTGACATAAATCATAGCAGGATCCTCTATGACCCATCTCCCAGAGTAAGAGAAATAAAAGCAAAAATAAACAAATGGGACCAAATTAAACTTAAAAGCTTTTGCACAACAAAGGAAACTATAAGCAAGGTGAAAAGACAGCCTTCAGAATGGGAGAAGATAATAGCAAACAGAGCAACTGGCAAAGAATTAATCTCAAAAATATACAAGCAGCTCCTGCAGCTCAATTCCAGAAAAATAAACGACCCAATCAAAAAATGAGCTAAACAGACATTTCTCCAAAGAAGACGTACAGATGACTAACAAACACATGAAAAGATGTTCAATATCACTCATTATCAGAGAAATGCAAACCAAAACCACAGTGAGGTACCATCTCACACCAATCAGAATTGCTACTATCATAAAGTCTACAAAAAATAAATGCTGGAGAAGGTGTGGAGTAAAAGGAACACTCTTATACTGTTGGTGGGAATGCAAACTAGTACAGCCACTATGGAGAACAGTGTGGAGATTCCTTAAAAAACTGAAAATAGAACTGCCATATGACCCAGCAATCCCACTGCTGGACATATACACTGAGGAAACCAGAATTGAAAGAGACACATGTACCCCAATGTTCATTGCAGCACTGTTTACAATAGCCAGGACATGGAAGCAACCTAGATGCCCATCAGCAGACGAATGGATAAGAAAGCTGTGGTACATATACACAGTGGAATATTACTCAGCCATGCATTTGAATCAGTTCCAATGAGACGGATGAAACTGGAGCCTATTATACAGAGTGAAGTAAGTCAGAAAAAAAAAAAAAAAGAAAAAAAGAAACACCAATACAGTATACTAATGCATATATATGGAATTTAGAAAGATGGTAATGATGACCCTATATGCGAGACAGAAAAAGAGACACAGATGTTAAAAAACAGTCTTTTGTACTCTGTGGGAAAAGGCAAGGGCAGGATGATTTGAGAAGATAACATTGAAACGTGTATATTATCATATGTGGAGCAGATCACTGGTCTAGGTTCGATGCATAAGACAGGATGCTCAGGGCTGGTGCACTGAGATGACCCTGGGGGTTGGGATGGGGAGGGAGGTGCGAGGGGGGTTCTGGATGGGGAACACGTGTGAGTCCATGCTTAATTCATGTCAATGTATGGCAAAAACCACTACAATATTGTAAAGTAATTAGCCTCCAATTAAATGAACTAATTTTTTAAAATAAATCATTTTTAAAAAGAAACAGAAGAGAAAAAGTCCCTAAGTAGTACACAGAGTGAGTGCCTGATGTTAGACTCTGAAGTGGTGTCTCCAGAAACACTGAAATCAGTCACTGATACTTCATCAAACCAGTTCATGCTAACAGCCATCTGATCTCCTGCATAAGAACAGCAGACCTCCAATTGTTTGCTGCATTTTGTTCTGCACAATCTTCACTCATCTTATCTTTCATCCCTTCTTTATTAACAATCTTTTACCTCATCCTATTTTCCCCTGTGGGTGAGAAAGAGCTAGGAAAGATGTCTCTATGCATAACATCAGCCTCTGACTTTCCTAAAAATTCAAAGTTTCAAAAACCTATGTCCAGGAAATAAATCTCTGCCATTGAATTACTGAGGTTCTATTGCAGATGGAAGAGGTTGACTTGACACTTTTAAACCTTTCTCTCTTTTTCCTTTCTGTGTTTTCTTTCTATTTTATTTTATTTTTTTAATCTCTTTCTCATCCTGCCTAGCAGAACAGATCAAATACAATAAACAAGATTATACGAAGGTTACTTGGAGCCCTCCTAATGGCTAAGGTGGAAAACTATCTACTTTAGACTTCTGGGTAAGCCCATGTCATGCAGTGGTGTTCAGAGCTGTCAGGGAGCTTAACTGTAGCTTCTATTTCTCCAAGCAGCAAGCCTTTCAAGTTTGAAGATAACCTTATAGAAACCTTATTCACCCAGCATAAAAATAACGCAAATAAGTAAATGCTTTGATATACTGAAACATCTCCCTCAAGCTATCCTTCTCTTTGATGAAAATATCCCTAAAATGTACTGCATGCTTTTTCACCTTCTTAACCTGAGCATTTAAAAATTATTATCCCTGAGACAGAGTTGTCATTATGGGCATATTAACTGCATTTGCAATAATAAAGTGAAGTCCTCAAGTACTGGAACAGTATAGAAATTCTCCCTCCACAGTGTGTGGGAGAATCACATAGCCAGACTGATTTTTTTCACATATAGAAGATTATGTTTCATTACAATTTATTTGTTCACAATTACTAATATATTTAAATGAGGAAAGAAAAATTGCTACAATAAAAACTTCCTAAGGCAGTTGATCATATAAAAATGATACTTTTGTTGTTTGATTTCTAGGTAGCTTATCACGTATTTAGATATGCCTGGTGGCTCAGACGGTAAAGCATCTGCCTACAGTGTGGGAGACCCAGCTTAAATCCCTGCTGAAGAAGAAAATGGCAACCTACTCCAGTACTCTTGCCGGGAAAATCCCATGGATGGAGGAGCCTGGTAGGCTACAGTCCATGGGGTCACAAAGAGTCAGACACGACTGAGCAACCTCACTTTCAGTATCACTTATCACATATTTATTCTTTTTTTTTAAAAAAAAGCCTTTTAAAATAAGATATATAAAACACATACAATATGTTTTGTATATTTATAACTCTTAAGTGCATAGACTTAAGCAATGTAGCCATACCACAGAGCAAAATAACCATAAGCCAGATGCAAAAACTACTCTAGAATGTTTCCTTGAGCTTATTATCAATAATAGCTCCAATAGGTAATCATTGTTCTAACTTTCACTATCAATTCATTTCCCTTATTCTTGAATTTGATATAAACTGAATGAAATGGTATGTATTCTTTTACAAAACATTTTTGCTCTAATAATAATGTCTGTAAGATTCATACAGCTTGTTGCATGAAATGGTCATTATTATATTTTTATTGTTGTGTGGCAGCCATTGTATGAACTATTTTAAAATTTATTTATCTATTCTTTTATTTACTGAAATTATATTTCCAACTTTCAGATATTTTGTTTAAAACTGCTATGTACCTATATTTTGATAGATATATACACTCTGTTTTCTTTGAGCCTATATCCTAGGAATGAGTAGAATTTAGTAAGCACTACCAAACAGTATTGCAAAGTATTTGTAATGATTTTTATTCTCACACAAAGCCATGCTTAAAATGATGTTTCTTTTCCTGTAAATCTCAAATTCCTTCAGAGCCTATGTACTTTTACTTTACATGAAATACTGATAGTATCCATTATTTGGTGACTTTAGTAACCAAAATCAAAATTACTCAATATAAGGCATAGGTGTATTAGAGAAAAAAGAGTAAATTCAAATATCTGTTTAAACTTCATATAAATCTGAAATTGTCTCAAAATAAAATGTTTAATTAAATTTAATTAAACCTCTTATTTAGTATAGGAGGTACTAAATTAAGAAGCAAAACTGATAAAAATAAAAACAAATGATTACAAAGATGATGATAACAAATTTTATATAAAACCACCATTAAGATACTACTTTTTCAACCAAGCGGCTAAAATTTTTAATAACAAATTGAATTTGGCAATATGAAGTTATAAGCAAGTATATAGGATCACACTCGTCCATCACAGTGAGAATGAAAATCCCTTGGAAGAAATAAGTTTTTTGGTTAAGGCAATGGCACCCCACTCCAGTACTCTTGCCTGGAAAATCCCATGGACGGAGGAGCCTGGTAGGCTGCAGTCCATGGGGTCACCAAGAGTTGGACACGACTGAGTGACTTCACTTTCACTTTTCACTTTCATACATTGGAGAAGGAAATGGCAGCCCACTCCAGTGTTCTTGCATGGAGAATCCCAGGGACGGGGGAGCCTGGTGGGCTGCCGTCTATGGGGTCGCATAGTTGGACATGACTGAAGTGACTTAGCAGTAGCAGTATCAGAAAAAAAGGATCATAAAATGTCAGCAGGTCTCATGGCCAGAAGATGATGTAAAACCCCTAAGATTTTTTTTTTTTATATGTTTATGTGAAGCACCTAATTTTCATAAAGGTCAGGACTGCTGACCCCCGCGTGACTCTGTATTCATCCCTATGTGTAACAAAAGGTATATAAGCAAACCCCAAAATAAAAAATTGGGATCAGTTTCTGGAAAGACTGATTCCCCCGCGTCGTTCTTTCTTGCTCCCCATTTTTCTGGCTGAATTCCCATCTGGAGCGTGGGTGCCCGCCATGTCTACTTATTTGTCCCGGCTTTCAAGCCCATGCAAGAAGGAGCCCAAGGAGTGGCACCTTCCGATATTCAAGTGGCACTGGCGGCCCAACGTAGATGGTGCAAATTCCTTGTCTTGGAATTATATTTTTTCTTAAACCAGGCACCACCCTTCAAATAAAGTTACATTCCTATAGGGTGAGAGTGCAGTGAGTTACAATCAAGAAAGGAATTTATTTAACCCAAGGTTAACATGATTAATCTTAAAGGTTAATATTTATTTCTCCTATATGCTTAAAGGTTAATACTTATTTCTCCTATATGCTAGTTATATTCATTATAAGGGCAGGGAATATGGAGATTTAGCAGCAAACATCAGCCCAACAAATGAAAATCCTTTCACCAATGTTCCCCTTAAGATCTATTTAGTCTTAAGATAGTGATAAAGTTACATTTTTCATAGCAAGGACACAGTGATTTATAACAAAGTACAGTGATCTATTACAAAAGAGAAATTTCATTAACTCAAAAAGTCTAGTATTGCTAACCTTAAAAACTACTATATTTCCTTTTCTATATTCCAAATACATTAATTAATATATTCCCAGGTGCCTAAGGATATGGAGGCCTGGCAGCAATCATTGACTCAGCAATGAGAAAAAGCCCTATGCTAATTAAGATTCTTAAAATACTCCAAAACTCTCTGTGCTGTTTATGGTTGAGAGGTAGTAAACAATCATGTGCATAGTGGCAGGAGTATGGATAATCCTGTCACACAAGCTAGTCTGCCAGCAGAGAGGTTTGACTTGAGACACCCTTGTCACACCCAGGGCAGGGAATTAGCAGCAATTATTGGCACAACAAATGAAAAACCCTTCACCAATATAATTCCTAACCAACCCACTGTACTAATAATTTCTAACTTCCCCAAAGAATTTGCCTTTAGTAAGTCTAAAACATCTCATGCCTCTCAGGTTGGGAGGCTGTAAACAATCACATGTGGCCAGACGAACCTATACAGGCAGGCTAGATAACCTCCAGAGGAGTTCGTAAGTTGAAACACTCTTGTCAGGCCCAGGAATTTTTACTGACTTGGAGCTGCATGTTTACTCCTTCTCCGAGAGAACTGGTGGGGAACAGTCCCCCATAAAGTCAGAGGTGTAGGCGAGAGCATGAAACAGTAAAGTAGATAGACTCTGGTTTGGGGGGGTAGATGCTCGGAAACAGGGGGTTTCCTGAGGCTTGATCACACCTTTGTGTATGCCGAGCCTCCTTCCTCATGACATTTGCATTGGCGGAGTTCCTCATGCTGGCTCCCAACTGCAAGAAGATCAAACCAGTCAATCTTAATGGAAATCAGTCCTGAATATTCACTGCAGGGACTGATGCTGAGGCTGAAGCTCCAATCTTCTGTCCATCTGTTGCAAAGAGCCAACTCACTGGAAAAGACCTTGATGCTGGGAAAGATCGAAGGCAGAAGGAGAGGGGATGACAGAGGATAAAATGGTTGGATGGCATCAAGGATTCAATGGACATGAGTTTGAGCAAGCTCTGGGAGATGAAGAAGGACAGGGAAATCTGGTGTGCTGCAGTTCATGGGGTCGCAAAGAGTTGGACACTACTGAGCAACTGAACAACAGCAACAACTAGGTTTCTAACAATTCTGTATATAAAACTCTTGATAATACTTTTACATATTACATACATATTACATAATATATGTACACAAAATATATACATATATATTTCATAAAACATTGAGTTCTTATTTTATAATTCATTTCTAACTGCTTTACTGGGAAATCATATTGGTAATAACCATAGCAATTAAATAGTAGTTATATTGTGCTCATTTATACATAAGGAAAACACAGACAAAATAGCCTACCCACTAGCCATCGAAATACTTTCCCAAGTTCCTTTTATATATGCCCTGAAATCTTTTCTCCTCCAGCCTCTTCATACCTAAATAATGGCTTCTCAAAAATTTTTAATGTACTCTTTCTATTTTTATCTAAAATTGATTATCTTTTTCATCCAAAAAAAATCATACACCCCCAATACAAAAAAAAAAAAACTCCATGACTCTTCCAGTTCCACTCAGTATCACCTTATTCATATGTATCTGCTACTGCTGCTGCTGCTGCTGCTTCTGCTGCTAAGTCGTTCAGTCGTGTCCGACTCTGTGCGATCCTGTAGACAGCAGCCCACCGGGCTCCCCCATCCCTGAGATTCTCCAGGCAAGAACACTGGAGTGGGTTGCCATTTCCTTCTCCAATGCATGAAAGTGAAAAGTGAAAGTGAAGTTGTTCAGTCGTGTCTGACTCTTAGCGACCGCATGGACTGCAGCCTACCAGGTTCCTCTGCCCATGGGATTTTCCAGGCAAGAGTACTGGAGTGGGGTGCCATTTCCTTCTCCTCATATGTATCCTTTCAAAACAAAGAACTGCAGTATCTTTGCCCTTTCACATCCTGCTAAGCAACCATAAATGCTGGTTTATTTGATCAATACACCTGCTTTGATGATGGTTTCTTTTGTTGCCAAGGCTCTGTAATAGTCATTTCAAGACTATACACAAACACACACACATGCACACACACACCACCACCACCACCACCACCACCACCATTACCACTACCACAGGATAATCTGAGATATACAAAAATTTGCACTTTTCATCTGTAATCTTTACACATGCCTTCAAATCTATTTGGAATAAAAATTACAAAATAAATCTCTTTGTGTCAATGTTTTCACTACATAATCACTTCCTAATTGAATGCAATCTGGATACCATATTATGAAAGAAACAAAGCTTCACATTGAATTTTTGCACTGGAAACTGTCAGAAGTGCTTGTGCCTGGTATGGACTTAATGCTAACAACTGAGCAGGAATCTGAGAGAAACTAAATTGCAGACATCTCAAAATTCAGACATTTTACTGAGATTTTAAAATAGTTCATATAAAATAAAATTTCATTTCAGGTCATTACTTCTATACTATCAAGACTGTACTTAAAACTAGGTCCTCTACACACAAAAAATATTTGTTTCCACATATGTGCTCCAAGTTTCTCTTTTAATAACATTGACTTATTCTTAAAGAATGCCTCATATTTCTGGTTTTAAAGGCTATATTTTCAAAGAGTGGCTAATCTATGTTATTTTCCCTCTAATCACTTCTCCATTAAAAGAATTTCACATTACTATTCCATCAGTTATTAACTTCTCCAGGTTTTACCTTCTCAATGTCTTTGATTTATAATATGATATAAATTTCCTTCAATTCTTTCCACTATACCTTTTTCATATTTATGGAGATGCTTATTAATGCTGCAATGAAATCAACAAAATACCACTTCACACACACTAGAATGACAAAAATAAAAGCTACTAACAAATATTCATGATTTGGAGGAACCAGAACTCTCAATCATTGCTTGGCAGCAATGTAAATGGTACATTTTTGAAAGCTATTTAACAGTTTCTAAGGATGTCAAAACTATAACTACCCTACGATTTCACAATTCTAGTCTTAGGTGTTTATCCAATAAATATCTTTTTTAAATGTGTTTGTTAGGAGACATGCTGGAAAGGACAGAAAGGTACATCAACAAAAGAATAGACGCATTTTCAAGTATTCAGAGGAAGAAGGAATAAACAACATGGATGCACCTCAGTAATATGTTGATTTAAAGACAAAATGGTATATGCTATCTGATTCCATTTGTATGAATTCCAAGAAAAGAAATGTGACTGCCTCTCATAGACAGGATGTTCATATGACATGCAAACAAGGCACATTTCTAAGCTAATTGATTGTGGTGAGTGTTATTCACACTTACACACTGAACTATATTTTCAAATCTGTTTCTTTGTTGTTTATAAGTAATATCACCAAAAGGTCATTTGAACCATAATATTAGGTTCCAAACCTCCCTTTCAATATCTCTTTGCACCAATATGCTAGAAGAAAATGTCCTTCCTCTTTTTGGTTTCTAATTAACAAAACAATTACACATTAACAGAGATCAAAATATTACCTCTAATAATGTTTAAAAAAATGACCACTTAGCATTACTCCAAAAGTAGAGCTCTCAGAGAATGACTAGATGGGATAATTTGTCTTCTAATAAATCTTGATCTTGAGATTGACTGGGAATAATCCCTGAGTTACTTCAGAGTTGTAGATGCAAAACCATATATATAGCCAAACTTCCCATCCCAACAGGGAGATTTTCCCTCAAGTTTTAACAGCAAAGAACTTACAGTAAGGAAGCTCAAATAAAGAGAATGTGCCCATGGACCCTGGAGGGTCAAAATGGAAATAAAGCAATTCTTTCTAGAATAATAACCTTTAATACCATGACTTTGCCTATTGAAAAAAAGGGCCAAATAATTAAAATTTAGGAGACAAGGCTGAAAACATTCATACCAATGTTCTTCCTCCAGTGATGACTGATCAGGAGAAATGTCCTTCCCTAGTGATGTGGTTTCCTCAGCACTGAATAGAAGAATTTAGTTCATTATGGAGTATTTACACAATAAAAGTGTAAAAAAGCTAGTAAGTTAAGGAAGTGCTAATACTGTATCTGGAAAAGAAAATGGTACCCCACTCCAGTACTCTTGCCTGGAAAATCCAATGGATGAAGGAGCCTGGTAGGCTGCAGTCCATGGGGTTGCTAACAGTCGGACACGACTGAGTGACTTAACTTTCACTTTTCACTTTCATGCATTGGAGAAGGAAATGGCAACCCACTCCAGTGTTCTTGCCTGGAGAATCCCAGGAATGGCAGACCCTGGTAGGCTGCTGTCTATGGGGTCGCACAGAGTCAGACATGACTGAAGCAACTTAGCAACTATACTGTATCATTACCAGTAACTTTAAGATGACAACTGCATACTAGTTACAAATACTGTGAGAAGCAATTACCACTTCATTAAAACATATATACATTATGAAATAATTTTTATAATTTATATACCTGTAAGTATTAAGAATGATCATCTATGGATATTTTGCATTACTTTATTGTGCTACATGTTTTTATATGCTTCAATTTTTTGTTATCATTTTAATTTTTATTGATGTATACTTGATTTACAATGTCATGTCAATTGCTGCTCTATAGCAAAATGTCAGCAACATATATATAGATTCTTTATATATATGCTTGTATAGTATTTTCTAAATTCTTTGTCAATTTATTCTAAGTAATTCAAACCAATAAATTAAATACACACAAAATTTAGTCATATATTTGTGAATAATACAAGATAGATTCTCATGACTTCTAGGGAAAAGACTAAATTTTGTAGAATAATCCAACAACCAGTCATTATCATCACATAAAAAGCAGTGGTGTTGGATTAGTTGGTCACTGGGAACACAAAGAAGCCATAGCTCAAGAGAAGTAAGCAACATATAAAATCAAAATTAAACATTCAGTTAAACTATTAAAATTGAGAGATGCTTTGTCACTAGAGTAAATACCATACAAGGGGGATAGACAAGAACTGTAGAAAACTAAAGACTAAAAACTATTTCTGTGGTGAAAAATTCCCAAGGAAAACTTTAGAGTGAACCATGTTTCACAAATGGTTAGAACTCTAAGAGGAAAGGAGAGCTCTAAACAGGCAAAAAGGCACTTTAGAAGCTATGACTCCTTGCTATTGGATCCTGTTTAATGATGTGCCACTTTTAATGTGAACATTGCCCAGCTGAATACATGAGATGGGAAAGGCCGCATAGGAAATATAGCCATCTTGGATCATATTTCATATGTACAAATAGATGAGAAGCACTGAGAATCTCAGAATCCCCTTCAACACATTAGGGGTCCCTAACACACTGAGCGACTTTGCTTTCACTTTTCACTTTCATGCATTGGAGAGGGAAATGGCAACCCACTCCAGTGTTCTTGCCTGAAGAATCCCAGGGACTGGAGAGCCTGGTGGGCTGCTGTCTATGGGGTCGCACAGAGTCGGACACGACTGAGTGACTTAGCAGCAGCAGCAGCAGCAGCAACACAAATAAACAATTAGAATCACTCTTGTTTGTGGGTAACTTGCTTGGATTTACTGTTTTCTGGTGGCTCTTTATTCCAAAAAGTAGCGAAAGTAATGATAATGTGTAATGCCCTTGAATAAAGATCACCAGCGTAACACAGTCAATAAAAAGGATTTAGATGTTGACTAGGAGGAAAAAGACAAAAAGGAATAAAAATGTGATTGACATTCAAGACACAAGGTCCCTGATCAGTTCAAAAGTAGTAGGCATGAAGATGAGCACATCTGGAAAAGAACATTCTCTAGGCTAGAGTATGATAAGAATGGACAGTTAAAGCAAGTCTGGGAGATTACATTGTGCAGTTTCTAGTTTAGCAAGGAAAAAAAAAAAAAAAACGGACGCTTTTACTCTAGGATTCCAACTCTGGTGCAGTAGAAACAAAACATTCTTAAACCCTTATAAACATGAAGATGGCTAAATACAGCTATTTATTGAGTGCCTACCAAGTTTTATTTACTGTGTTTTAAAGGCTGCAGATTATATCTCTAATTTTTACAACAGTTCTGAAAGTTAGGGTTATTGTGTTCATTTTGCAAATGAGAAATCAGTGGCTTGAAGAAAGATGCCCAACGTGTAGTGGGTAGGACCAGAGATTGAGCCCCAGGTTTACCTAATTCAAAAGGCTTTTCTCTATTATATCATCATTCAGTTCAGTTCAGTTCAGTGGTCGCTCAGTCATGTCCGACTCTTTGTGACCCCATGAATCGCAGCACGCCAGGCATCCCTATCCATTACCAACTTCGGGAGTTTACTGCGACTCACATCCACTGAGTCAGTGATGCCATCCAGCCATCTCATCCTCAGTCATCCCCTTCTCCTCCTGCCCGCAATCCCTCCCAGCATCACAGTCTTTTCCAGTGAGTCAACTCTTCTCATGAGGTGGCCAAAGTACTGGAGTTTCAACTTTAGCATCATTACTTTCAAAGAAATCCCAGGGATGATCTCACTCAGAATGGACTGGTTGGATCTCCTTGCAGTCCAAGGGACTCTCAAGAGTCGTCTCCAACACACACTTCAAAAGCATCAATTCTTCAGCGCTCAGCCTTCTTCACAGTCCAACTCTCACATCCATACATGACCACAGGAAAAACCATAGCCTTGACTAGATGGACCTTAGTCGGCAAAGTAATGTCTCTGCTTTTGAATATGCTATCTAGGTTGGTCATAACTTTTCTTCCAAGGAGTAAGTGTCTTTTAATTTCATGGCTACAATCACCATCTGCAGTGATTTTAGAGCCCCCCAAAACAAAGTCTAACACTGTTTTCACTGTTTCCTCATCTATTTGCCATGAAGTGATGGGACTGGATGCCATGATCTTCGTTTTCTGAATGTTGAGCTTTAAGCCAACTTTTTCATTCTCCTCTCTCACTTTCATCAAGAGGCTTTTTAGCTCCTCTTCACTTTCTGCCATAGGGGTGGTGTCATCTGCATATCTGAGCTTATTGATATTTCTCCCGGCAATCTTGATTCCAGCTTGTGTTTCTTCCAGTCCAGCATTTCTCATGATGTACTCTGCATAGAAGTTAAATAAGCAGGGTGACAATATACAGCCTTGACACACTCCTTTTCCTATTTGGAACCAGTCTGTTGTTCCATGCCCAGTTCTAACTGTTGCTTCCTGACCTGCATACACATTTCTCAAGAGGCAGGTCAGGTGGTCTGGTATTCCCTTCTCTTTCAGAATTTTCCACAGTTAATTGTGATCCACACAGTCAAAGGCTTTGGCATAGTCAATAAAGCAGAAATAGATGTTTTTCTGGAACTCTTGCTTTTTCCATGATCCAGCAGATGTTGGCAATTTGATCTCTGGTTCCTCTGCCTTTTCTAAAACCAGCTTGAACATCAGGGAGTTCACGGTTCATGTATTGCTGAAGCCTGCCTTGGAGAATTTTGAGCATTACTTTGCTAACATGTGAGATGAGTGCAATTGTGTGGTAGTCTGAGCATTCTTTGGAATTGGCTTTCTTTGGGATTGGAATGAAAACTGACCTTTTCCAATTCTGTGGCCATTGCTGAGTTTTCCAAATTTGCTGACATATTGAGTGCAGTACTTTCACAGCATCATCTTTCAGGATTTGAAATAGCTCCACTGGAATTCCATCACCTCCACTAGCTTTGTTCGTAGTGATGCTTTCTAAGGCCCACTTGACTTCACATTCCAGGATGTCTGGCTCTAGATGAGTGATCACACCATCGTGATTATTCGGGTCGTGAAGATCTTTTTTGTACAGTTCTTCTGTGTATTCTTGCCACCTCTTCTGAATATCTTCTGCTTCTATTAGGTCCATACCATTTCTGTCCTTTATCAAGCCCATCTTTGCATGAAATGTTCCCTTGGTATCTCTAATTTTCTTGAAGACATCTCTAGTCTTTCCCATTCTGTTGTTTTCCTCTATTTCTTTGCACTGATCACTGAAGAAGGCCTTCTTATCTCTTCTTGCTATCTTTGGAACTCTGCATTCAGATCCTTATATCTTTCCTTTTCTCCTTTACTTTTCCCTTCTCTTATTTTCACAGCTATTTGTAAGGCCTCCCCAGACAGCCATTTTGCTTTTTTGCATTTGTTTTCCATGGGGATGGTCTTGATCCCTGTCTCCTGTACAATGTCACGAACCTCATACCATAGTTCATCAGGCATTCTGTCTATCAGATCTAGGCCCTTAAATCTATTTCTCACTTCCACTGTGTAATCATAAGGGATTTGATTTAGGTCATACCTGAATGGTCTAGCAGTTTTCCCTACTTTCTTCAATGTAAGTCTAAATTTGGTAATAAGGAGTTCATGATCTGAGCCACAGTCAGCTCCTGGTCTTGTTTTTGTTGACTGTATAGAGCTCCATCTTTGCTATAGCAGAAAAAGAAATCAGAAAGAACTGAGAGAGTAGCATTGAAATATAAGCATTACAAACTATCACAGATAGCTAATGGGAAGTTGCTGTATAGCACAGGGAGCTCAGCCCTAATGCTCTGTGACAACCTAAAGTGGTGGGATGGGGTGGAAAGTGGGAGAGAGGCTGAAGAGTAAGGAAACATGTGTATACCTATGATTGATTCATGTTGATATATGGCAGAGGCCAACACAGCATTGTAAAGCAATTATCATCCAATTAAAAATATATGATTTTTTTTAAAGAAAAAAAATCAACTTCACTAAAGGAAGTATTTATATCCTTATACAATAAATGCAAAGAATAACACTATCAAGACTGCTAGAAGACTTTTCATCTATTTTCTCCTCTGTTTTTCTTTTGATAATATTTTTACCTCTCTCAAGAAATACTGGCGCTTCCCTCTTAGCTCAGTTGGTAAAGGATCTGCCTGCAATGCAGGAGACCCGGGTTCAATCCCTGGGTCAAGAAGATCCCCTGGAGAAATGGCCACCTACTCCAGTATTCTTGCCTAGAAAATCCCTTGGACAGAGGAGCCTGGTGGTCTATAGTCCACAGGGGTGCAGAGAGTTGGGCACAACTTAGCAACTGAGCACAAGAAATACTACAGATTTCTAACATGTACTGTTAATTTGTATGTTCTCCTCATTACTTTCCTACACTTATTTGGCTGTTTGCAGATGGCAGGCCCCCAGGCTGTAAAATTAACTAAGCAGATTGCTTTGAAATATTCTCTCTCCAAAGGACCCTTTTCTAACTTCTGTAAATCTTCTCTGAGTTGCTTTCCTAACTTGACTTACGTAGCATGCGTGTCTTTACACACCAGTTTTGTTCAGTGAGTGAGCAAAGATAGTTTTTTAGAATCCCCAAATTCAATTCTTTTATTGCTGTGCACGCATTCTGTCTTTGGATGGTTTACAGACATGAAAAACCAACAGTGTTGACAACCTGTGTGTTACCACTTGAGCACCACCATATTGGCAACATAACTTAGAGAGACTGTGTTTTTCATGTCAATGAAAGAATTGTTGAGTGATAGTAGTTTTGTGTGTGTGTGGTTTTTTGTTTTTTGTTTTTTTTTGTTTTTTGTTTTTTTTTCACTGGAAGCCTCTCAAAAGTGCTTCATTTTATTCAAATACTTGCATACACAAATTTCTGTCTTTTTTGGGTCCCTGTGTCTTACTGTCATTGCATCTGCCTATTTTGCATTTTACATTTATGCCCAAAAACAGATGCTCTGAAGAACAGAAAAGTTCATTTTCTGCGTATTTCTTTTTCCTTACAGTATCCTATATAAAGCACTTCAGGAACCATAGATTTTCTCTACAAGTAGCCCATAGCAATTTTGCTCTGAGTCTTACTCAGCTGAGACATCTATTATCTGCTAATACAGGGAAGGCATAATCATTAAACAGTTTAAATCTGAACTCCCTATTGGGAAAACTCATGCCTTCTTAGATTTATTTTTGCAGGATCAATAGCATCCATTCACTTCATGACGACTTAATGAGTACCTATTAGGGCTTCCCAGGTGGCTCAGTGGTAAAAATCTGCCTGCCAAAGCAGGAGACGCAGGAGATGCAGGATACATGGGTTCGATCCCTGGGTCAGGATGATTGCCTAGAGGAAGAAGTGGCAACCCATTCCAGTATTCTTGCCCAGATGATCACATGGATATTGGAGCCTGGGGGGCTACAGTCCATGGGGTTGCAGAGTCAGATATGGCTAAGTAACTGAGTACACACACACACGCACACACTAGAGGCCATACATTGTACTAAATGCCAGATAAACATAAATGAAAATAGCCTCTATTTTCAAAGAACCAACTGTCTAATGACAGAGACTGTCAAGTAAGCAGACAAATACAAGGCAGTGTGACAAGTGATTCAAAGTAGCTCAGTACAGAAGATTAGATTATCACAAAGCATGAAGCTCTCAACTCTTCTCTGATTTGGGTGATAATGAAAAATGTTTTTATGAAGCACACATCTAGATGGAGTTAGAAAAGCATGTGAAGAAAGGCAGGGACTGTAGGTGGAGAAGTAGGTAGGCAACATATACAGTATTCCAAAAACATCACCTGTTCACAGAAGGGTTTTAGTAAAAAATAAAGAGCCAGAAGAATTCTAGAAGATTAAGCTGCAAAGTTTTATAGAGTCCACAGTTTGAAATCTTTGTATATCATTCTAAGAAGTTTGAACTTTTACACTACAAAAGTTTATCTAGCTAGTATACTTTTAGGTTGTGTGTATGTACGTTTTGACAATAATTTAGAAAACAATCTGAACATGTTATGGTCACTCATATATGAATCACAATGATGTATGTGCACACAGAGAAAATATTGAATCATTTAGGTGAGGGCAATGTACATAGGACCACCATGTAAGGGAACTGCAGTTTTGGGGAGATGGGAGGGTTGTTTGTAGTTAAAAAGGAAATCGATTCTCACTTAGAGTGATAATATTTACCAATTAATATATTGTCAGGATATTTAACTAGTATTAATTAAGTATACTTAAGGTGAAAAATGCTTAAAACTATCCCATTCAACTTCATAAGATATGAGATATATAGCAATTATAAAGATAATTTTTTTCTTTGCTGTTAACAGTGTTCAGTTGATCTTCACAGTGTTAAGATGTTGGTTTCTAAATTTAACAAATTGAGATTTGTCATTTGAAAAAAATATTCAGGTATATTGTACAAATATACTTAACTATCATTACATTCTTCCTATTCATGATAAGGTTGTTTCTGTTTTATTTTTTAATTTATCTTTAATTGGAGGAAATTTGCTTTACAATATTGTGTTGGTTTCTGCCATATATTCACAAGAATCAGCCATCAGTTCAGTTCAGTTCATTTCAGTCGCTCAGCTGTGTCCCACTCTTTGCGACCCCATGAATCGTAGCACGCTAAGCCTCCCTGTCCATCACCAACTCCCAGAGTTCACTCAGACTCACATCCATCGAGTCAGTGATACCATCCAGCCATCTCATCCTCTGTCATCCCCTTCTCCTCCTGCCCCCATTCCCTCCCAGCATCAGGGTCTTTTCCAATGAGTCAACTCTTCGCATGAGGTGGCCAAAGTTTTGGAGTTTCAGCTTTAGCATCAGTCCTTACAATGAACACCCAGAAGTGACCTCGTTTAGAATGGACTGGTTGGATCTCCTTGCAGTCCAAGGGACTCTAAAGAGTCTTCTCCAACCCCACACTTCAAAAGCATCAATTCTACGGCACTCAGTTTTCTTCACAGTCCAATTGTCACATCCATACATGACCACAGGAAAAACCATAGCCTTGACTAGACGGACCTTTGTTGGCAAAGTAATGTCTCTGCTTCTCAATATGCTACCTAGGATGGTCATAACTTTTCTTCCAAGGAGTAACGTCTTTTAATTTCATGGTTGCAATCACCATCTGCAGTGATTTTGGAGCCCAAAAAAATAAAGTCTGACACTGTTTCCACTGTTTGCCCATCTATTTCACATGAAGTGATGGGACCAGATGCCATGATCTTCATGTTCTGAATGTTGAGCTTTAAGCCAACTTTTTCACTCTCCTCTTTCACTTTCATCAAGAGGCTTTTTAGCTCCTCTTCAATTTCTGCCATAAGGGTGGTGTCATCTGCATATCTAAGGTTATTGATATTTCTCCCGGCAATCTTGATTCCAGCTGTGCTTCTTCCAGCCCAGTGTTTTTCATGATATACTCTGCATAGAAGTTAAATAAGCAGGGTGACAGTATACAGCCTTGACGTACTCCTTTTCCTATTTGGAACCAGTTTGTTGTTCCATGTCCAGTTCTAACTGTTGCTTCCTGACTTGTATATAGGTTTCTCTAGAGGCAGGTCAGGTGATCTGGTATTCCCATCTCTTTCAGAATTTTCCACAGTTTCTTGTGATCCACACAGTGAAAGGCTTTGGCATAGTCAATAAAGCAGAAATAGATGTTTTTCTGGAATTCTCTTGCTTTTGTCATGATCCAGCAGACGTTGGCAATTTGATCTCTGGTTCCTCTGCCTTTTCTAAAACCAGCTTGAACATCTGCTAAAGCCTGGCTTAGAGAATTTTGAGCATTACTTTACTAGCGTGTGAGATGAGTATAATTGTGTGGTAGTTTGAGGATTCTTTGGCATTGCTTTTCTTTGGGATTGGAATGAAAATGGACCTTTTCCAGTCCTGTGGCCACTGCTGAGTTTTCCAAATTTGCTGGCATATTGAGTGCAGCACTTTCACAGCATCATCTTTCAGGATTTGAAACAACTCAATTGGAATTCCATCACCTCCATTAGCTTTGTTTGCAGTGATGTTTTCTAAGGCCCACTTGACTTCACATTCCAGGATATCTGGCTCTAGGTGAGTGACCACACCATCATGATTTTCTGGGTTGTGAAGATCTTTTTTGTATAGTTCTGTGTATTCTTGCCACCTCTTCTTCACTCTCTGCCTGTAGTTCTCATTGGTCCTCTCCCTTCTTTTTCTCTCTCAGATTAAATCAGATTGAGACAGTGAGTTCAGTGTGTTCACAGGTAAGTTTCTGCAATAATTGCTTTTCATCTTAGTTTAATAAGAAATCATTTTGTATAATCAAATAACAAGACTTCAATAGTAGTCAGCATCCACCTTAGCCTCGGTTATGCTCTTGAAACCCTGTCACATACTTTCAGTAGGACAGAGCCATAGGAGACCTGTTTGCACAGTTCTTTTAAATTCTAATAAGTTTCTCTGAAGCATATTTCAAAATATGGTAGTCCCTCCCCACTGCTTCTGCACTGGCTCAGAGGCAAGTCTTGTCTTTCATCTTCAAACAACTTCAAAGTTTATTTTTGAAATAAGAGTTTCTTTTCCATTGGAATTTAAACAGGTTTTTTTTTTTTTTTTTTTGTCTTCTGTGAGGGAAGAGGCTCCAGGTTTTCTGAAATGCATTTAAAAAACTGCTGATATTTTAACACCTCCTTGACCTTCAAAGGATTCAATTTTCTTTACCTTTGTTTTCTGGCTGCTTCATTGGAATCTGAGGGAGGTGCTTGGGGCCTAAAAGCTGCTGGTGTGTCTGAAATGATGAAATGCCTTAAAAAAGCTGTCTTTTTTTCCTCTCTACTTATGGATTATTGAGAAATTTTTGTTTTAATGAATGCAAGAAAGGTAAGAAGTAGGGAAGGAGAGAAGGAGGGAGGGAGGAAGGAAGAAAGGAGAAAGGGAAAGGAAGAAGGGAGAAAGAAAGAATGAAAGGAAAGAAATCTTCCACTTGCACATTCTCAAATTTTCTTTTTCATAGACTGATAGCAGTCAGGACATTTTCTTTAAGAAGCTGAGCTTTTCCTCTTTCTTTATTTCAATTTGAATCCTTAGGAGATGGGAGTTTGCAGACAGCATATTGCCACCCTTCTTATTTAACTCGTGTGCAGAGTACATCATGAGAAATGCTGGACTGGATGAAGCAAAAGCTGGGATCAAGATTGCTGGGAGAAATATCAATAACCTAAGATAGATAGATAAACCACACTTACGGCAGAAAGCAAATAACTAATGTGTCTCTTGATAAAGGTGAAAGAGGAGAGTAAAAATGTTGGCTTAAAACTCAACATTCAGAAAACTAAGACCATGGCATCTGATCCCATCACATTATGGCAACTAGATGGGAAAACAATGGAAACAGGAACAGACTATTTTGGGGGTTCCAAAATCACAGGCGATTGCAGCCATGAAATTAAAAGACGCTTACTCCTTGGAAGAAAAGTTATGACCAACCCAGACAGCATATTTAAAAGCAGAGACATTGTTTTGCCAACAACAGTCCGTCTAGTCAAAGCTAAGGTTTTTCCAGTAGCCATGTACGGATGTGAGAGTTAAACTATAAAGAAAACTGAGCTCCCCAAAATTGATGTTTTTGAACTTCGGTGTTGGAGAAGACTCTTGAGAGTCCCTTGGACTGCAAGGAGATCCAACCAGTCCCTCCTAAAGAAGATCAGTCCTGAGTGTTCATTGGAAGGACTGATGTTGAAGTTGAAACTCCAATACTTTGGCCACCTGATGCGAACTGACTCATTTGAAAAGACGCTGATTCTAGGAAAGATTGAAGGTTGGAGAAGAAGGGTACTACAGAGAATGAGATGGTTGGATGGCATCACTCACTCAATGGACACAAGTTTGTGTAGGCTCTGTGAGTTGGTGATGGACTGGGAAGCCTGGTGTGCTGCAGTCCGTGGGGTCGCAAAGAGTCAGACACGACTGAGCGACTGAACTTAACTGAAGTGAGCAACTAAACACACACACATACCCAGCAGGCAGTCTGAATCCTGGTTTATACCATGCCTGTCGCCGTAATTAAAGTAGATGCTGGTGCTGGGAGGGCAGCAAGTAATCTCAGGGCTCCATAACAACGTCTGTCTGCTCCAAGGTAAGTCTTCTGCTACTCCCATCAGTCTCTGGCAAGGACCATTAAGGTTGTGGAGAGATGCGATTCATTTTTGGCCTTGTCGTAGGAGGCGATGTAGGTGAAGAGAAGGTAGAGAATTCTTCTTCTGGGGATTTTTCAAACTTGTGAAGAATGTTTTGGTCTGCTGAAAGCTTCTGACCTGGGAAAACGGAATCCAGAGTGCTTATTATTACTTTTCACGTGATTTACTGTTTGCTGTTTTTCATTAGCATATGTTTTCTCTCTCCAAATGTATCTTCAGCACTTTCAAGGCAAGAATGTTTTTTAATACCCTTAGTATTCCTACAAACCCCTTTGCAGTGAACCTCCTAGTAAGCTCTTGAAGATAATTAGTGATTTTTATTTTTCTTAAATCAGAATGAAGAGTAGATTTATCATGAAATTTCACTTCCATAGGAAATCTGTGAAAAGCACTCTTTCTCCCTATTTTTGGTGAGACAGTGAAATACTCTTTCCAAATATTTAGGTTCATCTGGGGCCTATCTTTGGCATAGAAAAATATGAAAAATTGTAGAAAAATATTTCAAATAATATTAACATATCACAAAATGTAAAGCCTGCATCTCTCTTCTTTATTTGTATTAAAATAGCCAAAATCTCACAATTCCTAATATGATAACTTCTGGAATTAATATGGTCAGGTTGTTAGCTCATTGCTGTTTCAGTTGGTGCATTTCAATTCATTAGGTTTCCTCTATTAAAATTTGGATTGTCGGAAAAATAAACCAATGCTTAATTATTTTACATAAGTGTGAAATTTTAGAGCTGAAAAGAGCCTTTAAAGTCCAGTAGTTATATTACAGCATTTCCATATATGGAGAAATGAGCAAAGCTTGAAAGAGTTGCTCAGAATCATACAATCACACAGTTCATTGGTTACAAATCAGAAATGAGGTGGAGGGGACTTATATAAATAGAATTAACTTTGACCATAATTTTCACAAAACAGACTTTTTCTCCAACAGCTGTGACTTTACCCTAGGAGAAATGATTAAAAAAAAAAAAAAATCACTCTCCTTACAAATTCACTGCATTTAATGTATAGACTAATTTTAGACCAGGTTGTGAGGAAGGATACAATTCCTTGAGGAATATTCAATATGCTTTTTCACTCTGTAACAGTATAGGCTGTTTTCAAGAATTGAACATATTCCTTGTCCAATCCAGGAGATGGCTCTGAGTGGAAGCCTTGAAGACAATCTGATAGGCCTTCAAATAAACAGCTTTCTCTTTTGAGTCTGTATTCTCTAAAAATAATATCTACTTTACATAGTTCTGGTTCGCTTTTCTGTCTCTGATTATCTGTACTTCAGAAACTTTAAGCACCTCCCCACACCTTCTGGCTGACCTGTGTTGCCGGAAGATATTCTTAATTCACTAGAAGAAGATGCCTTCAGGTTATGGCCCAATCCATCTACCACACTGGCTAAGCAGATAAAGAATCCGCCTGAAATTGAGGAGACACAGATGATAAGGGTTCGATCCCTGAATTGGGAATATACCCAGGAAGAGGGCATGGCAACCCACTCCAGTACACTTGCCTGGAGAATCCTATGAACAGAGGAGCCTGGTGGACTACATTCCATAGGGATGCAAAAAATTGGACACGACTGAAGCAACTTGGCAAGCATTCACGTTCAGCTGTACATTGTAGCATAGTCAAAAGTCCTATCAAGAAAGACAGATTGGATATGCTCTTTGACCAACTCCATTTCATTGACAGCCATCTTGATTAAATGTATAAATGCCCAAGAATCAGGTTTTTCATCAACTTCGACAAAGGAGGCAAGAATATACAATGGAGTAAAGATAATCTCTTTAACAAGTGGTGCTGGGAAAGCTAGTCAACCACTTGTAAAAGAATGAAACTAGAAAACTTTCTAATACCACACACAAAAATAAACTCAAAATGGATTAAAGATCTAAACGTAAGACCAGAAACTATAAAACTCCTAGAAGAGAACATAGGCAAAACACTCTCCCACATATATCACAGCAGGATCCTCTATGACTCACCTCCCAGAATACTGGAAATAAAAGCAAAAATAAGCAAATGGGATCTAATTAAAATTGAGAGCTTCTGCACAACAAAGTAAACTATAAGCAAGGTGAAAAGACAGCCTTCGGAATGGGAGAAAATAGTAGCAAATGAAACAACTGACAAACAACTAATCTCAAAAATATACAAGCAACTCCTGCAGCTCAATTCCAGAAAAATAAACACCCAATCAAAACATGGGCCAAAGAACTAAATAGACATTTCTCCAAAGAAAACATACAGATGGCTAACAAACACATGAAAAGATGCTCAACATTACTCATTATCAGAGAAATGCAAATCAAAACCACAATGAGGTACCATTTCACACCAGTCAGAATGGCTGTGATCCAAAAGTCTGCAAGCAATAAATGCTGGAGAGGGTGTGGAGAAAAGGGAACCCTCTTACGCTGTTGGTGGGAATGCAAACTAGTACAGGCACTATGGAGAACAATGTGGAGATTCCTTTAAAAACTGGAAATAGAACTGCCTTATGACCCAGCAATCCCACTGGTGGGCATACACATCGAGGAAACCAGAATTGAAGGAGACATGTGTACCCCAATGTTCATCGCAGCACTGTTTATAATAGCCAGGACATGGAAGCAACCTAGATGCCCATCAGCAGATGAATGGATAAGAAAGCTGTGGTACATATATACAATGGAGTAGTACTCAGTCATTAAAAATAATACATTAAAATCAGTTCTAATGAGGTGGATGAAACTGGAGCCGATTATACAGAGTGAAGTAAGCCAGGAAGAAAAACACCAATACAGTATACTAACACATATATATGGAATTTAGAAAGATGATAACAATAACCCTGTATGTGAGACAGCAAAAAAGACACAGATGTATAGAACAGTCATTTGGACTCTGTGGGAGAGGGAGAGGGTGGGATGATTTGGGAGAATGGCATTTAAACATGTATAATATCATATAAGAAACGAATTGCCAGTCTATGTTTGATGCAGGATACAGGATGATTGGGGCTGGTGCACTGGGATGACCCAGAGAGATGGTATGTGGAGGGAGGTGGGAGGGGGGTTCAGGATTGGGAACACGTGTAGTGTACACCCATGGCGGATTCATGTCAACATATGGCAAAACCAATACAGTACTGTAAAGTAAAATAAAGTAAAATTTTAAAAAATGAATAAAATGTATATACATATCTAAAAGAAATCTGTAACTATGACAAGCCTGAGTATTTTCGACATCAAAGATTCAAACAATATTATTGAGGAGGTCAAATCAATTTGGTTACAAAATTTGACGAGGGAAAACTAAGCTTTCCTACTTGAACATTCCAAACAAGTGGAGGAAAACAATAGAATGGGAAAGACAAGAGATCTCTTTAAAAATTAGAGGAAGCAAGGGAATATTTCATGCAAAGATGGGCACAATAAAGGACAGAAACGATATGAATCTAACAAAAGCAGAGGATATTAAGAAGCGGTAGCAAGAATACACCGAAGAACTATACAAAAAAGATCTTAATTACCCAGATAATCATGATAACCCAGATAATCACTCACCTAGAGACAGACGTCTTGGAGTGTGAAGGCAAGTGGACCTTGGGAAGCATCACTATTAACAAAGCTAGTTGAGGTGATGGAATTCCAGCTGACCTATTTCAAACCTTAAAAGATGATGTTGTGAAAGTGCTATGCTCAATATGCCAGCAAATTTGGAAAACTCGGTAGTGGCCACAGGACTGGAAAAGGATGTTTTTCATTCTAATATCAAAGAAAGGCAATGCCAAAGTATGTTTAAACTACTGCACAATTACACTCATTTCACAGGCTAGCAAAGTAATGCTCAAAATCCTCCAAGCTAGGCTTCAACAGTATGTGGACCAAGAACTTCCAGATATTCAAGCTGGATTTAGAAAAGGCAGAGGAACCAGAGATCAAATTGCCAACATCCATTGGCTCATAGAAAAAGCAAAACAATTCCAGAGAAACATCTACTTCTGCTTTATAGACTACTCTAACACCTTTGACTGTGTGGATCACAACAAACTGTGGAAAATTCTTCAGGAGATGGGAATACCAAATTCCTTCACCTGCCTCCTGAGAAACATGTATGCACTTCAAGAAGCAACAGTTATAACTGGACAGAAAAAAATGTTCTGGTGCAATTTTGGGAAAGGAGTACATCAAGACTGTATATTTAACTTATATGCAGGGTACATTGCAAGAGATGCCGGGCTGGATGAAGTGCAAGCTGGAATCAAGATTGCTGGGAGAAATATCAAAAACCTCATAATGCAGATGACAGCACCCTCATGGCAGAAGGTGAAGAGGAACTAAAGAGCCTCTTGATGGAGGTGAAAGAGGAGAGTGAAAAACCTGACTTAAAACTCAACATTTAAAAAGTGAAGATTACTTCATGACAAATAGATGGGGAAACAATGGAAATACTTTATTTGGGGGGGGGGGGGGGCTCAAAAATCACTGCAGATGGCGACTACAGCCATGAAATTAAAAGATGCTTACTCCATGGAAGAAAAAGCTATCATCAACCTAGACAGTATATTAAAAAGCAGAGACACCATTTTGCCAAAAAAAGACTGTAGTCAAAGCTGTTTTTTTTTTTCAGAAGTCATATATGTATGTGAGAATTGGTCCATAAAGAAGGCTGAGCACCGAAGAATTGATGCTTTTGAACTGTGGTGCTGGAGAAGGTTTGAGAGTCCCTTTGACTGCAAGGATCAAACCAGTCCATCCTAAAAGAAATTAATCCTGAATATTCTTTGGAAGGACTGATGCTAAAGATGGAACTCCAATGCTTTGGCCACCTCATGTGAATAACTGACTCACTGGAAAAGACCCTGATGCTAGGAAACATTGAAGGCCGAAAGATAAGGGGATGACAGAGCATTAGATGATGGGATGGCATCACTGACTCAATGGACATGAATTTGAGCAAGCTCTGGGAGACAGTGAAGGCTAGGGAGGCCTGGCATGTGACAGTCCTGTGTTCGCAAAGAGTTGGACATGACTGAGTGACTCAACAACGACTTGGTTTAATTTGAACCCTGCCAGGCAAAGTTAATAGTTCTTATAAACATGTACTTTGTATTGGAGGAAAAGGTGATGACAGAAGATGAGATGGTTGGATGGCATCACTGACTCAATGGACATGGGTTTGGGTGAACTCTGGGAGTTAGTGATGGACAAGGAGGCTTGGCACGCTGCGATTCATGGGGTCACAAAGAGTCGGACACGACTGAGCAACTGAACTGAACTGAACTGTTTTGGAGAATGTCTGATGATGAAATTTGCCTACATTCTCAGAAACAAATGATTTATCTCACCCTTTTTTTGTTTTTTGACTCTTTCATTTCATAAAGCTAAAGACAGCTCTGGAGAAGAGAAGAGTGAAAGCAGCAATAATTCATGAAGATAAGACTGAATACTGCACTCTTGGAAACAGCCCAGAATTCAAAAACAGAAATACAGGGTTGTTTGTTTTCCGAGTGGATCAACAGGAAAAATTTGTAGTCTGCTGTTGACATGACATCATTAACATCTGCTGCAAAACTATTGGCTTTGAGCCTCTTAAAAAAGCCAGTCAACTTTTGACAGCACCCTAAAAGAAGATTCAGATAATCAATCAGCAAATTATGAGTTTATTCAAAAATAACACTGGTGAGATGAAATGCATGGATCAGAATTTTGTAATACAGGATTGAAGTTCAAGGCAACACCTGGTAGTTCAGCTTGATCAATTACATTCTTAAGCTGGCCTTCAGTAATAATGGCAGCTGCATAGGGTTTGTGTCATTTGGGCCTGGAAAGACCTTCTGGCTTCCCAAAGGCTTGTCACATGCTTCTAAGGGAAATACAATGTGGAGTCCATAAGACAAGGGAACAAAGAGATGTATGACCAAATAGGAACTGAGATGAGATATAATATGACATCTCACTGGATAACTCATCAAGACAAGAAAATACATATGTCCTAGAGATGTGTACTCCTAGTTTACTAGGTGTGAAAAATTGTCAAACAGGTGTATATATAAAATGTTCAAAACATATCACACAAAATAGAGTCTGAGATGATGCCCATAACTGTATGCATGAAATTCCAATTTCTGAACATACCATGAATATTATCATTTATTTTGTTATTATATTTTTCACAAAAAATAGAAAATTTTGGTTCAGTTCTAGTAGACTGGGTTGACTTACAAAAAGGCAAGATCCTTTCTTTTCCTTTACTTACAAGTAAACAACTCCAAATCTCTAAATCTGTTTATTTTAATTTTTAGGAAATCCTAATGCCTTCTGTTGATAAAAACAATTCCCCATGAACACTTTCACATTTCTGAAAAGCCTTGACTTTCTGAGTAAAGAATACTTGTAACATGAAGTTAAAGGATTTAAATGGTAAACAGGCTTTGAAAGTTAGAGGGACTTAAAGGACTTAACGGACTTAAGGAACTCAAACACCTATCTCCCCCAGAGCCATTTGATTACATTTCAGAAGTGAGATGCCTCAAGACTTTGCCTTCTCCTTGCAAACGATTCTAGAGGAGTCTTTCTTGCTCTCCCTTTATCTAAGCGAGGAGGACCAAATTTGCAGCCACCCCCAAATAGGTTCTGAGCCTCATAATTTGTGGATACTTCCCTCTGATGTTAAGCCTCACTGCACATACAAGTAGCATCAGGCTCTCAATTGTGTTGTCTCATGGAAAATTGGAGAGTAGAAAACTAGTGATGCTAAAATGCTCTTATCCAGATGTCTCAGGTTTCTGCTTAAACAACCATATGAGTATGGAACATTAACCTGCTAGTAAGTAACGTTTCAGACACTTCACATTTTGGGACTTAATATTTCTTTGAATAGTTTCATGTGTCACTAGCCTTGCCACCATACATTTTCTTAATGAAAATTTTTTATTGAAACCTTGTGGAAATCAGTATTGATAAATGTTACAGCAATGGGTGTCTTTGGTTAGTCCTTTAAATCAACTTTGTCAACTAGCATATAAAGAACAGTGGCCAAGAATATTTGAATGACTTTTCAGGATAAATAACCATCAGATCTAATAAAATATTAATGAAAAAACTATCTAGAAATCTAATACTGAGACATCTTTCTTTCTCAATTCACACATCTTAATCCAGGCTGTATGCAATTATGTTTTTTAAGTCTTTCTCATCAAGCCTGCATCTTCTAATAAGATTAAGTTCCAATTCTCCCAGCTACAGAATTATTGATGCTTGCGGATCTCAATACTATCCCATGTGTTTTCAGGCCATGACAGTTTTGACAGTTAATCTATGTCATAAAAGTATGAACATTTTCTGGTACTATTTTTGAATAGAGAATGGTGGAAATTCTTAGCTGGAGACAGAATTATCATGAAATGATAAACATCCTAGATAGTAGAAATCTGAACCAGTTCTCCCAGACATATCAGGATGGTTTGAGTTTATGAGGTAAATGAATGACACTTTCCTTTTTTTTTTTTTTAATGTACATCAAGGTTACAAAAGACCTAGTTCTGTGGGAAAGAAAAATGTTTGTTGGACCAACAACACTGAATAAATTACAATGAACTTCTTAGGCAAAGATAGAATATAAGAACACTACCAGAGGAAACAATATGGGAAACTAGAGAAAGAATATGTATTTTTGACAAAAGCTGATCAAATTTTCACTATATATTGGCCAGTGTGCATCAGGCACTGACAGATAAATCAGATAAATAATTAAACAGGTGGTGTCAAATTTTTAATTTCTACTTTTATTGATATAGAATTCACATAAAATTTACTATTTTAAAATGTAAAATTTAATTGCTTTTAACTATATTAATAAGATTGGGCAACCATCACCACTACAACATTTTATCATCATAGAAAAAAACCTCATACCCATTCAAGTACAATTTGTCTCATTTTCCTATAACTCCAGTTCTTGGGAAACACTACTCTGTTTCTAGGCTGTATAAAGTTATCTATTCTGGACATTTCTTATAAGTGAAATCATATTACATGTGACTTGTTTGGGTCTATCTTCTTTCATACCATTTTCAAGGTTTATTTTTGTATTAGCATAAATGTACTTTGTTCTCTGATGTGGCTTAGTAATCTGGTGCATGACACATTTTGTTTACATATTCATCAATGGATTGAAGTTTAGAATTATTTTTGCTTTTTGGCTATTATGAATAATGCTGCTGTTATAACTTCAGAGTAAGTTTTGGTGTGAATATGTTTCGATTCTCTTATATAACTAGGGGTAGAATTGTTCCTATTGTCATATTGTAACTTTATGTTTAACATTTTAAGAAACTGTCAAACTTTTTCAAAGTGAAGGAGAATTCCATGGACAGAGTAACCTGGCAGGCTAAGGTCCACAGGGTAGCAAAGAGTCAGACATGACAAGCAGCTTAGCACTCATGCATGCAGGCAAGCACCATTTTACACTCCTAACAGGAATGTCTAAGAGTTCCAATTTCTGCACTGTTAGTCGATTATTGTTACTCCCTAATCCAAAGAATTGATGCTTTTGAACTGTGGTGTTGAAGAAGACTTTTGAGAGTCCCTTGGACTACAAGGAGATCCAGCCAGTCCATTCTAAAGGAGATCAGTCCTGAGTGTTCTTTGGAAGGACTGATGCTAAAGCTGAAACTCCAGTACTTTGGCCACCTCATGCGAAGAGTTGACTCATTGGAAAAGACCCTGATGCTGGGAGGGATTGGGGGCAGGAGGAGAAGTGGATGACAGCGGATGAGATGGCTGGATGGCATCACGGACTCGATGGATGTGAGTTTGAGTGAACTCTGGGAGTTGGTGATAGACAGGGAGGCCTTGAGTGTGGCAATTCATGGGGTCACAAAGAGTCGGACACAAGTGAGTGATTGAACTGAACTGAAGCAAAGATCTGGGAGGAGGGACTCTATACCATGGTTCAACAAAAGTTGGCAAGAGAATAGAAATAGAGCAGCTTACTGCTCAGGGGCCCTGGAGGAAGGACATGACATAACTCAAGGGGCCAAACAGGGAGGTCAAGGTGGGGAGGAGGAGAGAGCAGCATGTCCAGGACCTTTATTAGCATCTGTGGAAGGAGTGCTCTGGGGTTCCTAAACTAAGGCTGGATTGGTAAATTCAAATTAAAAAAATAAAAGGATATTTTGGTAAGCCCTGCAGGAGTTTTCTCTAAAGAGCACACAAGGGGAAGACCTTGAGAGGTGAGAGGGATTGTTTATCATAAAGGTCATCAGGGGAGTCATATAAGGGACTTATATATACTTATGAGTCTGCAGATTGTTATCCAGTGAATGTGCTTATGCGAAGGGCTAGGGTCACTTGTTCACACAAAAGGGAAGCTGAGACATCACTATCGTGGAGTTGTTTAAACTCATGGCAGAAGAATGTGGTTTACAGAAAGGTTAAAAAAAAAAAAAAAGGAATGTATTAATTTCATTAACTCTCCTGTCCTTTGATCTCCAGCATAACCTGTTCCCACCAGAGAAATGCCAAACATTTCTGACCTTCCCTGCAAACTAACGTCTAGCTGATGTCTGTCCTCACCACTCCCAATACTCTTGCTTTTAATTGGGGATCATATGGACCACGTAAGGATTAAATAATCAAAGGCCATTTTTTAAATTTATTTATTTTAATTGGAGGATAATTATTTTATGATATTGTGATGGTTTTTGTCATTCATGTTTCCCCTTCATCCTGAAGCCCACTTCCACCTCCCTCCCCACTCTATCCCTGGTGTCACAGAGCACCAGATTTGGGTGCCCTGCTTCATACATTAAATTCTCACTGACATGTGCTATTGTATGTTTCAATGCTATTCTTTCAAATTACCTCCCTCTCTCCTCTCACTGAATCCAAAAGTCCATTCTTTAAGTCTGTTTCTCCTTTGCTGCCCTGTACATAGGATCATTGATACCATCTTTGAAAATTCCATGTATATGCATTAATATACAGTATTGTTTTCCTCTTTCTGACTTACTTTACTCTGTATAATAGGCTCTAGGTTCATCCACTTCATTAGAACTGACTCTAATATGTTCCTCAAAGGCTATTTTGAGTGATAAGCTTTTAATTAAATAGAAAGGATATAATCAATAAAAAAATAAACTGAATTTTATTTTCATGGTTGGAATCTACGTTGTTCCAAATGTACATCTACCTCTAACTTCTGTTGGTTTCATGAACTTTGCAAGCTGGACAACATTTGCCCAAAACTGAGATTTGTCAGGTCAAGCCATAGAGAGCGAGCAAGCCCCAACAAGACTTGTCTACCCTACGCTGCAAGTACTCTTGTATGTTATTTGATCAAGTTGGTCAAAGCTGACAAATTCCATGGTTTAAGTCACAAGAAAGTGGCATGTCACTGTCTTTTTTTAAATCTATGGATTGTATTAAGATGTATGTCTGTTTATTTTATGCCCTTGGAAACTGTTATGATCAATGTTGTTGAGAAAGTGGAGAAAAGGGAACACTTGTACAATGTTGGTGGGAATATAAATTGCTACAGCCACTGTGGAAAAAACAATTAAAAATAAAACAACCATGTGATCCAGCAATGCATTACTGAATATATATTCAAAGGAAAAAAATCACAATCAGCATCTCAAGGAGATATTTTTTTTCATTTTTCATCACAACATCATTCATGACACTCAAAGTAGTAAATAAAATATGGTATATAGAAGAGAATATTATTCAGAATATTCTAACAGTAGAATTTTATTCAGCTATAAAAAAGCAGGAAATTCTGCTATTTGTGATAGCATGGATAAAAATGGAGGGCATTATGCTAAATGAAATAAACTAGACATAGAGACTCAAACAAATACCAAAAATATATTCATTTACATGTGGACTCTAAAGAAAATTCATAGAACCAGAGAGTGGAATGTGGTTGCCAGAGACAGGAGGTAGAAGAAATGGGGAGATATTGGTTAAAACATACAAATTTTCATGCATAATGAGTAAGATCTGAGGATCAAATGTACATAGTGACTATAATTAATTACATTGTATTGTATACTTGAAATTTGCTAGGCAAGTTCTCACACACACAGGTTCTCACACACACAGGAAGGTAATAAATGTGCTAATTATCTTAATTGTGGTAAATATTTCACAATGCATATTTATATCAAATCAGAATGTAGTATACCTTAAATGTATACTTGATCTGTCAATTATACCTCAGTTAGCTGAAGGGATAAAGAAAATGTTATGAACAATTCCTAACTCCTGCTACCACTCTTGTAATTTAAGACCCTAGCAGTTTTTGCTTTATTCAAAAGAAATTTTCTTTTTCTCTTTGTTGAAATACTACTTTCAATCAATGATCAATTCAGTGTCACTTTTGGGCTTCCCTTGTGGCTCAGCTGGTAAAGAATCTGCCTGCAATGCGGGAGACCTGGGTTCGATCCCTGGGTTGAAAAGATCCCCTGAAGAAGGGAAAGGCTACCCACTCCAGTATTCTGGCCTGGAGAATTCCATGGACTGTATAGTCCATAGGGTGGCAAAGAGTCGGACATGACTGAGCGACTTTCACTTTCACTTCCACTTCCTTTTATGAAATCTTTCCTTTTTTGCTTAAAATTTGACAAAGTTTTTATTTCACAGTACCTTAATATTATTGATAAAAGTGAAGGCACAGTTGAAAATGGATAATGTTAAAATAACTGTTAACTAGATTATGAAATAATGTGTTCATAGTTAACCAAGATAGCAGAAGACTTTAAAATGATGCTCTGAAGTTCTTACATGGTACTTACAGCTGTAAGTTTCCAAGTTACAAGCAAGGTATAAACAGATAGAAATGAACAAATAATATAAAAAATTTAGGTAGATAGGAGATTCATATTTTATTTCTCCAGTGGCATAGTTATGATTGAATTAAATTAAAGTCCTACTTGTACACCAAATCCAGGTCATTTTAGCTGGTTCAGTCAAAGGGGTAAGACCTCCAACTGGCTCACATGAGAAGCTCCACTCCTTGGCCCAGTTCTGGGGAGTTTACCAGACTTGAGTTCATCAATAATTTCTGCAGTATACTTAGGTGTCAGATCCTCATAGTAGTTGTCATTTATTTGAACCATTGGTGTGCTTACACAGGCCCCTAAACATTCCACTTCTATAAAAGTGAAAAGTTTCTCAAGTGTATTCTCTCCAACATTATTCCAAGTTTTTTCTATGGTTTCCAGTATGCAGTCAGAGTTTTGAAGCATGCAAGGTGTAGTAGTATACACTTGAATGAATGTGACATTTTCCAACTGACTTTTGATTATACATTGTATAAAAAGTTGCTACTTCATATATTCTCATTGGAGGTACCTGTAAAATCTCTGCAACCTTGTTCGTAGTGAGGGGCAGACATCCATTCTGTTTTTGGGCAAAATCCAGGTCTGGAAGCAGAGCAGCTGCTTTATGCCATTTTGGGTATTTTTTTGCAGTGGCATCTTCTTACAGTTTTCTGGTATGAAATCAAATGGAGCATCTGGGTTATTCTCAGGAGTATCTCTATTCACAAATAAGGCTCCTCCAGCTCCATTCTGCACAGCTGTCTTAGGCAGATTCCTTATATGTCTTCCCCAGTCGGCAGCAAGGCAGCCATGGAGCACTGGTGAGAAGAACGTGGTAGGCCAAACTGCCAGGAAATCTTTTTCTAATTTCAGTTTCTCCCATCAGATTTTAATATTTTATTTCTCAGTGTTATGGTTGAACTGTAGTCAAATCAGCGGTTGTGCCATGATGTGCATATCTATTTGATCTGTGATCCATCTTGAGGGCAAGAAACTTTTTGTTATTAAGGAATTGTCATCTATGAGTTCATGTAATGTACTTTTGTGTAGACACTAGAATATATGTGTGTGTGAGATAATTTTAAATCCAAGGGCAGTTAATTAAAACATGAAGTATCCTATTCAATAATCCTCCTTCTTGAGACATCAATGGAAAATGCTTCATAGATCATTAAATTTGCACAAGAAGATACAAAATTTACATAATCTAGTTGAATTAAATTTTCTTTGGTGAAATGATGTGTTTAAGAGACAAAATTGGCTGAAAATTTGGATAAATTTTTCTGTGTAAATTTTACTAAGGATCAAAACCTTAGAATAAAATTCCATTTCATCATGTACACTTCATTTAGTATAAAATTCTGAACCTGATTCATTTAGAAAATTGACTGATTCTGCCATTAGAATTCTGATGAATCTGAGTTGGAGTAAATGTTTCATGCTAGCACTTGTCACTGAATGAAAGAGAAAATGAGTTGAACTGCATCAAGCTGAGCTTCCAAAAATAGCCAGTATTGTGCATGATAATAATAAATGACTTCATATGTAGCAAAATGTGGACCAAGAGGTATACTTACCTGAAAATAAGGTTGAATGATAAGAGAAATAGCCTTCACCTTACTCTTTGAATCAAAGACTACCAATAATTACATCAGAAGGCTAATGACTTTGAGTGACCAAGACTAGCTTAGCTCAGTTTGCAGTGGGAATCATAAAGACTTACAAATATATCTTAAGCAAATATATCTTATGACCTTATTCTGTTCCCTCTTTCAAGCTCGTCCTGTTATCTTTTGTCCTACTTTCTATTAGGGACACCATTCATATATCATCTACTTTGGGGTCACTTCCAAAGCACTCTACTTAATGCTCCAGCTTCTTCTGTCTGCTTCCTTGCAACTTTGGACCCACTTGCCTCTATTAAAATTTCTCATTTATTCGTTTCAATTACCAGCTAAATTTATCTGAGGGATGGAGGTGTTTCTTATTCAAAACTCTACCACGGGACCTCACACAGTATCTGACAAACACTAGGTATTCAAAACATAGCCATTGAAAATTATACAGTGCAAAATTTCCACATACATACATATATATGTGTGTATATATATAGAGAATAAAGACCACTCCAAATAATGTAGTTTCTGCATATATTATTTTTTATGGCTTATATCCAGTAATGTATATACCTTACTAGTTTGTTGAAACTATTTTTTTCAGTCAAATTCTTGTAGGTTATAAAACACATTTTGTAAGTAATTGGCTTCAATTTTGTGATTTTACCTGATATGATTAAATTGGAAATGTTTCACTTCAGTAACATTGATTTGCTGATCCTCCTTTGTCCATTGATAAGAATTAGCTCAAGAAATACCCCCACATTGCTAGAGGAAGCAGTAATTTGCCACATCCATCATTTTCTGTCTCCTGTGGAGCATAGTTGCCAGGGTTTCTAAATTAATATGATGCAATTGAAGGCAACTGTAAGTACAATATTTTTATCTCTTTCTCCATTGTTCTTCATCCATATTATTTCATTGGACTATACGAGAAAAGGAAAGCCTACTAATCTTCTTGTGCTATTATTTGCTATCAAATTGATTCATTATGTTTCTCTTTTGTTCCTAATTATAGTTATCCAACTTGCCCATCTGCAAAACTATGAACAATACATCTTTGGCTCTTTGACATCTTTTATTTCCATGCACTATAAAGCTGTTTATACCATATAGGCTATCAATCAACAGATAATGAGTGAACACCTACCAAATGTAAAACAGAGTAGAGAATTGGATAGCTGTAAAATCGGATACCTGAGATGAAGAAGGTTAAAGTCCAGTTGGAGTAATGAGGTATACATGAAAAGTCACTCTGTATAGGTATAAGTACAGAGGAGACAAAATCTAACAGTTAAAGTTATAAAAAAAAAAAAAAAAAAAAAACCCTCTTTGATGGTCCCAGGGAGTTTTGATGAATAAAAGAGGTATTTAGATATAGGAACTTCTCAGCTAAGAGTAGAGCATTATAGGCTGAGGTTAAGAAAGGTCATGAAGAAGAGGGAAGTTCATAATGAGAAAGGTGTACCGGGGAGAGTAAAAGAGTCGGCCCTCTAAAATAGAGGATTTGTGTAGGTGCATAATAAAAGATAGATTGTATTACTCTGGCATGAGGCCAACTAGAGAATATTGTGAGTTTGGAGACACTGATGGCTTCTAAATAGGAATGGAGTTAAGGACAAGGATATTTGAAACAAATTATAGTTCTTTCCTAACCTCACTAATTTTTCTAAAGTCTTCTCCTAACATTATCAGTATATATTTTAATATTTCATATTTTAATAAATAAAATTTACTCACCTATCTTATACATATATAGAGTTTTTTAACCAAGCAGGACCGTATGAGGTCTTCCCAGAACAGACCCCCACCCATGTCCTCCACTTACCTTTTGTTTGTATTAAAATTTTAGTCAAAAATCTAATCATAGCAGTGAGAAAATGCAGAGGGAAACAGTCAAGAAAGACAAAATAATAATACTTTAGCCATTAAACAAAATCAAGAACTTTTTAGTTCTTCCTAGAGGGTTATAGATAAAACTTTGAGTCATATTTTTTGAGCTGTTGTACAAATATTGAAACTCCCATCATATGGAAAATATTAACTATATGCTGCCTACAAGCACATAGAACTCAGATTTGTTGGAACCAGAAGGTTGATGATGCTGACTCATCACCAACCAATCAGAAGAATGTTCATGAGCAGATCACGCCACGCTTCTTGCACATTATGACTCCTCATAACCCCCTCCAGAGTGGACCACACAGTTTTGAGGGCATCAGCCCACTGTGGTCCCTTTTGGCAGGCAAAGCAGTAAAAGCTACTCTTTTCAACTTCACCCAGAGCTCTGTCTCTGCATTTCTATTCAGAACCAGTGACCAGAGGCTGAAGTTCAGTAACAGTTTGACACATATATACTCTATATATTCACACCACAATCAGTATGTAATATTTCCATCACTTTCATATCTCTTTGATCATCCTCCACTTTTCACCACTACAGATTAGCTTGAGTTTTCTATTTTCAATGTTTCTTAAATAGATTTTCTTTACATAATTCCCAAGCAATAGCTGACCATTTTTAATTTTGACAAAGAAAAACAAGTTTTAATTTAAAACTTTAAATTAAAAACAGTTTTAATTTCCTGATAGAAAGGGAATGAACAGTATATAGATGAATCATGAATGGTGACATAATACAATTCTAGAAATCATATTGAATATTTCACCATAAAACCAAACCCCGTTCAACTTTACTTATGTCTTTGCTTTATTTGGATATTTGAAAAAGTAATATTGCTCATGCTTTTTATTTGGGTATTTATAAGATGTTGTTGTTGCTGTTCAGTCTCTCAGTCCTGTCCTACCCCATGGACTGCAGCATGCCAGGCTTACCTGTCCATCACCAAATCCCAGATTTTGCTCAAATTAATTTCCATTGAGTCACTAATGCCATCCAACTATCTCAACCCTTATCATCCACTTCTCTTCCTGCCTTCAATCTTTCACAGCACTGGGGTCATTTCCAAAGAGTTGGCTCTTCACATCAGGTGACCAAAGTATTGGAGCTTCAGCATCAGTACTTCCAATGAATATTCAGGGTTGATTTATTTTATTTTATTTTATTTTTATTTTTACTGTATTTTGCTTTACAATACTGTATTGGTTTTGCCATACATTGACATGAATCCACCACGGGTGTATACAAGTTCCCAATCCTGAATCCCCCTCCCGCCTCCCACCCCATATCATCTCTCTGGATCATCCCCATGCACCAGCCCCAAGCATCCTGTATCCTGTATCAAACATAGACTGGCACTTCGTTTCTTACATGATAGTATACATGTTTAAATGCCATTCTCCCAAATCACCCCACCCTCTCCCTCTCCCTCCCGTTCTACACATCTGTGTCTCTTTTGCTGTCTTGCATACAGGGTCATCATTACCATCTTTCTTAATTCCGTATATGTGTGTCAGTATACTGTATTGGTGTTTTTCTTTCTGGCTTACTTCACTCTGTATAATCAGCTCCAGTTTCATCCATCTCATTAGAACTGATTCAAATGTATTCTTTTAATGGCTGAGTAATACTCCATTGTGTATATGTACCACCGCTTTCTTATCCATTCATCTGCTGATGGGCATCTAGGTTGCTTCCATGTCCTGGCTATTATAACCAGTGCTGTGATGAACATTGGGGTACATGTGTCTCCTTCAATTCTGGTTTCCTTGGTGTGTATGCCCAGCAGTGGGATTGTTGGGTCATAAAGCAGTTCTATTTCCAGTTTTTTAAGGAATCTCCACACTGTTTTCCATAGTCGCTGTACTAGTTTGCATTCCCACCAACAGTATAAGAGGGCTCCCTTTTCTCCACATCCTCTCTAGCATTTATTGCTTGTAGACTTTTAGAATTGACTGATTTGATCTCGTTGCAGCCCAAAGTACTCTCAAGATTCTTCTCCAAAACCACAGTTCAAAGGCATCTGTTCTTTGGTGCTCAGTCTTTTTTATTGTCTACATCTCACATCCATATTACTAGAAAAACCATAGCTTTGACTAGATGGGCATTGGTAGGCAAAGTAGTATCCCTGCTTTTTAATATGCTGTCTAGAATTGATTTTGCTTTTCTTCCAAGGAGCAAGTGTCTTCTAATTTCAAGGCTGCAGTCACCATCTGCAGTGATTTTGGAGCCTAGGAAAATAAAGTCTGTCACTATTTCCCTTGTTTCCCCATCTATATTCCATGAAGCAATGGGACAGGATACCATGATCTTAGTTTTTTCAATGTTGAGCTTTAAGCCCAGTTTTTCATTCTCCCCTTTCACCTTCATCAAGAGGCTCTTTAGTTTCTCTTTGCTTTCTGCCATAAAGGTGGTGCCATCTGCATATCTGAGGTTATTGATATTTCTCCTGGCAATCTTGACTCCAGCTTGTGCTTCATCCAGCTGGGCATTTGTCATGATGTACTCGGCATGTAAGTTAAATAAATAGGGTGACAATATGCAAACTTGATGTACTCCTTTCTCAATTTGCAACCAGTCTGCTGCTCCATGTCCATTCCTAACTGTTACTTCATACAGGTTTTACAGGAAGCAGGTAAAGTGCTCTGGTATTCCCATCTCTAAGAATTTTCCACAGTTTGTTGAGGAAAAATCTTTTCTTCTAGATTTCCTTTTATTCTGGCACTAGAAAAAAAATGGAGTACTTCTTTCTTATGGTACAACAAAATCTTTATCATTAGTAACTGCAGGAAAATCAAGAGTAAGACACTGCCATAGTAATGGAGAACACCTTAATTTGCTTCAATATTTTTTCTAAATTTAATAATAGAATGATAATTGGAAAATTATTCCAAGTATAAATTCAAAAAAGGGAAAAACAAAAGCATCTCCATTGGCTTATTTATCAGTTCATTCAACAAAATTTTATAAACAGTCTACAAAGTACCTGGCAATAATGTGTAGCAGGAGATAAAGCAGGAAGCAAAGTGAACCCAAATCCTTGCCCTCATGAGGGATACATGCCTATGGGGCAAACATGAATAAGAAAAAATTAAAAGAATATATGTGATAGCTAATGACAAAGTGAAAAAACATCAAGGGAAATGAGAGTGCTGGAATATGAAGAGGGGTTGAGGTTGCAGTTTTTAAAGGGATGATCCCTGAAAAACTATTGTGAAGATCATATTTAACCAAAGCCCTGGATAAGAACAATTGGGGATGTTCATGTGACCCAATGACTGTAGCTTTACCTCAGCTTACCCTCAACATGACACATAAATCTTATATTTTGTATCTATTTCCCTTAGCCTTTATTTGCTCCCCACTTATATCTATGTCTCTTTATTTTTATCAGTAATTTAATTTTCCCCACATTCTTAAAAACGCTCTCCAAAAAAGTCTTTTAAAACATTTTTAACAATTGCAAAATATGCTATCACGGATATATCATAATCTAATTAAACATTTCTTTTAGCATTTACATATTTTCATTTATTTATCCTTGTACATCATTGTAAATATTACTTTAGTGAGCACTCTTACGTAAAGAATTTTGTCCATATTTCTGATTCTTTCCTTAGACAGAGTGGTCAAAGTTTGATGAGTGACTATAAAAGTGAGAACAATTCCACATGGAGCAAATATCCCTGTTTCATATTCTTAGCATAAAGATTATCTCTGTGTAGCATAGGGTATGTATAAAAAAGAGAGTAGAAATATCCTGTAATCATGAAATCTAACTGGGTTATTTTTCTTCCAAAGAAAGAGAAGTATCACATAATATCATTAGTTTAAGAAAACTGGTATTTAACAAATAAATATTTCTAGGTATCTGAGCAAATGTTCTCTTAGATTATAGAAGCAAAGAAAAAAGATTGCCACTAACTCAAAATAGAAACAAACAGTTATGAGCAGAGAATAAGTAAGTATATATTTTGTAGGATATAAATTTCACCTAGAATATTGTAAATAAAATGATGAAAAGAAGAAAGAAAAAAGAGAAAGATGGAGGAAAAACAATATCAGACTTGAAAGCCAGCTATAGGGAACAAGCATCTAAAATCTGGCTTGCTCATCTTTAGAAAGCCCAGATACCCTCATACTCCCACTATGTTTCTGATGATAAGATATAGAGAAAAGAGAAAGAAAATTTCAGATGTAACAATCACTGTTAACAATTTGATACAGGAAAACTGGTAGTAAACAGTAAGTAATATAAAAATTGTTTGGGGCATAGAGAGAGATGGGCCATAGCTCAGTCCTTGCCAGCTCAGAGAATGCAGTCATGTACAATTGCACAAGATGTTTAAACTTGGAAGGAGATGGTGTCTGATGAGCACCCCAAATTACAGAGTTCCAGTGCTGCCTTTCTCAGAATGTCCCCTAAATTGCAACATCTGTAAGATAAGACCAATCAATGTCCCAGTAAACAGGAGTTTCTCCTGTTTTATTTTTATTTCTTTTTCTTAGGAAGTCATGATTTTTGGATTCTGTGGGAGAGGGAGAGGGTGGGATGATTTGCGAGAATGGCATTGAAACATGTATAATATCATATAAGATACGAATCACCAGTCTATGTTTGATGCAGGATACAGGATGCTTGGGGCTGGTGCACTGGGATGACCCAGAGAGATGATACAGGGAGGGTGATGGGAGGGGAGTTCAGGACTGGGAACTCATGTACACCCGTGGCGGATTCATGTCAACGTATGGCAAAACCAATACAGTATTGTAAAGTAAAAAAAATAAATAAATAAAATAAAATAAAGAGAAAAAAAAAGAAAAGAAAAAAAAATTAAGGGATGGGATGATGTGAAATCAACTAAAAAAAATAAATAAATAAAATAAACTGTAAGTAATAATGGTTTCCCTAGTGGCTCAGATGATAAAGACTCTGCCTGCAATGTAGGAGACCCAGGTTTGATCCCTGGATCAGGAAGATCCCCTGGAGAAGGGAATGGCAACCCACTCCAGTATTCTTGCCTGGAGAATTCCATGGACAGAGGAGCCTGGCAGTTTATAGTTCATGAAGTCACGAAGAGTCAGACACGACTGAGTGACTAACACACACACATTACACTGATTTGGTTCTTCTTTTTAAAAGTCTTCCAGTTATGCATCTTAAAACTACAGAATAATATGGCCTATAAAATTTCAATCTTCAAAAAAGAGCTAAAAAGATGAAAACAAATTGCTGTCAGAAGACAGGAAGCAGCATTATAAAAATATCCCTCAATTTTTTCTCATACATAGTATTTATTTTATTAGTCCTACTATTAAATACTGCTTGTTATCACTATTTACTAGTCCTATTGCTGTTTTGTTTAAACAATAACATTTAGTTAGCAACAATAAAAATATAGAGTAATATACTATTTCAAATAAAATCCTATATGTTATGTTAAAGTCAAAAAAAAAAAAAGAAGTCATGATTTTCAAGGCCTCAAAGATCTTTATGTCTCTTGAACTGCCAATTGAACCTAAAGGCAAGAATTTTTTATTTCTTGCTTTTCAAAAAAATAAAAATTGTGATTAATCTCACATGCTGCAGAATATATGCTACCAGATTTTAAGAATCATTGCAAGACTATAATTAATCAGTATATTCTATTTTTTTTGTGCAAGACTCAACAATCATCAAGAATAAGTTTTCAGAAATAAACACCCTCAAATAAAACATTTGTTAATTTATTATAGATATATCACAGTTTTTTTTTTTTAAGAAATGATGCTAGAACAATTGAATGTTGATTGAAAAACAAAAAAATTAGCCTTGACCCCACCCTGAATTACAACACTCACTAACCAACTTGAGTTGGAACTCAGACCTAAATGCAAAAGGTAAAGCAATTAGTCACCTAACATAAAACATAGGGACATATCTTCGTAACTTAAAATATGATAAATTTTATTCAGCTTGACACCAAAATAATTGCTTATCAAAGAAACAACTTATACATTGGGCTTCATTAAAATTTAAAAAAAAAATGTTTAATCAAATATTTGACTAAGAACATAAAAAGGCACCCATTGCATAGGAAACATTCTCAGAACTCTCTTGTACACTACATATTGAAATATAAGGTAGATATATATACACACATATACAGGGCTTCCCTGGTAGCTCAGTTGTAAAAGAATCTGCCTGCCAATGCTGGAAACACAAGACACATGGGTTAGATACCTGGGTTGTCATGATCTCCTGGAGGAGGAAATGGAAACCCATTCCTGTATTCTTGCCTGGGAAATCCCATGAACAGAGGACTCTCTCAGGTTGTAGTCCATGGGGTCACAAAGAGCCAGATACAACTAAACAACTGAGCACAAGCACATACATACATATATATATATATATATATATATATATATATATATATATATATATATATATATATAGGGAGTATGTAGTTTATATATGTATATAGTTTTCTGAGTTTGTTTCATAAAAATATAATAAACTATCTGAAATAGTTTTTGTTTGTTTGTTTTCTAGTTACTTCAATTCCTCTGTTTCCTCCAAATTTTTTTGTTATTGTTTTGTTAATTTTTTCTTTTTACTTTTTTACCTTTTTCTTTCCTCTTAGGGACTTTTTGTGTGTGTGTGTGTTTGGTGATCCTTGGTTTGTTTGCTTATATAAAGTGTGGTCACTAACAACAAATTGGAAGCTCAGAGGTTGTGGATTGTTCTTTTTAACCATGTGATTTTATCCTGTGACCATCTAGCTTAGGACATGTTCTGAGGGAAAACCGTAATATCTGTGTCTTTATAGTCTCCTCTTGGCCTAGTCAAATTTCCCAGAAAAGACTCTTCTATCATGTTCTAGAAGTTAGAGAATAGAATAGGAAAAGGGAGGCATTGATATATGAATATTAACCTGATCATTGTACAATTCAGTATTGCATCGCTACAATAAAATGCTTCAAATGTAGCCAAGTCCAGAAACCGTACATACCACAAAGTGAGTTTCCAATACTCTGCTCAGAAGTCCTTACTATAGGCCTTCATTTTAAAGGGCTCTCCTCTTGTTCTCTTCGGGCAGTACCCTTTCCTACAGAGTAAGGAATTTGCATGGTGAAGCAAATGTTTGTTTAGAGAGTGTCAAGCTAAAAATATTCAGAATCAGAAGGTGAGGGCTGTGTCTTATTTGATGGGAATTTTTGTTAATGCAAGTTCACATTCCCAAAGCACAGTGAGGTGAAACAAACTGAAACACCAGAGTTTAAAGCAGAGAAAGGTTTGTTGCAAGACCATGCAAGAAGATAATGTGGCTCATGCCCTGAAAATCTTTGAGCTCCATGAAGGGTTTTGGCAAAGAATTTTTAAAAGGCAGATGTGGGAAGGGTTGGGTTACAAGGTATGTGATATACTTGTGCACAGTTCTCTGAGTGGCTGATGGTGAGGTAACAGGGTGGTGACACAGGGGTTAATATTATCAGTCCTTAAGGAGATCCAACCAGTCCATTCTAAAGGAGATCAGCCCTTGGATTTCTTTGGAAGGAATGATGCTAAAGCTGAAGCTCCAGTACTTTGGCCACCTCATGCGAAGAGTTGACTCATTGGAAAAGACGCTGATGCTGGGAGGGATTGGGGGCAGGAGGAGAAGGGAACGACAGAGAATGAGATGGCTGGATGGCATCACTGACTCAATGGACGTGAGTCTGAGTGAACTCCGGGAGTTGATGATAGACAGGGAGGCCTGGTGTGCTGCGATTCATGGGGTTGCAAAGAGTCAAACACGACTGAGCAACTGAACTGAGGCTACAGGAGGACTGGGCTGTATGTTTGTAGTCATTCAGTAGTTCCTACATTTGATGGTGGGGAGGATATTCACACCTGCAAAACAACTCATGAAATTTGCATCAGATACTGCTATCTTGGTACTTTAGAGAGGAGCTAAATCAGAGTACATGAGAGAAGGCCTGTCTCAGGAAGAGCCCATAGGATCTGGCTTGATTACAGTTTCTCCTTTTTCCTTGGTACTCCTCAATCTTTTCTTTGATACTCCTCAATCTTTTCTTTGATACTTTGAGGAATTGGAAGGAATGAATCTTGACTATTCACTGGAAGGACTGATGCTGAATCTGAAGCTCCAATACTTTGGCCATGTGATTTGAAGAGCCAACACATTGGAAAAGACCCTGATGCTGGGAACAGTCGATGTCAGGAAGTGAAGGGAATGACAGAGGATGAGATGGTTGGATGGCATCACCAACTCAATGGACATGAGTTTGAGCAAACTCTGGGAGATGGTGTAGGACAAAGAAGCCTGATGAGCTGCAGTCCATGGGGTCACAAAGAGTCAGACACAACTGAGTTACTGAACAAAAGTCTTGAGGAAAACAAGTTTCGAACAAAAAGGGAATAAAGACTCAGAGAGTGAGGTTAATCATAAACTTGAAAGAGACCCCACAAGGTCCTGCTTAGTTACGTTTTTAGGACTTCAAGCCAGGGAGGCAGCATTTCAAGTAACCCTGAGAGAACTGCTCTGACCAGGTGAAGGGAGGAGCCAGGTTATATAAAAGTTCTGCAACAAAAGGTAGGTAGTCTGAACATCAAAATATTTTTAACTAAAGAAAACCAGATATCCCAAAGTTAAGGAATTTAATGCTTTTCTATGGATTAATGACAGAGATGGGCTTACTGAAATCATTCCTTTTATATGCACCTCAGTTATCTGGAAAAGGTCAGTTTTCATTCCAATCCCAAAGAAAGGCAATGACAGAGAATGTTCAAACTACCTCAAAATTGCACTCATCTCACACGGAGAAGGCACTGGCGACCCACTCCAGTACTCTTGCCTGGAAAATCCCATGGACAGAGGAGTCTGGTGGGCTGCAGTCCATGGGGTCACTGAGAGTCAGACATGACTGAGAGACTTCACTTTCCCTTTTCCCTTTCATGCATTGGAGAAGGAAATGGCAACCCACTCCAGTGTTCTTGCCTGGAGAATCCCAGGGATGAGGGAGCCTGGTGGGCTGCCATCTATGGGGTCACACAGAGTCGGACACAACTGACACAACTTAGCAGCAGCAGCAGCACACGGTAGCAAAACAATGCTCAAATTTCTCCAAGTCAGGCTTCAATGGTATATGAAACATGAAATTCCAGATGTTCAAGCTGGATTTAGAAAAGGCAGAGGAACCAGAGATCAAATTGCCGACATCTGCTGGATCATTGAAAAAGCAAGAGAACTCCAGAGAAAACATCTACGTCTGCTTTATTGACTACACCAAAGCCTTTGACTGTGTGGATCACAAGAAACTGTGGAAAATTCTGAAAGAGATGGGAATACCAGACCATCTGACCTGCCTCTTGAGAAATCAGTATGCAGGTCAGGAAGCAAAAGTTAGAACTGGACACAGAAAACCAGACTGGTTCCAAATAGGAAAAGGGGTACTTCAAGGCTGTATACTGTCACCCTGCTTATTTAACTTCTATGCAGAGTGCATCATGAGAAATGCTGGACTGGAAGAAGCACAAGCTGGAATCAAGATTGCCGGGAGAAATATCAATAAGCTCAGATATGCAGATGACACCACCCTTATGGCAGAAAGTGAAGAGGAACTAAAGAGCCTCTTGATGAAAGTGAAAGAGGAGAGTGAAAAAGTTGGCTTAAAGCTCAACATTCAGAAAACGAAGATCATGGCATCCAGTCCCATCACTTCATGGCAAATACATTGGGGAAACAATGGAAACTTTAACAGACTTTACTTTCTTGGGCTCCAAAATCATTGCAGATGGTGGTTGCAGCCATGAAATAAAATGACACTTGCACCTTGGAAGAAAAGCTATGACCAACGTAGATGGCATATTTAAAAGCAGAGACATTACTTTGCCAACAAAGGATTGTCTAGTCAAAGCTATGGTTTTTCCAGTAGTCACATGTGGATGTGAGAGTTGGACTCTAAAGAAAGCTGAGCACTGAAGAATTGATGCTTTTGCATTGTGGTTTTGGAGAAAGTCTTGAGAGTCCTTTGGACTCCAAGGAGATCCACCCGCTCAATCATAAAGGAAATCAGTCCTGAATATTAATTGGAAGGACTGATGCTGAAGTTGAAACTCCAATACTTTGGCCACCTGATGTGAAGAAGTGATTCATTTGAAAACACCCTGATGCTGGGAAAGATTAAAGGTGGGAGAAGAAGGGAACTACAGAGGATGAGATTGTGGGATGGTATCACTGATTCAATGGACATGAGTTTGAGTAAGCTCCAGGATTGGTCATGGACAGAGAAGCCTAGCATACTACAGTCCATGGAGTCGCAGAGATTTGGACATGACTGAGCAACTGAACTGTTCTGAACAGCTATCTGGGGCCAGTTTCCTGTGTTGTCACATCCTCAGGGCTCACTATGGTGTGTCTGAAGTCAGCTGACTACTAGATGGCAAGTAGTCTTTGTTTCTTTCTTGAATTCCCTCAGGGCTCACCAGTTCATATTGGAGGGCTACAATTACTGATGGCATCCTGTGTTTACTGAAATGGCAGGAAATAATCCCTTTCTCAAATATGACTCCTCTTCTAGGTCATAGCTCAGATACCTGAGACTCTAAACTTTGCCCAAATGGCCCAGCTCCCACTAGCAGTGTCTATGTGAGCATCACATTGGATCCCAGTTCCAATTTCATCCTCATGAGAGCAGACTGTAGTCTTAATGGATGTTCTCCTAGGTCAGAAGGTTGACTAAATATTGGCTCTTTGTATGCAATATACTCAGCTTGCGCATCAAGATTCAGATCTCCACAAATGTGCACTTGTGGCCACTGACAGCATGGGATGGAGGTAGGTGAATGCAGAGAAAGAGATTGGCCTTAGGTCTAAGGCAAGGGCATGGTCTTTCTGGACTCCCACAATTCAAGACAGAGGTGTGAAAACTCCAATCATACTAAATTTAAATCTGGTTTTTCCAGTTTCACAAAAGCATCTGGGACAAGGATGGAGGGGGCTTCCCAAGTGGTACTAGTGGTAGGAATCTGCCTGCCAATGCAGGAGACTCAAGAGAGATGGGTTTGATCCATGGGTCAGGAAAATCCCCTGGAGAAGGGCGTGGCAACCCAATCTAGCATTCTTACCTGAAGAATCCCATGGACAGAGGAGCTTGAGTTAAAGAGATGGACACAGCTGAAGCAACTGAGCACACGTGCATACAAGGTAGGAGGATGAAATACTATTATTTAGTGTCTTTTTGCTTGATTAAAAAGTTTGAAATTTTGCATAAATGCATTGATACATGGCCTCCATTAGTTTGTTAGGGCTGACATGACAAAATACGGTAGACTGGGTGACTTAAGCAACAGGAATTCTCACAGTTCTGGAGACTGGAATTGCAAGATCAAAGTGTCAGAGGATTTGGTTTCTTGTGGAGCCTGTCTCCTTGGCTTGCAGATGGCCACCTTCTTGCTGCATCTTCATGTGGTCTTTCTTCAGTGCACATGCATCCCTGGTGTCTCTCTGTGCATCCAAATTTCCTCTTAGTGAAGAATACCAGTGTCAAATTTAAAGGCAGACATTCATTAGAGCCATTAAACAGATTTTATTCTGTAACTACTGACAGTAGAGGAAAGTGCTGAGTTTCACTTTGATTTGTTCAGAGATGTCTGGGTGTTTTAAAGAGAAATGAGAGTATAGGAAGAAAAAGCAGGGATTCAAGTGAAAAATTACAAATGCTTGGTCAATGTAAATGTGATCAGACCAGCTGTATCTATCTGCTAGCTGGCTGTTATTGAAGTCAGGATTCCATCCTTCCACAGAGACTGGAAGACAGCCCGTATCCTTCCTGATAATAGTGTTTCAACGGAATGGCTTTCAGAGTCATGAAAAAGGTACTTCTGAGTTGTGGGAAGTACATGTGCATATTGAAGGGACAGAGGAAGGAGTCACAATTGTAAATGCTCTATGAAAAGGAGGTCAAAGACCTATCTACAGGTGTAGAAAAACTGTATAATCCTCCTGGCAACTTTGAGTCTCACAGGTAGATGTTTTAATAGGGGCTGGGATCATCCTAGGGACATCAGCTCAGTTCAGTTCAGTCACTCAGTTGTGTCTGAATCTTTGGGACCCCATGAATCGCAGCCTCCCTGTCCATCAATCAACTCCTGGAGTTCATTCAGACTCACGTCCAACGAGTCCATGATGCTATCCAGCCATCTCATCCTCAGTCGTCCCCTTCTCCTCCTGCCCCCAATACCTCCCCCCATCACAATCTTTTCCAATGAGTCAATTCTTCACATGAGGTGGCCAAAGTACTGGAGTTTCAGCTTTAGCATCACTCCCTCTGAAGAACACCCAGGACTGATCTCCTTTAGGATGGGTTGGTTGGATCTCCTTGCAGTCCAAGGGACTATCAGGAGTCTTCTCCAACACCACAGTTCAAAAGCATCAATTCTTCAGCACTCAGCTTTCTTCACAGTCCAACTCTCATATCCATACAAGACCACTGGAAAAAACATAGCCTTGACTAGATGGACCTTTGTTGGCGAAGTAATGTCTCTGCTTTTGAATATGTTATCTAGATTGGTCATAACTTTCCTTCCAAGGAGTAAGTGTCTTTTGATTTCATGGCTGCAGTCACCATCTGCAGTGATTTTGGAGCCCCAAAAATATAAAGTCTAACACTCTTTCCCCATCTATTTCCCATGAAGTGATGGGACCAAATGCCATGATCTTAGTTTTCTGAGTGTTGAGCTTTAAGCCAACTTAGTCTCATGCTGATAGGAGCTGTGCTACAGGTTGGTGGTCTCAGTGCAGGGGTTTGGATGGAGTTGTTGTGTACTAGACTTCTGAGGGTCTTATCAGTCAGACTGTATTGAAGCACTTCTTTTAATGTAAACACCTCCAAAATGTTTTTTCTTCATACACACTTGCATTCTGAGCTATTAGGGATTAGGATTGTAGGATCTGAATTTGATGAGAGACTCAATTCAATAAATTAAATTGAATCACTCGTTATATGGCAATCTGTGTGGAGTCTTGTCCTGAGGATGTCAACTCTCAGAACAAGCCCACTTTAGCTCATTGATGTCACTTCCAACAGTGCTTATTGCTAATAATTCCAGAATCTTGTAAATGCATGCAACAAAATTTGTTTTTTTCTCAATGTTTATTCAATTTATTCTTAAGGTGGCTTAATTTTGTTGCTTTTTATCTATATCTTTTCACTTTATAATATTTTATCAATTTGGTCTCCTTTTCTATTTTTTGTCTTGTCAGGTTAGGCTTTTTAAAAAATGTTTCTATGCAGTTTAAGTGGGTCAGAAGCAGTAAAAATAAATTCCTATGTTCAAAATGAAATTTTAGTCCAGAAAACCAAATCCTTTTTAAAAAGGATTGTTTATTTTAGTTTTTAAAATGCCTTACTGCCTGTGAGTTACTTTACTGAGAAAATAATAAACTATAAGAGATAAGCCTAGGGACTTTTCTAAATCTCACATCCCTTAATGCAGATTAGGGCCAGAAAAATATTGTGCTAATGCTTCAGATGTAAAGATTCATGAACGATCTTTGCTCTTAACCTCGCCATGCTGCTGCTACCACTGCTATGTTGCTTCAGTCATGTCTGACTCTGTGCGACCTCATAGACGGCAGCCTACCGGGCTGCTCTGGCCCTGGGATTCTCCAGGCAAGAACGCTGGAGTGGGTTGCCATTTCCTTCTCCAATGCAGGAAAGTGAAAGTGAAGTCGCTCAGTCGTGTCTGACTCTTCATGACCCCATAGACTGCAGCTTACCAGGCTCCTCCGTCCATGGGATTTTCCAGGCAAGAGTACTGGAGTGGGGTGCCATTGCCTTCTCTGAACCTTACCATGAGAACAAGCCAAATGATATACAAAATATATTATATGAATATATAATATAATATGTAAACCAGAATATATATATTTATATATTTTTCATTACAATTCTTTGTAACTTCAGCTTTCTGATGGTCATAAAAGGACTATAATGTTGTAGATCATTCAGCTTTGAGAACTTAAATTGACTCCTTAGACAGGGGATATTACAGTGGCAGTACTTTTTTCTTCTTGTCCCATGAAAGTAGTGTCAGTCAGTGGAAACATAAGCCCTGCAAGTAGCTTTGGGGATTGAATGTGTGGATCCTTAGATTAATGGACATGGGAGAGTTGTTTTCAAGCTGCAGACTGGGAGAATTAGTCAAGAGAGCCCAAGGTTGTAATCTGGGGACTCATACCACCAAAAAAGATAAAGGGCAAGGCAAACTACTTGATTCTAAATTTCTGATTTTTTTTTCCACAATTGCTAGTAAACCTCTAGATGTTTCAAAAAATTTTAGACTTGGGAGTTGACTGGAGGTCCAGTGGTTAAGACAGCACTTCCAATGCACTCAGCACCTGGTTGGGTAACTAAGATCCCATCTACCGCATGGTGTCATTAAAAAGAAAAAAATAATGCCAGAGTTGAACAAGATAACAATCTTGAGGATATGGACAAGCAAACAGAAATTCTAATCTCTACCAACCCCACAAACAAAACTGCATATGTACTTGAATTTCAATCTTTCTTCTCTGTGTGTCACTCTATTATGTTTCATCTGTATTAAAAATAAATTGGGTAATTTGCTTTGTTGCCCGTCCTCATTTCCTTGAGCATTTCATTTCTTAAAACAAATGAAAATATGCTGTGATCATAATGCATGACAATATAACTCAGAAAATAGAAATTGAGCATTTTAATTGCCATTTAAAACCCTTTGATAGTTCATTTCCAAGAATTTTTTGTATTGTCCTACAGATTCATTTCTGTGATACCTAAATGTCATCTTCCATCATCATTTCATTGTCACTTCTAAGATCCCCAGATTCTGAGAACTGAAAATGAAATATTCCTTTACATTCCACAGAATAGACAGCAAAGTTTATATATCACAGCCAGCAATGTCCTATATAAATTTAGTTAATTTACCAACTTATTTTCTCATTTACAAAGAGAAAATGAATAATTTTACCCATATAAATAATTTTTAAAATTATACAAAATAAAATATATTATAAATGAAAGTATTTTGTGTATCTAAGTAAAGGAGGAAAAAAATAAAACCCTAACTGTAAGTACAAACTTTAAATATTCAATTTATTTATAGTTATTTTTATGCCACTTGGAAAAAGGTATGCTGGAAGGGCAGAAACTAAAGTCAGGGAGTTGACGACCTGGAAGAGGAGTCCCTGCAAAGGATTCTAGTGGGGTCATGAAGAGACTTTGTTCTAACATGGGTAACTTGAGTTCTCTTTTTCTCCATATAATATGGATAAATGTATACCATTTAAACTTAAGATTAGTGGCACTGTAAAAAGTAAATTAAAGTGCAATTTTAATATTCACACTAAATGAAATATAAACTGCTTTAGATGGATCCAGGAAGCTGGGCTCAGAGTTTCTCCATTCGTCCTCTCATTTTCCTTCCAACATACAATTAATTCCCCAGATTCTGAAAGAGCTCTTAGAAGTCACATCTCTTTGATCCTTTTCATTTTAAATATTCCATGAACAAAACTTCTCAAGAGCATACTGATTCAAATTGCTTGTTTTCATGATCTGTTTCTTTTCTCTTAGTTCTAACTTTCTGTAACAGACCTAGCATATCAATGTCCTCATTTCTGTTGGGGGAGTGTGTCAATTCCTCGGTTCTGTCTAGTCACAATAAAACTTTGAAGTGGTTGATGGATCAGTGTTATAGCCCTCAGCCAGACCAGTGTTACAGCCCTCAGCCAGACCAGTGTTATCAGTTCAGTTCAGTCACTCAGTCGTGTCCAGCTCTTTGAGACCCCATGAATCGCAGCATGCCAGGCCTCCCTGTCTATCACCAACTCCAGGAGTTCACTCACATTCGCATCCGTCGAGTCAGTGGTGGCATCCAGCCTTCTCATCCTCTGTCATCCCCTTCTTCTCCTGCCCCCAAGCCCTCCCAGCATCACAATCTTTTCCAATGAGTCAACTCTTCGCATGAGGTGGCCAAAGTACTGGAGTTTCAGCTTTAGCATCATTCCTTCCAAAGAAATCCCAGGGCTGATCTCCTTCAGAATGGACTGGTTGGATCTCCTTGTAGTCCAAGGGACTCTCAAGAGTCTTCTCGAACACCACAATTCAAACGCATCAATTCTTCGGTGCTCAGCCTTCTTCACATTCCAACTCTCACATCCATACATGACTACTGGAAAAACCATAACCTTGACTAGACGGACCTTAGTCAGCAAAGTAATATCTCTGCTTTTGAATATGCTATCTAGGTTGGTCATCACTTTTCTTCCAAGGAGTAAGCGTCTTTTAATTTCATGGCTGCAATCACCATCTGCAGTGATTTTGGAGCCCCTCCAAAATGAAGTCTGACACTGTTTCCACTGTTTCCCCATCTATTTCCCATGAAGTGAAGGGACCAGACCAGTGTTATAGTCCTGTGTAATTTCCTTGAACGGACCAGTGTTACAGCCCCATGTTACAGCTTGGTTTTATTTAGAAAGTAAAGGAAAATACATCCTTGAGGCGTGAGGGTGGGCCGGCCCAAAAGGCACAAAGAGAAGAGAAGCCCCCCACTCAATTTTGGCTCCTCATTATATATCTTTTTTCTCCTCCCCTTGGGCCTGCCCTGTGTAAATTGGGCTTGCCAGGAGTGCTGTTTGTTTTACCTGAGGTCCTCACTTTGGTCCTTTGACCTTCCTTTGTTCTGTTTTCGTGGGGTTTTCCCTTCCTTGTCTTTTAACCACCATCATTCTGGACTCCTTTTTCCTATTCTAACTACCAAACATTTCCACTGGTGAAAATTAATAAACAGAAATCTCATTTAAAATGGAGATGGGAGGCCAGAAGGCAGAGCTCTTAGGCCCTACCACTTGAGGTCCATTGCAGACCCAACAGAATGAAATGCCTCTTTGAATTTCCAGCAGGAAAAATGTTACTACTTTACTACCCAGTGAGGGGAAGAAAGAATTTTACCTTGCCCTGCAATAACCCAACCAATGAGAGAATAACAAAACCTAGCCAATGAAAAGCCACTATATTCCAAATTCAGTTTCCTCTAATGAATTCTGTTTATAACAGCAGCTCCCTTCTCCTCTATAAAAGTCCTTTTCCTTTATGCTTGCATATGGTTTGCCATAGATTACATGTCCCAAATTGCAGTTCTCTGCTGTTCCTAAATAAATCCATTTTGCTGGTAGAATACCTGTTGTTCTTATTGTTTTAGAGCAAACATCTGTTTGAATTCTGAATCCTACATTTTCTTTATTTTACTGTGAAGTTATTATGGTATTTCTTTTTGGATAATCTTGATATGAAAATTCCACTAAAAATTTTGGCTCCTTTCTTTCAGTTCAGTCACAGTTCAACTCTGTGACCCCGTGGACTGCAGCACACCAGGCTTCCCTGTCCATCACCAACACCCTGAGTTTACTCAAACTCATGTCCATTGAGTCAGTGATGCCATCCAACCATCTCATCCTCTGTTGTCTCCTTCTCCTCCTGCCTTCAATTTTTCCCAGCATCAGGGTCTTTTCAAATGAGTCAGTTCTTCACATCAGGTGGCCAAAGTATTGGAGTTTCAGCAATAGTCCTTCCAATGAATATTCATGACTGATCCTTTTCTTTCAAGAATCAACCAGTTTTACTGTTGGGAAAAAAAAAATGTTTCTCTAGTCATCCAAGTTCTTCATGTCAATTAAATTGACATGAGACAGCTAACAGAAAAAAAAATTAATTATGTATACATAAATGTGCCATAAAATATGAGGTCGAAAGGATAGTTAGTCAATTATGGTTTACTTGATAACCTGAGCTAAGGAGAAAGGGATAGTGAGCTAGGACATTACAGAGAAGAAGGAAAATTCATGGGGATGTAGAAAGAGCAAATATTTGATAAGCAAAATATTTCTAGGGCATACGGAAACAGTGAGACAGAGAGGAATTTAAACAAACAGAACACACTAGCTGTCTTTCTGTCTACCACATCTAGGTTTTTGGGCAGTTAGAGGGAAGATTAAAGGTGCTTCCTGAGTTTTGGGGGCTCAGTCTTTTGTTTTCGGTTCCAAATAATTCTCTCTTCATGCAAAACGGCATATGTTGAAGTGGCCTGCCCATCATTATCTTGCCACTCATCTATTTGAAAATCTTCAGTAGACACCACTGTGTGTGAGGATCCAATACAGACACCTAATTAGGGTATAAGATATAAATCTATCTTCAAAATTTATTTTTAAGCTTATTGTCAAAAACAGCCTGATATAAATTATTCCATTATAGATACACATGCTTCATAACTGCATCTAATTCTGCCACTCCATGTAAAATATCTCACTCCTATTTTTTTACTTATGCAAATCGAAGATTACTTTCTAACCAAGATTTTTTTTTTTTTTAATGCTTTGAGCATAGGCTCACTCAAACTAACTGAGTAACAAATAAAAGGTTAATTGTTGATGCAAAGTGATTTCACCAAAACAGAGAAGCAGGAAAAAGCTACAATCAAATACATGCATGTGAACTGAAAAGTCAGAAACCTATGCCTGTTTCTCTCTTTTCATTTCCCCCTTTTCTGCTTCTCCCTAGGCACTGTCAACTGAAAAAAAATATGTATACAGTGTAAATGTTGAGAGTCTTATTTTATTTGGTTGACAAAGCCGAAGACTTAAACCCTGAGACATAGTGTCTCAGATAGCTCTGAAAGACTGCTCCAAACAAGGGAAGAGCAGGATCCAAAGGAGTTTTGGAAACAAAGACTAGGTAGTCAGGACATCAAAAGATTATTGTTGGTTAAAGAAAACCATACTTCTCAAGTTTATGAATTTAGGGCATTTCTATGTATGGGAAGATGCAAGTCTGGACTCACTGAAATCATTCCTTTTGTATGCACCTTAACTCTCCAGGACCAGTATCCTGTGTCTTCTCATCCTGAATTTCCTCAGGGTACAATGTCAAGGCAGGAGGTGGGTGAGGCAGGAATGGGGATTGAGGGGTGGGAGGTAGGAAGGTGGGAGGTAGAGGTGAGAGGTTTAGGGGGTGCTGGCCGCGAAGTCTGATGGTTTGATGGCAGTCAGTCTGCTTCCATCCTGAGTTCCCTCTGGACTAACCATCAGGTGTGGCTGTAATAGCTAAACAAAGTGCAGCATCCTTTGTTCACTAATAGGCCAGGTGACAGTCTGTAGCATCAGTTCAAATCTTCTCTTTCTGCTGACAAAATCTCTCTTTTTACTCATTTACACACAACCCAATATGACAATAAGAGTCAACTTTACAGGTTGAGTCTTCCCTTGAGCCAACATCAGTTTCGACGTGTTTTAGGTATTCTTTCTTTAAAGGACCACTATATGTCTTCTAGATTTTCCTTGATAGCTCAGTTGGTAAATAATCCACCTGCAATGCAGGAGACCCTGGTTTGATTCCTGGACCAAGAGGATCCACTGAAGAAGGAATAGGCTACCCACTCCAGTATTCTTGGGCTTCCCTTGTGGCTCAGCTGGTAAAGAATCCGCCTGCAATACAGGAGACCTAGGTTTGATCCCTGGGTTGGGAAGATCCCCTGGAGAAGGGAAAGGTAGCCCACTCCAGTATTCTGACCTGGAGAATTCCACGAACTGTATAGTCCATGGAATCGCAAAGAGTTGGACACAACTGAGCGACTTTCAGTTTCACACATATTCTAGCTTCTACAGAGTCATGCATTTATCCTTGGAAGGGCCAGTCTTGGCCTCTAAACCATTTTTCCAAACCAACAAATTTCAGCCAACTTCTGGAATCACTTCAGAATAAACTATTTGAATTGAGAATAGGAAATTTGTTTATGAACCATAGCTTAGATGCAACAGCCAAGATTCTCTCTATTCTATGGGTTAGTGGAAAATGATGCTGACTGAGCAGGACCCTGTGGGCTTTCCAAGCACAAAGGCCTTTCTGTGTCCCTCATTTCTTTGATTATAGGAAATAGCCTTCATCCAGCCTCTATTACGGGACATATTCAAACCATTGCTAATTATGGAAGGAAGGAAATGCAAAACAAGGGAAAAACAAAGAATCAAAAGAATCCTTAGTGCGGCCTTGGGGCAAAGTCTTAGTTCCCCATCAAATAATACACACAACAATATCTTTGAGCTATTTTGCAGATGACAAATCCCCTCAAGGTGTCAAAAGTTAATGATTAAAAATGATATGCTTCCGATAAGCTCAGACCAGTTGGAACCTGAAGGTCCATGATGCTAACTCCTGCTTAACTCACCACCAACCCATCAGAAGAGTGCAGGTCTGTCACTGCCTTGATGTTTATCACCTCCCTGACAATTAGATCTCTCCACAGGTAGGAGACTATCAGCTATTAGTAGGAGTCCAATTACAGAATGTGGTCCACTGGAGAAGGGAATGGCAAACCACTTCAATATTCTTGCCTTAAGAACCCCATGAACGGTATGAAAAGGCAAAATGATAAGATACTGAAAGAGGAACTCCCCAGGTCAGTAGGTGCTCAATATGCTACTGGAAGTCAGTGGAGAAATAACTCCAGAAAGAATGAAGGGAAGGAGCCAAAGCAAAAACAATACTCAGCTGTGGATGTAACTGGTGATAGAAGCAAGGTCCAATGCTGTAAAGAGCAATATTGCATAGGAACCTGGAATGTCAGGTCCATGAATCAAGGCAAATTAGAAGTGGTCAAACAAGAGATGGCAAAGGTGAACGTTGACATTCTAAGAATCAGCAAACTAAAATAGACTGAAATGGGTGAATTTAACTCAGATGACCATTATATCTAATACTGCGGGCAGGAATCCCTCAGAAGAAATGGAGTAGCCATCATGGTCAACAAAAGAGTCTGAAATGCAGTACTTGGATGTAATCTCAAAAACAACAGAATGATCTCTGTCTCCAAGGCAAACCATTCAATATCATGGTAATCCAAGTCTATGCCTCAACCAGCAACGCTGAAGAAGCTGAAGTTCAACGGTTCTATGAAGACCTACAAGACCTTTTAGAACTAACACCCCCAAAAGATGTCCTTTTCATTATATGGGACTGGAATGCCAAAGTAGGAAGTCAAGAAACACCTGGAGTAAAGGGCAAATTTGACCTTGGAATGTGGAATGAAGCAGGGCAAAGACTAATAGAGTTTTGTCAAGATAATGCACTGGTCACAGCAAACATCCTCTTCCAACAACACAAGAGAAGACTCTACACACGGACATCACCAGATGGTCAACACCGAAATCAGATTGATTATATTCTTTACAGCCAAAGATGGAGGAGCTCTATACAGTCAACAAAAACAAGACCAGGAGCTGACTGTGGCTCAGATCATGAACTCATTGCCAAATTCAGACTCAAATTGAAGAAAGTAGGGAAAACTGCTAGACCATTCAGGTATGACCTAAATCAAATCCCTTATGATTATACAGTGGAAGTGACAAATAGATTTAAGGGCCTACATCTGATAGATAGAGTCCTGATGAACTATGGAATGAGGTTCGTGACATTGTACAGGAGACAGGGATCAAGACCATCCCCATGGAAAAGAAATGCAAAAAAGCAAAATGGCTGTCTGGGGAGGCCTTACAAATAGCTGTGAAAAGAAGAGAAGTGAAAAGCCAAGGAGAAAAGGAAAGATATAAGCATCTGAATGCAGAGTTCCAAAGAATAGCAAGAAGAGATAAGAAAGCCTTCTTCAGCGATCACTGCAAAGAAATAGAGGAAAAGAGCAGAATGGGAAAGTCTAGAGATCTCTTCAAGAAACTTAGTGATACCAAGTAAATGTTTCATGCAAAGATGGACTCGATAAAGGACAGAAATGGTATGATAGAAGCAGAAGCAGAAGATATTCAGAAGAGGTGGCAAGAATACACAGAAGAACTGCACAAAAAAGATCTTCATGACCAAGATAATCATGATGGTATGATCACTCATCTAGAGCTAGACATCCTGGAATGTGAAGTCAAGTGGGCCTTAGAAAGCATCACTATGAACAAAGATAGTGGAGGTGATGGAATTCCAGTGGAGCTCTTTCAAATCCTGAAAGATGGTGCTGTCAAAGTGCTGCACTCAATATGCAAGCAAATTTGGAACTCATTAGTGACCACAGGACTGGAAAAGGTCACTTTTCATTCCAATCCCAAAGAAAGGCAATGCCAAAGAATGCTCATACTACTGCACAATTGCACTCATCTCACATGCTAGTAAACTAATGCTCAAAATTCTCCAAGCCAGGCTTCAGCAATATGTGAACCATGAACTTCCTGATGTTCAAGCCGGTTTTAGAAAAGGCAGAGGAACCAGAGATCAAATTGCCAACATCCACTGGATCATGGAAAAAACAAGAGAGTTCCAGAAAAACATCTATCTGCTTTATTGACTATGTCAAAGCCTTTGACTGTGTGAATCACAATAAACTGTGGAAAATTCTGAGAGAGATGAGAATACCAGACCACCTGACCTGCCTCTTGAGAAATCTGTATGCAGGTCAGGAAGCAACAGTTACAACTGGACATGGAACAACAGACTGGTTCCAAATAAGAAAAGGAGTACGTCAAGGCTGTATATTGTCACCCTGCTTATTTGACTTCTATGCAGAATACATCATGAGAAATGCTGGACTGGAAGAAGCACAAGCTGGAATCAAGATTGCCAGGAGAAATATCAGTAACCTCAGATATGCAGATGACACCACCCATATGGCAGAAAGTGAAGAGGAACTAAAAAGCCTCTTGATGAAAGTGCAAGAGGAGAGTGACAAAGTTGGCTTAAAGCTCAACATTCAGAAAACGAAGATCATGGCATCCAGTCCCATCACTTCATGGCAAATAGATGGGGAAACAGTGGAAACAGTGTCAGACTTTATTTTGGGGGGCTCCAAAATCACTGCAGATGGTGACTGCAGCCATGAAATTAAAAGACGCTTACTCCTTGGAAGAAAAGTTTTATGACCAACCTAGATAGGATATTCAAAAGCAGAGACATTACTTTGCCGACTAAGGTCCGTCTAGTCAAGGCTATGTTTTTTCCAGTGGTCATGTACGGATGTGAGAGTTGAAATGTGAAGAAGACTGAACACCGAGGAATTGTTTGGTTTGAACTGTGGTGTTGGAGAAGACTCTTGAGAGTCCCTTAGACTGCAAGGACATCCAACCAGTCCCTTCTAAAGGAGATCAACCCTGGGATTTCTTTGGAAGGAATGATGCTAAATCTGAAGCTCCAGTACTTTGGCCACCTCATGTGAAGAGTTGACTCATTGGAAAAGACTCTGATGCTGGGAGGGATTGAGGGCAGGAGGAAAAGGGGACGACAGAGGATGAGAAGGCTGGATGGCATCACTGACTCGATGGACGTGAATTTGAGTGAACTCCTGGAGTTGGTGATGGACAGGGAGGCCTGGCGTGCTGAGATTCATGGGGTAGCAAAGAGTCAGACACGACTGAGCAACTGAACTGAATGGAATAATAGTAGGAGTCTAATAGACTATTAGATTTATTTTCCAGGTAGGAGATCACAGTTTTTGAGAAACACATAGCTTACTGTGTTTCCTCTTTGCCTGGCAAAGAAATAGTCACTGTTTCTTTCTCCTCCATGATGATTTTTTTTTTTTAAGCACTTTTGCAGAGAGAGCCACGATTTTAGTATCCAATTTATTCAGACAGAATGAGAAATTTAGTATGGAAGCAACAGAGGAATTTTGTCATATACATAATCAGTGACTTTTAAAGTTTATTTATTAGCCTTAGGAGAAACTGTAACTGATAAACCTTCTCCTTACTATGTGAATGTGTTCTCAGTCTCTTCAGTCATGTCTGACTCTTTGTGACCCTGTAGACTGTAGCCTGCCAGATTACTCTGTCCATAGGATTTTCCAGGCAAGAATACTTGAGGGGTGGCTATGCCCTGATCCAGGGGATCTCCCCAACCCAGGGATTGAACCTCCATCTCTTATGTCTCTTGCATTGTCAAACAGGTTCTTTACCACTAGCAGCAGCTGGGAAGCCCCTCTCCTTATTATATAGTCTATTTAAATAATTTCTCTTTAGATGTTTGACAAAACACAAGAAGTAACTTTAGAATTTGGTATAGGTAAACAAGATAATTTTAGACCTTGGGCATATAATTTTTAAAAATAACAAAAAACCATGGTTTTATTACAACTGTGTATATTTGCCTAAGAATTCTATAGAACTAACAGAAGCAACAGAAGAACTATACAAAAAAGATCTTCACGACACAGATAATCACGATGGTGTGATCACTCACATAGAGCCAGACATCCTGGAATGTGAAGTTAAGTGGGCCTTAGAAAGCATCACTACGAACAAAGCTAGTGGAGGTGATAGAATTCCGGTTGAGCTATTGCAAATCTCAAAATATGATGTTGTGAAAGAGCTGCACTCAATATGCCAGCAAATTTGGAAAATTCAGCAGTGGCCACAGGACTGGAAAAAGTCAGTTTTCATTCCAATTCCTAAGAAAAGCAATGCCAAAGAATGATCAAACTACCATAATATTTCACTCATCTTACAAGCTAGTCAAGTAATGCTCAAAATTCTCAAGCCAGGCTTCAGCAACACATGAACCGTGAACTTCCAAATGTTCAAGCTGGTTTTAGAAAATATAGAGGCACCAGAGACCAAATTGCCAACATCTGCTGGATCATGGAAAAAGCAAGAGAGTTCCAGAAAAACATATATTTCTGCTTTATTGACTACACCAAAGCCTTTGACTGTGTAGATCACTATAAACTGTGGAAAATTCTGAAAGAAATGGGAATATCAGACCACCTGACCTGCCTCTTGAGAAACCTATATGCAGGTCAGGAAGCAACAGTTAGAACTGGACATGGAACAGCAGACTGGTTCTAAATAGGAAAAGGAGTATATCAAGGCTATATATTGTCACCCTGCCTATTTAACTTCTGTGCAGAGTACATCATGAGAAACGCTGGGCTGGAAGATGCACATGCTGGAATCAAGATTGCCAGGACAAATATCAATAACCCCAGATATGCAGATGACGCCACCCTTATGGCAGAAAGTGAAGAGGAACTAAAAAGCCTCCTGATGAAAGTGAAAGAGGAGAGTGAAAATGTTGGCTTAAAGCTCAACATTCAGAAAATGAAGATCATGGCATCTGGTCCCATTATTCATGGCAAATAGATGGGAAACAGTGGAAACAGTGGTTGACTTTATTTTCTTGGGCTCCAAAACCAATCCTTGGAAGTGATTGTAGCCATGAAATTAAAAGATGCTTACTCCTTGGAAGAAAAGTTATGACCAACTTAGACAGCATATTCAAAAGCAGAGATATTACTTTGTCAACAAAGGTCCGTCTAGTCAAGGCTATGGTTTTTCCAGTAGTCATGTATCAATGTGAGAGTTGGACTGTGAGGAAAGCTGAGCGCCAAAGAACTGATGCTTTTGAACTGTGGTGTTGGAGAAGATTCTTAAGAGTCCCTTGAACTGCAAGGATGTCCAACCAGTGCATCCTAAAGGAGATCAGTCCTGGGTGTTCATTAGAAGTACTGATATTGAAGCTGAAACTACAATACTTTGGCCACTTGATGTAAATAACTGACTCATTTGAAAAGACCCTGATGCTGGGAAAGATTGAGGGTAGGAGGAGAAGGGGATGACAGAGGATGAAGTGGTTAGATGGCATCATTGACTCAATAGGAATGTGTTTGGGTGAACTCCGGGAGTTGGTGATGGACGGGGAGGCCTGGCATGCTGAGGTTCATGTGGTTGCAGAGTCAGACATGACTGAGAGACTGAACTGAACTGAGCTGTATAGCATATACCAGAGAAAATTCTCAAACTTACAGAAATTAATTGGAAATCTCCAGTATATAAATGAAGTATCATACATTTTATTCCATGATCAGATAACCAAGATGCAAAGATAGTTTCCTAATCTCTGAAGTAATATACAAACAGTGGCTTCATAGGTTTGCAATAATTGACATGGCAGGGAGCATTCAGTTCAGTCACTCAGTCATGTCTGACTCTTTGTGACCCCACGAACTGCAATAAACAGTAGAGAGTATCCATCACCAATTCCCAGAGTTTACTCAAACTCATATCCATTGAGTTGGTAATGCCATCCAACCATCTCGTCCTCTGTCGTCCCCTTCTCCTCCTGCCTTAAATCTTTCCCAACCTCAGGGTCTTTTCAAATGAGTCAGTTCTTCCCATTAGGTGGCCAGACTATTGGAGTTTCAGCTTCAACATCAGTCCTTCCAATGGAACACCCATGACTAATCTCCTTTAGGATTGACTAGTTGGATATCCTTGCAGTCCAAGGGACTCTCAAGAGTCTTCTCCAACACCACAGTTCAAAAGCATCAGTTCTTCGGCGCTCAGCTTTCTTTATAGTCCAACTCTCTCATTGATACATGACTGCTGGAAAAACCATAGCCTTGACTAGATGGACCTTTGTTGACAAAGTAATGTCTCTGCTTTTGAATATGCTGTCTAAGTTGGTCATAACTTTTCTTCCAAGGAGTAAGCGTCTTTTAATTTCATGGCTCAATTAACATCTGCAGTAATTTTGGAGCCCCAAAACATAGTCTGACACTGTTTCTACTGTTTCCCCATCTATTTCCCATGAAGTGATGGGGCCAGCTGCAATGATCTTTGTTTTCTGAATGTTGAGCTTTAAGCCAACTTTTTCACTCTCCTCTTTCACTTTCATCAAGAGGCTTTATAGCTTCTCTTCACTTTCTGCCATAAGGGTGGAGTCATCTGCATATCTGAGATTTTTGATATTTGTCTTGGCAATCTTAATTCCAGCTTGTGCTTCTTCCAGCCCAGCGTTTCTCATGATGTACTCTGAACAGAAGTTAAATAAACAGGGTGACAATATATAGCCTTGATATACTCCTTTTCCTATTTGGAACCAGTCTGCTGTTCCATGTCCAGTTCTAACTGTTGCCTCCTGACCTGCATATAGGTTTCTCAAGAGGCAGGTCAGGTGGTCTGGTATTCCCATCTCTTTCAGAATTTTCAACAGTTTATTGTGATCCACACAGTCAAAGGCTTTGGCATAGTCAATAAAGCAGAAATAGATGTTTTTCTGCAACTCTCTTGCATTTTCCCATGATCCAGTGGATGTTGGCAGTTTGATCTCTGGTTCGTCTGCCTTTTCTAAAACCAGCTTGAACATCTGGAAATCCACAATTCACGTATTGCTGAAGCCTGGCTTGGAGAATTTTGAGCATGCTTTTGAACTGTGGTGTTGGAGAAGACTCTTGAGAGTCCCTTGGACTGCAAGGAGATCCAACCAGTCCATTCTGAAGGAGATCAGCCCTGGGATTTCTTTGGAAGGAATGATGCTAAATCTGAAACTCAGTACTTTGGCCACCTCATGCGAAGAGTTGACTCACTGGAAAAGGCTCTGATGCTGGGAGGAATGGGGGCAGGAGGAGAAGGGGACGACAGAGGATGAGATGGCTGGATGGCATCACTGACTCGATGGATGTGAATTTGAGTGATCTCCTGGAGTTGGTGATGGACAGGGAGGCCTGGCATGCTGCGATTCATGGGGTCTCAAAGAGTCGGACACGACTGAGCGACTGAACTGAACTGAACTGACTAGTGTGTGAAACGAGTGCAATTATGCTGTAGTATGAACATTATTTTCTTTACTTTTTTTAGGGATTGGAATGAAAACTCATCTTTTCCAGTCCTGTGGCCACTGCTGAGTTTTCCAAATTTGCTGGCATATTGAGTGCAGCACTTTCACAGCATCATCTTTCAGGATTTGAAATAGCTCAACTGGAATTCCATCACCTCCACTAGCTTTGTTCATAGTGATGCTTTCTAAGGCCCACTTGACTTCACATTCCAGAGCGTTAGAGACAATTAAATATATTTTATCTATTTTATCTGAATGCTACAATTAATTTTTTTCTTACTTGTATGTGTATGTCTCTATAGCAATAGCATCTGCTTTTTACTCATTTTTCCATCATACCCCTAGTATGCACCAAATATGGATTATCTGATTCTAGGCTGACATGCTTTTGAAGAGAATACAGCTCACAAAGTAATGCCTTTGGCTATATATATAGAACAGAAATTTTCTGACAAAAGAATATCAAGGTATTTCTTTCACAAATGTTAATATCAGTTTACCCTAACAAAACCTGTAAATGGCTCCCTGAGGGAATACTTGCCCTTAACTTATGTGTTTCCTGAAAGAGAATAGGAGAAAAAATGGCCCTGTTAAGCAACAAGTACAAAATATGCACTCTGTTAATTCTTTCTGCTTGCTAGGTTTAAAAAAAAAGCTGACCTAAGGAGCATAGACCTACCAATAGGAAACTATTAATCTATATTATGGTCTGAATTTTTGCATTGCATCAAATTCATATGTTGAAATCTTAACCCCTAGGATAATGATATTAGGAGATGAGAGTCATTGTGAGATGTTTGGATCATGGGGGTGAAGTCCTCAAGATTTCCAATGATGCCCTTATAAAAGAGACCCAAAGACCTAGCTGTGGAGAAGGGCATGGCAACCCACTCCAGTATTCTGGACTGGAGAATCCCATGGACAGAAGAGCCTGGTGGGCTACAGTCTATGGGGTCACAAAAAGTCAGACATGACTGAAGAGACTTAGCACACATGCAAAGACCTAGCTTGATGCTTTTGCCTAGCGAAGTTACAAGGAAAAGATAGCACTGTGAGGAAGAATGGTCACATGACACTTAATATGCTGGTGCCATGATCTTGGATTTTGTATAACTGTGAGGAATAAATATTTATGAGTAAATACCCACTTTATAGTATTTTTGTTATAGCACCTCAAATGGACTAAAGCAACGTGGGGTTTTTGATAATTTGAATTTGATGTGCTAAGTACTGCTCTTAAATTGTTGATGGTGATAACTTTTAAATAGTGACAGTAAGTTCTATGAACTTAAAATAGGAGTATTTGTCATTTAATACTTTTTAATATATTAAATTAATCAAGACAAAGGAAAATTAAGAAGGCATTTACTTTATACAATTATTTTCAAACCCTACTTCACAAGTATGATAGAACTTATATTTAAAAAGACATCCTTTGAGCAGTCTACATCCTCATTATAAATGGCCTTTATCTAAGGGCAGCACATTTTCTATTCCTCAGCCTTCTTGTTCAGATGAAGAATAGGTATTATTCTTTTACTTAATGTCTATTTTCAGTTTGCAAAATAGTTGTGGATGTGGATATCAATTAAAACCCACAATATCCTATTTCTCCATCTCTTTTGAGGTTCAGCAATTGCTAAATCAAGTTGGGAAGGCAGTAGGAATTGAGAGAAATCACCATCTCCTCTGAAACTCCATATAGTTGGCTTGTATGCCTGGCATTTTTATTCTGATAGAAAAATCTTGTAAGTCTGCCCTTTATCTTTACTAGTATTAAAGACTATCAGAGTTGAATAGTGATTAAGGTGGTAAAAGCAAATATCATTCAAAACTATTGTAATAGGAGAAAAGAGGCCTCAATATAGAACTGGGCTCAGTTCCAAATGCAACATGAGCAAGAGAGAATGTATATCCAAGGTTTAGGGTAGAAGTCAATGGCTGGAGAATTACTAAGAATAAATATAAGAGTTTGAGGGGAATTTTGGCTAATTCAACCTAACAGGATTGTTTTTAAGGCAGATCAGGGTGATCAAATACTAAATTGTCACACCTCAAATAGGACTCAAACACAATTTTGCCTCAGATAGGACTTGAACCCATACTCTCTGGCTTAGGGGGGACTCAAATTCATATTCTCCCAGCTGCAACCACACTCCTAGTCTCAGGACATCATGAAGCTCAGGTTTTTTATGTCTAGCACTGACGGAATTCAGCAAGAGGCAAAGTGATTGGAAAGAAGTAGGCTTATTAATATCCTTCGTAAAGATTTTGCAGAAAAATTGGGTGTGAGAGGATGGTCATGTCCCAGATCTTGAGAGAGTTCCTGAGATGGGCCACTGAGTGAGGGTCTTGGCTTCACACTAGGAAGAACTCAAGAGCGACCCATAGTAAAGTGAAGGCAAAGATGCACGATCTGTGGGCTGAATTTGATCTATCTCAAAAGGCAAGAGCATCCTTGGGAGAAATGTACTCCACAGACAGAATGTGGGCCATCTCAGAAGATGAAAGTTGCCCTGAAATATGGAGTGGTTAGTTTTCATGGGCTGGGTAATTTCATAGGTTAATGAGTGGGAAGATTATTCCAACTATTTCAGGAAAAGGCTTGGGATGATTTCCAGGCATTGAGCCACTGCCCTTTTTTTGGCCTTTTATGGTTAAGCTTGGGACTGTTATGGCTCCTGTGGATGTACCATTTAGCTAATGAATTGATTGTACAATGAGCATATATTAAGACTCAAGGTCTACTGGATGTCAAATCTCCTGCCATCTTGGGCCTAGTTGATTTTAACCCATTTATGCTGTATACTTAACAAATCTATCATTCTTTTAAAGGCTGCTCTCTTTCCCCTTCCCTCCTACCTCAACACTGCCTAGGTAATGGTGAATGTTAGGGATCTCAATTACATATTGAGGGTGATCAGATATGGAGGATGAGGAAATTCTAGCTAAAATGAATAACAGTAGTTTTCCAAAATTGAATAATGCAGAAATGAACACAGAAATCTATAACTTGAAGCCCAGCTGAAAAAGAGTTTAAGAGAGCCTTAGTAGATTAGTTTGATCGAAAAGATAACCTATCTTTGGCACTAGGAATTAGAGTTCTTGGGCTTCCTATGAAAAGCTAGGGCACCTCCTAGAGATTCAGGGATTGTGTTATGCTTAGGAGACATAAAGATATATGAAGTATAGGTCTATCTCAGTGAACATAGGGCTTTAGTATCTAATTACAGTTCAAAAGAAACTTATCATCTCTTTATGAAGATAATAATCCATCAAACAGTTAAAAAAATATCCAATAGCCTCTGCCCAGCATAAATGGAATTACCGATATGGGGAATTAGAAACAGGTGACCCTTGTCACTTCCACAGACTATGAAATGTGTAAATAAGAAGCTAAAAATGGACATTTCAGCCTCCACGAATAAATGGATGGAAATAGTTGCACTGGTATTTTTGTTCTAAAATTATTATGACATTGAATTTTGTATCCCTTACTTTGATAAATCTTAAAAGACAGTAATCATTTCTCTTGCTCTCAACAGTTTCTGTAAATTACCCAATGTGTTTCACCCGAGGTCCAGCATATGTCACTCCCACAGACAGATTGCAGACATGGCAGCCGCAGGCACAGAGCTCTGCTGCACCAAATCAGCTCCTAATGAGAAGAGGCCAACTCTCTCCAATGAGTCAGACCTAGAATCACAAGCTGAAACCAGCACTGGAAGTTAATCTTAGAGTCATTAACTCTTCTACTTAGAGTTAAAGGATTTCTGTTAAAGTGACTTCACAGACATGTTATGAAATCATTTAACCAGTTTCAATTTATACTCTAGTGGAAGACTTGCTTCCAAGAGACTTTCTCCCCTAATTTATTTATGTTCCTCTTTATTCTGAATTAGCCATCTATCAAGAGCACCCATCAAAAGAGTAGAAAAATATAAAGAACCCCATCAAAAAAAAAATTTCTCTAGCAAGTGAGTGGGAGCTATGATATTAGGAGCTCTGTTTAGGGAAGGAAATGCATTCCAAGCTGTGGATACCATTTTTATTGTCAATCTTCCAACCCTAAAGATTAGCAGATTGAGGATGAAGTGTTTCCGGAGCCTGTCTAGTCACTCCCTGAGAAGTCCCACTGCCCTTTCACATGAGATGGTTAGTGTGCAACAGTGGTCTAGCAGGAATAAACTTAACATGAAACCTGCCACCACTTGGAAAACACACTGCTGCTTGGACTTGCTGGTAATAAGGATAGTTTATTGTGGAATAAACTGAGATTAATATATGAATTATTACATATGATGATTTTTAAAAAACTTACAGTTCTTTACAGAGATGGAATAAGCATTTGTCTAGATTATATGATTTAAATGGCCCTGGCTATCTTGCTTATCCAAATCCTCATTTTGCCTCTCTTCCCCAATGAAACTGTCATAATTCACCTTGCACACTTTTCCTTATGAGTCCCATAATTTTCTTGGTCAAATTTCAGCCTTTTCCATGTTTGGCCACAAGCAGATTAACTATATTAACATGAAGATCAAAAATGACTCAAATCCAGTGGCATTTATTGAGTAGCACTTATGTGCCCTACAAATAAAGCAGGAAATCTGTTGGGCAAGATTAGTACCCTCAGTTAATAATCTAGTTGGAACAGCACTAACATAAAATTGGCATACAGTCTGTAGTTTATGGGCTTCCCAGGTGGCTCAGTGGGTAAAGACCCTGCCTGCAATGCAGGAGATACCAGATATATGGGTTCAATTCCTGGGTTGGGAAGATCCCCTGGAGGAGGGGCATGGAAACCCTCTCTAGTATTCTTGCCTGGAGAATCCCATGGACAGAGGAGCCTGGCAGGCCACAGTCGACAGGTCACAAAGGGTTGGACATGACTGAAGCGACTGAGCTGAGCACAGCACAGCGTTACAGTTTATATACAGTGATAGGAGGCACTGGATACAGATTTCTGTAATCCATGAGTTAACAAATGAGAACCACCAATGGAAATTGCTGCTTAATGAGGGAATCAATTAATTGTAATGGACCACCTCCTGGACCTGTTACTACCTTAATGTAAACTAACTGAAGATGAATATTTACAAAATTATTCTTTGCTTTATGGAAGACTTTTCTCACTTACTCATTTTCTTTGTTATATTCAATTTGTAAAAAAAAAAAAAAAATAGATCAAAACAAAAAAGAATTTTAGGAACACTTTTCTGAGGCAAAGGAATGTCAACGTGCCTTTATTTCATTTAAATTTCAAAGCTGAATCAACTCTCTAAAACCTTATTCTAAGCTTCCTTGGGCAGTTGTTATATGCATTTTCAGGTCATTTTTAGTTCTTACAAAGCCTGGCTTGATGTAGCACAGGTAGCATCCAGAAGGCCAGTGGTCATCTGCATAAAGGAGCTTTCATAGTTTGAGGAGCATTTACACAAGACAAGTAAGACAATCATCCCACAGAGGAAGGGGGAGAGAGCAGTATGGTGAATTTTCAGTGAAACTTGATTTTTCTTTCCACTACTGATTGGAGAAATGCTGATAGTAGTACCATTTACTATTACTTAAAACTTAGATGGCTTAATTTCTGGTTATGATTGTGACCTAATTACTCCCCTTCAAAAACAAACAAACAAAAAAAAAAGCAGTAAATTTGATAGTATTATACTCATTTTTTTCCTTGTGGCTCAGATGGTAAAGAATCCACCTGCAATGCTGGAGACCTGGGTTCAATCCTTGGGTTGGGAAGATCCCCTGGAAGAGGGCATGGCAACCTACTCCAGTATTCTTGCCTAGAGAATCTGCATAGATTGAGGAGCCTGGAGGGCTACAGCCCATGGGATTACAAAAAATCAGACATGACTAAGAAACTAAGCACAGCACAGCACATCCTAACTTTATAAGAGGAAAAAATGGTATTATAGCTGACTAATTAAGAAATAGTTTTGATGCCTGGATAATTTAACTTCCAAGTGACAACTGTTTCTATCCTAGTTCCCATTTTAAATGAAAAACAACAATAAGATGATTTTTCTTTTAAATTGGGTACCTTCTGTCCTCCTTGTTTTTTATGATTATTGCTCCCTACAGCCCCTTTTGTGGACAATGGTGAGTGCTCCAAAACATTATGGTTAGTCCACTGCATATGAACCTTCAAGTTGTTCACGTTCAACAATACTAAACTGCTTTCCATCACTGTCAAGTGTGAGTGAAATTGCAGCTTGACCTCCATCTCCTGTTGTTGATCCTTCAGCTCTACCATCTTTGACCTCCACTTTCTCCTCTAGTCAGTAACTCTTCTTTCCTGTTTACTCAATACCAGCCCCTGTGTGCCAGCTGTTGCACTGTACCACTCTATTTTTAAGGTACTATACTGTAAGATGAAAAATATTTTCTTTATTTTTGTGTTTGTTTTTAATGTATTATTTATGTGAAAAATATTATATGCTTTTCACAGTTCAGTACTATATGTGTTAGTTGGGTACCTAGGCTAACTTTGTTGAACTTACAGCTGAACTTATAAATGCTCTATTGGAAGGGAAATCATTCATATGTTGGGGATTTAGTGTACATATAGGGAGAAAACCTCCAGCCTGCCACAATATTTACATGTGTATTGCCCATTTCTTAAATGGAAGTTTCTTTTGTCCAAGTAGAATAAATAAGAATTGTGTTAAGGTGTCAAATAGAATAAAGTTTTTCTCTAAACAGCAAATTATTACCCTCTAGTATTTTTTCCTTGTCATGTTATTCACAGGAAGAAAAGTACTCTTGTCTTTTTGAGTTGTACAACTTGGGGGAAATTTATAGGGGGAAGAAATTACCCCAGAGACAATGAGAAATCCCATGAGAGCCTCTAAGGGAAGTTAGGAGGGCAAGTGGGAAATGATTCTGAGTAGTGTCAATAGCTCACCATCCTCTCCTGACCATGGAGGATTGCAAAATATTCTATTCATTCTCCAATGAACTTCTGTTCAAGCCTTTGTCTACAACGGTGCATGCAGACCCTCTGGGGTGGGCCATTTACTTCTATACAAGAATCAGAATTGTGGTAAAACTTGCTTTGGAGGTTAAGAGCCTAGGAACTATATCCCAATTAAAAAATAAAATAAAGAGAGCCTATGCGTGTGTGCTCAGTCATGTCTGACTCTTTGCGACCCTATGGACTATAGCTCGTCAGGCTCCTCTGTCCATTGGATTCTCCAGGCAAGAATACCGGAGTGGGTTGCCATGCCCTTCTCCAGGGGATCTTCCTGACATAGGGATCAAACCACATCTCCTGTGGCTTCTGCATTACAGGCAGATTCTTTACCACTGAGCCACAGGGGAAGACCCAGAAAGAGTCTATAGACTTAAAGTAAATATATATTAATACCTTCCTCTTATTTATCAGCTGTCATTCATTCAATTAAAAATTATTGAATAACTTCCTGAGTATATACTCTGCGCCAGGCATGGTACTTAACATTAGGGAAAAAAAATGAGCCAGATACCCTAGTCTTCCATTAGGAAGATAGAAGCATGATGAGGAAGACAGTCTTGACGCCACCTAATAATGCTGTGACAGAATTATGTATCGGGAGCAGAGGGGCCACAGTGAAGTTCAATTACTTCACAGATAAGGCACACAGACTATTTAAATCTTTAAAGATGAAACATTGTACTCTTGTTTTAAAATGGAATTAGGATCACAGTCTCAAATAAAGATTCAGTTCAGTTCAGTTCAGTTGCTCAGTCGTGTTTGACTTTTTGCAACCCCATGAATCGCAGCACGCCAGGCCTCCCTGTCTATCACCAACTCCCAGAGTTCACTCAGACTCACGTCCATCAAGTCAGTGATGCCATCCAGCCATCTAGTCCTCTGTTGTTCCCTTCTCCTCCTGTCCCCAATCCCTCCCTGTGGGAAAAAGACAAAAACAAAACAAAAACAAACACAAACCAAAGGATTCAAGTTACTCAATATGATGGAATTTAGAGTGTTTGACAGGAAAAGACAGAGTAGACAGAGACATGAGAGGGGGGTAAGAGAGCACTGTGGTGATGATCAGCCATGCACATCCTTGTGTGCACTGCATTCTTAGTTCTTAGGCTTTCATTATGAAGGCTTTAAGGAGTTGTGAAATACTGAGTAGGGGCCCACAGTAGAATATGTTGTACATCACTGAACATGGTTCAGAGAATGGTTCAGAGGTCACCCCCAGGTCCACAGCTAAATTAGAAACTGTAAAGGAAGGCAAAATGGAAACTAAGAGAAATCTGGATTTAAACAAGAAGGCTCCAAAAAAAAATGTGAACCTCAGAAGGAGAATATTGTAATTCATATGAAGAAAAGCATATGAAAAGCATCTTCTATTCTTGACTCCTACAGCCTGGGTCTTGTTTTTCTAAAATTGCTACTGAAATTAACAATTTAATTCACTTTCCAGTTATGAGATAAATGCTCATGTAATATAGAGCCATGGTGACACTCAATTGCCTTTGGATTTAATTTACATTGACGGCCTATTTGCCTATTTTTACAGGAATTGAATTAGGTTGTCCACGTACAACACATAGAAAGTTTAATGAGGTTCAGACCTGTCTTCCAAAGCTACCACTGTGTAAAAAGTGTTTCACTTGGGAAATTAGAATCTCTGTTGCCACCTTCATTACTCTGAAAGGGGAATTTGCTTTTCTTTGTATTACATATCCACAAGTGGAAGCAAGAGGATAAATAGAGATCTTTCAGTTTCCAAAACATCTTACACTAAATCACTTATAATTGCCTCCCACTTCTAGTTACTTCATATGCAAATTAAAAACAAATGCCCAAGTGCACTGGAATCTTCAGGGTCTTCATTGCAAATGTAAAGGCTTTTTGGTGACTTTTTGCTTATTCCACATACAGATGTGGAAAGATAAATCCTATAAAGACACGGATAACACTCCTGGACAGTTAATTATTGGGTAAGAAATAAAAAGCAAAAGTGACTTGAAAATCTGCTAAAGAAAGTTTCTTTAATAATGCTCCCTACCCTTCTGGGACTTTGTACTCTGTAACTTACCCTCAAACACTGTCCTGTCAGATTCTCATAAAAGCCCTGTAAAGGAATTTGTCCAATGAGAACTTAAGAAATTTGCCTAAGGACAGTGCCTAAAGGAACTTGCCCATATGTCCCTAAAGGAACTTGCTGTCAGTGTTTACAAGTAGTTGAAGTAGGGGGCAGTCCTAAATGGAGGAATAGGACAGGGAGACCACTTTCTCCCTCACAAATTCATCAAAAGAGCATTTCAACGTTGAGTAAATTCCACAAAACAACTTCTGAATGCTGGCAGAGGACAACAGGCACCCAGAAAAGCAGATCATTGTCTTCAAAAACAGGTAGGAAAAAATAAAAAAGATGAAAAAAGAGACAAAGGAGGTAGGGAGGGAGCTCCATCCCGGGAAGGGAGTCCCGTCCCAGGAAGGGAGTCTTAAGAAGAGAGAAGTTTCCAAACACCAGGAAATACTTTCACTCCCGAGTCTGTGGTGAGCCTTGGAAGCACAGAGGGCAACATAACAAGGAGGATAAATAAATAAAAAATTAAAACCACCAGATTACAAACCCAACAGTAACTCCCCCAGCAGAGAAGCAGCACAGATGCCTGCATCCGTCACTAGCAAGTGGGAGCTGGGCAGGGAGCAGTGGGCTGCAGTGCTTTTTAAGAATCAGGCCAGAACGCCCTGAGCATAACCAGAGTGAACTAACATGGGCTAGCAAACCAGACTGTGGGATAGCTACCACGCATAAAGTTCTAACATAAGACACCACCAGGACCGCACACAGAACAAAGGACAGAACAGAAATAGCCGGCTGCAGACCATCCCCCTCTGGTGACAGGCATCCAGGGCTGGAAGGGCTGGAAGGGACAATCGCAGCCCTAGAGAGACATTACCTACCAAACTGCAAGCAGGCTTCTTTGCTAACTAAGACTTCTTGGGGTTCTGGACAGTTACCATCCACCTGAGAAGGGACACTAGTGGTACACCCAGAAAACTGAGCAGCAGGGACAGGAAAGGCGATAAGTCACAGTGACTGTGCTCTACAAACACCTGAGCTACTCAGACCTGGGAAGGGCACAAAATGCAGACCCAACTGAATCTGTGCCTCTGAGAGCTACCTGAGTGCTGAGCCTGAGTGACTTAGACTGGGGAGGTGCATGCAGCCTAGGGCCAGCCTCAGATGGTTCCCAGCGGAGCAACATAGAGCCTGAGCGGTGTGCGCCATGAGAAGGGGCAGGCCCAGCATGGCTGAGACACTGCGAGCACATGCCACTGTTATTTATTTGCAGCATCCCTCCCTCCCCTCAGTGCAACTGAACAAGTGAGCCTAAAAAAATAAAATAAAAAACACGTGTCCACCACCGCCCCCCTTGTATCAGGGTGGAAATCAGACACCGAAGAGACCAGCAAACAGAAGTTTAACAGAGGAAACTGCCTTGGAAGTGACCCCACACTGCCCACAACACTAGAAAAGTCCCAGATATATCTTTACTATTTTTACGATCATTCTTTTTTTTTTTTTTTTTGGTTGATGATGTGTGATTCTTTTTTCTTCTTTTCTTTTTCTTCTTTTTTTTAACTTTTAAAAAATTTTAAGTCCTCGATTTCTCCTTTAATTTTTATTTTTATAACCTACTATTACTTTTCAAAAAAACAGACCCTATTTTTAAAGCAAACACTGTATATATTTTTTTGTGGTTGTTGTTGTTGTTTTTTAATATTTCTTGTGGCTTTTTTTTCTTCTTCTTCTTTTCTTTAATATTGTATTTTTGAAAATCCAACCTCTACTCTAGATTTTTTAATCTTTGCTTTTTGGTATTTGTTGTCAATTTTGTACATTTAAAAACCCAATCTTCAGTACCCAATTTCCCTGAGAGCGAGGTTACTGGCTTGACCACTCTCTCCTCCTTTAGATCCTCCCTTTTCTCCACTAGGTAGCCTCTGTCTCTTCCCTCCCCCTTCTCTTCTCTACCCAACTCTGTGAATCTCTGTGTGTTTCAGACAGTGGAGAACACTTAGGGAACTGGTTACTGGCTGGATCTGTCTCTCTCCTTTTCATTTCCCTCTTTTATCCTCCTGGCCACCTCTGTCTACTTCTTCCCTCTCCTCTTCCCTGTATAACTCCGTGAACATCTCTGAGCAGTCCAGACTGTGAGGCGCCCATAAGGAAGTGATTGCTGGCTAGCTAGCTCTCTCTTTTGATTCCACCTCATCTCATTCCAGTCACACCTAACTACCCCCTCCCTCTTCTCTTCTCCATGTAACTCAGTGAACCTCTGGGTGACCCTCAATGTGGAGAAACTTTTCATCTTTAACCTAGATGTTTTATCATTGGTGCTGTATAGATGGAGGCTACTTGAGGCTACTGTAAAAATAAAACTGAAAACCAGAAGCAAGAGGCTTAAGTCCAAATCCTAAGAACATCGGAGAAATCCTGAATCCAGGGAACATTAATCAATAGGATCTCATCAAATGCCTCCATACCTACACTGAAACCAAGCACCACCCAAGGGCTAACAAGTTCCAGAGCAAGACATACCACGCAAATTCCCCAGCAACACAGGAACACACCCCTGAACTTCAATATACAGGCAGCTCAAAGTTACTCCAAAACCATTGACATCTCACAGCTCATTACTGGACACTTCATTGCATTCCAGACAGAAGAAATCCAGCACCACCCACCAGAAATCCAACACAAGCTTCCCTAACCAAGAAACCTTGACAAGCCACTGATACAACCCCACCCACAGTGAGGAAACTTCATAATAAAGAGAACTCCACAAATTCCCAAAATACAGAAAGGCCACCCTAAACGCAGCAATATAACCGAGATGAAGAGACAGAGGAATACCCAGCAGGTAAAGGAACAGGAGAAACGCCCACCAAACCAAACAAAAGAGGAAGAGATAGGAAATCTACCTGAGAAAGAATTCAGAATATTGATAGTGAAAATGATCCAAAATCTTGAAATAAAAATGGAATCACAGAAAAATAGCCTGGAGACAAGGATTGAGAAGATGCAAGAAAGGTTTAACAAGGACCTAGAAGAAATAAAAAGAGTCAATATATAATGAATAATGCAATAAATGAGATCAGAAACACTCTGGAGGCAACAAATAGTAGAATAATGGAGGCAGAAGATAGAATTAGTGAAATAGAAGATAGAATGGTAGAAATAAATGAATCAGAGAGGAAAAAAGAAAAACAAATTAAAAGAAATGAGGACAATCTCAGAGAGCTCCAGGACAATATGAAACACTCTAACATTCGAATTATAGGAGTCCCAGAAGAAGAAGACAAAAAGAAACACCATGAGAAAATACTTGAGATAATAGTTGAAAACTTCCCTAAAATGGGGAAGGAAATAATCACCCAAGTCCAAGAAACACAGAGAGTTCCAAATAGGATAAACCCTAGGCAAAACACCCCAAGACACATATTAATCAAATTAACAAAGATCAAACACAAAGAACAAATATTAAAAGCAGCAAGGGAAACACAACAAATAACACACAAGGGGATTCCAATAAGGATAACTGCAGATCTTTCAATAGAAACTCTTCAGGCCAGGAGCGAATGGCAAGACATACTTAAAGTGATGAAAGAAAATAACCTACAGCCCAGATTACTGTACCCAGCAAGGATCTCATTCAAATATGAAGGAGAAATCAAAAGTTTTACAGACAAACAAAAGCTAACAGAATTCAGCACCTCCAAACCATCTCTCCAACAAATGCTAAAGGATCTTCTCTAGACAGGAAACACAAAAAGGGCATATAAACCCAAACCCAAAACAATAAAGTAAATGGCAACAGGATCATACTTATCAATAATTACCTTAAACATAAATGGGTTGAATGCCCCAACCAAAAGACAAAGACTGGCTGAATGGATACAAAAACAAGATCCCTATATATGCTGCCTACAAGAGACCCACCTCAAAACAAGGGACACATACAGACTGAAAGTGACGGGGTGGAAAGAGATATTCCGTGCAAATAGAGACCAAAAGAAAACAGGAGTAGCAATACTCATATCCGATAAAATAGACTTTAAAACAAAGGCTGTGAAAAGAGACAAAGAAGGCCACTACATAATGATCAAAGGATCAATCCAAGAAGAAGATATAACAATTATAAATATATATGCACTCAACATACGAGCACTGCAATATGTAAGACAAATGCTAACAGTATGAAAGGGGAAATTAACAATAACACAATAATAGTGGGAGACTTTAATACCCCACTCACACCTATGGCAAGAGCAACTAAACAGAAAATTAACAAAGAAATGCAACTTTAAATGATACAATAGACCAGTTAGACCTAATTGATATCTATAGGACATTTCACCCCCCAAAAATGAATTTCACCTTTTTCTCAAGTGCTCACGGAACTTTCTCCAGAATAGATCACATCCTGGGCCATAAATCTAACTTTGATAAATTCAAAAAAACTGAAATCATTCTAAGCATCTTTTCTGACCATAATGCATTAAGATTAGATCTCAATTACAGGAGAAAAACTATTAAAAATTCCAACATATGGAGGCTGAACAACATGCTTCTGAATAACCAACAAATCACAGAAGAAATCAAAAAAGAAATCAAAATAAGGATAGAAATGAATGAAAATGAAAACACAACAACCCAAAACCTGTGGGACACTGTAAAACAGTGCTAAGGGGAAATTTCATAGCAATACAGGCATACCTGAAGAAACAAGAAAAAAGTCAAATAAATAACCTAACTCTACACCTAAAGCAGCTAGAAAAGGAAGAAATGGAGAACCCCAGAGTTAGTAGAAGGAAAGAAATCTTAAAAATTAGGGCAGAAATAAATGCAAAAGAAACGAAAGAGACCATAGCAAAAATCAACAAAGCCAAAAGCTGCTTCTTTGAAAGGATAAATAAAATTGACAAATCATTAGCCAGACTCATCAAGAAACAAAGGGAGAAAAATCAAATCAATAAAATTAGAAATGAAAATGGTGAGATCACAAAAGACAACACAGAAATACAAAGGATCATAAGAGACTACTATCAGCAATTATACGCCAATAAAATGGACAACGTGGAAGAAATGGACAAATTCTTAGAAAAGTACAACTTTCCAAAACTGAACCAGGAAGAAATAGAAAATCTTAACAGACCCATCACAACACCACAGAAATTGAAACTGTAATCAGAAATCTTCCAGCAAACAAAAGCCCAGGTCCAGACGGCTTCACAGCTGAATTCTACCAAAAATTTAGAGAATAGCTAACACCTATCCTACTCAAACTCTTCCAGAAAATTGCAGAGGAAGGTAAACTTCCAAATTCATTCTATGAGGCCACCACACCCTAATACCAAAACCGGACAAAGATACCAAAATAAAAAAGAAAAGAAAACTAGAGGCCAATATCACTGATGAACATAGATGCAAAAATCCTCAACAAAATTCTAGCAATCAGAATCCAACAACACATTAAAAAGATCATACACCATGACCAAGTGGGCTTTATCCCAGGGATGCAAGGATTCTTCAATATCTGCAAATCAAACAATGTAATTCACCACATTAACAAACTGAAAAATAAAAGCTATATGATTATCTCAATAGATGCAGAGAAGGCCTTTGACAAAATTCAACATCCATTTACGATACAAACTCTCCAGAAAGCAGGAATAGAAGGAACATACCTCAACATAATAAAAGCTATATATGACAAACACACAGCAAACATTATCCTCAAAGGTGAAAAATTGAAAGCATTTCCCCTAAAGTCAGGAACAAGACAAGGGTGCCCACTTTCACCGCTACTATTCAACATAGTTCTGGAAGTTTTGGCCATAGCAATCAGAGCAGAAAAAGAAATAAAAGGAATCCAAATTGGAAAAGAAGAAGTAAAACTCTCACTGTTTGCAAATGACATGATCCTCTACATAGAAAACCCAAAAGACTCCACCAGAAAATTACTAGAGCTAATCAATGAATATAGTAATGTTGCAGGATATAAAATCAACACACAGAAATCCCTTGCATTCCTATACACTAATAATGAGAAAGTAGAAAAAGAAATTAAGGAAACAATTCCATTCACCATTGCAATGAAAAGAATAAAATACTTAGGAATATATCTACCTAAAGAAACTAAAGATCTATATATAGAAAACTATAAAACACTGATGAAAGAAATCAAAGAGGACACTAATAGATGGAGAAATATATCATATTCATGGATTGGAAGAATCAATATAGTGAAAATGAGTATACTACCCAAAGCAATCTACAGATTCAATGCAATCCCTATCCAGCTACTAGTGGTATTTTTCACAGAGCTAGAACAAATAATTTCACAATTTGTATGGAAATACAAAAAACCTCGAATAGCCAAAGCAATCTTGAGAAAGAAGAATGGAACTGGAGGAATCAACTTGCCTGACTTCAGGCTCTACTACAAAGCCACAGTAATCAAGACAGTATGATACCGGCACAAAGACAGACATATAGATCAATGGAACAAAATAGAAAGCCCAGAGATAAATCCATACACCTATGGACATCTTATCTTTGACAAAGGAGGCAAGAATATACAATGGATTAAAGACAATCTCTTTAACAAGTGGTGGTGGGAAAACTGGTCGACCACTTGTAAAAGAATGAAATTAGATCACTTTCTAACACCACGCACAAAAATAAACTCAAAATGAATTAAAGATCTAAACGTAAGACCAGAAACTATAAAACTCCTAGAGGAGAACATAGGCAAAACACTCTCTGACATAAATCACAGCAGGATCCTCTATGATCCACCTCCCAGAATTCTGGAAATAAAAGCAAAAATAAACAAATGGGATCTAATTAAAATTAAAAGCTTATGCACAACAAAGTAAACTATAAGCAAGGTGAAAAGACAGCCTTCAGAATGGGAGAAAATAGTAGCAAATGAAACAACTGACAAACAACTAATCTCAAAAATATACAAGCAACTCCTGCAGCTCAATTCCAGAAAAATAAACGACCCAATCAAAACATGGGCCAAAGAACTAAATAGACATTTCTCCAAAGAAGACATACGGATGGCTAACAAACACATGAAAAGATGCTCAACATAACTCATTATCAGAGAAATGCAAATCAAAACCACAATGAGGTACCATTTCACACCAGTCAGAATGGCTGTGATCCAAAAGTCTGCAAGCAATAAATGCTGGAGAGGGTGTGGAGAAAAGGGAACCCTCTTACACTCTTGGTGGGAATGCAAACTAGTACAGCCACTATGGAGAACAGTGTGGAGATTCCTTAAAAAATTGCAAATAGAACTGCCTTATGACCCAGCAATCCCACTGCTGGGCATACACACCAAGGAAACCAGAATTGAAAGAGACACGTGTACTCCAATGTTCATCGTATCACTGTTTATAATAGGCAGGACATGGAAGCAACCTAGATGTCCATCAGCAGATGAATGGATAAGAAAGCTGTGGTACATATACACAATGGAGTATTACTCAGCCATTTAAAAGAATACATTTGAATCAGTTCTAATGAGGTGGATGAAACTGGAACCGATTATACAGAGTGAAGTAAGCCAGAAAGAAAAACACCAATACAGTTACTAACACAAATATATGGAATTTAGAAAGATGGTAATGATAATCCTGTATGCGAGAGAGCAAAAGAGACACGGATGTATAGAACGGACTTTTGGACTCTGAGGGAGAGGGAGAGGGTGGGATGATTTGGGAGAATGGCGTTGAAACATGTATACTATCATATAAGAAACCAATCGCCAGTCTGTGTTCAATACAGGATACAGGATGCTTGGGGCTGGTGCACGGGGGTGATCCACAAAGATGATATGGGGTGGGAGGTGGGAGGGGGGTTCATGTTTGGGAACTTATGCACACCCTTGGCGATTCATGTCAATGTGTGGCAAAACCAATACAGTATTGTAAAGTAAAAGAAAGTAAAAATAAAAATTAAAAGAAAAAGAAAGAGGTAAAAGTGGCTATTCTCTTACACAGAATTGAAAATCTAATGATAAAGAATTATACTCTACTAAAAAGTAAGAATTCTATGCCATCTAGATACACAAAACAGTAAAAATCTTCATTGACTCCAAGTATATCCTGCCAGCAAAATGTCTTACCCATATGACCCAGAAGCAGAGGCTTCTTGACAGTTGCTGAACTCTATCTAGGAAAGTGTCTAGAAGACAGCTAAGAAGCAGGAAGAAACAGGCTATAGGCAATTGGTGAAATCAAGTTTGTTTGCATTTCTTTCTCTAGCCCCATCTTATCCCTTCCCTGAGATACAAAAAGGATAATTTCTTTTTTGGCTAAAGCCTCTCCCTTTACATCTTTTTCAAAGTAGAATCAGGCTGAGTACCATTTTAGGCAAAATGCTTGTTCAGGCTAGAATGAGTCCATCATCCATGCCTGATATTTATCAAACACAGGAGTAGATATTTTATATTGTTTAATTTATGATTTGCTCTAAAATATGCTTTATACCCTCATTTTTAGGTAAGAAAATAAAGAGTCAATTAGTGATAGCTTCATGTCCAAAGTCAAGTGAAAAATCTGGTGGAAAATAAAAACGTGATTCACATTTAGACTTAAGGTTTATGTATCTATCTAGTTAATTCCCTACAGACATGCCTTTCTCCTAATTGCAGCTTGATCTCCTGTAGCTTTTTTGAAGATCCAATGGGTATTGGCAATTTGAACTCTGCTTCCTCTGCCTTTTCTAAATCCAACTTAAACATCTTAAAGTTCACGGTTCATGTATTGTTGAAGCCTGACTTGGAGAATTTTGAGCATTACTTTGATAGCATGTGAGATGAATGCAATTTTGCGATAGTTTGAACATTCTTTGGCATTGCATTTCTTTGGGATTGGAATGAAAACTGACCTTTTCCAGTCTTATGGCCACTGCTGAGATTTCCAAATTTTCTGGCATATTGAGTGAAGTACTTTCACAGCATCATCTTTCAGGATTTGAAATAGCTCAACTGGAATTCCATCATCACCTCCACTAGCTTTGTTTGTGGTCATGCTTCCTAAAGGCCCACTTGACTTCAGACTCCAGGATGTCTGGCTCTAGGTGAGTAATCACACCATCACGATTATCTTGGTCATGAAGATCTTTTTTGTATAGTTCTTCTGTGTATTCTTGCCACTTTTTAAAAATATTTTCTGCTTCAGTTCAATTCAATTCAGTTCAGTTCAGTTCAGTCGCTCAGTCGTGTCCGACTCTTTGTGACCCCATGAATCGCAGCATGCCAGGCCTCCCTGTTCATCACCATCTCCCGGAGTTCACTCACACTCACGTCCTTCAAGTCCGTGATGCCATCCAGCCATCTCATCCTCTGTTGTCCCCTTCTCCTCCTGCCCCCTATCCTCCCAGCATCAGAGTCTTTTCCAATGAGTCAATTCTTCTCATGAGGTGGCCAAAGTACTGGAGTTTCAGCTTTAACATCATTCCTTCCAAAGAAATCCCAGGGTTGATCTCCTTCAGAATGGACTGGTTGGATCTCCTTGCAGTCCAAGGGACTCTCAAGGTCTTCTCCAACACTACAGTTCAAAAGCATCAATTCTTCAGCACTCAGTCTTCTTCACAGTCCAACTCTCATTAGGTCCATACAATTTCTGTCCTTTATTTTGCCCATCTTTGCATGAAATATTCCCTTGGTATCTCTAATTTTCTTGACATCTCTAATCTTTCCTGTTGTTTTGTTTTCCTTTTTTTCTTTGCATTGATCACTGAAGAACCCTTTCTTATCTCTCCTTGCTATTCTTTGGAACTCTGCATTCAAATGTGTATGTCTTTCCTTTTCTCCTTTGCCTTTAGCTGAACTCCTCTAGCAACACTGATGAGGCTTCAAGTTTAAAAGCTCCCAGTACTTTCTCTCTCCCCTAATGATGTGATATGAGCTTGGTGTTGAATGTTGCCTCAGTCATGGTGTTAAAACAGACTCACATGTCAGCATTTCAGCTGAGCAGATGATGTCTTCAGGGTTTATTAAATGCCCTGGGAACACTTGCTAGGGGTTTGTGCTGTTAACATTGTCTTCTTTACTGCCCTTGCCAGCATCAAGATGCCAATTCCAGGAACTTCATTGTCAAAGACAAAGTTTCTTCAGCCAAATTCCTCCCATAGATCAGGGATTAGGCCAACAGAAAACCCTGTCTCTGTTTAATTTCTGCTCAGCTCAAACTTTCTACTTCAGTGCTGAAGGACAGGGAGCCACAGGCTTTCAGATTCTCCAGATATATATGATTACCAATCTTTGACATGAAAAACTGTTAAAAATCTCAGCACTTACACCCTGGGGAAGTGCTGCTAGGCTGAAAGACGTGAAGTCATTGAGAATTTACAATTCACTTCTCTGAAATGCCAAGAACAAAGCTGTTAACGCTTACAAAGCACAGAGGCAGACCTTCAGAGAAGGGAATGCTGGAACACTCAAAATGGAAGTTCAGAGAGATGAACCTTGCATCATCAGTTCCACTCCAACCCAGGCAGGGAGACCACACCCTGTGATCATGTTCTACACACTGCCAGCCAGTCTATCATCATACTATTGCCTAAACAACTGCAGATTAATACTGAGTATTTAAATGTAGATTCTCAATTATTTGTGTGCTTTTTCATTTCATAGTTCTTCAGGAGAAGATGGCATAAGATTATTGTGAAAGATGCAAAAAAAAAAAAAAAAAAGCATTAACAAGTACAAGGAATACAAACCAAAAACCATAACCCCCATCCCTTCTAGTCAGTTATGAAACACTGGAAGTCTTCTTTGATTTTTTTTTTCTTTTTATTGTTAAAATCCCAATCGTTTCTCATTAACTTCTGCCTGGAATATTGTAATTATTGTAATTTATTTTTCTCCAATTCTTTTGATCACCAGTGCTGAAAATCTGTGGCTAGTCTGTCTAAAACCACTTTTGCTATGCTGTTTTCCCATACACAGTTCACCCTTGAACACACTGATGGACCAGGGGTACTGACCCTCTGTGCCATGGAAAGTCCATGGTCAGTCCTCATGATCTGTGGTTCTGCATCCATGGATTCAAACAAGCAAAGATTGCATAGAACTGCAGAATTTCTATTTTTGAAAAGTCCACATATACATAAACCCACACAGTTCAAACTTGTGTCATTCAAGGGTCAACTATGCTACTGCTGCTAAGTCACTTCAGTTGTGTCCGACTCTGTGTGACCCCATGGACAGCAGCCCACCAGGCTTCCCAGTCCCTGGGATTCTCCAGGCAAGAACACTGGAGTGGGTTGCCTTTCCTTCTCCAATGCATGAAAGTGAAAAGTGGAAATGAAGTCGCTCAGTCGTGTCTGACCCTCAGCGACCCCATGGACTGCAGCCTTCCAGGCTCCTCCATCCATGGGATTTTCCAGGCAAGAGTACAGGAGTGGGGTGCCATTGCCTTTTCCGAGGGTCAACTATACAGACTTTAAATTCTTGTTTTCTACAGGTAGTACTAATACTCAATATTTAAAATTTCTACCTCCCCAACGGGCACTTATTTTAAAAATAAACCATTTAAAATTGTGTACCTACATTTATTCACATACTTCTTTATGTACTTGATTCTGTACCTTCCCTCCTCTACACTTCTCATAGCTTCTCCACCACCACCACTCCCCAAGAATTGTTTCACCTTCTTCTATCTCCACTGAGTTATGAAACCTTTAAAAATATATTAAATTAATACCTCAAAAGAAAGCAGTACATTAGCTCTAGAGAGCTAAAATTAAATTAACTGAACATACTATGTATAGGCTAGAATTCAGTGCAAGTGTCACTCTCATGCACTGCTGGTAGATGTAAAATAGTCCAACCACTTTGAAAAATGCTTCTTTAAGAAACTAAACATATACCTTCCTTAAAACCTAGCCATTTTACCTCTACGTATTCACCAAATGAAAATAAAAATGCATATCCAAAGACTTGTGCATGAATGTCTATGCCAGTTTCAATCATAATAGCAAAAAACAAAAACAACCCAAATGTCATCAAAATATAATGGATCAAGAAATGTTGATATATCCATGGTGGTATAGAAAAACTCAGTGGTAAAAAGGAAAGAACTATTGATGCATACAATAACATATATTGAATCTCAAAACAATGATGTCATGTGAAAAGCAAACCCCACCCAAATGTATATACCATGTAATTTCATTTATATAAATAATTGGAAAATTAAAAGGAATCTGCAGTGAGAACGAGCAAGCAAATGGGTGTGACCTTGAGAATAAGAGATAGGTATTGATGGGGAGAGATTGGAAGGAGAGATTCTGAAAAGATATGAGTTACAACATTGTAAATCAATTATATTTTAATTAGAAAAAAAGACATGAGGAAACTACGGGTAAATGTATATGTTTATTATCAATAGTTTTAGGGATATCCATGTATACCAAACTTCACTAAAATATATACTTTTAATGCACTCAATTAATTATAAGCTGTTGCTGCTGCTGCTGCTAAGTCACTTCAGTTGTGTCCGACTCTGTGCTACCCCATAGACAGCAGCCCACCAGGCTCTGCCATCCCCGGGATTCTCCAAGCAAGAACATTGGAGTGGGTTGCCATTTCCTTCTCCAATGCATGCAAGTGAAAAGTGAAAGTGAAGTCGCTCAGTCGTGTCTGACTCTTCACAACCCCATTGATTGCAGCCCACCAGGCTCCTCCATCCATGGGATTTTCCAGGCAAGAGTACTGGAGTGGAGTGCCATCGTCTTCTCCTTTATTATAAGCTAAGTGTATCTCAAAAACCTGAACAAATTTAACCAAAATTTAAGACTAGGAAGAATCAGTTTCATATATGTAACTCAGCAGTATTATGTGTTTGATGAATTAAAGACCAGAGAGATAAAAGAGAGAGACAGGACAGCCTTTCAAATAGATTAAACATTTTAGATTCATGAACCTAGGAAGGCAGAGGATCTGTACGTAGGAATTCTTTCCAAGTGATCAAGATCTAGGGATTTAGTGTCTCTGGCTAACAGAAGATACTAGAAAAGAGACATCCTGACAGCTGGGGCAGAGAACAGTTGCAGAGATTGCTACGTTACAGAGCTGAACTTGGAGTCCAGCAGTTATGGATGCGTAGCGAGTCAGTATCATAGGATCATGATGGTACACCTGGGCACACCACAAAACTGTATTTAGACTGTTTTCCTCAAGACCACAGAACCATAAAGTAATTTCATGACAGGTGCTTGCCTTGATTGACTTGGAATAGATGATTTATTGGAAGGCATTATTCTTAGAAAATAGACTACTTAAAACCTCACCAGACCTCTGAAAGTCTTCTATTGTTATAATTTATTAGGTTGGTACCAAGGTAATTGTAGTTTCAGACCATGAATTTTAAATCATTATAACTAAGCTCAAATACATCTTTATTAATCAAAATAGGGACCATTACAATCAATCCATTTTTTGCCAAAAAGAAATGTTTGCTTATTCCTATAGCATAAAAAGTTCTGCTTCAAAGTTCAAGGAACCTTTGAAAAGCATTTTCTGCCTCCTGCTGATCGTGGAAGTATTTCTCTGCAAAACGTTGTCAAGATGCTTGAAGAAGTAGTTGTCAGTTGGTGAGAGGTCAGATGAATAAAGCAGAGAAGGCAAAACTTCTTAGTCCAATTCATTCAACTTTTGAAGTGTTGATTGTGCAATGTGTGGTGAAGCTTATCATGGAAGAGAATTGGACCCTTTCATTGACCAAGGCAGGCCGCAGGCGATGAAGTTTTCAGTGTATCTCATTGATTTGCTGAGCATAGTTCTCAGATGTAATGATTTCACTAGGATTCAGAAAGCTGTAGTGGATCAGATGGGCAGCAGACAATCAAACAGTGACCATGACCATTTTTTAGTGTAAGTTTGGCTTTGGGAAGCACCTTGGAGCTTCTTCTTGGACCAACCGCTGAGCTGATTGACCCCAGATGTTCTATAAAATCCACTCTTTGTTGCACACTGCAATCCAATCTAGCAATGATTCATTGTTGGGAAGAATAAGAAGATACTTCAAATCAATGATTTTTTTTTTTTTTTTAATTTTTCATCAGCTTGGAGAAGGCAATGGCACCCCCTACTCCAGTACTCTGGCCTGGAAAATTCCATGGACGGAGGAACCTGGTAGGCTGCAGTCCATGGGGTCGCGAAGAGTCGAACATGATTGAGCGACTTCCCTTTCACTTTTCACTTTCATGCATTGGAGAGGGAAATGGCAACCCACTCCAGTGATCTTGCCTGGAAAATCCCAGGGAAGGCGGAGCCTGGTGGACTGCTGTCTATGGGGTCGCACAGAGTCGGATATGACTGAAGCAATTTAGCAGCAGCAGCATGAAGCATTAACTTATTGAGCTTTTTCACCTTTCCAATTTACTTCAGATGCCAAACAACCATCGTATGTTCAACACTGAGTTCTTAGTTTGTAAGAGGAACAGCTTTGATGGTTGCTCTCAACTGGTTGTTGTCAACTTCCTACGGCCGGCCACTAGGCTCCTCATGGTCAAGACTCTCATCTACTTTGTAAAACTTTTTGAACCACTACTGCACTGCATGTTCATTAGCAGCTCCTGGGTCAAATCCATTGTTGATGTTGCAAGTTGTCTCTGCTACTTTATGACCCATTTTGAACTCCAGTAGAAAAATCTCTCAAATTTGCTTTACATCTAATATCATTTTTATAGTCTAAAATAAATATAAAATAGGCAGCAAATAAGTCATTAGCAAAAAACATAAAATGAGAAATGTATGTTAAAATGATGTACAACATAACCACATTTATTTAAGAATGTATTCCAGTATCAAAAGGCAAAGTTCAACAACACAATATCATAATTATTTTCACACCAACCTAACAACCAGTTAAAGTTATAAATATATTGCCTGAAAACCAAGAGAGCAGATGGCAAAGCTGGGATTCTTGAGCAAGTAGGGAGCTGTACCCACTCTTGAGACTCTGTGGGAACTTCCCATCTAGACAGGTTACAAATAGACCTATACAATCCTACACACTTAATATTTTATCTCTGCCATGATTTCCAGATCAATCTCCCATGGTATTTCCCATATATTATTACATACTATCTTGAGCCTATTATTCTCAATCATAAACCTCAAAAATGATTTCTTCCTCCTTTGAACTTCCCTAAATTGTATTATCTGCTTTATTCATATGTTACTTCATTATATTTGCTATGAAGCAAATACTGTGCTATTTAGATGGGGGACAGTGACTTGTTGACAACCAGGCAAGTGGACTATAAGTGTGAAAGAGGCAAGTATTATAACCTTACAGGATACTTATCCCCAAAAACATATTACAGAAAAGAGTTCCATGGTACTTTTTTCCCCCTGGGATAAGAGATCAAAACAGAAGAGAGAAAAAAGAGGGGTAGCATAGAAAAAGAGAAGATTTTGGTTATGATTACTGTAATTTCAATTTCACACAATTTTTAAAGCAATATTTATTCTCCCAAGATTTCTTTTTTGCTTTTTGTCTTTTTAAATTGAAGAGTATTTTATATATAACATTATGTAAATTTAACGTGTACAGCATGCTAATTTGATTCATTTATACACTGTAATATGGTTGCCATTGTAGTAATAATTAGCACTTCTATCTTGTTACATAACTATAATCTCTTTTTAGTGGTTAGAATAATTAAGTTATAGTCTTAGCAAGTTTGATGATTATAATACAATAGTGTTGCCTATAATCACCACACTGTGCATTAGATATTTGGAATTTTTTTTACTACTTATTGCAAGTTTGTACCCTTAAACAATACCTGTCTTATAACTTCCATCCCCTGGTAACTACCATTTTATTCTCTGCTTTTACAAGTTCCACTTTTAAGATCCTACATATAAACTGTATCATATAATATTTATCTCTGTTGGATATCTTCCTTAGCATAATGTCCTCAAAGTCCATTCACTTTATTGCAAAGGCAAGATTTCCTTGTGTCTCATGAATAATATTCTATTGTGTATATGTATATATATTTTTATCTACTTATCTACTGATGGTCACTTAGGTCGTTTCCAGTTTTCCATACCTTGACTAATGTAGTTAATACTGCAATGATTATTGGAGGGTATCTAACATTTCTTTGGTAACCCATTTTGATTTGAGGGGGCATATACTCAGGAGTGAGATTGCTGGATGACATGGAAGTTCTATTTTTAATTTTTTTGAGGAAACTCCATATTGTTCATCATGGTGGATGAACCAATTTACATTCACCAACACTACAAATGTTCTTTTTTCTCTACCTCCTTGCCAGTATTTATCACTCGTCTCCTTGAAGATAGCCATTCTAATAGTTTAGAAGTGATATCTCATTGTGGTTTTGATTTGCATTTCTCTGATGATTAGTGATATTGAGCATCCTTTTACATATCTGTTGGCCATTTGGAAGTATTTTTGGGAAAAATGACTATTTAGTTCCTCTACTCATTTTTGAATCAGACTATTCTTTTTATTATTGTTATATGAGTTCTGTATATGTTTGGCGATTAACCCCTTGATATATGGCTTGGAAAAATATTCTCCCATTCTGTTGGTCATCTTTTCATTTTATTGTTACTTTTTTTTTCTGTGTAGAGTCTTTTAAGCCAGATGAAATCCCATTATTTTTAATTTGCTTTTGTTGGTTGTTCTTTTAGTTTCATAAATAAAATAACACTCTTTGTCAAGACTCATCTCAAGAGATTTTTCCCCTACATTCTCTTCTGGAAGTTTTATGGTACCAAGTCTTCTGTTAAGTCTTTGGTCTGTTTCAAATTAATTTTTGTGGGTTGTGAGACAAAGGTCTGAGTTTTTTGTAACTACACATTATCTGGTTTCCCTAATATCATTTCTTTCCTCATTGGTTTTTCTTGGCTCCCTTGTCATATATTGTGTGGCTATATATTCTGCAGTTTACTTCTGGGCTCTCTATTCTATTCCATTGGTCTATGTGTCATTTTATGTCAGGCCCATACTGTTTTAAGTACAATGCTGTGCTGTGTTCAGTTGCTTCTGCCTGAGTCGTGTCTGACTCTTTGTGACCTATGGACTGTAGCCGGCCAGGTTCCTCTATCCACAGGATTCTCCAGGCAAGAATATTGGAGTGGGTTGCTGTGCCCTCCTCCAGGGGAACTTCCCAACTTAGGAACTGAACGCACATCTCTTGCATTGCAGGCAGTTTCTTTAAGCATTGAGCCACCTGGGAAGCCCTTTGATTACTATAGCTTTGTAGTAAAAATTTTAAATCAAAAGTGTGATACCTCTGGCTTTGTTCTTCTTTCTCATGTTTGCTTCAGTTACTCAGGGTCTTTGTTGATCCATACAAATTTTAGTATTGAATTTCCCATTTCTGTGAAGAATGTCATTGGAAATTTGATAGGAATTGTATTGAATTTATATATGACTTTGGGTCAAATGGACACATAAGCAATATTAATTCTTCTGATCTATGAACGTGAATGCTTTTTATTTGTTTATGTCTTCCTTGATTTCATTTTTAAAAGCCTTATATTTTTCACTGTACAAATTCTTGACCTCCTTTGGTAAAGGTGTTCCTGGTTATTTTATTGTTTTTTATTCTATGATATTGTTTTATTTCTTCCTCAGATGATTTAATAATAGTGTATAAGAACGGCAACTGATTTCTGTATGTTTTAGATCCTGCAATTTACTAAATTTGTTGATTAGATCTAATAGTTTCTGGAATCACATACACTATCATATCATTAGCAATTAGCAGCAATTTTACCCCTCTTCTGATTTGGATGATTTTTATATCATTGTGCAATTGCTCTAGCTAGAACTTGAATTCTAGTTCTTGAATTGAATAAGGGTGGTGAGATAGACATTTGGGTCTTATTTCTGACCTTAGAGGGAAAGCTTTCAATTTTTTATTGAATGAATGTTAGCTGTGGGATTGCTGTATACGGCATTTATTATGTTGAGGTATCTCCTTTCTATACTCAATCTGTTCAGCTTTTTTTTTTTTCTTTTTAATAATGAAAGAATTTCACAGTTTGTCAAAGATTTTTCCACATCTATGAGATGATTGTGTGACTTTTATCCTTTGCTTCATTCATGTGATGTATTACATTTCTTGATTTGCTTATGGTGAAACATTCTCATTTCTCAGGGATTAATTTAATTTGGATAATGATGTATAATTCTTTTACTGTGTCTTTTAATTTGACTTGCTAATATTTTATTGAGAACTTTACATCTATATTCTTTAGGGATATTGGTCTGTAGTTTTCTTGTATTTTGTCTGATTTTAATTTCAGGCTAATGCTGGCTTTGTAAAATTAGTTTTCCTTCTTCTTCACTTATTTTTTTTTTCTGGGAGGATTTTGAATAGGATTCAGATTAATTCATTTTAAATGTTTGAAATAATTCACCAGTGAAGGTGTCTGCTACTGGGGCTTTTTGTGTTGGGAGATCTTTTATTACTGATTCAATATCTTCATTCATTATTGGTCTGTCTGGATTTTCTATTTCTTCCTGAAGCAATATTAGTAGGTTGTGTGTCTCCAGGAAGTTAAGCATTTCTACTAAGTTATTTAATTTGTTGGCATATAATTATTCACATTAGTCTTATGTATTACTGTAGTATCATCTGTAATGTTTCTTTTTTCTTTCTAATTTTATCTATTTGAGGTTTTTTTCCCCTCAATCTAAAGTTTTCTAAATTTTATCTTTAAAAACAAACCTCAATTATGTTGATTCTTTCTCCTGTTTCTATAGTCCCTATTTTCTTTCCTCTATGATCCTTATGGAGTAGCCATCATGGTCAACAAAAGAGTCCAAAATGCAGTACTTGGATGCAATCTAAAAAAAGGACAGAATGATTTCTGTTCGTCTCCAAGGCAAACCATTCAATATCACAGTTATCCAAGTCTATGCCTCAACCAGCAACACTGAAGAAGCTGAAGTTGAATGGTTCTATGCAGACCTAAAAGATCTTTTAGGACTAACACCCAAAAAAGATGTCCTTTTCATTATAACGGACTGGAATGCAAAAGTAGGAAGTCAAGAAACACCTGGAGTAACAGGCAAATTTGGCCTTGGAATGCGGAATGAAGCAGGGCAAAGACTAATAGCGTTTTGCCAGGAAAATGCACTGATCATAGCAAACACCCTCTTCCAACAACACAAGAGAAGACTCTACACATGGACATCACCAGATGGTCAACACCGAAATCAGATTGATTATATTCTTTGCAGCCAAAGATGAAGAAGCCCCATACAGTCAACAAAAACAAGACCAGGAGCTGACTGTGGCTCTGATCATGAACTCCTTATTGCCAAATTCAGACTTAAATTGAAGAAAGTAGGGAAAACCACTAGACCATTCAGGTATGACCTAAATCAAATCCCTTATGATTATACAGTGGAAGTGAGAAATAGATTTAAGGGACTAGATCTGATAGATAGAGTGCCTGATGAACTATGGAATGAGGTTTGTGACATTGTATAGGAGACAGGGATCAAGACCACCCCCATGGAAAAGAAATGCAAAAAAAGCAAAATGGCTGTCTGGGAAGGTCTTACAAATAGCTGTGAAGAGAAGAGAGGTGAAAAGCAAAGGAGAAAAGGAAAGATATAAGCATCTGAATGCAGAGTTCCAAAGAATAGCAAGAAGAGATAAGAAAGCCTTCTTCAGCGATCAATGCAAAGAAATAGAGGAAAACAACAGAAAGGGAAAGACTAGAGATCTCTTCAAGAAAATTAGAGAGACCAAGGGAACATTTCATGCAAAGATGGGCACGAAAAAGGACAGAAATGGTATGCACCTAACAGAAGCAGAAAATATTAAGAGGAGGTGGCAAGAATACACAGAAGAATTGTACAAAAAAGATCTTCACGACCCAAATAATCATGATGATGTGATCACTAATCTAGAGCCAGACATCTTGGAATGTGAAGTCAAGTGGGCCTTGGAAAGCTTCACTACGAACAAAGCTAGTGGAGGTGATGGGCAGTTGAGCTATTTCAAATCCTGAAAGATGATGCTGTGAAAGTGCTGCACTCAATATGCCAGCAAATTTGGAAAACTCAGTAATAGCCACATGACTGGAAAAGTTCTGTTTTCATTCCAATCCCAAAGAAAGGCAATGCCAAAGAATGCTCAAACTATCACACAATTGCACTCATCTCACATGCTAGTAAAGTAATGCTCAAAATTCTCCAAGCCAAGCTTCAGCATTACATGAACCATGAACTTCCAGATGTTCAAGCTGGTTTTAGAAAAGGCAGAGGAACAAGAGATCAAATTGCCAACATCTGCTGGATTATCGAAGAAGCAAGAGAGTTCCAGAAAAACATCTATTTCTGCTTTATTGACTATGCCAAAGCCTTTGACTGTGTGGATCACAATAAACTGTGGACAATTCTGAGAGAGATAAGAATCTCAGATCACCTGACCTGCCTCTTGAGAAATCTGTATGCAGGCCAGGAAGCAACAGTTAGAACTGGACAGGGAACAACAGACTGGTTCCAAATATGAAAAGGAGTGTGTCAGGCTGTATATTGTCACCCTGCTTATTTGACTTCTATGCAGAGTATATCATGAGAAACGCTGGACTGGAAGAAACACAAGCTGGAATCAAGAAACACAAGCTGGAATCAAGATTGCTGGGAGAAATATCAATAACCTCAGATATGCAGATGACAACACCCTTAGGGCAGAAAGTGAAGAGGAACTAAAAAGCCTCTTGATGAAAGTGAAAGAGGAGAGTGAAAAAGTTGGCTTAAAGCTCAACATTCAGAAAAAGAAGATCATGGCATCCGGTCCCATCACTTCATGGCAAATAGATGGGGAAACAGTGGAAACAGACAGCGGGGGAAACAGTCAGACTTTATTTTGGGGGGCTCCAAAATCACTGCAGATGGTGACTGCAGCCATAAAATTAAAAGACTCTTACGCCATGGAAGAAAAATGATGACCAACCTAGATAGCATATTCAAAAGCAGAGACATTACTTTGCCGACTAAGGTCCGTCTAGTCAAGGCTATGGTTTTTCCTGTGGTCATGTTTGGATGTGAGAGTTGGACTGTGAAGAAGGCTGAGCGCCTAAGAATTGATGTGTTTGAACTGTGGTGTTGGAGAAGACTCTTGAGAGTCCCTTGGACTGCAAGGACATCCAGCCAGTCCATTCTGAAGGAGATCAACCCTGGGATTTCTTTGGAAGGAATGATGCTAAAGCTGACACTCCAGTACTTTGGCCACTTCATGCGAAGAGTTGACTCACTGGAAAAGACTGTGATGCTGGGAGGGATTGGGGGCAGGAGGAGAAGGGGACGACAGAGGATGAGATGGCTGGATGGTATTACTGACTTGATGAACGTGAGTCTGAGTGGACTCCGGGAGCTGGTGATGAACAGGGAGGCCTGGCATGCTGAGATTCATGGGGTCACAAAGAGTCAGAAACGATTGAGCGACTGAACTGAATTGATGATCCTTATTTTCCTTCTTTCTGCTAACTTTGGACTTAATTTGTTGTTGTTTTTGTTGTTATTTTTCAAGTTCTTTGAAGTATACAGTTAAGTGGTTTATTTGAGATCTTTCTAATTTTATAGTATATGTGTTTTGCTATAAATCTACCTCTCAGTGTTCTTTTACAGCATCTCATAGCATTGTTTTAATTTTCATTTGTTTTAAGACAGTTTTTAATTCCCATATGATTGTTCAGAGATGTGCTGTTTAGTGTCCCCATATATAACATCTATAAAGATTTCCCAGCGTTCCTCTTATTGTTTATTTTCAGTTGTATAACATTGGTCATAAAATGATATTTGGTAAGATTTCAATTTTCTTAAATTTGCTAACACTTCTTATGTGTCCTATCATATGATCTGTCTTGTAGAATGTTCTACATGTATTTGAAAAGAATGTGTATTCTGCTCCTGTTGGTTAGAATGCTCTATATGTGCGTCTATGTTCATTTGATATATAGTTCGATTCCAACATTTCTTTGTTGATTTCTGTCTGGATGATTTGCTTATTAGTGACAGTGGGGTATTGAAGTCCCTTATGAGTATTGTGGGATTTCCCAAGTGGTTCAATTGTAAAGACTCTTCCTGCCAATACAGGAGATGCAGGTTTGATCCTTGGGTCAGGAAGATCCCCTGTAGAAGAAAATGGCAACCCACTCCAGTATTCTTGTCTGGAAAACCCCATGGACAAAGGAGACTGATGGGCTAGAGTTCATGAGGTTATAAAACAGTTGGACTGGACATAGTGGTTAAAAAACAACAACTACTATTGTATTATTGTCTCTTTCTCCCTTTAGTTCTTGAAAGTGAAAGTGTTAGTCACTCAGTCATGTCCGATTCTTTGCGACCGCATGGAGTCTAGCCTACCAGACTATTCCATCCATGGGATTTTTGATACAAGAATACTGGAATAGGTTGCCATTTCCTTCTCCAGAAAATCTACACTGAGAAATTTGACCAGTTATTTTGGGACAGTTAACATAAAGGGCCTGACTTCCTCAGCTCTACCAGACTCTGGGGATCCCAGAACTGACTCTGTGGCCCCATGGACTGTGGTCCACCAGGCTCCTCAGTCCATGGGGATTCTCCAGGCAAGAATACTGGAGTCGGTTGCCATTCCCTCCTCCAGGGGATCTTCCCAACCCAGGGATTGAACCCAGGTCTCCCATATTGCAGGCAGATTCTTTATTGTCTGAACCACCATGGTTCTTAGTGTTAGCTTAAAATAGTTAGGTGCTCAGATGTTGGGTGCACATTTACAATTTTTATATAATCTTGATGCACTGACCCATCTATTTTGTCTTTTGTTACAATTTTGACTGTGTCTGTTTTACCAGATTTATGTGTAATCTACTTTCTTTTGTTTCTCATGTATATAAAATAGTTTCTTCTATCCTTTCACTTAGAGCTTATGTATATCTTTAGGGTTGAAGGCTGTCTCCTGCATACAGCATGTAGTTGGGTCTTTCCCTCTCTTTTTTTTTTATTCTGCCACTCTCTGGCTTTTGATTGGTAACTTCAACTGTTTACATTCAAAATAATTACTGGAATTTTTGAACCTAATAATGCCACCTTCATGTTATTTTGTTTGTTCATTTTGTTTTATATTTCCACTTTTTCTTATAACTTCTGTTTCTGTCTTTGTTAATCAGTGGCTTTCCATGGGGATATGCTCTCGCCCCACCTTTTTCTTTTTTTCATGAATCTGCTCTAGATTTGCTTTGCAATTACCATGGGATTGCATAAAATATCTCATAGATAAAATAGACCTTTTTTATACTAACAGTAAATTATCTTCATTCACCTATAAAGGTTCCACCCTTTTATTCTTCCCCTTTTATATTTTTGATGCCACAATTTATGTTGTATATTTATTAACACTTAGTGGCTACATAATTACGTTTAATGCTCTTTTTTAACCTTTGTAGTATAGTTATACGGTTAACATGCCATCCTAACTAATATAGATTAATAGTTTTCTAATTCTCTTTTTCACCTTTACCAGTGTGTTGTATATTTTAATACTTTTTCTTGCAGAGTACATCATGAGAAACACTGGACTGGAAGAAACACAAGCTGGAATCAAGATTGCCAGGAGAAATATCAATAACCTCAGATATGCAGATGACACCACCCTTATGGCAGAAAGTGAAGAGGAACTAAAAAGCCTCTTGATGAAAGTGAAAGAGGAGAGTGAAAAAGTTGGCCTAAAGCTCACCATTCAGAAAACGAAGATCATGGCATCTGGTCCCATCACTTCATGGCAAATAGATGGGGAAACAGTGGAAACAGTGTCAGACTTTATTTTTTTGGGCTCCAAAATCACTGCAGATGGTGATTGCAGCCATGAAATTAAAAGACGCTTACTCCTTGGAAGAAAAGTTATGACCAACCTAGACAGCATATTCAAAAGCAGAGACATTACTTTGCCGACTAAGGTCCATCTAGTCAAGGCTATGGTTTTTCCTGTGGTCATGTATGGATGTGAGAGTTGGACTGTGAAGAAGGCTGAGCGCTGAAGAATTGATGGGTTTGAACTGTGGTGTTGGAGAAGACTCTTGAGAGTCCCTTGGACTGCAAGGACATCCACCCTGTCCATTCTGAAGGAGATCAACCCTGGGATTTCTTTGGAGGGAATGATGCTAAAGCTGAAACTCAGTACTTTGGCCACCTCATGGGAAGAGTTGACTCACTGGAAAAGACTGTGATGCTGGGAGAGATTGGGGGCAGGAGGAGAAGGGGACGACCGAGGATGAGATGGCGGATGGTATCACTGACTCGATGGACGTGAATCTGAGTGAACTCTGGGAGATGATGATGGACAGGGAGGCCTGGCATACTGCGATTCATGGGGTCACAAAGAGTCGGACACGACTGAGCAACTGAACTGAACTGAACTTCTCAGAGATTAACTTTTTTTTTTTTTTTTCATTTCAGTTTAAAGAGCTCCTGTCAAACTTTCTTGCAAGATAAAGATAAGTCTAGTGGTGGTTAAATCTCTCAGCTTTTGTTTATCTAGGAAGGCCTTTATTTCTCTTTTATACCTGAAGAAAAACTTTGCTGAATACAGTATTCCTGGATGACAATTTTTATCTTTCCACACTTTGAATATGTCACTCTACTTTCTCCTGACCTGTAGAGATTCTGCTAAGAAATCTGTCGATAGCTTAATGAAGGTTTCTCTGTAGACTACTTTCTTTTTTTCCCTAACTGTGTTTAAGGTTTTTTATCATTAATTTTTGACAGTTTTATTATAATATGTCTTAGAGAAAGCCTTTCTTCATTGAGATAATAGGATGTCCTTTTAGCTTCATGAACTTTTATGTCCCTCTTTCTCCAGGTTTGGAAAGTTCTCAAGTATTATTTCTTTAAATAAACTCTCTGCTCCCTTCTCCCTCTCTTCTATTTCTTGAACAACAATTATTCCAATATTTTCTGTTCTAATAGAGTCCAATAATTTTAATGGGGTTTCTTCACTTTAAAAAAAATTTACTTCCCTTTCCTCTCTAACTGAATTGCTTCTAAATACCTATTCTTCAAAGACATTTACTCTTTTCCCCGCCTGGTCTGTCTCTTTGCCTGTGGCCTCTCTCTTGCATTCTTCAACTCATTTATTGAATTTTTCAGCTCCAAAAGTTCTATTTGATTCTTTCTTATAATTTCAGTTTCTGTGGTGAAGACCACCTTCTGTTTATTAACATTATTTCTGATTTCATTGAATTGTCTTTCTGAGTTTTCTTGTAGCTTGTTGAATTCCTTCCTAACAACTATTTTGAATTTTTTAATCTCTTAGATCATATTTCCTGTCTCTGAATTTGGTTGCTATAGAATTATTATTTTCTTTTTGTGATGCCATTTTTCTGGACTTTTCATATTTTTTTGCAAGTATGAGCTTCTTTTCTCACAGTTGAAGTAGCAGAGTCCTCCTTAACTAAGCTTTTATGTCTTTGGTTCTTAGAGTTAAACAGTTTGACTATTTAGAAATACTTCTTTTGTATTGAAAATGTGGCACTATAATTTAAGTTTCATTTCTCCCTTGCCTACCAACATTGTCCTATATTCTGAGCAATCTCCATGTCTACCAGATCCAATGTAGTGAATGCACTCAGAATTGCACACAGAGTCAGGAGCACAGTGGGGGAGATGCGGGTTTAGCACTTATTGCTTTGAATGTGCTTACAGATGCACTGGAGGTATTCTCAAGTGGGGAATTTCCAGAAGTTGTTAGGCAGACTTCCTGCTGAAGTCTTGAAGTAGACAGAAGGAATTTTTTTTTTCTTTTAATGTCCTTCGATATTCTTATTTACCTCCTTCTCATCCTATGCTCTTCTCTCAGTCATCGAAGTCCTTCCTCAGAATGCAAGTTTCTTCAGCCATAATCCACATAATTAGGGGATCTGAGCAGTCATGCACCACCTTACCTTTTCACCTCTTCTGTTGGAATGGTTCCTGCTTTCCACCTCCACTGACAGAGAGGTCACTACTACCAAAAATGTAATTCCTTGTAGTGTCACTCTGGGCAGGGGTGACTAATGAGTTCCTCCCTCACCTCTGTATCCAACCCTTTCTCTCTCCTGCTCCAGTGGCATGCAAAAATCTCCTGTTAGGCAGGCTGGACTTCTGCAAGTTTTTTCTTGTTCACATATATCTGATAAGTTTTAAGCCTTTTTTTTTTTTTTTCCCTGATTGCAGTGAGTAGGAGTGGGGCAGGTTTGCTGACTCCTTTGAATCTGAAGTCTTCACTGAGGTCTTGTTTGTTTATTTTTGGATGCACATGTGGACTAGAAAACTCCAGGTTCTCTTGATATGTGGGACTGAGGCACTTTTTATTTGGTTATGGGTGTCTAATTAGATGTTGATAAATGAGGAGAGAAGAAAGGCATGACTAATACCACTACAGTGCTCACTTCACTCCCTTTCTTTCAAGATTGCTTAATTTGAGACTTCCTTTGTGGTTTTATGGTTAAGAATCCACATGCCAATGCAGGGCACACTGGGAAAATTTTCCCTGGCATGGGAAAACTCCATATGCCATGGGGCAACTAAGCCAGCACACCACAACTACTGAAGCTCATGTACTCTGCAACAAGAGAAGCCGCCACATTGAGCAGCCTGCCCACCACAACAAAGAGTAGCTCCTGATCATCACAGCTAGAGGAAGCCCATGTACAGCAATGAAGACCCAGTACAGCCAAAATAAATAAATTAAATAAATAACATTTTAAGAAAAGATCACTTAATTAGATCTTGGCCTTGTCTGGGCTTTGTATTTCAACAATATATTATTATGTTAGTCAGAAAACAGTCAATAAATAAAAACTTTAATGTGTGAAACCCATGACATATATATATATATATACATTGGAACCACTATTTTGAATTGCTTTTTAATCTTTTACCCAGATAAAAGTCAAAGGTGTCACTACCTATTTGAATCTTTTTCTTCTATAATACTGTAACTCCATGGGAGGTGTGTGGGTAGAGCGCTTCCTAAACAGCTCAGTGGTAAAGAATCCACCTGCCAATGCAGGAGATGCAGATTCAATCTCTGGGTTAGGAAGATCCCTGAAGAAGGAAATGGCAACCTACTCCAATATTCTTGCCTGGAGAAGTCAATGGACAGAGGAGCTTTGCAGGCTACAGTGCATGGGGTCACAAAGAGTTGGACTCAACTGAGTGACTAACCCTTTCACTTTTGTATATATAATTATTAACCTCCAATAGCTCAGAACATCAACTTATTTGGAAATAAGGTCTTTGTGCATACAATTAGTTAAGAAAAAGTCATGGTGGAATAGAGTGGGCTTCAAAATAAATTTGACTGGTGTCCTTATAAAAAGAGAAGAACACAGACACACAGAATGATAATGAACATGTGAAAAAAGATATTGGAGTGATGCTACCAGAAGTCAAGGGACAATAGGATGACCAGAACCAAGAAGAGACCAAGAGGGATCTTCCTTAGAGGGTTTGGAGGGAGCAGGGCCCTGAAAACAACACGATTTCAACCTTCTAGTTTACAGAACCACGAGAGAATAAATTTCTCTTATTTTAAAGCATCCAGTTTGTAGTGCTTTGTTAGAGCAGCCCTAAGAAAGTAGTATAATCCATTCTAAATGTCTTCATTTATTTCTCTCTTATTTTCCCTTTTGTTTCTCTACTATTTTTTTAAATCCCTTCTTGGTATAATTCTTCTGGATAGCTTTTCTACCTTCTCAATTCATTTTGACATTAATAGAATCCATAGTTACTTGGGAATAAGGTTGGCTTCTTGGGACTAGTTTGAGAAATCAACCAAAAATTGAATAATGGAATAAAGACATGCAAGTGACCTTTTAGGAACAAATAGCTGCTATGACTCCAACATTTGATTATATAATGGCATTGTAGTTTATATCTGTTTACCTCTGAATGCAACTACTTTAAAAGGGAAAAGGAAGAAAGAGAATATGAGTGTTTCCTATATTTGGCTCTTTATTTTGTCCTAAAGAAAGAACCACAGAAAAAAAGTAATAGTAACCACACAAACATGTAACCACAGAAAAATGTAAAGGTGAATTAAATAAAGGATTTTGACTCTATAGGACCCAGGTCCAAGCAATTCTGATTTCAGTGACTTTCAAAATTAATTATGTTAAACAACATGATCAAATAAGGTATCCCTCTCACATATGCCCTCCTTAACAAAACTGATTTGGCATCTGTACTTGGACCAAAGTGCCTTTGTGGGAACTGTAGGATTCAACTCCATATGCCAAAGGACCTGTAAGGAGTCTCATCCATTTGTGCATTGGGTAATATGTACAAGCCTGAGGCCCAGCTGAGGATCCTGCAGTGCTCATGAACTAGCTCCAAACCTTTCTAGTTATAGTTCAGGAATCTGGGAAAGCACTATCTAAACACTCACTCATGGACATGAGACCTTCTGGGGAATTCCATGTTTCTAACAGAGGAGTTCCAGCATACCATTAGAGCAAAAAAACCTACACATTCAAATGCATTTGAGAGGCTAAATAGATGCACATTACCACAATTATCTCTTTCCCAAAACAGTACAGCTCAGTGCCAAGAGAGACCTTCTTACCTATAATTTCTCCTGTGACAGAATGTGAGAGCATGAAAATGAATACTTGGCTTTCCCAGATAGGCAGGACAGTGCCAAGTGGGCCATGTCTGGTACTGAATCCAGTGTACAGAGCCATGACCTGTGTGATGAGGGGGTGAGAAGAATTTGAGAGAGTGGCAGATAGGATTTTTGGAGGGCATGAAGAGGACATAGATCCTATTAACTGCTTCACATACACCATCAAGAAGTCTGCCCAGTAGTATCAGGGGATATGTCACCTGCAGATATTCCAAACTGGTCCACAGTCACCCCCAGCACTCTGTATATTTCACTCACACACACACACTCTGCGACTGGCTCCCTGTCTGTACTCCCCATGTCACAGAGAGCTAGCTTTGGCAGACAGCTGGTGAGCACACACATAAGGTGAGACTGAACCTGCAAGCCAGAGAGAGACCGCAAACTTGACCTTTAGTCCTACCCTAAAACAGTCTTGTATCACTTGTTTTGTACATATAGCTATCATGGGGACTTTACACTAAAATGGGACTGATTATGGGAAAGGTTTAGTAATTCTTAGACCTGTGGCCAGTAAACCATAATTGCATCTCAGTCTCACTCAAATTTGGAGTGTGATGTTTACCCAATAGAATTTTAAGTAATCTAGCCCTATTGGAAAAGTCATCCTTATTTTGGAGAATGAATTGCCTGAAGCTTTGGAGTACCTGTGTGCATGCTCAGTTGCTCAGTAGTGTCCAGCTCTTTGTGACCCCATGGACTGCAGATCACCAGGCTCCTCTGTCCATTGAATTTTCCAGGAAAAAATACTGGAGTGAGTTGCTATTTCCTACTCTAGGGGATTCTCCTGACCCAGGATTGAACCCATGTCTGCAGAGAGTGACCATTCTAGCCATATGACCCATATAGTTCTGTGACAGATGTTTTTCATTTTAAGTATGGAAAAACAAACATGTTTGTGATTTGACATCTTGAGACAGACAGGTAAAGAATGCAATAAACATGGATTTGCAAGCATTCTAATTTAGGTCTGGCCTCCAGTGTGCCTTTCCAGCATCTTTGGCGTTAAAGAACTTTTGTCCATCTCCATCCAGGAACTATCACTACTGTTTTCTGAAAAGAACACAATCTTCAGATTAAAAGGAAAAGGAGTCTCTGGGGCAATTTAACCACTCTGGTGCTCCCACTGAGTGTGGCATGAGTTAGACTGGATCCTGGGCAGTTGGAATGTTTAAAGTAAAAGCATTAATGCTTTTACTGCCATAAGCACTTATTTTAGATAATGATTAAAAGATAGAAAACAGATACCTAAGCAGTACTTCAAATAATTTAATGTTATTTCTTCTTCATAATAATGTGGATTTGCAATTAAGAAATTTTTATCTTTTATTAAATATGAGTTGATGTAACAAGGCAGATGGTATTTAATAGAGTTAATTATATTTAGAGAGAAGATTAATCCTTTGTGTCATTTACTCAAAAAAAATCATGTATTGATAGCATGTATTAACCACTTTCTAAACAATTTTCAAGCTGAGAAGCAGCTATAAGAATCCATTTTGACTAAATTATTCAATTTCTTTTGTTTTAGATCATGATGGGAAGTCAAAGACATGAATTTAAATTTATAGATTTCTCACTGATTTATCTAATACAACTCTTTCTTTTTTCCCCTGGAATTTTTGTAGTTAGAAGAAACCAAAGGCAGGTACGAGCCTCTTTTGACCTTGTCTTTTGTAGTAACTCTTCAGTCAGTAAAATGCTGACTAAAGAGTTAACGATTGGGAAAGATGATGTAGAAACAAAGAATATCTGCCAGGCTGGGGAACTGGCAACAATTTAGACTATAAACCCACTACATAGCAGAATCACTGAATTCTGGGCTCCCTGAAAGATATAGATAAAGGCCTGACACACATCCCTGGGCTGATTTTACAGGAAGCAGATCCCCACCAAATGAAAACTGCTGACACAAGGACATAGACTCTAGACTGATTGAAACCAGGTTGATGACTCTTGAAACTTCACCTTTTTGTCAACCACAAGCTCACGCCCTGCTCCTTGACATTATAAAACTCCTCACTACCTCCTCTGGGGGATCACATAGTCTTGAGGGCATTAGCCTACTGTAGCTCCCTGTCTGGTACAGCAGTAAAAACTATTCTTTTTCTACTTCACCCAAAACTGTTTCCATGTTTCTATTTGGCACCAATAGACAGAGGCCAAATTTCAGTAACAATACAAACTACTGTGGGTTCAGAGATACCCTAAAGGCTTTCTAATTATCAAAGAATTGTTTAAGTGACATTTGCCATAACTGTTTGTCAATGTTAGTACCGAAGAGAAATTTCGTAAAATCTTTTCAATTTTATGTCCGTATATAAAAGTGTGGACTCCACTAAGTATGCTGGACATTGGAAAAGAAGGAAATTACAAAAGTTTTATCCCCTAAAGTCATTAAGTGAATGAAAACAATGACTGATGGGTAGAAATTTGCAAAGAGAAAAAAAAGGCTGAAATCTGTCAGCAGGCCCAACAGGAGAACCAGGTCATAGAAGGAACTGAAGCAGATTCTTTCAAAACTGACACAGTGCTAATGCTGCTTCATTTGCAAAGTTCAAACTGCTTAGTTTCTATTCAGATATGACAAGAGAAAAGGCAGCAATGTTCACTTGTTGCTTCTCCTGTAAATCGTATTAACTTATATTTCAAGTTAAAATGTGCAAATCTGACTGTGTCGCTGGCCACAAATAATTCAGTATTCATACATTCAGTGGAAGGTTAATTAATTTTACATTCCACTGTTTCTTTGGTTTCCCTTTTATTATAGCAATTATGCTAGAATTGTTAGTGACATGTGTCTGGCACACCCCTCTTTTATCCCTTAAAAGATTTTTTTTTTTCTGTCCCTTAATAATGGAGACAAGGGGAAAAACAGGATGTAAGCCAATTTATCCCTGCCAGAAATTAAGTTATAATAAATGGAGTCTCTTTATAAAGGATATTTCCATAAATAGAAGTCATGTGGGTCTGTCACGAAATATCCAATAGCTTTGGAGACCCAGTAAAGAGGTTATATAGAGATGTCCTCCAAGTATTTCTATCATCCTTGAAAATGTCAAATTCTATGTCAGCATTTCCTAGAATATCTACATGCAGAACAAATTCCAGAGAATCAAACATGGAAAACAAATACTTAGCATCCCTAGCTGCTTTTGAAAATGTCTATTCAAGTCTGCCTATGTTACTAAATATCTTATAAGCATTCTTCAAATGTGTTTTTACAGAATGATGTAGAAGTCTTTCTATAGCGAGAATCAGTTGTCTGAATTTAAACTTAACCAAATATAGAAGTTGTTTTGCACAATGTGTATAATAAGTTAATTAAAAGCTTATTCAACATAATTGAGGTCTCCTGGGCCCCACAAGGTTCTTCTATTCTGCACATCTCTTCTGTCCATTACTGAAATCATACTGTGAAAAGTCTTGAGTGAGGCAGATCTGGATTGAAATTCAGCCTCTACTACATGCAAATTGTGTAATATTAGGCAGTTAATTTATTTTCTCCTTTCAGTTCTTTTATCAGCAAGATGACAAATATACACACACACATATATATATATAATACAAAATATATAAAGTATTTAATTTCCATTGCAAAGATTAAGTAACAATTTATATGTAGATTGTCTGCCATACAGCATATGTTCACTACACAGTTGTTGCTGTTGTTCAGTCACTAACTGGTGTCCAACTCTTTGTGACCCCATAGACTGCAGCACACCATGCTTCCCTGTCCTTCACTATCCCCCTGAGTTTGCTCAAACTCATGTCCATTGAATCAGTGATACCATCCAACCATCTCATCCTCTGTCACCCTCTTCTCCTCTTGCCCTCAGTCTTTACTAGCATCAGGATCTTCTCCAATGAGTCAGTTCTTCGCATTAGGTGGCCAAAGTATTGGAGCTTCAGCTTCAGCATCAGAATTTCCAATGAATTTAGGGTTGCATTCCTTGAAGACTAACTGGCTTGATCTCCTTGCTGTCCAAGAAATTTTCAAGAGTCTTCTCCAGCACATTTTGAAAGCATCAGTTCTTTAGCACTTAACCTTCTTTCATGATCCAGATAATCATGATGATGTGATCACTAATCTAGAGCCAGACATCTTGGAATGTGAAGTCAAGTGGGCCTTAGAAAGCATCACTACGAACAAAGCTAGTGGAGGTGATGGCATTCCAGTTGAGCTCTTTCAAATCCTGAAAGATGATGCTGTGAAAGTGCTGCACTCAATATGCCAGTAAATTTGGAAAACGCAGCAGTGGCAACAGGACTGGAAAAGGTCAGTTTTCATTCCAATTCCAAAGAAAGGCAATGTCAAAGAATGCTCAAACTACTGCACAATTGCACTCATCTCACATGCTAGTAAAGTGATGCTCAAAATTCTCCAAGCAAGGCTTCAGCAATACAAGAACCATGAACTCCCAGATGTTCAAGCTGGTTTTAGAAGAGGCAGAGGAACCAGAGATCAAATTGCCAACATCTGCTGGATCATGGAAAAAGCAAGAGAGTTTCAGAAAAACATCTATTTCTGCTTTATTGACTATGCCAAAGTCTTTGACTGTGTGGATCACAATAAACTGTGGAAAATTCTGAAAGAGATGGGAATATCAGACCACCTAACCTGCCTCTTGAGAAATCTGTATGCAGGCCAGGAAGCAACAGTTAGAACTGGACATGGAACAACAGACTGGTTTCAAATAGGAAAAGGAGTACATCAAAGCTGTATATTGTCACCCTGCTTATTTAACTTATATGCAGAGTACATCATGAGAAACGCTGGGTTGGAAGAAACACAAGCTGGAATCAAGACTGCTGGGGGAAATATCAATAACCTCAGATATGCAGATGACACCACCCTTACGGCAGAAAGTGAAGAGGAACTAAAAAGCCTCTTGATGAAAGTGAAAGAGGAGAGTGAAAAAGTTGGCTTAAAGCTCACCATTCAGAAAACGAAGATCATGGCATCCGGTCCCATCACTTCATGGCAAATAGATGGGGAAACAGTGGAAACAGTGTCAGACTTTATTTTTTTGGGCTCCAAAATCACTGCAGATGGTGACCGCAGCCATGAAATTAAAAAACGCTTACTTCTTGGAAGAAAAGTTATGACCAACCTAGATAGCATATTCAAAAGCAGAGACATTACTTTGCCGACTAAGGTCCATCTAGTCAAGGCTATGGTTTTTCCAGTGGTCATGTATGGATGTGAGAGTCGGACTGTGAAGAATGCTGAGCGGGGAAGAATTGATGCGTTTGAACTGTGGTGTTGGAGAAGACTCTTGAGAGTCCCTTGGACTGCAAGGAGATCCACCCTGTCCATTCTGAAGGAGATCAGCCCTGGGATTTCTTTGGAAGGAATGATGCTAAAGCTGAAATTCCAGTACTTTGGCCACCTCATGCGAAGTGTTGACTCATTGGAAAAGACTCTGATGCTGGGAGGGATTGGAGGCAGGAGGAGAAGGGGATGACCGAGGATGAAATGTCTGGATGGCATCACGGACTCAATGGTCGTGAGTCTGAGTGAACTCCGGGAGATGGTGATGGACAGGGAGGCCTGGCGTGCTGCGATTCATGGGGTTGCAAAGAGTCAAACATGATTGAGCGGCTGAACTGAACTGAGCTAACCTTCCTTATGGTCTAACTCTCACATCCATATGTGTCTACTGGAGAAACCATAGCTTTGACTATATAGGCTTTGGTCAACAAAGTGTGTCTCTGCTTTCTGTCTTTGTTGGTCATAGCTTTTCTTCCAAGGAGCAAGTGTATTTTAATTTCATGGCCACAGTCACAATCTGCAGTGATTTTTGGAGCCCAAGAAAATAAAGTCTGTACCTGTTTCCATTGATTCCCCATCTATTTGCCACGAAGTGATGGGACTGGATGCCATAATCTTAGTTTTTTGGATGTTGAGTTTTAAGCTGGCTTTTTCACTTTTTCTTTCACTTTCATCAAGAGACTCTTTAGTGCTTTGCTTTCTCCCCCTTTAGGGTGGTGTCATCTACATATCAAGGTTTTTGATATTTCTCCCAGTAACCTTAATACCGGTTTGTGAGTCTTCCAGCCCAGCATTTTGTATGATGTACTCTGCATTTTAGTTAAATAAGCAGGGAGACAGTATACTGCCTTGATGTCCTTCTTGAATAAACTTGTATGTGTGTAGATATGCTATGGTAAGCACTTGAAATAAAAGATTTACAATCTTACAAAGAGAACTGAGAGACTGGCTTTCAGAGAGACATAACCTTGGAAATTTATGATTCAGGCTCTGAACTTTGAAAGCCCAGAAGCATGAGTTCCTTGAAAACCCAGAAATGGGACATGTCAGTGTTACAACACAGATGATAACAAAAGATCTCTAAATAATTACAACAGAGTAGATGCTCTGTCCAGTGAAACCATCCCTTCTGGAAATTTTATGTGGAACTGTGATGTATAATTCTGGGGATATTTGGTTATGGCTGGTGTTAATGAAATGGCACAGGGATCTATGATTTGACTATTTTACCATTACTCTCTAGTACCTCTTGTAGAAGTTCTTGGTAGCTCAGGTGGTAAAGAATCTACCTGCAACACAGGAGAACTGGGTTAGATCCCTTGGTCAGGAAGAGATATCTCCTTATGAATGTGGCACCTGAGATGGACATCCCATAATAAGGCTTTACACAGATCCCTTGGGCCAGAATGCTCACTTTTCTGAAGTGCAGGTAAATAGACTGTGTGACTTTCCTTTCTCTAGCCTTATTTAAGACTTTTCTTATTGGGTCAACTGTTCTTAAACACATTACTTTCAAGTATTATTATCCAAGGACACCCCATGAGTGTTTATAAAGATTTTGTCTATGTCATCATGTATTGATTCATTTGACTGACGTGTAGAGAACAAACCCTCATTCCCAAAACATTTAAAGCTTCTTTAAAATATGCAGTGACAAATAATAATCACAATATATAGTCTAGTAGGTGAAGAAATATAATAAAGTCAAAATAAGCACAGAATATCATATGAATGATATGAAACTGGAGGTAACTTTAACAAATTGCATATATGTGTTAAGATCTAAAGCATCATAAAAAGCAGACCATAAATTCAGATCTGGATTCTAGGAACCAGAGCAAAGGGGAAATCTTGTTACTTTGCATTTCAGTATCCATAACATAAAAAATAGCCACCTATTGTGTAGAAATATAGCTAATTCTAAAACTGGGACATGGACATTTCCCTATTAGAACAGAGAATAGAAACAGGCTGGGTCTCACTCACGTATTTGATTGGCTTGGTCTAATTGCACGGTAATTTATGAAGTTGTGAATTACTTTTAAGTATTTAAACATCAAGTTACTTATATACCAAATTCTGATCTCCAAATTTCTTTTCAAAAATCAGACGAGTTGGATACATTGTGCCTGTGTGCCTGCACAGTACTGAGTGACCATGCCTTAAAGAATGTGTCATCCATTTCATCAAGGCTCCCATCAGTTCCCGGTGTCGGATGTCATTCATCATCATGCTTGCCCTGATGCTTCCATTTATTTTGTATTCAGTGATTTCCTGCCATTTTACCCTGCACAAATACTTAATTTCTGTTTCTTGATGGTCCCTAAGTATCTGAGTTTGTACCCCTAGTAGAGTAGATTCAATGCATACACATCAGTTAAACCTTCAGAAACAATATTTCTCAAAGAGGCAATGTGCCATAAGATTGTCAACTTCTAGTTTTGTTTCAAAATCTAAGAGGAAGGCACAGAAAATACCAAAAGTCTAATAATCTGAGATTCATTTATGCTTGTTTTGGCATAATTACCTGAATATTTTCTGGAAATGCTACAGCTTTCAAATTAAATTATTTTCTGTTTATTTTTTTAAGTTGAGGTATAGTTACAATGTTATTTTCTGCTGTACAATGAAGTGAATCAGCTCCATGTATACATAAGTCAATCCCATTCTCCCAATTCACCCCAACCCCCCATCCCTGCCACATCCACACATCCATTCTCTACACTTGCGTCTCTATTTTGGCCCTGCAAATAGGTTCGTCTATGCCATTTTTCTAGATTTTACATATCAGTGTTAATCTGCAATATTTGATTTTCTCTTTCTGACTTCATGCCTTTCAAATGCAAACATTAAAAAATGCAGAAGAGTGAACAAGATGGCAGAGGAGTAGGTAGATGAGGAGTGCATCTCTCTCCACAGATGCATCAGGAATACACCTTCAGACACAGAGGTGCAGGCAGAACACCAGCTGAGAGCAAACAAGAGTACCTGAGCAGTAGCAAAGAATATATAGAACCATGCAAAAGTCGGTAGGATGAAGGAACTAGGGGGAAAAACAGGAGTGTTAATTAGGATTGAACCTGCCTTCATCAGGTGGGGGAACTGAAGCAGGGGTCTGATCCCCACATTGGGGAAATTGTCTGAGTCAGAGAAGAAATATTTAATCCTGAGAGTGAAACAGCTGATCTGTGGCAGCCTAAATGGAAAGAGAATCAGACGGTTCTTGCCAGAGCTATATGTACCCTGGACAGGGACACAGGTCCCCTAGTAGGCACAGTGACTGGGAGCTGGAGCTTAGGGATTGTCGAGGAATCCCAGGGCAAGGGCTGCTGTTGACTGCAGAGAGATGGACTGAGGGGATGTGAGAGAGGAGACTGTGGTGGGAAATGCCTGTGGAAGAAAGCTGGGCAGCCATGGATACAAGGCAATACTGCTGAGTCACAGAGGGTGGAGCCATCAACATAGTGTCTCTCTCCCTACATGCCAGCATCTGCAGCTGAACAATAGAGAGACTGGACCATAAAGTGACTGACACACCAAACTACTGAGTAGGACCACATCCAGGGTCCCCCTTTAAGTGCCTGTTGCACCAATCTACAGAGTAGGACCTCAGCCGGGGGGCGGCGGGAGGAAGCCCTCTATGTTCCTGATACACCAAACAACAGAGAAGGACCCTAGGCAAGGGAGCCCTCTAAGGGCCTAATGGACAGAGCTATGGAGAAAGACTAGCCAAAGAGACCTTCTGATTGCCAGCTACCAGAGGCTCAAAAAAAGTCTCTGATAAGGCCATAACTTATGCGGCTGAAGCAGTCTGTGTCCCTGCATACTTGGTGCCACCAGGGTCCTCACAACCCAAGCAACTATGCCACCTTCACACTCAGCCCTCACTGCTGCAGAGCTGCCACAGGCAAAAAAAAAAAAAAAACAAAAAACGAAAACCTATGCACGCAGGGTCGCTTTGGTCATGTCCAACTCCATGCGACCCAGTGGACTATGGCCTGTCAGGCTTCTCTGTCAGGGGTTCTCTAGGAAAGAATATTGGAGTATCTTGGCCAATATTGGTTGTTATACCTTTCTAAGGCACTATATTTCCTGCTGAGTACCCTCCCTGAGTCACCTGTCTTCCAGCCCTGAGGACTCAAGCAACTTCACAGCCTCCACACCTGGCCCTCACTGGGGCAGACAAAAGTCCTCCAGAGCAGCCTCAGGAGCAATCCCCAGTGGACTACCCACATGCAGAGATGGAAATAAAACCGCAGTTGAAACCCAGGTGCAGTGTGGCTGAGCAAGAAGACCCAAAATATTCCCACCAGCTTTACAAGCTGTAGATCAAATCCATACAATCAACTAAGCTGACTCTGTTTCAAGGACATTGAGAGCTCCACCAAAGAAAACACACTAGTTCTGATAGCTATGGACATTGGAGGCATGGACATAGAGTAGTAGAACCAGATTAGAATCTGAGCTGCCCACAGAGCAGGTCCAGAGATCATCACAGTGTTGGGAGGAATCCTAGGGAGGTGAGGTGGACTGTGACTCCAGCGAGGGTAGTGACTCTGACAGCAGTGACTCAAAAAACATTTGTTAGTCTTATGTTTTGACTTGTTCTGTATTTTCTTTGGGGATTTTTGTTTTTCTTTTTTATCATTTTCTTCCCCCACCCACCATTGTAGTTCTCGATTTTATTGGAACTCTGAAATCTAATTAAGCTTTTGAGGTTTCTATCTTTTTTTTTTTTAATCACACTTTTATTGTTGTTACAAATCTCTACCTGTACATTGGGCTTTTGCAGTTCTGTAGAGTTTCCCCCACACCACCACCATGTTTTCTCTCTTTTTTTTTTTTCTTTTCTTTTATCTTTTCAAAATTTTAATTAAAAAAATTTTTAAACATTGTTATTTTTCTACATGTATTCCTTTGTTTGCATTTCCTAATGCTCTTTTCCCCTTGAAATTAATTTTTAGTGTATATAAAGCTTCTTTATCAACCTCTATTTAACTGCATATCTGTTCTTTCTTTCTTTCCTTGCCTGTCAACATATTGTTAATTTAGTTTTCATTGCTTTATTCCCCACTTGGCACCTTGCTTTAGTTTTATTTTCCAGTTTGTGCTTTAGTTAGTTTTGTTCTTAATTGGTAGATATAATTTTTGGTTTCCTTTGTTACTGAGTCAATCTATTGTACTTTATTGTTGTTGGATGGTTTTGATTTTGTTTATGGATGTATATGTATATGTGTTTATTCCCTTATTTTAATGATTATTTGCCTTTAATTATTACTTTGTAACTGCTATTTCTCTGGGATTCATCTTTGATTTCTCATTTTGGATGTGTGTTTTAACCTCACTTAATGTCATAACAAACTGTGTGGAGTGTTCTTTTCTGACTAGAGATCAATCCCTGAGCCTTTGGGGTGGGAGCACTGACATTAAGACCCTAGACTACCAGAGAACTAACCCTAGTGAATATCAAATAGTGAGAATTCCCACAAAGCAACCCACTTAAATACAATACCTGGCATCACCCAACCACCAATAGCACCCTGAGCAGGATGTCTCATCTAAACAAAAAACAAAACAAAAATACAAACCCAATCATCAGTAGACAGGATTACCCCCTCATTAGACTTTCCCATCAGAGGAAAAACAAAAGAACAGAACTCAGCAAAAATCTCACCCTATATGAAGCTTACACAAACCACTGGACCAGTTGTCAAGGGCAGAAACCAAACAGAAGAATGAATTCAGCCTTGAAGCCTGGGAAAAGGATACCTCAAACATAATAAGTTAAAAAAATAATAATAATAATGAAAAGGCAGAGAAATACTGAATAAATGAAGGAATAAACTAGAAACAGAAGTCCAAATAAAAGAAGAGAAAAATATGCAAACTACCTAAAAGATCAATTCAGAATAATGATAGGAAAGATGTTCAAAAACCTTGAAAACAGAATGGAGAAAATGCAAGAATCAATTAGCAAGACCTAGAGAAATTAAAGAAAAAATATACAGAGACAAACCACACAATTATTGAAATTAAAAATTCTCAAGAAGGGATCAATAGCAGAATATCTGAAACTGGAAGATAAAATGGTAGAAATAATTTCTGAAAAGCAGAATAAACTAAAAAGAATGAAAAGAGCTGAGGAGAGTCTCAGAGACCTCTGGGACAATATCAAACTCACCAACATTTGAATTATAGGGATCCCAGAAGAAGAAGAGAAAAAGAAAGGCAATGAGAAAATTTTTGAAGAAATTATAGTTGAAAATTTCCAAACATGACAAAGGAAATAGTTAATCAAGTCCAAGAGGCACAAAGAGTCTCATACAGGATAAACACAAGGAGAAACACACCAAGACACATACTAATCAAACTCTAACAAAGATTAAACACAAAAAAAAGAATATTAAAAGCAGCAAGGGAAAAGCAACAAGTTACATACAAGGGAAACCCAATACAATTAACAGCTGATCTTTCAGCAGAAACTCTGTAGGCCAGAAGGGAATGGCAGGATATACTTAAAATACTGAAAAGGAAATATCTACAACCAAGATTACTCTACCTGGCAAGGATCTCATTCAAAATTGATGGAGAAATCAAAAGCTTTTCAGACAAGAAAAAGTTAAGAGAATTCAGTACCACAGAACCAGCTTTACAACAAATGTTAAAGGAACTTTTATAGTCAAGAAATACAAGAGAAGATATAAGAACTACAAATTCAAACTCAAACAATTAAGAAAATGGCAATAGGAACATACATATCAATAATTACTTTAAATGTAATTGAATTTAATGTTCCAAACAAAAGACATAAATTGGCTGAATGGATATAAAAACAAGACCCATATATATGCTGTCTACAAGAAACCCACTTCAGACCTAAAGACAAATATAGACTGAAAGTGAGAGGATGGAAAAATATATTTCCCACAAATGGAAAGCAAAGGAAAACTGGAGTAGCAATCCTCATATCAGACAAAATAGACCTTGAAATAAAGAAGATTACAAGAGATAAGGAAGGACACTACATAATGATCAAGGGATCAATCCAAGAGGAAGACATAACAATTGTAAATATCTATGCACCTGAAGATGGTGATTGCAGCCATGAAATTAAAAGACACTTACTCCTTGGAAGGAAAGTTATGACCAACCTAGACAGCATATTCAAAAGCAGAGACATTACTTTGCCAACAAAGGTCCGTCTAGTCAAGGCTATGGTTTTTCCAGTGGTCATGTATGGATGTGAGAGTTGGACTGTGAAGAAAGCTGAGTGCCAAAGAATTGATGCTTTTGAACTGTGTTGTTGGAGAAGACTCTTGAGAGTCCCTTGGATTGCAAGGAGATCCAACCAGTACATTCTGAAGGAGATCGGCCCTGGGATTTCCTTGGAGGGAATGAGGCTGAAGCTGAAACTCTAGTACTTTGGCCACTTCATGTGAAGAGTTGACTCATTGAAAAAGACTGTGATGCTGGGAGGGATTGGGGGCAGGAGGAGAAGGGGACGACAGAGGATGAGATGGCTGGATGGCATCACTGACTCCATAGACGTGAGTCTGAGTGAACTCCAGGACTAGGGGATGGACAGGGAGGCCTGGCGTGCTGTGATTCATGGGGTCGCAAAGAGTCAGACACGACTTAGCTACTGAACTGGACTGAACTGAACTGAACTGAGTGATAAAAAGTAAACAGAAACAAATAAATAAATGGAAAGATATGTGGCAATCACAACTTAGAAGATTTAATATTGTCAAGTTGTCAAGTCTTCTCCAAATAGTCTCCTTCAAATAAACCTATAGATTTGCTGCTGCTAAGTCACCTCAGTTGTGTCCGACTCTGTGCGACCCCATAGACAGCAGTCCACCAGGCTCTGCCATCCCTGGGTTTTGCCAGGCAAGAACACTGGAGTGGGTTGCCATTTCCTTCTCCAATGCATGAAAGTGAAAAGTGAAAGCAAAGTCGCTCAGTCTTGTCTGACTCTTTGCAGAACCCATGGACTTCAGCCCACCAGGCTCCTCTGTCCATGGGATTTTCCAGGCAAGAGTACTGGAGTGGGGTGCCATTGCCTTCTCCATAGATTTATGCCATCTCAATGAAAATGCAAGCAAGCTTTTTTTTTCCATCAGAAATTAACTAGCTGCCTCTAAACATCAAGTGAAAATATAAATGAGTTGATAATAACCAAAATAACTTTGAAAAATAAGGGTAAAGTACTAACACTATCTGGTTTCAGGACTTATTATAATTATAAAAATGCTGTATTAAGTAACTTGTGTTTTTAATGTAAGGATTACAAATACATTAATGGAACAAAATAGAGTCCAAAATAGACCCACATATGTATGAGTGACTGATTTTCCGCAAAAGTACAGAGGCAACTGAATGGAGAACTGTTACTCTTTTCAATAAATTGTGCTGAAACATACACACACACACACATAAATGTATAGTACAATATCTAGTACTTGGGTCCATGTTTCACTCTATATACAAAACATAACAAAATGGATCAAGACAAATATTAACCTCAAAATTATAAAAATTTTGACAGTGAATATAAGAGAAAATCTTTGTGATCTTTGTGAAACATTTCTTAATCAATACACCAAAAACACAATCCATAAAGGAAAAGTTGGTAAACTCAACTCCAATCAAATCAAATATTTGTTGTTTGAAGGATACTGTTAAGGAAATGACAAGAAACTGACAAGTAGAAAATCTTTGCAATCCATTTCTCTTATAAAAGACTTGTATCTAGAATGTATTAAATCTCTTAAAATTGGATACTCTTTACTTTGTGATAATTCCAGGATCTGGATTATCTGTGGTTTCCATTTCAGTTAACTTGTCTACTGCCATATTTGTTAGTTTTTATATAATTAAAAAAGGTATGTCTATAAACTTACTATGACTCTGTATGACATTATCTTCCTTCATTGGACATTTATTTTGTTTTGAAGGCAGTTACAGTAGAAAAAGATAATGCAAAATCAATAAAAAATTTAGATAGTTTTAGGGAAGGTTTAAACATTTGTGTGTGTGTGCTTTTCTTAGTTTGCCCTCTTTCTATGGTATGAGCTTTTAGTAGTCACAATTCGAGGTCTGGAATATTAATCAGGCCTCTCATTCTTGGTTTACAATGAACTCTAATTATTTTTCACTCTAGTGATGTGAAAGTACCAAACGCCCTACTTATAGCTTAAGCTTCTAATCTCTCAGTTGACTTCTAGCCTTGCAGTCTTTCATAGGTTCAGTTTACTTCAGTTCAGTCACTCTGTCATGTTCGACTCTTTGCAACCCCATAAATTGCAGCATGCCAGGCCTCCCTGTCCATCACCAACTCCCAGAGTTCACTCAGACTCACATCCATCGAGTCCGTGATGCCATGCAGCCATCTCATCCTCTGTCGTCCCCTTCTCCTCCTGCCCACAAGCCCTCCCAGCATCACAATCTTTTCCAATGAGTCAACTCTTCGCATGAGGTGGCCAAAGTACTGGAGTGTCAGCTTTAGCATCATTCCTTCCAAAGAACACCCAGGACACATCTCCTTTAGAATGGAGTGGTTGGATCTCCTTGCAGTCCAAGGGACTCTCAAGAGTCTTCTCCAACAGCACAGTTAAATATCAGCAAATATCTCAAATGAAAAAGTGGTAAAGAGTGCTAGATTCACTTCAATATATACTTTTTCTAGGATACTGGTCTTTCAAATTCTGAATTCTTTTGTTCCTAATCCCATACCTTCAAATAGTTACATCATACTTCACTTTAGTTTTGATTGGCGTTACTCTAATAATCAGTGATATTGAACATCTTTTCTTGTGCCTACCAGCCATCTGTATGTCTTTTTTGAATAAACGTCATTTAAGGTCTCCTGTCCATTTTCCAATTGGACTGTTTTGTTGTTAATTTGTATGAGTTGTTTGTGTATTTTGGAGGTTAAGCCCTTAGGTGGTCTTTTTATTTGTTTATCTTATGGTTTCCTTTGTTGTACAAAAACTTGTAAGTTTGATTAAGTCCCATTTGTTTGTTTTTGTTTTTATTTCTATTGTTTTGGGAGACAGACCTCAGCAAATGTTGGCACAGTTTATGTCAGTGAATGTTTTGCCTGTGCTCTCTTCTAGGATTAATACTTTGTAAAATTAATTTTATATAGCTTTTGTAGTTATTGATAACAAAGGTATTGGTCTGACAGAAGCTACTCTGTCATTGAAAGAAGTAGATGTCTCTCTCCTAGATTATTTAATAATATAAAGCCATTAAATATGAGAAAGGAAATGGCATACAATTTTCTCCAAAGTATTCTGAACAATTCATAGAATCCATATCATCAATCTTTACCATACCCTTGTCAACAATGGTAACTCATTAACTATCCAAAGGTCACCCAACAAACCTGTCAGAGGTCCAGAAATAGAAGCTGAACATTCAGTCCAATCCCCAGAGTTACGCAGACTATTGATGCCTAACATAAAAATCGCATCCTCATTCAGGAAGTACTAAGTAATTGTATCAGTGACTTATCTGTCATTTTCTCAGCTCCATAGCCTCTGAAAAAGAAGGAAGAGATAAAATGAGAGCTAAAATGTCTTAGATTTTCAAATTGGGTGACTAGCATTATTTTTTAAATTCTTTAAATTATTATTGTTATTATTTATTTATGATATAAAAGGGCAGAAGCATCTGATTTCTGGGTATTCTTAACAAAAATTTGGATAACATGTAAACTTGATCCTATGATTTTTAGATCCTAGGCTAAAACTGAAGAAGGAACCAACATGTAATTCTAACATGTCACAGAAGTAACAACTCAGCTATTCATTCAATAATATTTGTCTAATATATGCTATGGGAGCTTCCCAGGTGGCTCAGCAGTAAAGAATCTGCCTGCAATGCAGGAGATGGTGGCTCAATGACTGGTTCGAGAAGATCCCCTGGAGGAGTGCTAGACATTACTGCTTTTCGTGCTAGAGACATTGTAATGTTAGTTCAGTTCAGTTCAGTTCAGTCGCTCAGTCGTGTCCAACTCTTTGCGACCTCATGAATTGCAGCATACCAGGCCTCCCTGTCCATCACCATCTCCCGGAGTTCACTCAAACTCACGTCCATCGAGTCGGTGATGCCATCCAGCCATCTCATCCTCTGTCGTCCCCTTTTCCTCCTGCCCCCAATGCCTCCCAGCATCAGAGTCTTTTCCAAATACTGTACATAACATATAATCCCTTAACCACATAAAACATCCATTCTTATGGAAAGTAGAGATACTAAACAAATCAGTGTATAATGCACATGTCAAAAAGTAATAGATTCTATTTTTAAAAGAGCAGAATAGGATGTAGAGAAGAGGAAAAATGTCATTTTGGATAAGGTGAGGAGGGAAGGTTTTTTCCCTGAAAAACTGATTTTTAAACAGAATTCTTAATGAAGTCAAAGTTGTGGAAGAACCATGCAAATTACCATAGAAGTACATTCCAAGCAGAGAGAAGAGAAAGCAAAAAGACCCTCAAACAGGAAAGTTCTTGGAATATTTGAAGAAGAGCAAGCAAGTCTGTAGCTGAAGCATACAGAGTAAAGATAAGGAATTAGGAAATGAGATAAAATAGAGAGTAAAATGCAAGATCAAATACAGACTTTTAAATTGAGGTAAGTGTTCAGTTTCATTGCAAATTTAACAAGAAGCCACTGGATGGTGAACTAAGTGAGAAGAATACAATACAGGCAGATAAGATAAAAAATAACAAGACCAGTTCGGAGGCACCATTCAAGTTGATAGAGAATGGTGGCATGGTATAAGATAAAGGGGAAGAAAGAGGTGAAAATGGAAAGGTTCCAGATAGAGCTTACTGGCGGATTGGACAGTGGGTTTGCTGGATTCGCTAGGATTTCCTGGTGGATTGAATATAGGAAAAACTGAGAAGTCAGGATAAGGAAATGGGTGAATGGAGATGCCATTTACTGAGAAGAAGAGCACTGGGAAGATGTCAGACTAGGGGTAGGAAATTGCAACCATCTTCATCCCAGATTCTTCACTGGCTTGGAGCTCATAGAAAACTCCTTATGACCCATTGATTTACTTCTCCACCCTGTGCTCTTTTTTCTCTAAGAACCTCAGCAGTCTTTGTGATCTCAAAGAGGATATGTGTGGATCCAAAGGAAAATGGTACAGGCAGATTATTGGATGAGAAATGTAAAGACATCCTGAGTTGAGAGAGCATTTAAGCTTAACTAAAATCAACAGTGTACTTTCCAGATTAGCTTAATGTATTGAGAAATAAATATTTCAAATTGATTGCTCAACAAGTGCTCAGGTTTCTTCTACAGGTTTTGGATATGTTTTGGAATAAGAGTAAATAACATCTTCAACATCCTCATATTTTTCTTACCCCAGCCCTGGCATCTCCTCTAAGTTTTAAGTTCAGATGCTGAAGGAAGGGAAATATTTACTTTTCATTTATTAACCCTTTTTAGTCCTGACACTAATATTTGAATGGCCTATCATATAAATTTATCTAATGTAATCTATTATCCCCAACTAATGGGATCACTATCATCTGATGTTATTATCATGGCAGTTAGTCCTGGGTAAGTCAGCGAGGATGCCAAATCTTAGGAATACAACCAATCCCAGAGTATTCTATCCAATGAAAATGTTTCTCTTTTTCATCTCTCTCTTTTTTTTTTTTTTTTTTTTTTGGAAACTGCATCAGGCATCATATCTCTGGAGACCTCCAAGTTGAGGGCAGGGGAAACTATTGAAAAAGTGTCTAGTTGACCATAATTGCCATGTTGCATTAAAATAAAGTACTAAAACTTCATCTTCCTGATGGTTAATAGTAAAGAAGTTATCTAAGTATATTGAATCTGGTGTACAGTATGTAGCCTGAAATGTTAAAATTTTAATAGCTTCCCATGCATTCTCAAATGTGAGCATGTTATAGACTTCTATTTCCTTTGTAAGAGCTTGCTATCTTTGAGCAGTAATCTGCCATCTAATTTACATTTTTATAATATGTCACATATAGAAAAATATTCTCCCTCAAGCCCATATGTTTTTCTCCTCTGAATTTGTTTGTACGGCATAAGCAGCTACAAATTTCATAAAATGATTGCATCCGAAAAGAAAACCCTATACCATTTCTACAAAACACCTGATTTTTATCATCTGAGAATATTAAGGTAAATTCCTATCACAGAATTTCCTAGGTTGAGTTAGAAATATTTCTTAACTCTCCTCATTTATTTGCTGACCTCATGAACATGGAAGTATTTGAAAACACCTATGTTCACATTGGCCACATTTTCCCTAAGTGTTGTGTTCTCTCGTGGGTACAAAATATACCATAATAAGATTCCTTTAAAACAAAGAAATACCTGTCTCCAGTATCCCTGCTATGCTGCTAAGTCACTTCAGTCGTGTCCGACTCTGTGCTACCCCATAGACGGCAGCCCACCAGGCTTCCCCGTCCCTGGGATTCTCCAGGCAAGAACACTGGAGTGGGTTGCCATTTCCTTCTCCAATGCATGAAAGTGAAAAGTGAAAGTGAAGTCGCTCAGTCGTGTCTGACTCTCAGCGACCCCATGGACTGCAGCCTTCCAGGCTCCTTTGTCTATGGGATTTTCCAGACAAGAGTACTGGAGTGGGGTGTTGGGGAAACTTTCCATTCTCTATTTTTACTAAATATTTGAAATCTTTTTCAATGTTGTACCTGGAATAGAAATTATATCTCAAAATTGCACTGTGTTTTAAATATATTGATAAAAATAAAGTAAAATGATGATAATTCCAATTCATATATTGCTGATTAGAAGAAAATTAATTAACCAATCCCCAAAACTTTCTATTTATTAACAGAGATTAAAGTCTCAAAACAGGATGGGCATACATTGTTTAAGTCCCTAATCAATATTTATAAAATTACTATGATTCTTTCAAAGCACTATTATTATAAAATTAGAAGGGATTAAACTAAGAAAACATGTAATTCCCTGGAATCATGGAAGACTCCTGTCTCAGCAGGCAAGGCCTTGACTGTTAACCTGATTGATAATATGTCCTCTATAAATGAGTGCCTGAGAAGAGTCAAACCATGATAGAGAAACCATGATAGAGAAAATCTGAGTTTCTTCCACCCTCCCAATAACTCAAAACAAAAAGATTGAAGATAATTGTAATTTGAAAAACTTTACAGAAGTTCATGAGAAATTCTGCATGACTGTGTTGTGATAGACACTTTAGAGACTTAAATCCCAAGAGAGATGAGAATACCAGACCACCTGACCTGCCTCTTGAGAAATCTGTATGCAGACCAGGAAGCTACAGTTAGAACTGGACATGGAACAACAGACTGGTTCCAAATAGGAAAAGGAGTACGTCAAGGCTGTATATTGTCACCCTGCTTATTTAATTTATATGCAGAGTACATCATGAGAAATGCTGGGCTGGAAGAAACACAAGCTGGAATCAAGATTGCCAGGAGAAATATCAATAACCTCAGATATGCAGATGACACCACCCTTATGGCAGAAAGTGAAGAGGAACTAAAAAGCCTCTTGATGAAAGTGAAAGAGGAGAGTGAAAAAGTTGGCCTAAAGCTCAACATTCAGAAAACGAAGATCATGGCATCCAGTCCCATCACTTCATGACAAATAGATGGGGAAACAGTGGAAACAGTGTCAGACTTTATTTTTTTGGGCTCCAAAATCACTGCAGATGGTGATTGCAGCCATGAAATTAAAAGACACTTACTCCTTGGAAGAAAAGTTATGACCAAACTAGATAATATATTCAAAAGCAGACATTACTTTACCAGCTAAGGTCCATCTAGTCAAGGCTATGGTTTTTCCTGTGGTCATGTATGGATGTGAGAGTTGGACTGTGAAGAAGGCTGAGCGCCGAAGAATTGATGGGTTTGAACGGTGGTGTTGGAGAAGATTCTTGAGAGTCCCTTGGACTGCAAGGAGATCCAACCAGTCCATTCTGAAGGAGATCAACCCTGGGATTTCCTTGGAGGGAATGATGCTGAAACTGAAACTCCAGTACTTTGGCCACCTCATGCGAAGAGTTGACTCATTGGGAAAAACTCTGATGCTGGGAGGGGTTGGGGGCAGGAGGAGAAGAGGACGACAGAGGATGAGATGGCTGGATGGCATCACGGACTCGCTGGACGTGAGTCTGAGTGAACTCCGGGATATGGTGATGGACCGGGAGGCCTGGCGTGCTGCAATTCACGGGATCGCAAAGAGTCGGACACGACTGACTGAACTGAACTGAAATCAGAAAGGAAATATCTTGATTCTCTGAAATGACATCTAGTATCTAGTGACCCTCTTGCTGCTGCTGCTGCTGCTAAGTCACTTCAGTCATGTCTGACTCTGTGTGACCCCATAGATGGCAGCCCACCAGGCTCCGTTGTCCTTGGGATTCTCCAGGCAAGAACACTGGAGTGGGTTGCCGTTTCCTTCTCCAGTGCGTGAAAGTGAAAAATGAAAGTGAAGTCGCTGAGTTGTGTCCGACTCTTAGCAACCCCATGGACTGCAGGCTACCAGGCTCCTCCGGCAATGGGATTTCCCAGGTAAGAGTACTGGAGTGTGTTGCCATTGCCTTCCCCGAGTCATCCTCTTAGATATGGTCATAGGCCACTTTTCTCTCTACTCCTAACAAAGAGCTGGGTGCTCAGTCTGTTCAGCTCTTTGAAACGTTTACAGAAAGAAGAGGTTTTACAGATGTATCGCATGCAGACAATACCTGATTATGATTTAATTACTAGGAAATAAAAAGATATATTTTAAATCTTATTCCAGCTGTTGTCATTTTATAGTTCTTAATCTTTCATTTATTGCTTTAAGAAAAGAATGCATTAATTCATTTAGAGCCTGACAAGAAAAAGAGAATATCTCCTGATCATTGACCAGCATAGTGTTACCACTTTTGTGCTATTTTTGTTTTGTTTTATTGCTATGAACCTGTTAATAATAGCTCACCTGGAAAGGGCTTGAATATGGAATAAGAGCCAGAACTATTCATTTACATAAACAGATAAGTTAAAAATATAAATTCAAACTAAAGGTTATACCATTTAACTCTATGGAATTTCATATCATATATTTCAGCTTTATTATATTTATTAACAGAGATAAAAGTTTCACCTTTATTGAAAATGCATCATTACAAAGTAAATTGAGCCAACATTATGGAGAATAAAACTGCCAGTTCATCATAGATTTTTCTTATTTCTTTTGTTTTCTAAAATTGTAGTACTGCCAAGTTAGTTTCTCACATCATACATATAGAAACTTTATTTTTCCACACAAAATAGTCAGGGCTACTCTTTGGTCATCATAAAGTTTAGATAGTCTTAGTGTAGTTACTTGATAACTTACATTGAAAAGGCACAGCTAAAATGACCAGCACAGGTCTGAACAAAAGAGCACCACATTGCCCACAAGAATATTGAGGATGGTTATTGGATCATGCTTACCACCTGAACTGATGGGAGATATAGATTTGTCTTGACAGATGTGCAAGAATAGGGGATTTCCTTTGACACAAAGCTCATAGCTTTGAGGTGTGCAGCTTAAAAATATGAATTTATGTATATATGTATATGATTGGACAAAAAATTCATTTGGGATTTTCAGTTGACTTCATGTCTCCCTTTCTAGGTCTGAATGGAATGGGAGCAGAACTAGCCTTCCTCCCATCTGCAACTCATCCCCAAAGCTACTGCCTTCCAGTGGCTTCTTTTCACATTCAATGTTGCCCTTGTAATCCATTTTCATCTTAATGCATACTTTGCCCAATAACCCATCAGCCCTTAAGGAGAGACTCTTCTGTGGATCTGATGACATGGACTCAGGGTGACATTCAAATATGACTGAAATTTGCTAAATAAGAACCCTAAAACATCTGCCCTTTTTCTCATACAAGGTCTATTTGTTCTTTCATTTCTAAAAGATAAGGTATAGAAAAGAGGAAATATAAATGTGCTGCTCCAGAAGCACAGCTGGTGCTTACTCTCAGCTACAACTTTCACAGGTTCTTTTCTCCACCCAACGTTACTTTAGTCATCTTCCAAAATGCAATGCCTTTGCAATGACCCAGTTAGTCTCTCAGAAAAAGATGAGTATTCTCTCATTTTGTGGCATTGCTCCTTCTATTTGACGTTTTTAGTATTCAGAAGAATTTTAGTTTGACCTCTCTCTTATCAGTTTCCTCCTCAGTTTTCTCTCTAAGATCCTTTTTTCTTCAGTTATGTGAAGTCATTATTTTGCATACATCACTACAGGACTTTCCAACAGTCTCCTGTAAAGCTCTCTCTCCTTTGGAAGCGGTAAATGGAAAGAACATAAGGAAAGTATGAGAGTCGCAGTGCTGTTAAAGTTTACTTAACTTCATAACCTGGCAAGGTGAATATTCTCATTTTGCAGAGGAAGAACTAAAACTTCAGAGATATTACACAGCTTTCAAAAAAAGAGCAAGAAACGATAGGTAGGTGGTTGAACTACAGTTAGAAACTGAGTTTTATGTCTAAGTCCATGTTCTGTTGATCTAAGAGACAGCAGTGAGCAGTGACTTGAAAAAGATCTTAATTCTCTGTCCAGGAATTGGACCTGGGTAGACTGAGTGAAAACCAAGAATTCTAACAGCTAGTCTACCAGGGACTAGAGGCTAGAAGCAAGGTTCCCCTGGCTCTTGCCCTGATTGAAAAATCCAATTTCTCAAAGAGGAAAAAGTCCAGACTCTATACAGGATGCTTGGGGCTGGTGCACTGGGATGACCCAAAGGGATGCTACAGGGAGGGAGGTGGGAGGGGAGTTCAGGATGAGGAACATGTGTACACCTGTGGCGAATTCATGTTGATATGTGGCAGAACCAATACAATATTGTAATTAGCCTCCAAATAAAATAAATAAATTTAAATAAAAAATAAAAATGATCAGGTACAAAGTTTATTAGAGATAGCACAGCAAGTGGGGGAGCACACATAGAAACTGTTCAGTTAAGACAGAAGCAAGACAGGGACGCACACCTGGAGAGAAATGGCATGGACATTCCTCCTAATGAGGAGGAACACAATAAAGAGGTGGTTGGCAGTTCTTCTTGGTCTTTGTTTGCTTATGTGTGTGCCGAATCACTTTAGTCATGTCTGACTCTTTGTGACCCAATGGACTGTAGCCCACCAGGCTCCTCTGTTGATGGGATTTTCTAGGCAAGAGTACTAGAGTGGGTTGCTATGCCCTTCCCCAGGGGATCTTTTCTATCCAGGGATTGAATCTGAATCTCATGTCTCCTGCATTGGCAGGCAGTACTTTACCACTAGTGCCACCTGGGAGGTAGGGTCTTTGTTTACCTTTTGCCAATTAGCTGGTTTCCTTTTCCTTACCTGACCTCTCCTAGGTCCCTCCTCAATATGCATGCACAATTTACTCCAAGATGGATTCCAGTCCCCCAGAGGTCTATGGGAAGCCTTGGCATCATATATTCTGGGGTGGCACCCTCTCCTTGACCCCCAAGGAGTCTTTCTGCACATGTGCAATGTCTCCCTTGCCCCGAGGATGGGAAATATGTGATCTTATGATTTTTATTTATTATAAACAGGGTTTAGCCCCTCTCTGTCCCCGCCATATCTATTTTCTTAAAATGTTCATGGGAGACAAAGTCCATCTTTTTACCGTTTCTGTTATTTCCATCTTGAAGCTCAAACAGAAAGCTAGTTGTAAATATCTACCCTGGAGCCCATCTATCTCTTGTCTCACTATCATATTTTCTCCTGATTTTGAGTTTTATATAAATTGTAGAATATCATCTCACTAAAGGCTTATTACCAGGATTGAGTGAACATGTAATACAGGGTTTATAACCAATGCCACAGCTTCGAGTAAGACTTTTTATATACTTGGACGTAACTGCCTATAAGCTCTAACTTTAGAGTTAGCAAAGTAGTATCTTGGTATCTTTTCCCACCTGTACCCCTGCTTATTTGGACACTCAACTCTATTTTTCCCATAGGTGTGGGCTGTAACTCAAGCTAAGCTTAGCTGACCATAATATTCCATGTCCTTGGCTATGATAATTGGCCCCCAATGGGCTTTTGAACCTAGCCAAACTAATTAGAATTCTCCTGTGGGATATTGTTGCAGGAGTGTCACGGAAATGCCTCATTTCTCTTGGGTCTTAGAATTCCAACTGGCCATATTCCCTGATTTATGGCAAGGCTTTCAGCTTTAATTGCAATGTATACCATTTTAAAAACAATTAAGGCAGCATGAAAGAGAATATAGTTGCTTGTTCATCATGAGAATACAGCAGAAGTGAATAAGGAAGGAGAGAGGGAGACAAGAGGAGAGCAATAGAAGGAGATAAAGAAAAAGAAAATGAACTAATAACTTTGATTCCTGGTTGAGTTATCCAGGGAATTTCATCTTTGTAATTTTTGGTTATATACATGCCTGCTTGGTCACTCAGTCATGTCCAGCTCTCTGGGACTCCATTAACTGTAGCCTGCCAGGCTCCTCTGTCCATGAGATTTTCCAGGCAAAAATACTGGACGGGTTGCCATCTCCTACTGTAGGGAATCTTCCTGACCCAGAAATCAAACCTGAATCTCCTTCATTGGCAGGTGGATTATTTACCACTAAGCCACCTAGGAAGAACTTGCTTATAGGAGCCAACCTAAAATATTTTCTAAAGTAATTGTATTGGATTTGTAATATGCTATTTTGTATATCTAAATATTCTTAACTTACAAACCCCTCCAAATTAGTTATGTTATGATTATTTACATTCCAACCACCAATCAACTCTTTGGATTAGGAACTGAAAGCTAAGATAAAATTCAAGAATGCATTGTATCAATTGAAATGACCAAATGTGACTTCACCATGACATGGTAGCCAGTTTCTGCGGCATACTGGGAAAAAACACACTCATCTTGATGTATGACACCTAGGTTCTGATAGAAACTCTGCAGGTTATTGTATGTTTTACTTTGTGCTTCAGTGTCTTCACAGTAAAACAAGAACTGTCCTAGATTAATTCCAATGTTTCCTCCTAGTCTGAAATCGTATTACAGTCTAACATGGAATGCTTTTCAGATTAGTTTTAGTAACAAAGGTTCAGGTATGTCCCAAAATGGGTGACATAAGAAATAGAAGGAAAAGCTACAGGGATGGATTAAGCTATAGGTTGATACCAACCTGGTGAATGCAGATAGTCTAGTTTTCATTCTTCAGTGAGGATAGCACAGAGTATCACAGAAAAGAGAAGGACTGTGAGGAGGAGATAGAGGAACTCCTAGGGAACAAGATGTGCCCAAAGGATGCATTGGTACGGGATATTCCCAGATCTCTGGAGTTCTGGGATTGAAGGTAAGTATAAAGCTCTTTGGTTCATATATTTTGGCTTGTATATGTGAGATGGATGATTCTAGTTTTCATTGAAATATATCTATTAGGGAAATTTTCATTCCTCTCAGCGACCAATCACGGGTTTTCTTTCTCCTATACAAAAGCATATAGCATACTCTTCATGGATAATAAATTCATGGAAATACATTTTTGTTCCCTTGGGCTATTCATATTTTAAGAAATTACTAGGCACTACCTCAATGTGAAATGGTTTGACAGTGCGTTATTGTATTAAATTGTGTTAAATCCTTTCATTTTTGCAACAGCACACTTCAAACTAGTTACTTAGGATCCATGATGATACATGCTGGATGCAGTAAGGTGAAGAAGTGACTGAATTTGGAATCAAATTTGATTCCTAACTCTACCTCCTAAATGTAAGATCTCAGTAACTCTAAACCTATTTTCTCTTATGCAATATATGTGTAACATTTACTAGGACATAGAACTTCTATAAGCATTAATTCAGATAACTTATGTAAACCACTTGGCAACAATGTTCAGTTGCTCAGTCATGTCTGACTCTTTATGACCCCATGGACTTCAGCACAACAGGCTTTCCTGTCCATTACCATCTTCTGGATCTTGCTCAAACTCATGTTCATTGAGTCAGTGATGCCATCCAACCATCTCATCCTCTGTTGCCCCCTTCCCTTGCCCTCAATCTTTCTCAGTATCATGGTCTTTTGTAATGAGTCAGCTCTTCACATCAGATGGCCAAAATATTGGAGCTTCAGTTCAGCATCAGTCCTTCCAATGAATATTTAGGATTGATATCCTTTAGGATTGACTGCTTGGGTCTCCTTGCAGTGCAAGAGACTCTCAAGTGTCTTCTCCAACACCAAAGTTTGAAAGCATCAGTTCTTCAGCATTCAGCCTTCTTTATATCCCAACTCTCACATCCATACATGACTACTGGAAAAACCATAGATTTGACCACACGAACCTTTGTTGGCAAAGTAATGTCTCTGCTTTTTAATATGCTATCTAGGTTGGTCATAGCTTTTCTTCCAAGGAGCAAGTATATTTTAGTTTCATGCTGCAGTCATCATCTGTAGTGATTTGGGGGCCCTAAAAAATAAAGTCTCTGTTTCCATTGTTTCCCTTTCTATTTGCCATGAAATGTTGGGACCAGATGCCATGATCTTTGTTTTCTGAATGTTGAGATTTAAGCCAACTTTTTCACTCTCCTCTTTCACTTTCATCAAGAGGCTCTTTAGTTTTTTGATTTCTCTCATCAAGGTGGTGTCATCTGTATATCTGAGGTTATTTATATTTCTTCCACTAATCTTGATTCCAGCTTTTACTTCATACAACCTGGTATTTCTTGTGATGTACTCTGCATATAAGTAAAAAGAACTGGGTGACAATAAACAGGGTGATGATATACAGCCTTCCTTTTCCAATTTGGACCCAGTCCTTTTTTCCATGTCTGGTTCTAACTGTTCCTTCTTGATTTGCATACAGGTTTCTCAGGAAGCAGGTAAGGTGGTGTGGTATTCCTACCTCTTTAAGAATTTTCCACTACTTGTTGTGATCCACACAAAGGCTTTAGCATAATCAATGAAGCAGAAGTAAGCGTTTTTCTGGAAGTATCTTGCTTTTTTTATGATCCAGTGGATGTTGGCAATTTGATCTCTGGTTCCTCTGCCTTTTCTAAAACCAGCTTGAACATCTGGAGTTTCTCAATTCATGTACTGTTGAAGCTTAGCTTGGAGAATTTTCAGTATTATTTTGCTAGCATGTGAGATGAGTGCAATTGTGTGGTAGTTTGAACATCCTTTGGCATTGCCTTTCTTTGGGATTGGAATTAAAACTAATCTTTTCCAGCCCTGTGGCCACTTCTGAGTTTTCCAAATTTGCTGGCATATTGAGTGTAGTACTTTAACAACATCATCTTTTGGGATTTGAAAAGTTCAACTATAATTCCATCATCTACACTAGCTTTGTGCATAGTGATGCTTTCTAAGGCCCACTTGACTTCACACTCCAGGATGTCTGGCTCTAGGTGAGTGATCACACCATCACGGTTACATGGGTTATTAAGATATTTTTGGTAGAGTTCTTCTCTGTATTCTTGCCACCTCTGAATATCTTCTGCTTCTGTTAGGTCTGTACCACTTTGTGCCCATCTTTGCATGAAAATATTCCCTTGGTATCTCTAATTTTCTTGAAGAGTCTCTCATAGTCTATGGTTTTCCTTCTTTTCTTTGCATTGATCACTTAGGAAGGCTTTCCAATCTCTTTTTGCTATTCTTTGGAACTCTGCATTCAGATGGGTATATCTTTCCATTTCTCCTTTGCCTTTCACTTCTCGTCTTTTCTCAGCTCTTTGGAAGGCCTCGTCAGACAACCATTTTGCCTTTTAGTATTTCTTTTCTGGGGGGATGGTTTTGATCACCACCTCCTGTACAATGTTATAAATCTCTGTCCATAGTTCTTCAGGCACTCTGTCTTCAGATCAATCCCTTGAATCTATTTGTCACTTTGACTGTATAATTGTAAGGTATTTGATTTAGATCCAGAGAGACCTGGCGTGCTGCGATTCATGGGGTTGCAAAGAGTCAGACACGACTGAGCAACTGAACTGAACTGAACTGATACCTGAAAGGCCTAATGGCTTTCGCTAATTTCTTCAATTTAAGTCTGAATTTTTCAATGAGGTGTTCATGGTCTGAGCCACAGTCAGATCCTGGTCTTGTATTTGCTAACTGTATGGAGCATCTCCATCTTCGGCTGCAAGGAATATAATCAAACTGATTTCAGTATTGACCGTTTGGTGATATACATGTATAAAGTTGTCCCCTGTGTTTTTGGAAGAGGGTGTTTTCTATGACCAGAGCGTTCTATTGGCAAAACTCTGTTAGTCTTTACCCTGTTTCATTTTGTATTCCAAGGCTAAACTAGACTATTACTTCAGGTAACAGTCTCTCCCTTCAAGAAGTTTCCACAATTTTCTTATCTTCACCCAACAGAGGGCAGACAGAATGAAAACCACAGTCACAGAAAACTAACCAAACTTATCACATGGATCACAGCCTTGTCTAACTCAATGAAACTATGAGTCATGCCTTGTAGGGCCATCCAAAATGGAAAGGTCATGGTGGAGAGTTCTGACAAAACACAATCCGCAGGAGAAGGGAATAGCAAACCACTTCAGCATTCTTGCCTTGAGAACTACCTAAACAATATGAAAAGACAAAAAGATAGGACACTAAAAGATGAACTCTCCAGGTTGGTAGGTGCCCAATATGATACTGGAGAATAGTGGAGAAATAGCTCCAGCCATTTAACTTATATGCATTTAACTTATATGCTTATTTAACTTATATGCAGATTACATCATGAGAAACGCTGGACTGGAAGAAACACAAGCTGAAATCAAGATTGCCGGGAGAAATATCAATAACCTCAGATATGCAGATGACACCACCCTTATGGCAGAAAGTGAAGAGGAACTAAAAAACCTCTTGCTGAAAGTGAAAGAGGAGAGTGAAAAAGTTGGCCTGAAGCTCAACATTCAGAAAACGAAGATCATGGCATCTGGTCCCATCACTTCATGGCAAATAAATGGGAAAACAGTGGAAACAGTGTCAGACTTTATTTTGGGGGGCTCCAAAATCACTGCAGATGATTATTGCAGCCATGAATTTAAAAGACGCTTACTCCTTGGAAGAAAAGTTGTGACCAACCTAGATAGCATATTCAAAAGCTGAGACAATACTTTGCCGACTAAGGTTCTTCTAGTCAAGGCTATGGTTTTTCCTGTGGTCATGTATGGATGTGAGAGTTGGACTGTGAAGAAGGCTGAGTGCCGAAGAATTGATGGGTTTGAACTGTGGTGTTGCAGAAGACTCTTGAGAGTCCCTTGGACTGCAAGGAGATCCAACCAGTCCATTCTGAAGGAGATCAACCCTGGGATTTCTTTGGAAGGAATGATGCTGAAACTGAAACTCCAGTACTTTGGCCACCTCATGCGACGAGTTGACTCATTGGAAAAGACTCTGATGCTGGGAGGGATTGGGGGCAGGAGGAGAAGGGGACAACAGAGGATGAGATGGCTGGATGGCATCCCTGACTCACTGGACGTGAGTCTGAGTGAACTCCAGGATTTGGTGATGGACAGGGAGGCCTGGCGTTCTGTGATTCATGGGGTCGCAAAGAGTCAGACACGACTGGGTGACTTAACTGAACTGAACTGAGCTCCAGAAGGTACAAAGAATCTGAGCCAAAGTGGAAACAACATCCAGCTGTGGGATGTTTCTGGGGGTGAAAATAAAATCCAATGCTGTAAAGAAGAATATATCATAGAAACCTGGAATGTTAGGTCCATGAATCAAGGTAAATTGGAAGTGGTCAAACAGGAAATGGTATACAATAGGTGCTTAAAAATGTTAATTTCCTTCTAACAAGTCAAAACTGGTTTAATAAATAAAGCACGTTATTGTGTCTTTTTAATTTCATTGAAATGACTGCATGCTTTATTATTCTTTAGATCATCTTAGTAAAGTCTGAAGCTATTCCTAACTTGACTTAACTCTTTGTACCAATCATATTTTAAATTGTATGAAAATGTTTATTAAGATATAATTGACATATAGCATTATATTAGTTTCAAGTCTGAGTTTCAAGTGTAAAACATAATTATTTGGTATTTGTATATACTGTGAAATCTGGAGGAGGAAATGGCAACCCATTCCAGTATTCTTGCCTGGATAATCCTATGAGGAGAAGAGCCTGGCAAGCTATAGTCCATGAGGTCACAAAGAGTCAGATATGACTAAAGCAACTTAACAACAACAATAACAACATACTGTGAAATAATCACAAGATATGTCTAATTAATATTCATCACCACACCTGTTATTAATTATTATTTTGTGGTGAGGACATTTAAGATCTACTCTCCTAGCAAGTTTCAAATATACAATACAGAATTGTTAACTAGAGTTACCATGCTTTACATTCCATTTATGAGTCATTTATTTTACAACTGGAAATCTGTAGCTTTTGATCTCATTCACCTATTTTGCTCAAACCCTATTCTTCTGCTAACCACTAATATGTTCTCTGAATATATATTTTTAGTTTCTAGATTGTATGAACATTATTAGCAAAAAAGCTTAATTAGGCTTTCAGATACTTCTTATTACTTTATATTGAAATAATCCATCATTTTCCAAGAAACAGAAAAACTCAAGATTTTGCTGCTTTTTCGGTACTGGTCAGATTCTAGTTGTTAGGTTGCATTGGTCATTTTCACTGTAGGAAGAAAAGAAATAATTGCATAAAAAAAATTTCCTGGTTTAATAAAATGGAAAACTTAGTGGAAGTTTAAAACAGATAAATTGGTTACTTTGTAAAAGAGATGATTAATGTAAGTCTTAAACCATCTTGTAATCATGTTATGGTTCAATATAAGTAAGATAATGATTAGGTTTTCCTCTTTTTAACCAAGCATAGCATGAGAAAAGAATTCTCATTATATCAAAGAGAATTTGATGCTTGATATTCACATACACTTATAGCAAGGGTGATTAATTAATATCATTACATTTATTTTGTGCTTCTGCTTTCAGAAAAATTTCATACAAATTCCTATATAATTCTAACAACAAACCCATGAAATGGATGTTATTTCCCTCATCTTAAACATGGGAATTAAACAGTTTACTTCTTATGATGGAGATTTGAATTCAGACTTCAATTCTGCTTATAAACCCAGTCGGGAATTTGGGAGACTTTGAGGAGATAGCAGTCTGAACACATCTTGGCTTCTCTTTACTTCAGTTGCAACCCCTTTGTGTCACTAGCTATGAGGCTAGCTAGTGACTTGTGAAGCACCTGGAGCTTGCAAGGGACATACCCTTGTTGCTTGCTTATTCAGTAGCAAGTAGACCAGCAGTAAAGGCTTTGTCCTAAAGGAAATCAACCATGAATACTCACTGGAAGGACTGATGCTGAATCTAAGGTCCAATACTTTGGCCATGTGATACAAAGACTCACTGAAAAAAAACCTTGAGGCTAGGGAAGATTGAGGGCAAGAGAATGGATGAGACGATTGGATGGCATCATCAACTTAATGGACATGAATCTGGACAAACTCTGGGAGACAGTGAAGGACAAGGAAACCTGGAGTGCTACAGTCCATAGGGTCACAAGTAGTTGAACAAAACAGCTACTGAACAACAGCAACAAAGGCTTTATGTGGCACTTTGTGACAAATGCAAGATCTTAGGTCCCACCCAAATCTACAAATCATAATCTGTATTATCATAAGGTCCCTCCAAGATTTGTTTGCAAATTAAACCTTTTTACATTTATTTTTTTGTTGAAGGATAATTGCCTTACAGAATTTTGTTGTTTTCTGTCAAACCTCAACCTGAAGTAACCATAGGTATACATATATCCCCTCCCTGTTGAACCTCCCTCCCATCTTCTCCCCCATCCCACCTCTCTAGGTTGATTCAGAGCCACTGTTTGAGTTTCTTAGCCACAGAGAAAATTCCCATTGGCTATCTATTTTACATATGGTAATGAAAGTTTCCATGTTACGCTTTCCATACATCTCACCCTCTCCTCTTTCCCCGTGTCCATAAGTCTATTGTCTATGTCTGTTTCTCCATTGCTGCCCTGTGATTAAATTCTTCAGTATCATTTTTCTAGATTCTGTATATATGCTTTAGGATATGATATTTATCTTTCTCTTTCTGACTTATTTCCCTCTGTATAATAGACTCTAGGTTCATCCACCTCATTAGGATTGACTCAAACATGTTCCTTTTTATGGCTGAGTAATGTTCCATTGTGTATATGTACCACAATTCTCTATCCATTTATCTGTCAATGAACATCTAGGTTGCTTCCATGTTCTAACTATTGTAAGTAGTGCTGCAGTGAACAATGGGATACATGTATGTTTTTCAATTTTTGTTTCCTCATGGTATATACCTAGGAGTGGGATTGCTGGACCATATGGTGTTGTTTTTTTGTTTGTTTTGTTTTTAAACTAATTTATTTATTTTAATTGGAGGCTAATTGCATTACAATATTGTAGAAGTTTTAGCCATACATTGGCATGAATCAGCCAAGGCTGTCCATGTGTTCCCCATCCTGAACCCCCTTCCCACCTCCCTCCCCATCCCATCCTTCGGGGTCGTCCCAGTGCACCAGCCTTGAGCGCCCTATTTCATGCATCAAACCTGGACTGGCGATCTATTTCACATATGATAATATACATGTTTCAATGCTATTCCCTCAAATCATGCCACCCTTGCCTTCTCCCACAGAGTCCAAAAGTCTGTTCTTTACATCTGTATCTCTTTGCTGTCTTTCTAAATTTCTTTCTAAATTTCATATATATGCCATAATATACTGTATTGCTGTTTTTCTTTCTGACTTATTTCATTCTGTATAATAGGCTCCAGTTTCATCCACCTCATTAGAACTGATTAAAATTCATTCATAGCTGGGTAACATTCCATTGTGTATATGTACCACAGCTTTCTTATCCATTCATCTGCCGATGGATATCTAGGTTGCTTCCATGTCTTAGCTATTGTAAACAGTGCTGTGATGAACAATGGAGTACACATGTCTGTTTCAATTCTGGTTTCCTCGGTGTATATGCCCAGCAATGGGATTGCTGGGTCATATGGCAGTTCTATTTCCAGATTTTTAAGGAATCTCCACACTGTTCTCCATAGTGGCTATACTAGTTTGCATTCTCACCAACAGTGTAAGAGGGTTCCCTTTTCTCCTCACCCTCTCCAGCATTTATTGTTTGTAGACTTTTTGATAGCAGTCATTCTGACCGGCATGAGATGGTACCTCATTGTGGCTTTAATTTGCATTTCTCTGATAATGGGTGATGTTGAGCATCTTTTCATGTGTTTGTTAGCCATCTGTATAAGACATATATTTGGAGATATGTGTGTTTAGGTCTTTTTCCCACTTTTTGATTGGGTTGTTTTTCTGTTATTGAGTTGTATGAGCTGCATGTATATTTTGGAAATTAATCCTTTGTCAATTGTTTCATTGGCTATTATTTTCTCCCATTCTGAGGGATGTCTTTTCACCTAGCTTATAGTTTCCTTTGCTGTGTAAAAGCTTTTACGTTTAATCAGGTCTCACCTGTTTACTTTTGGTTTTATTTCCATTACTCTAGGAGGTGGGTCATAGAGGATCTTGCTTTGATTTGTGTCATTGTGTGTTCTGCTTATGTTTTCCTCTAAGAAATTTATAGATTCTGGTCTTACATTTAGATCTTTAATATATTTTAATTTTATCTTTGTGTGTGGTGTTAGGAGGTGTTCTAATTTCATTCTTTTGCAAGTAGCTGTCCAGTTTTCCCAACACCATTTATTGAAGAGGCTGTCTTTCCCCCATTGTATGTTCTTGCCTCCTTTGTCAAATATAGGGTACCCATAGGTGCATAGGTTTACTTCTGGATTTTCCTTTTTATTCCATTGCTCTATGTTTCTGTCTTTGTGCCAGTGCCATACTGTCTTGATGACTGTAGCTTTGTAGTATAATCTGAAGTCCAGAAGGTTGATTCTTCCAGCTCCATTCTTCTTTCTCAAGAGAGCTTTGGCTAGTCAAGATCTTTTGTGTTTCCATATGAATTGTGAAATTTTTTGTTCTAGTTCTGTGAAAAATGTCATTAATATTTGATAGGAATTGCACTGAATCTGTAGACTGTGATTGGTAGTACAGTCATTTTCACAGTATTGATTTTTCACAGCCAGGAACATGAAATATCCCTTCATCAGTTTATGTAGTCTTTGATTTCTTTCATCAGTGTCATAATTTTCTGTGTACAGTTCTTTTGTCTCCTTAGGTAAGTATTCCTAGGTATTTAATTCTTTTTGTTGCAATGGTGAATGGGAATGATTCCTTAATTTCTGTTTCTGATTTTTCATTGTTAGTATATAGAAATGCAAGTGATTGCCACAACTTACCTAAATTCACTGCAACTTTTTTATACTGCAACTTTCCTAAATTCTCTGATTAGCTCTAGTAATTTTCTGATAGTATCTTTAGGGTTCTCTTTGTACAGTATCATGTCATCTGCAAACAGTGAGAGCTTTACTTCTTTTCTGATCTGGATTCCTTCTATTTATTTATTTATTTTCTTCTCTGATTGCTGTAGCTAGGACTTCCAGAACTCTGTTGAATAATAGTGGGGAAAGTGGGCACCCTTGTCTTGTTCCTGATATTAGCCAAATGCTTTCAGTTTTTCACCATTGAGAATAATGTTTACTGTAGGCTTATCATATATGGCCTTTACTATGTCTAGGTAGGTGTCCTCTATGCCCACTTTTTGTAGAGTTTTAATTATAAATGGGTGCTGAATTTTGTCAAAGGCATTTCTGCATCTATTGAGATAATCATATTGTTTTTATCTTTCAATCTGTTAATATGGTGTACCACATTGATTGATTTGCATATATTGAAGAATCTTTGCATCCCTGGAATAAACCCAACTTGATCATGGTGTATGAGATTTTTGATATATTGCTGAATTCTGTTTGCTAAATTTTCTTCAGGATTTTTGCCTCTATGTTCATCAGTGATAATGGCCTGAAGTTTTCTTTTTGGTGGTTTTTTATTTTTATTTTTTTGGTCTGGTTTTGGAATCAGGGTGATGGTGGCCTTGTAGAATGAATTTGGAAGGGTTCCAATTTGGGGGAAGAGTTTTAGAACGATGGGCATTAGGTCTTCTCTAAATGTTTGATAGAATTCTCCTGTGAAACCATATGATCCTGGGCTTTTGATTTTTTGGAGATTTTGGACCACAGTTTCAATTTCAGTGCTTGTAATTGGGTTATTCATAATTTCTATTTCTTCCTGATTTAGTCTTGGAAGATTGAACTTTTCTAAGAATCTGTCCTTTCCTTCCAAGTTATCCATTTTATTACCATGTAGTTGTTCATAATAGTCTCTTATACTCCTTTGTATTTCTGCATTGTCTGTTGTAACCTCTTATTTTTCATTTCTAATTTTCTTGATTTAATTCTTCTCTCTTTTTTTCTTGATCAGTCTGACCATTTGTGCTTGAATTTTGTTTATCTTCTCAAAGAACCAGCTTTTAGTTTTATTAATCTTTATTATTGTTTCTTTCATTTCTTTTTTAGTTATTTCTGCTTAAATCTGTATGATTTCTTTCCTTCTAATAATTTTATTTTGCTTGTTTGTTTTTCTTTTTCCAGTTGTTTTCAGTGTAAAGTTAAGTTGTCTATCTGATGTTTTCCTTGATTCTTGAGATAGGATTGCATTGCTATAAACTTCCCTCTTAGAACTGCTTTTGATGTACCCCACAGGTTTTGACTTGTCATGTTATCATGTCATTTTTTTCTAGAAAACTTTTGATTTACCTTTTAATTTTTTCAGTAACCTGTTGATTATTTAGAAATGTATTGTTTAATCTCCATCTTCTGTTTCTTACAATTTTTTGCTTGTAATTGATATCCAGTTTCATACCATTGTGGTCAGAGAAGATTCTTGATATGATTTCAATTTTCTTGAATTAACCAAGGTTTGATTTATGACCCAAGATGTGGTCTATCCTGGAGAATATTCCATGTGCACTTGAGAAGATGTATTCTTCTGCATTTGGATGGAATGTGCTGAAGATATCAATGAGATCCATCTCATCTAATGTATCATTTAAGGCTTGTGTTACTTTATTAATTTTTTTTTTGATGATCTGTCCATTGGTGTGAATGTGGCATTAAAATCTGCTACTATTGTTGTGTAACTTATTGTCAATTTCTCCTTTTATGTCTGATGTATTTGTCTTATGTATTGCCTATGTTGGGTGTATAGACATTTACAATTGTTTTGTCTTCGTCTTGGATTGATCCCTTGATTATTATGCAGAGTCCTTCCTTATCTCTTGTAATCTTTTTTTATTATAGGGCTATTTTGTCTGATATGAAGATTGCTACTCCAGCTTTTTTTTAACTTCCCATTTTCAAGGAATATGTTTTTCCATCCTCTCACTTTCAGTCTGTATGTCTTTAGGTCTGAAGTGGGTTTCTTGTAGACAGCATATATATGGGTCTTGTTTTTGTATGCATTCAGCCAGTCTGTGTCTTTTGGTTGGAGCATTTAATCCATTTACATTTAAAGTAATTATTGATATATATGTTCTTATTGCCATTTTCTTAATTGTTTGGGGTTGATTTTGCAGAGCTTTTTCCTTCTGTTTCTTGACTATATAAGCTCCTTTAACATTTGTTGTAAAGCTCATTTGGTGATACTGAATTATCTTAACTTTTGTTTGTCTGAATATCTTTTGATTTTGCCATCAATTTTGAATGAGATCCTTGCCAAGTACAGTAATCCTGGTTGTAAATATTTCCCTTTCAATACTTTAAATCTATCCTGCCATTCCCTTCTGGCCTGCAGAGTTTCTCCTGAAAGACCAGCTGTTAAGCTTATGGGGTTTCCCTTGTATGTTACTTGTTGCTTTTCCCTTGCTGCTTTTAATATTCTTTCTTTGGGTTTAGTCTTTGTTAGTTTGTTTAATATGGGTCTTGGCATGTTTCTCCTTTGGTTTATCCTGTATGGGACTGTTTGTGCCTCTTGGACTTGACTGGGCTATTTCCTTTTCCATGTTTGGGATATTTTCAATTGTAATCTCTTCAAAAAATTTTCATGCATTTTCTTTTTCTCTTCTTCTTCTGGGACCACTATAATTACAATGTTGGTGTGTTTAACATTATCCAAGCAGTCGCAGAGACCATCCTCATTTCTTCTCATTCTTTTTACTTTATTCTGCTATTCAGAAGTTATTTCCACCATTTTGTCTTCCAACTCACTGATTCATTCTTCTGCTTCAGATATTCTGCTACTGATTCCTTCCAGAGAATTTTTTTTATTTTATTTTTTTTAGTATTAAGTTTTTTATTTTTTTAATTTAAAAATCTTTAATTCTTACATGTGTTCCCAAACATGAACCCCCCTCCCACCTCCCTCCCCATAACATCTCTGTGGGTCATCCCCATGCACCAGCCCCAAGCATGCTGTATCCTGCGTCAGACATAGACTGGTGATTCAATTCTCACATGATAGTATACATAATAGAATGCCATTCTCCCATATCATCCCACCCTCTCCCTCTCCCTCTGAGTCCAAAAGTCCGTTATACACAGCTGCGTCTTTTTTCCTGTCTTGCATACAGGGTCGTCATTGCCATCTTTCTAAATTCCATATATATGTGTTAGTATACTGTATTGGTGTTTTTCTTTCTGGCTTACTTCACTCTGTATAATCGGCTCCAGTTTCATCCATCTCATCAGAACTGATTCAAATGAATTCTTTTTAATGGCTGAGTAATACTCCATTGTGTATATGTACCACAGCTTTCTTATCCATTCATCTGCTGACGGACATCTAGGTTGTTTCCATGTCCTGGCTATTATAAACAGTGCTGCGATGAACATTGGGGTACATGTGTCTCTTTCAGTTCTGGTTTCCTCGGTGTGTATGCCCAGCAGTGGGATTGCTGGGTCATAAGGGAGCTCTATTTGCAATTTTTTAAGGAATCTCCACACTGTTCTCCATAGTGGCTGTACTAGTTTGCATTCCCACCAACAGTGTAGGAGGGTTCCCTTTTCTCCACACCCTCTCCAGCATTTATTGCTTGCAGACTTTGGATCGCAGCCATTCTGACTGGTGTGAAGTGGTACCTCATTGTGGTTTTGATTTGCATTTCTCTGATAATGAGTGATGTTGAGCATGTTTTCATGTGTTTGTTAGCCATCCGTATGTCTTCTTTGGAGAAATGTCTATTTAGTTCTTTGGCCCATTTTTTGATTGGATCGTTTATTTTTCTGGAATTGAGCTGCATAAGTTGCTTGTATATTTTTGAGATTAGTTGTTTGTCAGTTGCTTCATTTGCTATTATTTTCTCCCATTCAGAAGGCTGTCTTTTCACCTTGCTGATATTTTCCTTTGTTGTGCAGAAGCTTTTAATTTTAATTAGATCCCATTTGTTTATTTTTGCTTTTATTTCCAGAATTCTGGGAGGTGGATCATAGAGGATCCTGCTGTGATTTATCCGCAAATCAATCAATGTAATTCACCACATTAACAAATTGAAAAATAAAAACCATATGATTATCTCAATAGATGCAGAGAAGGCCTTTGACAAAATTCAAGATCCATTTATGATAAAAACTCTCCAGAAAGCAGGAATAGAAGGAACATACCTCAACATAATAAAAGCTATATATGACAAACCCACAGCAAACATTATCCTCAATGGTGAAAAATTGAAAGCATTTCCCCTAAAGTCAGGAACAAGACAAGGGTGTCCACTTTCACCGCTACTATTCAACATAGTTCTGGAAGTTTTGGCCACAGCAATCAGAGCAGAAAAAGAAATAAAAGGAATCCAAATTGGAAAAGAAGAAGTAAAACTCTCACTGTTTGCAGATGACATGATCCTCTACATGGAAAACCCTAAAGACTCCACCAGAAAATTACTAGAGCTCATCAATGAATATAGTAATGTTGCAGGATATAAAATCAACACACAGAAATCCCTTGCATTCCTATACACCAATAATGAGAAAGTAGAAAAAGAAATTAAGGAAACAATTCCATTCACCATTGCAACGAAAAGAATAAAATACTTAGGAATATATCTACCCAAAGAAACTAAAGACCTATATATAGAAAACTATAAAACACTGATGAAAGAAATCAAAGAGGACACTAATAGATGGAGAAATATACCATGTTCATGGATCAGAAGAATCAATATAGTGAAAATGAGTATACTACCCAAAGCAATTTACAAATTCAATGCAATCCCTATCAAGCTACCAGCCATATTTTTCACAGAACTAGAACAAATAATTTCAAGATTTGTATGGAAATACAAAAAACCTCGAATTGCCAAAGCAATCTTGAGAAAGAAGAATGGAACTGGAGGAATCAACTTGCCTGACTTCAGGCTCTACTACAAAGCCACAGTCATCAAGACAGTATGGTACTGGCACAAAGACAGGCATATAGATCAATGGAACAAAATAGAAAGCCCAGAGATAAATCCACACACATATGGACACCTTATCTTTGACAAAGGAGGCAAGAATATACAATGGAGTAAAGACAATCTCTTTAACAAGTGGTGCTGGGAAAACTGGTCAACCACTTGTAAAAGAATGAAACTAGATCACTTTCTAACACCGCACACAAAAATAAACTCAAAATGGATTAAAGATCTAAATGTAAGACCAGAAACTATAAAACTCCTAGAGAATTTTTAACTTTAATAATTGTGTTGTTTGTCTCCGTATGTTTTTTCTTTAATTCTTATAGTTCAGTTCAGTTCTTTAATTCTTATAGTTCAGTTCAGTTCAGTTCATTTGCTCAGTCATGTCCGACTCTTTGCAACCCCATGAATCACAGCATGCCAGGCCTCCCTGTTCATCACCATCTCCCAGAGTTCACTCACACTCATGTCCATTGAGTCCGTGATGCCATCCAGCCATCTCATCCTCGGTCGTCCCTTTCTCCTCCTGCCCTCAATCCCTCCCAGCATCAAAGTCTTTTCCAATGAGTCAACACTTCACATGAGGTAGCCAAAGTACTGGAGTTTCAGCTTTAGCATCATTCCTTCCAAAGAAATCCCAGGGTTGATCTCCTTCAGAATGGACTGGTTGGATCTCCTTGCACTCCAAGGGACTCTCAAGAGTCTTCTCCAACACCACAGTTTAAAAGCATCAATTCTTCGGTGCTCAGCCTTCTTCACAGTCCAACTCTCACATCCATACATGACCACAGGAAAAACCATAGCCTTGACTAGACGGACCCTTTGTTGGCAAAGTAATGTCTCTGCTTTTGAATATGCTATCTAGGTTGGTCATAACTTTTCTTCCAAGGAGTAAGCGTCTTTTAATTTCATGGCTGCAGTCACCATCTTCAGTGATTTCGGAGCCCCCTAAAAAAATAAAGTCTGACACTGTTTCCACTGTTTCCCCATCTATTTGCCATGAAGTGATGGGACCAGATGCCATGATCTTCGTTTTCTGAGTGTTGAGATTTAAACCAACTTTTTCACTCTCCTCTTTCACTTTCATCAAGAGGCTTTTTAGCTCCTCTTCACTTAATTCTTATAGGTCTTTGTTAATTGATTCTTGCATTTCCTCCTTTCTGTTTTCAAAGGTTTTGATCATTTTTACTATCATTATTTTGAATTCTTAGGTGGTTTGCCTATTTCTTCTTCTTTTATTTGGACTTCTGTGTTTCTAATTTGTTCCTTCATTTGTGTAGTTTTCTCTGACTTTTCATTACATATATATGATATGATACATGATAAGTCACTTTAGTCGTGCCCGACTCTGTGACCCCATAGACAGCAGCCCACCAGGCTCTTCTGTCCCTGGGATTCTCCAGTCAAGAACACTGGAGTGGGTTTCCACTTCCTTCTCCAATGCAAGCATGCATGCTAAGTCGCTTCAGTCGTGTTCAACTCTGTCCAACCCCATGGACAGCAGTCCACCAGGCTCCTCTGTCCATGGGATTTTCTAGGCAAGAATGCTGGAGTGGGTTGCCATTTCCTTCTCCATATACATGTGTGTGTGTGTGTGTGTATGTGTGTGTGTGCGTGTGTAATTAACTTATTATGTTTGAGGTCTCCTTCTCCCAAGTTTTAAGGTTGAATTTGTTCTTCCTTTTGGTTTCTGCTCTCCTAAAGTTGGTCCAATAGTTTGTAAGCTTCATATAGGGTGAGATTTTTGCTGAGTTTTGTTTGTTTGTTTTTCCTGTGATGGGCAAGTCTGAGTGAAGTGGTAATCCTGTCTGTTGATGATTGGGTTTGTACTTTTGTTTTGTTTGTTGTTTGGATAGGATGTCCTGCACAGGGTATTACTGGTGGTTGGGGACGCCTGGTCTTGTATTCAAGTGCTTTCCTTAGAGAGTTCTCACTATTTGATACTCCCTAGGGTTAGTTCTCTGGTAGTCTAGGGTCTTGGAGTTAGTGCTCCCATTCCAAAGGCTCAGGGTTTGATCTCTGGTCAGGAATGAGGACGCCACAAGTGATTTGTTATGGCATCAAGTGAGATTAAAACAAATACCCAAAAACGAGAAACCAAAGATGAACCTCAGATAAATGGCAGTTACAAAGTCAGGCAAATAATAATTAAAATAATGGAATATACACATATACGTATATACCCAGAAGCAAAGTCAAAGCAATACAACTAAAATAAGGAACAGTAGATCATCCTGGTGAACAAAGGAAATAAAAAATTATATTTTCCAGTTAAGAACAAAACTAACTGAAGCACAAACTGGAAAACAAAACTAAAGCAAGGTGCCAAGTGGAGAATAAAGCAATGAAAAGGAAATTAACAAATATGTTGAGAAGAAAGGATAGAAAGAAAAGAAAGAATATGTATGCAAAGTTAAATAGAGGTAGATGAATAAGATTTATATACATTGAAGATTAACTGCAAGGGGAAAAGAACAGTCTGAAAGGCAAACAAGGGAATAAATGTAGAAAAAATAATAATAGGTTTAAAAATTAAAATTAAAAAAAGAGAAAAGAAAGAAAAAAAATAGGAAAACTCCAGAGAACTGCAAAAGCCCAACATAGAGGCAGAGGTTTATAACAACAATAAAAAAATGTGACTGAGGAAAAAAAAAAAAAATGCTCAAAAGCTTAATTAGATTTCATAGTGCCAATAAAATTATCAACTACAAGGGGGAGAAACAACAACAGCAGGGGGGAGAAAAAAATTCAAAAGAATCTGTAGAACAAGTCAAAACATAAGTATGATAAATGTTTTTTGTGTAACTGCTATCAGAGTCCTTTTCCTCGCTGGGAGTCAGACTCCACCTCACCTCCCTAGGATGCCCTCCAACACTGTGCTGATCTCTGGACCTGCTGTGGGGGCACCTCAGATTCTAATCTGGCCCTACTCCTCTGTGTTCTTGCCTCCAATGTCCACAGCTATCAGAGCTAGTGTGTTTTCTTTTGCAGGAGCTCTCAATGTCCTTTTATATATTCCATAGACACAGAGTCTGCCTAGTTGATCATGTGCATTTAATCTTCAGCTTGTACAGCTGGTGGGAAAGTTTTGAGTCTTCTTCCATAGCCACACTGCCCCTGGGCTTCAATTGTGGTTTCTGCATGTGGGTCATCCACTGGGGTTGCTCCAGAGGCTGCTCTGGAAAACAGGTTTTCCCCTGTGAGAGCCAGGTGTGAAGGTGGTGCAGTTGCTTGGGTCAGAGGGGTTCTGTCAGCACCAGGTACTCAGGGGAATTGGCAGCTATGGCAGCAGGAAATATAGTGTTCTAGAAGTGTATGGCAACCAGTATTGGACAATATGCTCCAGTATTCTTGCCTGGAGAACCCCCTCTCTGAAAGAGAAGCCTGACAGTCTAGTCTACAGGGCTGCAAAGAGTCAGACAGGACCGAAGCGACCCTGTGCGCATAAACACAAGACTTTTTTTTTTTTTTTTTTTTTTTTGCCTTTAGCAACGCTGCCCCACTAAGAGTTGAGTGTGAAGGTGGCAAAACTAAGGCTACAGGTATTGGAGTCCTTGGGTACAGTATCAAGATGTCCCATTACAAGGAACAGATTATTAATCATGGGAAGTACCTGATGCTGGAGATCTATGAACTGGGGGATCTTGGCCCCCGAGGAAAAGTTAAAAAGTTGAACTGATTCCTCTTTTCCTAAAATTAAGAGCTTGAAATGATATGATTGCATAAGACAAGTTGGTGATATTTTGACGTGTTACTTTCACTCTGACTGTTGTCCTCACCTGGCCCACAGAATGAACAACCATGCTACTGTCCACTACTTGTGAAACTGTCTTCACTTTTAGGACACTAACAGTTGGGAATGCATTGCAACGAACAGCCAAAGCACACCTTAGCAGACAGATTCCCTCAAAACATCCCAAATGAACAAGAGATGTGCTCGTGTCAGGAGCTGAATCTGTTCCTTAAGGAATAGCAAATTGAACAAAAAATATGAAAAGAGCATCCTTGTGCTTAAAAGGGCTTCTGTGGTGGCTCAGACAGTAAAGAATCCACCTGCAATCCAGGAGGCCTGGGTTCAATCCCTGAGTTGGGAAGATCCCCTGGAGAAGGGTATGGAAACCCAATTCAGTATTCTTGTCCTGAGAATCCCCAGAGAATCCCCAGAGAATCCACAGAGAAGCTTGGCTGGCTACAGTCCATGGGTTTGCAAAGAGCTGGACACGACCAAGTGACTAAGCACATAATTCTTGAAAATAAAAATGAGTACCATTCTACAGTTTAAATATAAAATATAAGTATTTTGAGTGCACTAAGAATTTCCCAGCTATTTTCTATAGAGACAAGCTAGTAAGATCCAAAATTCTGATGTCTCCCTCATTATAAATTGATCACTCCCTTTTACCACCATGCCCCATGCCTCAGTGATTTTATGTGACAATTATCCTTTTTGTAATTTTCATTCCTTATGTAAATTAATCTCTGAATATTTCTGTTGTATAATTTGTCATGCATTTATTATCTAATCATCCTCACTCCATATATGTGCTAAAATCTAGTGATACATTTCTGCATTGACATATGTCTATTGGATTAAAGGTCTCTTCTGAAAATTTTAATTTGTGAAATTTTCTTTAATTTTTCTAATCTTCCCAGTGTGGTTTCTGAATTTCCTTCTCCTTCAGGAGCAGGGAAGCATTCAAGCCTGCAAAGTTGGCCTCCATAATATACTCAATCTATCTCTATTTAATCCCTGCTAAAGGTAAAATCTGCTAATCTCATTTAAAATGAATTAAATTGAAAAGCAGAGACATTACTTTGCCAACAAAGGTCCGTCTAGTCAAGGCTATGGTTTTTCCAGTGGTCATGTATGGATGTGAGAGTTGGACTGTGAAGAAAGCTGAGTGCTGAAGAATTGATGCTTTTGAACTGTGGTGTTGGAGAAGACTCTTGAGAGTCCCTTGGACTGCAAGGAGATCCAACCAGTCCATTCTGAAGGAGATCAGCCCTGGGATTTCTTTGGAAGGAATGATGCTAAAGCTGAAACTCCAGTACTTTGGCCACCTCATGCAAAGAGTTGACTCATTGGAAAAGACTCTGATGGTGGGAGGGATTGGGGGCAGGAGGAGAAGGGGATGACAGAGGATGAGATGGCTGGATGGCATCACCGACTCGATGGACGTGAGTTTGAGTGAACTCCGGGAGTTGGTGATGAACAGGGAGGCCTGGTGTGCTGCAGTTCATGGGGTCACAAAGAGTCGGCCACGACTGAGTGACTGAACTGAACTGAAAACCACACTTAATGGGGCTTCTCTGATGGCTCAGCAGTAAACAATCCTCCTGCAAAACAGGAGACATTGGAGACTTGTGTTCAAGCTCTGGGTTGGAAAGAACCCCTGAAGGAGGAAATGGCTGGAAGATAAGATGATTAGTTGGATAGTATCACCAACTCAATGGACAGGAATTTGAGAAAATTCTAGGAGACAGTGGAAGGCAGAGGAGCTTGGCATGCTGCAGACCATGAGTTTGCAAAGAACTGGATACAACATAGCTACTGAACAACCTGAATTAATGTGTTCCCTTTCCTTTGAAGTAAATCCATTTTAACATGTTATTGTTGTTACCACAAAGTTGGGTTAGAGAATATGTTAGAGTCTCCTATATTTCTTCAAGACCTTAAACCTCAAATCTCCATTCTTCCTGCAAGTCCCTCATCTAACCTCTGGGTAGAGGCTGGGAAGCTTGTTCTGGCTGAGCCCTGCAAACAAACCTGCAGTATCTGCTATTCAACTGGAGAAAGGATCAGGTACCTAATTAGAACAAGAAGAATACAAAAGAAAATCTGAGAGACGCAAAAATGTTCCCATTCCATATCCTAAAGTACATTTGTTTCAGCAGAAATGGAGCCTGGATCAGGCAAGTGAGGTCGATGTAAATCAGTGTTTCTCCAAATTTGGTTGAGGATCAGAATTACCTATAATACAAGGTGCTAATTCCTCTCCCTAGAAATTCTGTTTCAGTCCTGGAGGAGGGCATGGCAACCCACTCCAGTATTCTTGCCTGGAGAATCCCCATGGACAGAGAAGCCTGGCAGGCTACAGTCCATGCGGTTGCAAAGAGTCAGACATGACTTTGCAACTAAGCACAGCACACATTTAGGTAAGGACTTAGAATTTTTTTTTACATATACATTTCCTTACTTATTGCTTTATTAATGTGACATAATTCTAATGTCCAGGTAAGTTTTTGAATCATTGCTCCATTGACAACAGAGGAAGCCCCACCAATGAAAACAGAATGGAACCACTCCAGTATTCTTGCCTGGAAAATCCCAGGGACAGCGGAGCCTGGTGGGCTGCCAACTATGGGGTCGCACCGAGTTGGACACGACTGAAGTGACTTATCAGTAGCAGCAACACCTGGTTAGTTCCTTCTTGTGTAAGATTTGTGCAGAGCTCTTTCTTTTTCTTTAATAAGTTATGTCCTCATGTTATATATGAATCAACTGAGGCACAGAGAAATCAAACAGCCCAAGATGTCATAGCAAGGGATTAGCAGAACAGTATTGTACACACTCTTTCTCTATATACATTATTCTTGTTCTAGATATGCTTTAGATTGCTCTACATTAATCTGTTTTGAAATTGAAAAAAGATACTATTTGGAGTAATTTTCCATTTAGTTTGTCAACTTTTACTGTTTTAGCTTCGTGAACACACCTAAATTCTAAATTGAAAGCTCCTGTAGCTTTAGAATGAAATTCAAGGATATTGAGTATCAGCAGAAAGGTCTCATTGTGTATATTGAAAATCCCATCATTTGTTTCTGTGCTACACTTAAGCAGTGTGATTTTCTTGCTGGCAGGCCATTTATCACTCCCTACTGGCCATCAATAATTGATTAGGGAGATTGGATTCAGTACAATGCAGATAGCCCATTTTATCAACACAGAGTACAGTTTGCATCAAAATATAGTAATACTTGAATCTCTGCTTATTCATCTTTGATAGTCTATCTGGGGATTTTCACTTACTCCTTTCATAGCAGAAGAGAAAGAAAGGATTGGGCAGGAGGGAAAACAATTAGCTGGTTTTGTTTATGCCAATGTGCTTAGTGGCTTAAGTTGTGTCTGACTCTGCAACCCCATGGACCATAGCCCACCAGGCTCCTCTGTCCATGGGACTTTCCTAGCAAGAATATTGGAGTGGCTTGCCATGCCCTCTTCCAGATCTTCCTGACCCAGGATCAAACCTGCATCTCCTGAGCCTCCTGCATTGCAGGGAGATTCTTTACCGCTGAATGCCAATACCCTGTTTATGCCAATACCTCTAAGGTAACTGGTTTCTTACAATTTATGTTTCTTACCCTCACCTAAAATCAAAGAACAAGACTTTTTAAGTCAAAACCATCAACTATCCCTCATCTTCCCAGAAAGGGGATGCAGATTCTCAAGCTAACTTCCTCTCCTTTCAGGAACTGCCACCATCTTCTCTCTCCCCAAATTTCTATTTCCGCAATTCCTTAACAGCACAGTAGCTCAGTCTTGTCAGTTTTTGTGCTGACCTTAAAGATAAGGGCACAAGCTACTTGGTTGAAAGCATTATACTAGAGAAACCAAAAGTTAAAGCAATAAACATGAGCAAACTTCAAGGATTACAGACCTGTAATAACTCTTTTCTGTGAAGTTTTAGAAAGTCCCAACTTTTTTCTATACATTAAAAAAAAAAAAAAAAATCTGTCCTTGCATTGAATTCTGCAGATAGGACTCAGACATATCCCTTTTTCTTTGGATCTGTGTTGATAGAAGGCACTTCCCTCTTTATAATGCCTTTCTGGACCAAAGATCTGAAGATGCAAACAACATAGAATAGTAGGGACTTACCCTTAGTCTCACTTGGGGAACAGGTGTTTCTGAGTCATTCTCATAAAAACAGGTTGGAAAAGAAATGGTAACAACTAATCCTGAAAATCTGAGATGTGTCAGACTGGTCCAATTTTGTCAATGGAAAACTGAATAATTCTTCATGGTGGCTCTAGGAGGTAGATAGTTTTTGTCTTCACCAAGTTACAAATAAGGCAACTAAGGCAGGAGAGGTTTAGTAACTCAGTGTAACCAGAATGTGAGCAAAGTAAGTGTGTGTCTAGACCTTCACAGTCATAAACCACTGGGCATTTCCTCTGCTGCCCCTCTGGCCACAGGCTTCATCCACCGTAGTGTGCCTGCTTTCCACACCGGAAGATCATCTTTTGGCATTTTCTTCTCTTGGCTAATTTTCTTAAGATTACATTAACAGAGAAGCTTTTGGCATTGATTATAAAGTAATGTATTTTCTCTTTTCCCTAGAGACTTAAGTTTACCCCATATGTTTGCACATGTAAGTCTGGGAGTCAGTTGATACAGTGCTGGGGTGGTGACTTCTTGAAAGCAAGACATTCAGGCATTTTTCTGTCCTTTACCCTTTAGTCATTCCTCCAACTTCCTCTGTTTTCATGACAAGCATGTCCGGGCTGGGAGGGGCTGAGGTCATCACTTTCAGCGCCATCAACCAGGTCTGATCACAACTAGATTTCAGCCTTCAGTAATAGCATTTTCTTCCAATCTCAGGAAAAGTAATTTGTGTGTATAAATAATATAAAGAATACAGACTTTTAGAGAAACAGAATTTGAGCACAAAGATTATCCAAGAGTTTTTAAATAATTTCTTACATTCACCTAGGAAGCAAGGAACATTATATTATTGCATCAAATTTTATTCATTTTTGTCTTTATAATGTGACCAAGGACCTAACTTCCCCCTTGGTGCCCTCCTGTAACTGTCAATAATGTTAATAGGACATCTAAGCTCTCTTCAAAGAGGCAAGGGTGCTGCTCACCTCTGAACAGTTTTGCAGTCTTCCCTACTCTTTCTAAACTTAATTCTCCCCTCTCTCTCTCTGTCTCTCTCTATATATATATAGATGTTTATTCAATAAAGCCAATGACTAACACTACATTTTGATGATGTCAGATCACCATCCAGAACTTCCTCTATCAGAAACCTTAAGAAAATACCTGTTTCCTATACTTTTTAGGAAAGGAAAAAAATTCAGTATTATAAAAATAAACTTGGGCACCTGAAAACACAAACAGCAAAGATTATGTCTCTTTATTTAAAAGGGTGGAATGTATCTAGAAACTTATATAAAACATTGAATAAAAATGTCAGAATAACATCACCTATAGGCTAACTCGGCCTTTTTGGCTGTGGTCGCAGACGGTAAAGCGTCTGTCTACCATGTGGGAGTCTCGGGTTCGATCCCTGGGTTGGGAAGATTCCTTGGAGAAGGAAATGGCAATCCATTTCCTGGAAAATCTATTGCCTGGAAAATCCCATGAACAGAGGAGCCTGGTAGGCTACAGTCCATGGGATCACAAAGAGTCGGACACAACTGAGCGACTTCACGTTCACGTTTATGTTCACGTATCAGCTAACTTATGAGCAAAACACAACTAACATAAATATTAAAAATATTATACCTATAACAAACACAGGTGATCCAGAGGAAATTAAATGGGAAGGTAGAATTAAAGCTTCAAGAAACACAACTGACTACTCAATTGTCTCCTGCTATGTACTAGAGCTACTACTAGAAACTGAGGTCATAGAAATGAAAGAGATGGTACTTTCACTGAAAGTGTTCATAGACTAGTAAGAGAGGAAGATAAGAACATAAAAAATTACTATGGCGTTGATGGATGAGATACAGAATATATACATAGCATATTTAACAGTCTCTGGCTTGGTCCAAAAAGATACAGAAAATATTTTGCAAGAGAAAAAGAGGCTGGAAAAGTTAGCTAGAAAGAAGTGTTCAAATAAAAGTATCGTAGGCAGAAGAAACAACATGCTCATGGGGGCCAAGGAATGTGACAGTTGAGTGCATTTGGAGAGAAATTCAAATTACTCCTTGTAGTGAAACTTATCATACAATTCAGCAATCCCACTCCTAGCTATTGATATTTACTGCACTGATTTGAAAACACACACACAAATAGTTATAGTAGCTTCATCATCGAAAACTAGAAGTAACTGGCTATCTTTCAAAAGGCAAAAAGTCTGTGTTCCATCCATACAATGAATCAGTGATTAAATGGAGTGATTACTATTTAGCAATTTAAAGAAACAAGTTATTAATTTACACAAAAACATAGATGAATGAAAGAAGCCAGACCAAAAAGGATGCATATTGTATCATTTAGCTCATATGTCATTCTGGGGAAAAAAAAAAATTTAGGGGTAGAAACGTTAATCATTGTAATGGGTTTGAAGGAGAGAATATTCAACCAGGGAAGTTAAAGGATTTTAAAAGTGATAAAAGAAAAAGTCTGCATGTCAAAACCCATAGAACTTTATAGTACATAGAAGGAACATTAATATATGCAAATTAAAACATAATAAAGAGAATTAGTGAATCAACCAGGTTGGAATGTGAATTATGACAAAAGAATTTATAACAAAATCTCACTCAAGGTGGTGATAGAAAGTTTCTGACCTGAGTAACTTCTGACAAGTGTGCTTTGACTAGAAATTGTAAGAATAAAGAGACAATGATGGGTGTGAATATAGATAACTCTACTCTGGTTGATAAAGTTTCATCTCATGGGGGTACAAGTTAACACCTCTGAAATTGCTTTGCAAATATATTAGGATTGAACAAACAAATAATGACTGGTGGATAGTGGGAGCTGTGTTTCTCACTGCTGGAGGTAGAATTTATAGATATGCAAGGGAAAATGGCTAGGAACTAAGAGGAACAAGATAAGGCTCAATGATATCAGTATGAACTCATACATATTATAAGTACAGAATAATAGCTATGGACATAATTATAGATGTCTGTAGGTAAACATGCATATATTGCCTAGCTATGTTCACTGAGAGAGTCTAGAAACAATGACATCCAGGTAATAAAAGGCATATCCTATGGGTAGATCTTGATTTCTAATACCATTTTCCAATATAAGGAGTCAAGGTTATCTGGGTCTGAGGGAGGGCAAGAATATACAGTGGAGCACCTTGTAATGTCAGAAAGCTAAGAAGTGAGTTAAAACAGAGGAAAATTCCAAGTGGCCAAAGCTGAAACCATAATATAATATTAGATTATAACCCCAATATTAAATAAATATTGAATTGATATGAATACAAATAAATGATCTAATTAAATAAATAAATGGGGGTAGAAAATACACATTTCACATATAGAAGAATTCCAAACAATTTTTGTAACTACTACCCTCTCCAAAAAATATGATTTAGCAACTTCTTTCCCATCCCCTTGAGTGTGAGCTTCACTTTCAGAGTATAACATGAAAAAATTGACAGGAGAGGTTGCCTTTTGTAGAGAACATGGTAAATACTATCTCTTGGTCAGATAATCAAGTTTTACATCATCACTTAAAAGCGATATTTATGATATGTACCATTAATATGGGTACATATGTATTGGGAACAGCACCTTATCTCTGTGATCCAATTATTTCAAGATAATTTCAAAGAAAAACAACAGACATAAGGGACAACAAATTCAGGAAATAAAGCTATAGTGTAGGAACATCAAGTATATCTATAGGTCTCCATCTCCAGAACAATTTGGATTGTGTGTTCAGTTAGCACAAAGAACAAGCATATTAATTTATTACTAGGCTCTGGAGTCTTCTCAGGTGGCTCAGTGGGTAAAGAATCCCCCTGCAATGCAGGAGGATTATAATGCAATGCAGGGATCAAGTGTGGGTTTGATCCCTGAGTTGAGAAGATCCCTTGGAGGAGGAAATGAAAACCCACACCAGTATTCTTGCCTGGAGAATCCCATGGACAGAGGGTCCTGGAGGGATACAGTCTACAGTCCAATAGGTCACAAAGAGTTAGAGGCTTTGGAGTCAATTTTGGGGGGTTTAAATACAGGTTCCCCTAGTTACTAGTTGTGTCTCTTGTGCTTTCATCCAATATTCTACCCAGAGCCATTCAGATGAAGAGACACTGCCTGTGAGGGCTAGTTTGGACCTGGGTCAAATGGGAGAGCTGTGTGGACAGGTATCTAAAAATGTGACCCCTCAGTGTGTCCCAGGCAGCAAATCCTTCTCTTCTGATCTGCCTTTCTTGGGAAATGAGAAAGAAACAAAGAAGTACAGACTTGGTAGAAAGCATAGGAGACTATCAACTTTTCTATATAATCAATTTATGCAGTGAATGTCATTGTCTCCAGCAAGGACAGATTCTGCAAGTTCAAAAAGCTTTCAAGAGCACAGACTGAACATCCCTTGGGGGCAGGTATAACTTCAGCTCTTAGGTGGTAGAACTATCTAAAGGGACAAAAATAAAATTCTTTAGACCAAAAAGACATGCCAGCTAATTGCTCAAAGCCTGAAAGCAAGCAAGGGGATGAACTGTCTGAGATCTGACAAGTGTTTCATAAGGTGAGTTGGCGCTGTGTCTAAAGGAAAAGCGATCACCTTGAGAAAGTGCCACCGCCAAAAACGTTCCTATTCTCTGATGATTAACAAAGTCATTATTTATCTTTTTGTGATTACCCTTGAATATATAACACAGATCCTTTGTCATAAAAAGAAACACTGTTTTTGCATTCCAGTGAGAACAGAAGAAAGGTTTAATTACTCTCCATGGCATCTGCTTATTCGAGTTGTCTTATGAATAATCATGGAGACCAACATATCCAGATGGTCAGGCTGTCTTCCTTTTTCTGCCTTTCTCTTCCTTTCTCATGATTGAAAACATTTTCTTTTACATCCAGGAAAGACACTTATTGAAAGATGATTGGGCCTGTGACTCCAAATGTCTGAGATAATATGGAAAAATAAATCCCAATAACAGGTAAGCACATGATACTCAAGCTGATTAATTCTTGGCTGTTTGCCTCACTCCAGCAGGTTGTTACTGACTGATTAAATAGCTTTTGCCTTTAGGCAGAACCACCACTTTACCACAAACTGCAAACTATTACCTATGCATCAGAAGTAGGAGAGGTGTTATTTAGATGATGTAAAATTAAATCAGAAGCAAAACAATTGGCAGATAGCTCACTCTAAGATTCAATAACCACAAAAGTTAGGAAATTATCACTAATACATATCAACACAGATACACATAGCTCAAGCTATTTTCTATATAACACACACACTAAGATATGTTGTTTGGTGCTCTTCTCAAAAGAAAGGTGGGTGATGTTCATGATCATATATATCAAATACATTTTGGAAACATTATCTATTATACAACTCGTAGAGGGTCACAACTAGGCTCAAGAATTTTTCGGTAACTGGTTTAACTTGTTCAGTTGGTAAACTGACTTTGGAACAATTTTTGTTACTGTTGCTTTTACAAAAGTCTTGCAAAATACTAGCTCTGTGGCTTTCATTTGGGAAAGATCTCTTTATATAACATAAGCTTACCTCTGTAGACCCCCAAGACATACTTCTATGATGGTGCATTTTAAGCTCTGATCATTTAGAGCTGTACCATTCTACTTTTCAAATCAGGCACAGAGCACAGGGCATCCACCCAAATGGTCCTGGAGAATTAGCTACTTCTGGCTAGAGAGGTATTTTATGGCTTCCAAAGTAATAAAGTGGCCTATTCTCAATGCAGCACCAATAATAGCAGTTGCTTCCCACATAGAGTAAAGATTAACAGCAGGGCTTGGGTGGATTTACAGGCAGGTTATTATACCCTGGAAATAAGAGGGTGTTACTGATTCTCTTTCCTGTACTTTAATAGACTGACAGCCTCATGGGCTCCAGGGAACTTCATGAGACAAATAACCCTCCAAATAAACCACCTGGGAATATGGAGCTCAGAGGGGACTCTGCCTCTTCTGTGATCATCACTATTCACTGTGGCAAAAGGATGGCAAAAAAAAAAAAAAGCATCAGTTATCACACTGTGTTTCTAAGAGTATCCATCTCAGAGGAATTCATGGCTGGAATGGGCAACTGGAATGTTCACCCATCAGCCACTCCCCACACTCATTACCCTCTCCTGGGACGACTATAGTCAATGATGATCTATTTTATCTCACGACAAGTTCACAGTGTCCACATCAACTCTCTTAATCTTTTCCTTCTCACTCTTAGGAGAGATTACAGGTGATGTAAAGCCAAGAGACACAAGAAAAAACCCCAAATTCTAGAGCTTGGAGCTGAAGACCTACTGAACTATTTATTTCTCTATTATGTCAGATCCTTGAAATCTAGTTTAGATTTTAGGGTCCCAGATGTCCACTGATTCATGAGGGAAGTTTCTGATACATTACCAAGTAGGATATTCCCTACATGGTAGATTTTGAGGGATTTCCAAGGGGCCTCTTTTGCCCAAATAGAATAACTAATGTAGACCACTGAAGTATCTAAAATATCTGGATTCAATATTAATCCTAAGAACATCTTAACAAGATTAGGTTGATCAGCATTTTTGACATAATTTCAATGATAATCTCATGGTCATCTAATAATGACATGCAACCCTTGTTACCTAGCACTTGACTCGCAGAGTTACATAGGATACAGGATATATTGATCTATATCAAGTTTCCAAACAAATTATGGGGAAAACATACACCGAGCTGTTAAAACTAGCTCTTCCTCTGAAGCTAGCCATCACAGTCCCTTCATCCCACCCAGCTAATGATAATGACATGATGTAGAAAGCAGGGTATTTCACAGAACCAAGTATTTGTAAGGCTGGGCTATGTGAGCAGTGCACGGGAGAGCTTGGGCCAACCACCTGCAAGAATTAGGATTGACCTCTCCAAGTCTCAATTTCCTCACCTGTTAAATATGTGTCTTATTGTTGTTCAGTCACTAAGTCATGTCACTTCCTTGAGACTGTAGCCTGTCAGGTTTCTCTGTCCATGTGATTCTCTAGGCAAGAATACTGGTGTGGGTTGCCATTTCCTTTCCCAGGGGATCTTCCTGACCCAGGGATCAAACCCATGTCTCCTTCATTGAAGGCAGATTCTGTACTGCTGAGCCATTGGAAAAGCCTGTTAAATATGCTAAACCACTTAAAATTGTTGTTAAGAATCAGAATAATGATACATCCTTTTCCATAGGCTTGCTAGGAAGATTTTGATAAATTAATGTGTGTAGTGCTTAGAAGAGTGTCTGGTACATAGCACACTGTCAATAATGCTAATTCTTGTCATTTAGTCCTAATTTAATCCTTAAAAAGACTTATTGAAGTAGGTGTCATAATGCCTAGTTTCTAAACAAATAGAAACTCAAGGAGGTCATCACCTTCCCAGGATCACCTAGCTAAATTATAAATCTAAAATTTAGATCCATTCTCTCTAACTCCAAAAACCTCTGCTTTTGTCCACAACACTGAACTACATCTGTTTAAGTCTTGCCATGCTTAATGACTAAAGAGTTTCCATAGTGGCTTAGCTGGTTAAAAAATCTTGCCATGCTTAATGACTAAAGAGTTTCCATAGTGGCTTAGCTGGTTAAAAACAAACAACAATAACAACAACAACAAAAAAAAAAACCTGTCTGCCAATGCAGGAGACACGAAAGACACAGATTTGATCTGTGTATCGGGAAGATTCCCTGGAGAAGGAAATGGGACCAATACAATCCATTCCAATATTCATGCCTGGAAAATACCATGGACAGAGGAAGCCTCGGGGGCTACAATCAATAGGATCACAAAGAGTCAGACATGACTGAGTGTGCACATGTGTACACACACACATAAAATCACACACACACAAACACACACACACACACTTAATGACTGAAGTACTTTATATTTCTAATTCCACTTCAGGGACCTTAAAAACAACTCCATACATTAATATATGGTAACACTGAATATGAAAAACACACAAACTTAGTAAAACTGTGTCATCAGTTGGAGGAGATAGTATGCTCTGGAGCTGAGGAGTTTGTCTGTGTATCTCAAAGTTTCTTTATCATGAGAAATAACTTTGGCTTCTTTCTCAGTATGGCCATATGAGAGTGCTTTTCTCAAATCTCCAATTGCAGAACATCAGCTTCTGTGTTTTGAAATCCAATGCTGCGTTTGCACTTAAGGCTGACCTTCACATTCTCCCTTTCATAGGAAACATTGAATTCTTTTGATGGTGGCTTTGATTCAAGAGCATTCTGAATGCCTTGCCTGTCATTAGAAATATACATTGGTTTAAATTGCTTCTACTTGACTTTTCTTTCCTTCCTTCTGTTCAACCTGTCTCCCTTCCTTCTTCCCTTCTCAGTTCCTTCTTCTTTCTTTGCCTTCTTCTGTCCTTCTGTCCTTCATAAGAATCAGACTTGTATCATGGTTTGTTGGCTCTCTCAAGTTCTTTAAGTGTCCCTCGCATTTTCTTTCACAATAATTTCCTCTAATTCATTTCTTGTGTATTTCATTCTTTCTTGTCATCTGCTTTCCAGAGGACCTAGACAAAAACTTGAATGAACCCTATGATAAAACACAAGATATTGACAGCTTTTGGTGAACAATGTCAGATTTGTGATCTCCGAAGAAGATTTAGCTTTGGGACCAGGGACGAGGCTTGATCACGCAAGAGCTTTTGTGCAGCAGAGTTTTATTAAAGTATGAAAAGGGACAGAGAAAGCTTCTAACATAGACATCAGAAGGGGAATGGAGAGTGCCCCCTTGTTTGTGTTAGCCAGGGGGTTATATACTTTTTAAATAAGTTAGTACAATAAATCAAAATAATGTCTCAAAGCTGTAAAAATTTTACCAGACCCACTCCCACAATTTACATTTTAAGGGAACAGGATTAGAATTTAACAACAGAAAGATTTTACCAGACCCACTCCCATAATATCGGGCTTCCCTGGTAGCTCAGGCAGTAAAGCATCTGCCTACAATGCGAGAGACCTGGATTCAGTCCCTGGGTCGCGAAGATCCCCTGGAGAAGGAAATGGCAACCCACTCCAGTACTCTTGCCTGGAAAATCCCATAGACTGAGGAGCCTGGTAAGCTACTATCCATGGGGTAGCAAAGAGTCAGACATGACTGAGCAACTTCACTTCACTCACTCCCATAATATACATTTTAAGATAACAGGATTAGTCAGAAGGTTTTCAGGAAGGAGAAACTGTCCTCAAGCAAGATACATTGATGTTATACAATCCTTAGTACAGAGTTTAAGCTGAGCTGTTTGTTGTGTAATTATCAGTTCTGGGCTTAAAGAAAAAAAATTTTATATGACTAAGACTAAGGAATGTAGAGAGAGGGAAAACAAACAAACATTTGTCCTTTCCTTCTCCTTGAGGCTTCCCTGGTGGCTCAGATGGTAAAGCATCTGCCTGCAATGCAGGAGACCTGGGTTCGATCCCTGGGTCAGGAAGATCCCCTGGAGAAGGAAATGGAAACCCACTCCAGTACTCTTGCCTGGAAAATCCCATGGACAGAGAAGCCTGGTAGACTACAGTCCATGGGATCACAAAGAATCGGACACGACTCAGAGACTTCAGTTTCACTTTCTCCTTGAGACTTCCAGACCCCTCTTTCCTCCTCGACTTTCCTAGACTTGTTATCAACCTGCCGAGAAATTGACTCTCTCAATAGTTAGCTGATGTCTTCAATTCTACCTTTCATTCTACTCTTAGCGTCTAGGTACCCATTAGATTTTTAAAGACAGAACATCTGTCCCAGAGATTAGCTACCACATTATATACACATTTTCAATGTCAATGATACTATTTACAGTTGAAACACTTTTTCCTAAAGGAAGGAAAGGAGGAAGGAAAATATATCATTTATCAAGTATCTACTACACACCAAGCATAATGTTCTGATGGGCCATTTTACTTCAACTTCAAAGAAATCTTGTGCTTTATATTTGCATACAAGATTGAAAAATTTTAAGCATAATATGAGGAACCTAAGAATAAAAGAGTTAGAAGAATTCAAATTTCAGTCATGGTCTTATGTTCTTATTTGTATATTGTAAAGACTCTAAAAGGTATTATTCTAGACTGCATTTTAGAGATATCTGATGCATGAAATATAATTTTTGAACACAAATATATGTATACCACAACATTAGTAGTTAAGGGATAATATGATTATAAATATATGCCTGTGTGTGTTAGTCGCTCAGTCACGTTTAACTTTTTGTGCTCCCATGGACTATGGCCACCAGACTCTTCTGTCCATTGAATTTCCCGGACAAGAATACTGGAGTGGGTTGCCATTTCCTACATGTATATAAGTACATGGGTAGATATAGACATGAATGTATAATAACATGGATTCAGTACACATAATTCTTATTTGTGTGTCATACAGAGTATTATGTTTCAAAACAGCACATATATTGCTATCAGGATCTTTTGTTACATAAGATAACCTATTTCTAAAAAATAAACATTTCAACATGAGGACAGCTGAAGATGTCAAAGACAAAGGATTAATAATGCTGGTGGTTCTGGTCTATATTTGAGCTCCATTCCATTCTGCTAGTGACCTTAGATGTGGCAAATAAGAGGGATCAGGTGCCTGTAAACAGCACAGAAAACCAATGACTCACCAAAGGAAACCAACATTCTTCTACTGAGTCCTGTCAAAGTCTCTGTTACTGCAACCTTTCTTATCAGCAGTAAGTAGATGAGATCATCCAATAATCCCAGAAAGGAAAACCAAAATATATTTGCTTTCACAAATGCCTTAATTTGTGATGTTTTCTATGTAAAGAAGGTAGAATTGGCCTGAATGATGACAGTCCCATGTGGTGAATGCTCACTATGTTCAAAAACAGTACCAAGTGCTCTTCATGAATTCTCTTTCATTTCATCACATGTCCAAACTCACATTGATAATAAGTCATTGATCCTGGTTCTGTCCTTCTCTGAACCCTATATAGGTCACAAACATCTGCCTCTGATGTATTGACATCTCTTGCTGATATTTCTTTTTTTGATAACACACTTTCGACCTTGTCTCCATTCTTAATTATCATCAGGACACTCCTCACCATCCCACATCACATACACACTTAGTTTCATTATTTTTATAGTATTCTCAGTGTGCATCAATGTCCTTCAACCCCCAAGGGACTCATTCAACTTTACTTTGAAGGAAGAACCAGATTCATTGTATCTCACCTGCTCTACAAGGCAGTGCCCATCTCAGCAGCAATGACAGTGGGGTCCTGAAGGTTCCCTGAGAAAGTAACTGGCAGGCCTTTTCTGAGTGCCTTCCATGACTGAGTGAACTCCCCTTAGCCAGTCTGCATGAAAACAGACCATGCTTCAGCCCTTCATGTAGGGATCACTAACTGTAAGTTGATTAAGCTGCTGGGATTCAAGACAGTGATTACATTCAGGCAAGGTACTTTTGGAGTAGCTCAGATGCCAAACTCTCCTCATCAATCATGAAACTGAATCATGGGAGGTAGACTCCAGTTTGGGTTGACAAGTTGATAAATAAAGGAGGTGACCTCTATCTATAACCAAGAAGGAAAGTATTGGGGACTTTGCAAGAGAAGGATTTAAGATAGGACAGAAGAAGAAATTTGTTGTTAATCGAGCACCTGATATTTTGTTATTGTTGTTTAATTGCTAAGTAGTGTCTGACTATTTTGTTACCCCATGGACTGTAGCCCATCAGGTTCCTCTGTCCATGGGATTTGCCAGGCAAGAATAGTAAAGTAGGTTGCCATTTTCTCCTCCAGGGGATCTTCCCCACCCAGGGACTGAACCTGTATCTTCTGCATTCGCGCGTGAATTCTTTACCTCTGAACCACCAGGGTAGCCCACTTGATATTTAGTTAGGCTAAATTTTGCTCAGTCTTTACAAAACTTCATTCATTCATTCATCCATCAGCCCTCTTTTTGGTGCTGTAACAAACATTTTTCCAAGTCTTGGAGATTTAATTAAGAAAGAAACAGAAAAGATTTCAATCTTATAAAGCTTACATTCTGGAACTAAAAGGAAGGAAATAAATAGTAAAAAATAAATGATTCCAAAGAGCAGTAAATGCTACAAAAGCATTATAGTGGAATATTGTGCTAGAATCAGGCTCTGAGAAGCATCACTTCTTATTGAGCGCTCAGGGCAGGAGATTCTGAGAAACGACCACTTTAGCTTATACTTGAGTCATGAGAAGATGCCTGGTCCTGTGTGAAGATCAAGAAGGAAGAATGATCAGTGGCAGCAAAGGAGCTGGCCTTAGGAATGATTAAGGACTACTGAAGAAAACATCTTGGGATGAGGGAAAAGCTTTACCAGCAGAGGTAGGACAGTTACTGTCAGGATAAATTGTCAGCATTCTAACCCAAATGAAACAACTGGAAAATAACTGGAAAATTTCAAAAATAGGGAGAGGCATGATCTGAATTGCATGCATATCAAATGTTGCACAGATATTAAATAGCAGAGCTGCAATTTGAACCCAAGAAAGCTTTGGGGATTTTAGCAGGGCACCATGACACAATCTTGAACTACCAACCTAACCTGGTGAACTTGTTTTTTTGCTTATTGAAGGCATTGGTCAAAGTTAATGGATGCTTCTTGGTTTTGGTTCGGTAGAGGAGTCAGGGTACTCTGAAGCTACTATCAGCACTTTACCTTACTGAGAAGTGTTTCTTGTTATTATTATCTAACTCCTTTTAGATTCAATTTCCACCTGATTTTGCCCAATCTCCTTCTGTTCTTATGTTAACACCCTTATTGTGTGACTTAGAGTTGGGAATGAAATTGGGAATGTAGCTCTGGACACGTGCACTATCTAAAAAAACTTGGATTTTTGTTGAGTGGGCTCTGGGGGAAACATTTTCAGTTTTTTGAAGTGGTTGTGTGTTAATGAAATGTAAATTTTTAAGTAAGTAGCATACTGATGCTTTTTATAATAAATTAGCTGCAGCACATCCATCTTCTACCAAGAACAAGGATAAATGCTAGATAAAAGGGAAAGCACATCTGTTTGAAAACCTCATAGACCCACCAAGACAGCTGGAACTTAAGAGACCAATATCCCAGATGAAAAACCCAGAAATGTGATTCCAACCATCAGAGTCAGTCTTTCTCTCAAGGCATTTGAAGAAGTAACATCAATCTTAAAAGCACTTCTCTAGATGAGGGAAAAAGGGAAACACTTTTCAACTCATTTTGTAAAATAAAAAACATCTTAATATAAAAACCTCATGAGGTTATAACAAGAGAAAAAACTTTCAAGACAATTACTCTCATAAAATTTTGTTCACTATACAAAATATTAGAAAATTATGCCCAATAATGAATAAAAAATCTAATACAAACATGTGAAAATAAAACATACTAAAATTATATAGCTAAACTTTATGCCAATCATTCAAGATTTATTTAAATTAGAAAGTTATCAATTTCTCTCCTTTGTCTTAAAAATAGGAAAATCATGTGACCATCTCAATAAAACATGTCTCACACCATTTAAAAATTCAGTTCTAGGTAAAATACAGATAAATATGAATATTAAAGCAATAAAGGTTTTAGAATACAGTATATTATCATATTTTCATGACCTTTGGATAAGTACACAGTAAACAATAACCATGAGGAAAGTAGTGATAAATTAGACTACCTAAAATTAAGAACTTTTTTAATTAAAAAAAAAACTGTCAAGAGAAGTTTTAGAAAGGCAAAGCAAACCACATAGCAGAGGAAAGTCTAGGGACCACATATGTTTGAATAAGCCATTGACTACATAGTATATACAGAAGTCTAAGATCAATAAGAAAATATAATAAGGAAAATCCAACTAAAATGGGAACAAGAAATTTGAATACTCACATCACAAAAGAAAATACCTAAATAGCCAATAAACCTATTAAAATGTGAGCAACTTCATTAATAATCAGGATAAGCTAGTAACATCTACAATAACATACCATGATACAACCACTCAAATGGTAAAATGACAAAAGATAGGAAAGTATAGGCAAGAATATGAAACAAGAGTGGCCCTCGTATTTTACTGGTTGAAGTACATATTCACACAATTACTTTGAAAAACTGTTGGCAATAGCTATTAAATCAAAACATACACAGAACATAGAACTCAGCATTTCAATTGTTGAGGATTGTACCCAGTAGAAATATATACCTATCCACCTGTATCAAAGAATATGTACAGGTATGTTTATAATAGCTGTGTTTTAATAGACTTGCTAACAAAACACACACACACACATATTGCTGGGATAAATATCACCTCAAATATGCAGATGATACCTCTTTATTGGCAGAAAGTGAAGAACAACTAAACAGACTCTTGATGAGGGTGAAAGAGGAGAGGAAAAAGTTGGCTTAAATTCAGTATTCAGAAACTAAGATCATGGCATCTGGTCCCATCATTTCATGGCAAATAGATGGGGAAAAGTGGAAGCAGTGACAGATTTTATTTTCTCGGGCTCCAAAATCAACTGTGGATTGTGACTGCAGCTATGAAATTATAAGGCTTGCTTCTTGGAATGAAAGCTATGACATACCTAGACTGGGTATTAAAAAGCAAAGATATCAACAAAGGTCCATATAGACAAAGCTATGGTTTTTCCAGTAGTCATGTATGGATGTGAAAAATGGACCATAAAGAAGGCCAAGTGCCGAAGAATTGATGTTTTTAAACTGTGGTGCTGGAGAAGACTCTTGAGAGTCTCTTGGACTGCAAGGAGATCAAATCAGTCAATCCTAAGGGAAATCAACCCTGAACATTCATTGGAAGGACTGTTGCTGAAGCTCCAATACTTTGGCCACCTGATGTAAAGAACTGACTCATTGGAAAAGACCCTAATGATGGGAAAGATGGAAGGCAGGAGGAGAAGGGGGTGACGGAGGATTAGATGGTTGGATGGCATCACCAACTCTATGGACATGCATTTAAGCAAGCTCCAAGAGATGGTGATGGACAGGGAAGCCTGGCAGGCTGCATGGGGTAGCACAGTGTCAGACATAACTGAGTGACTGAACAGCAATAACATGGGAACTGAATTAGATTGTCTCTGTACAACACATAGCAAGTTTAATGAGGTTCAGACCTGTCTCCCAAAGCTACCAGTGTGTAAAAAGTGTTTGACTTGGGAAGGACAGGAGAACAGGAAAGTCTGATGTGCTGCAGTCCATGGGTTGCAGAGTCAGACATGGCTTAGTGATGGACCAACAACAACTATATAAATATATTAACCTTTTCAAGTTTCATCCATGTTGTAGCATGTATCAGGACTTCATTCTTTTTTAAAAAAAAATGTATTAATTTGTTTTGTACTGGGTCTTAGTTGTGGCACGCAGGATCTTCCATCATCGTTGATATATGTGGGATCTTTAGTTGTGGCATAAACCCTTAGTTGTGGCATGTGGGATCTAGTCCCCTGACAATGGATAAAACCCATGCCTTCTGCACTGAGAGCATGAAGTCTTAGCTACTGGACCACCAGAGTAGTCCTAAAACTCCATTATTTAAGGAAATTGTAAAAAAAAAAAAGACACAATAACTAGAATGAACTAACTACTGCTACTCACAGATACATGGATGATGTCAAAAACATCATACTGAATAAAGTCAGGCCCAGAAAAGTACAAACAACCAAAAGCAATCCGTGGAAATGGAAGTCAGAAAAAATGTATATCTCTGTGGAGAAACAGTGACTGGAAGGAGCCAAGGAGCAGGTTCCAGGGCTGCTGGTGAGAGGGTAACAGGCAGGAAGGCCAGGGGTCTCCAAATGGAGGAAATAGGCTGCAAGTGTCAGACAGTTTTTTATATCTCTCTTAAGAGGGGAGGAAACAAACTAGTGATGTATTTTTTTTCTCCTTCTCTATACAAATTTAAATCGAATCGCCAGTCTATGTCCGACGCAGGATACAGCATGCTTGGGGCTGGTGCATGGTGATGACCCAGAGAGATGTTATGGGGAGGGAGGTGGGAGGGGGGTTCATGTTTGGGAACGCATGTACACCCGTGGTGGATTCATGTCAATGTATGGCAAAACCAATACAGTATTGTAAAGTAAAATAAAGTAAAAAAAAAAAAAAAAAAAAAAAGACATATGCCCATCACATAATACAAGGAAAAAAAAAAAATAAGCAGAGTGACAATATACAGCCTTGACGTACTCTTTTTCCTATTTGGAACCAGCCTGTTGTTCCATGTCCAGTTCTAACTGTTGATTCCTGACCTGCATATAGGTTTCTCAAGAGGCAGGTCAGGTGGTCTGGTATTCCCATCTCTCTCAGAATTTTCCACAGTTTATTGTGACCCACACAGTCAAAAGCTTTGGCATAGTCAATAAAGCAGAAATAGATGTTTTTTCTGGAAAAAAAAAAAAAGAGGTTTCTCTTAAAATACTATGTTGCCATAATGACACTTGGTTCCACCTAAACTTAACTTTTCTCAAATTTTGAGCTAACCAATACATTTTTCTTATGGAAATGTTTGTTTTAAACTATGTTAATGTACTGTGCATTTACCCTATATTCTGTCTTCAAGTCTGTTCCACCTAAAGGCTCAGAACTGACTTGACAAACCAGTATGTTATCCTCATACATTGTTCTCCTAATCCATGTAAACGGAACTATTTGTATGGTAATGTGCCTTTATGCAGGATTCAAGTCAATCGTTTTATGGCCCTAGATGACTGGCCTGGTGCCAAGATTATCCCAAAATACATCTTGTGGGTGAGGGGCCTGGTGCCATTCTCTGAGTTTTTAGACATTCCTTTCTTTCATTAACAGACTGATAGTAACTGTATAACATCCAGTTAAAGACTAGCAGGCGGGTATTCTTTCTGCCCCCTTCTGATGTCTATGTCAGAAGCTTTCTCTATCTCTTTTATAATTTAATAAAACTTTATTACACAAAAGCTCTGAGCGGTCTTTGGCCCCTGATTGAATTCTTCTCTGGAGGCCAAGAATCCCGGTGTCTTTGTTCAGCAATAACCTTTCACTGGCAAAACCCTATTACCTATTCTTTGTGGTCACTCCCTTTTGTAAAGTTCATCGAGCTGTTCACTAATGATTAAAGCTTGCTTTGCCTACCTGCTGTGGGTTGACTGCAACTGGCTTTGCAGTCCCCTTTATCCGAGGACCAAGGGAGAAGGAGGAACCCCTTTCTTGAACACAACAACAGTCTTATAGAGGAAGGAAAGTGAGCCAGATGCAACCACACCCTGTCAACTGCTCAGGGAGGGATAGACAACATCCACTCACATATTATGACAAAGCAGTTCACAGTCAAGCATGATGTCAACAGCCTACCAAGCGCAATTATTCCACTAGGATGATGCCCGAACTGAAGGGAGAAAATATTTGGTAAATATTACAATTTTTCCCCATTTATATTTCTTTTGCAGAATAATTCCACACACTTAAATAGCCAACTATTTCTTTCTTGATAAAGTGAAAGCTTTCAATTGAAACAAGGTAAAACAGAAAGAAAGAAAGAAAGAAACAAGCTTGTAAGAATTCCCTAAAGTTACCAAAGTAATGATATGAAATTGATTCCAAATGAAACTGTTTGTAAATCTTCCAAGATTTTTCTTGTAGCAAGGTTTACAAACACCAAATCAATGTCTCTCATCTGTCTACAAAAATTGAGTTACTAATCGTAATCAAGCAAAATTGTATCTTTGGAGCTATTTTGGAATCTACTTTCATTCAGATCCTAGAGAAGTTACTTGTAAAACTACTGTAGAAATTTTTATTAGGCTTATTAGACTATTTTCTCCCCACCTTAAAAAAAGGTTCAAACTGTACATATGCATGTATATTTTGAAGGCAATGGTTCAGATTAGATTATTTACAGCTGTACTCTGTTAAGTTATGTGTAGTTTAAAAAACAAAGCTTCATGAACAATGAACAAGATTAGCCTTTCTGTCCAGGGACTATAAACTCAGATTACTCTGCATTGTCATTATGAGAAAGACAATTCTTTGAAAGTGATTGTTTGAAGGTATTTGTCTGAGCCTGGGGGCTGGCAGGTGCTAATGTTCATGGAAGACTTACTGTGTGTCAGGAAGTCTGTTAGGCTCTTTCACACACTCTCTCACATTCTGAAGTGAAGTGAAATGAAGTGAAGTCGCTCAGTCGTGTCCGACTCTATGCGACCCCATGGACTATAGCCTATCAGGCTCCTCCACCCCCGGGATTTTCCAGGCAAGAGTACTGGAGTGGGTTGCCATTTCCTTCTCCAGGGGATCTTCCCTACCCAGGGATCAAATCTTCACAAGTAATAAAGCTACTATTTCTTTTTACATAGATAACACTGTTGGTACAACACCTTCAGTTCCCCCAGTAAGCCTTTAGCTATCTAAAGAACTGACCCAAGTCCACATATTAATCCCAAAAGCCACCCACCCTTCCTTCAATCACTCTCACTCCTTCTTTCATCCATCTTTACTAATATTTGGAAACTTCAAGGTTTCAGATCCGTGCCAACAAATCACAGGGCTTCCTGGATGTCTCAGTGGTATAGAGTCTGCCTGCAATGCAGGAGACCTGGGTTCAATCCCTGTGTTAGGAAGATCCCCTGGAGAAGGAAATGGCAACCCACTCCAGTATTTCTGCCTGGGAAATCCCATGGGCAAAGGAACTTGGTGGGCTGCAGTCCATGGGGTCACAAAAGAGTAAGACACAACTTAGCAACTAACAACAAACCACAATTATCCAAAAAGGTGCAATACTCTGTGTATATGAGTTGTCATTTCAGTTTTAATTCAAGCATAGCATGTTTCATATGCATCTCCCTCTGTACAGTGAAAGGAAATTTGTAAGGAAACTGTTCCAGAGGTAACTCATCCCCTGGTATGTTGTGCTGCTGCTGCTGCTAAGTCACTTCAGTCGTGTCCGACTCTGCGACCCCATAGACGGCAGCCCACCAGGCTCCCCAGTCCCTGGGATTCTCCAGGCAAGAATACCGGAGTGGGCTGCCATTTCTTCTCCAATGCATGAAAGTGAAAAGTGAAAAGTGAAAGTGAAGTCGCTTAGTCATGTCTGACCCTCAGCGACCCCATGGACTGCAACCTACCAGGTTCCTCCATCCATGGGATTTTCCAGGCAAGAGTACTGGAGAGGGGTGCCATTGCCTTTTCCATGGTATGTTATGAGTTACATATAATTTGGGTAGTGTCATTGATATGCAAAACTTCCTCACTGACTGTTGTCAAAGTTTAGAAAATGAAGATAAGAATGATTACAGTGGTGAAATCAAGATAATAAAGGTGTGTGTGTGTGTGTGTGTGTGTGTGTGTGTGCATATGTGTGAAATGTGGGCACAGCCTGACAAATATGTTTGAGATGAAGATCTTGGAATGGACAGATAAGAGCACCAGTCAATAACCAGCTAGTGTATTACTGTACACCATCAAAAGCATAATAGCTATTTGGTGTTACTTGCTGTACTTTAAGGAAGAGAGAAAATAGATGGACTTATGGGAGTTAGAACAGCCCAGAAATTCCTTTCATTGTACCTGGATTAGCAGAGTTTAAAAACTAGCCTTTAAACTCATTGCGACTTGCTTCTGACTTGATGACTTGGGCTGTATTCCTTAATGTATAAAGGAATGCTTTCAAATGATTTCAAGGGTCTTGTCTGAAAGGAGAAAAGGACAAAGAAGAAAATGCTCAGGAGGAAAGAGATTTGATAATAATTATCATCTGCAAGTAAAACTCCAAGTTGTAGTTGGCTCACAACTGATTTCAGTCTTTTGTTTTGCTCTTTACTGATGTCTGTGCCATCTATATGTCTGTCTTTGCACAGACTCTTTACACATACTGATATTCTTTTATCTCAAGGATTAACCACTTATGGCTATGATCCCAGTATTCCTGTTGTCTTAGAACAGTATAAAAGTTCACAGACAAGGGATCAAAACAGATTTTGTATATCCTGTATTCTTTTTCCAATATGAGGACCAATAACTTAGATGTCTGGATGGCACTGCAGACATTCCAGTGTTACACAAAAGAATCAATCTTCACTTAAATGTAAGAGTAATTACTTAACTAGGACAATATGGCTGTTGTTTTATCAGAAGAGCCTCATTTTTCAAATATGTCTTTTAACTTCAAATCCTGAAAAAATTGTGCTCATTATGAAGAATTCTTCTGGTCTCATTGTCTTGCCCCCAGCTTCTGAAAAGTTTGCACCCCGAAAAGATACATTTGAGTATAGATGAATTAAGACATCACTCTCAATTGCACTATTTCTTAGCATTTGTATACCCTGAAACACTCATCTTTTAAAACAACTATATTTAAGGCTAGATATGTAACAAATTCATATCAACATATAGACATAATTTTTTGGTAAGATTCTTTGATTTTAATATGTTGGCATGAACAAAATCATGAAAAAGGCAACACAATTTCAGAAAATATCTTTGGGATCTATATTCCAATTAATAACAACTGGGCACCATATTTTTTTCATTTTCTGAGTGTCCATCACAGTGACAAATACTTATTATGGATTATCTCATTTAATCATAACAGCAAGCTAAAGACTGAGTCAGGTAAGTACCACAAGGTCAATCAGTAATAAGTTCAAAAAATAAAAATAACATAAAATGTGGTGTCACAGGTAGTAGAATGACTAGTGTATGCCTATATGGTGAACCTGGTGAATGTCTGGGGGTAGTGGTGGGGTGAGAGAGGGACACTCAGCTGTACAGCCCAACTCTGTACTGGTTCTGCCTGCAGTTCCGTCACCTGCAGGTGGCTATTCATTCCAACTTTTGGATCCTCAGAATGTTGCACTCAGACACCAGTCTCCTAATGAGTTGGTGCCCATTTTATTAGCCTTATTCAGGGATATTAGAACTCACCACTTTTCCTTTCCCAATCATCCAGAGTAAAAATTTTAGTTCATCTCTGTTGGAGAAGAGAATTGAAAGAGAACTTGAACCCAGTCTTCAGTATGTGATAGGCATGGTATCACAAAGTTGTCATGGATTTGCATCCTGAAGAATAACTTTCCTAAATTCATATGGCTATTAATAAATAGTGTTGCCATGTGTCATGTTATAGATCATGTTAGTAAGGTAGGAAAGGTGCCCAAGGCCAGAGCCGAGATTGAACCAAAGTTGGTTTACTGACCAAGTCTTTAATATACTGAACTAACCAGGAAGTGAGATGAGGAAGAAATCAAGAAATAATGCACATTTAAAAGTTAATAATTCATATGTCATACTTTATTTAAGACACTTTTGCTGCAGAATAAGGAACTATCATTTGCAGATATCTTACTATGGTTTAGGCCCTGTTGCAAAAATTTACACAAGTAAAACATACTTGTCTATATATGTCTAAAACATATATAGTCTATTATCTGGTATCAGGCTTCATTTAGGAAATTGAACACATCGTGAAATCTCTTAACAAATGGGAATTTCCTTTCTTCCCTTCTGTCATTATTGAATTTTTAAAAATTATTTTATTTAAACAGCAATTTCGTGAGTTATATGTCAGCATCCCTCCTCTTACAGCTGGGGAATTAAATAATCCTGCCAGTTCATTGTATGCTCTGGAACAGCAACTTCAATACAAGTCTGTCTGGCTCTCAAATCCATGGACTCACCCTAATACAATTGCTGCTTTTCTCCTTACACTGCTAATTCAGAAACTCACTGTAAGATATTTCAGTGTCTGTCTTTGTCTTTAATATCTCCTTTCAAAAAGCAGATGAGGACATAGCTAAGCTGGCAATTGTTCAGCGAAAGCAAAGGAAAAAAAAAAAAAACACTCTGATCCAATCTCTTACATAAGAACACATGGCCGTCTATTCTGCTTGACATTGAAACATGGAGTGTTCCCGAGGCAGCCTCATCTTCTTTTCTATTAGAATGAGCTGAATGATTTAGCCACAAGGGGGTTGATGCCTGTGTACCACAACTTCTTTATGAATTCATCTGCCGATGGACATGTAGGTTGCTTCTATGTCCTTGCTTTTTTAAATAATGTTACAATACAGAACAATCTTGATAGATCATAAGACCCTTGAAACCACAGTGGCATCCTACAGACTATTCAGATCCCATTGGCTAGTATCTAACAATATAAAGTTCCAAAACTCTCTCACAGAGAAGAACAACAAAATATGTTCAAATCATTCCAAGGCAATTTCATTAAAAAAAAAAAAAAAAAGAGTTGACTAACTTTATATTAATGAAGATTGAGTTTTGCATAATGAAATCCTCAATTAAATGGTCACCTTAGCAAATATCTTCAATCAATTTTCATGGACTCATACATGCATTCATTCATCCTTAGCTAGAGTTCCTCAACACTTAATGAACATCTATATTTTATAGGCACCATCCTAGTCATTGAGAAATACAACATTGAAACAAGCATGGGTTCATGATTTGCAATTGATCAGTTTATCAGGTAGATAGACAGGAAAAATAATAAATTTAAGACAGGTCAGTAAGCTCTAGCAAACATTATGGATATGATGCTATGGAAGCCCAGTGAAGAGGCATCTAAAACAAACTCAGGTGTGTGCGTTTGTGTGTGTAGTTACACTTGTTTGTATCAAGGGGAGTATCAAGGAATTAAATACTGAAGATAAGCAGGAGGGAAACATATAAGTTGTTCTAATTGGGGGCTGATGGAAGATATTGCAAGCAAAGACAATAACAGTCTGAAGGCAGGGGACAGTGTGATGGTCTGCTCAAGGAGAAGGCAATGGCACCCCACTCCAGTACTCTTGCCTGGAAAATCCCATGGATGGAGGAGCCTGGTAGGCTGCAGTCCATGGGTCTCTAAGTCGTTCATGACTGAGCAACTTCACTTTCACTTTCCTGCATTGGAGAAGGAAATGGCAACCCACTCCAGTGTTCTTGCCTGGAGAATCCCAGGGACAGGGGAGCCTGGTGGGCTGCCGTCTATGGGGTCGCACAGAGTTGGACACAACTAAAGCGACTTAGCAGCAGCAGCAGCAGTCTGCTCAATCTGTTAAAAGGGTGTTCAGATTTACATCTCTAGTTAGGCAAAATCGTACATTTAATTCATTTTATAGCATTACTTCTCTTTGGATTTTTCATAGCTGGTTCAATTTTGCTGGTTTCTTTTTGAGGTAAAAGCTGATTGACCTTTGAGAGAAGAAAGGGATATTTATATGCATTGGCAATCGACCCGTTTCAAAGTCAAAGCTGCACAAAGGTGATCTTACAGAGCCTCACAAATTTAGTTAGTGCATGTTTACTGTAGTAACATTTCTACTTTGCCCAAAGCATTTTTACATTGCCTGACCTTTATAGCACACTTTAATATTCATATTTGGCTGCTGAGCTATCACAACTCCATGTTTCAAAGCTGCTAATCTGATCATTTCCCTCTGTTCTTCTCACCTTTCTCAGTTTAGTCATTCTACTGACAGCAAAAGAAGAAACACATTTAGTTTAACTTTCATACCATTCAGAACTGATGACCCAAGGGAATATTCAGGCCATGCCTTCCTTTCAGCAAGAATATTGTGGGTGAAGAAATTCAAGTGCATACAGTAATTCACAGTATGGACTCAATTAAATCAATCAATGATTATTTCCTTCCTTTCAACTTTATGCCATGCAATGTATGGGGCACTTAGGCAAATAAACTCATGTAATACCATCATGAATTACCCTCACTCTGCTTAAAGATGTAAAACATATAAATGAATTTATTATTTTACTTATTCACCCAACAAACTTCCAGGGTGCATACCCTGTGTTTTGAAAAAAGAGATGTGAGAATGAACAGGACACAGACATTCCCTTGAAGGAGATTGCATGTGCTTATAGGAGGGTTGCAGATAAGTAAAAAGAAAATGATAATGCCTTGTGACAGATATTAGTATAAAAATAAGCACAAGTTCACCAAAGCTAATCTTGGAAATGTCAGGAAAGCCCTCTAAAGAATGTGACCTCTTAGCTGATACCTGAGGAATGGAGCAGAGTTTCTTAGTCTGAAAAGGAAGAAAGGAATGCTCCAACCTGTTATGAGCTGATTTATTGTGTCCTCCTAAAACTGACGTAATCTCAGAATGTGACTGTTTTTGAAATAGGATGGTTAAAGAGATGAGTACATTAAAATAAGGCCCTTAGAGCAGACCCTAATTTAAAATGGGGCTTCTCTAGTGTCTCAACAGTAAGAATCTGCACGCAAGGCAGGAGATGCAGGAGACATGAGTTAGATCCCTGGATTGGGAAGATCCCCTGGAATAGTAAAGGCTTTCCTGGTGGCTCAGATGGTAAAGAATTCATTGGCAATGCAGGAGACCCGGGTTCAAACCCTGGTTTGGGAAGATACCCTGGAGAAGGAAATGGCAAACCACATCAGTATTCTTGCCTGGAGAATTCCATGGGCAGAAGAGCCTGACAGGCTACAGTCCATGGGATCACAAAGACATGACTGAACGACTTACATACACACACCTGGCGTAGGATATAGCAACCCACCCAGCAACCTACTTGCTGGAAAAATCCCATGGACAGAGGAGTCTGGAGGGCTACAGCCCATGGGGTTGTAAAGAGTTTGACATGACTGAACAATTGAGAAATTTAATATGACTGGAGTCCTTTTAAGGAAAGTGAACACAAATGAACACTAGGAGTACATTCACCTAGAAATAACCATGTGAAGAACAGCCAGAAGACAACCATCTAGAAGCCAAGGAGAGAGGTCTTGTTGTCCAACCCAGTTCCTATGTCCAGTATATGGTGGTTGTTGTTATTTAGTCATTAAGTCATGTCTGACTCTTTTGTGACCCCATGGACTGTAGCCCACCAGGCTCCTCTATTCATGGGATTTCCCAGGCAAGAATACTGGAGTGGGTTGCCATTCCCTCCTCCAGGGGATCTTCCCAACCCAGGGATCGAACCCGGGTCTGCTGTATTGCAGGCAGATCCTTTACCATCTGAGCCACCAAACTGTGAGGAAATATGTTTCTATTGTTTTAGCCATTCTGTGGCACTTTTTTATGACAGCCAGAGCAAACTAATGACATAGCAGTTAGGAAATAAAATGCTCAAAACTCAGAGATAAGATAGAATTTAGTGTGATACATGATCTGACATGGATATTATATCTACGTCTACTATAAACTTCTAAGGAGTTGTGTATGCACAAAATCATGAGGTCAAATTCACAAAGAATTCTGGTTGGGGGATTTGAGATGGCATCATCTGGATAGAAGGAATGAGGGCTGGTACAGGCTGAACAGTAGCAGCTGAGCAAAAGTAAGAAGGCATTGACACTGGAAACAGCAACAGGAAACTAGGTACCAGGAAACAGAAGTTACAAAACCCAGAACAAAGAGGTGCTTCGAAGCAGAGTTGGAAGATGCACTTTCCTAGGATGGATGTATTCTCTAGGCAATGGTTACAGGCCCATGCACCAGGATACAGCAGTAAGTTGAGCAAAATAAAAGTCAGTGATTTTAGGGCCTGGAAAGGGTAAAGCCATGTAAAAGGGTAAAGCCATGTAAAAGGGTAAAGCCATGTAAAAGGGTAAAGGGAAAGACTATTTCAGACCTTCTGATGATCTGACCCCAATTCTTTGTAAGTTCTTCACATTAGCAACCCCCAGGTTTCAATACTTAGTTCTCTCATCTTCACTCAACGTCTATTCCCTTGAAATATTTTTAAAATATCACCCATACCCCAATGACTCCCAAATATATAACTCAACATTTCTCTTAAGCCCAAACCCACCTATCCAACTCTATATCTGACATCTCTACCCAGTTGCCAATAAGCATCTATATTTATCCCAAACTTTATATTTGATATCCACCTCATAGCCCCCAAGTCCTGTTGCAAGCCCAGTTATCCACACACCCTTTGTTGTCAGTTCTTTAGTTAAAGAAGTTCATACCTGAAATGTCCCTGTTTTACCTTTCTCTCACACACCAAATCTAGAGCATCAGAAACTGTCACTGACTCTACTTTTCATGGAATATCTGGAATCCAAGCACCATCCATGAGATCGTGTCACTCTAAACTGAACCAAAAGTACCACTTACTGGATTACTGCAATTTCACCCACTGGCGGCCCTGATTATGCCCTTGTCCTCTTTGTGCCCCCTTTCACTACAGCAGTCAGAGCTATGGTTTTAAAAGTTAAATCAAATTTCTGAACCCCACCACTATTGACATTTTGAGATAGATGATAGTTTATTGGGGGGGAGTGGGATTTTATATGTCACAACTCTGAAGAAAGGTCTTACTGGCATTTAGTGGGTAGATGCCACTGCTATATAGATAGATAGATAGATAGATAGATGGATGGATAGATAGATAGATGCCACTATTTATATATCTCAGTGGCATATACCCACTAAGTGCCAGTAAGACCTCTCTTCACAGTTGTGACAACCAAGCATGTCTCCAGAGGTTACCAAATGCCCCCTAAGGGGAAAAATTATCTGTAGTTGTTGGATGGCATCACCGACACAATGGAGGACATGAGTTTGAACAAGCTTCTGGAGTTGGATGGACAGGGAAGCCTGGCATGCTGCAGTCCATGGGGTCTCAAAGAGTCAGACATGACTGAGCGACTGAACCGAACTAAACTGTGAACTACTGAAATAGATCATAAATAAAATTTTTTAAAAACCAACAACAACACACAGCATAAAACCTAACTCCTTCTAGATTATACTGCCCTCTATCCTCTGCTGCATCCCTAGCCCATTAGCTCTCTTTCCTTGTCTCTCACTCCTCTCTCCATTACACACTTTGCATCAGTCATGTTAAACTGGTTGGAATGCCAGGCTTGCTCCCACCACAGGGTCTTTATCAGGCACAGCTCTGTTCTTACATCTCTCAAGTGTTTGCTCAATTGTCACATTCCAAATAAGTCCTACCTGATCACCCAGTTATAAACTTCAATCTAGTACAACCATCTCCACAGTAGTCAACAGCATCAACTGTTTTCTCCTAATTTTACTATCACTGTCACTTTCTAACATATAATTTACTAATCCATTCAACAGCTCTTTACAGAAGACCCACTCTCTAGTAGACACTGTTATGTTTTCCTGGGATTGAGGAGTAAATGCAACACAGAGCCTAGATTTTACGTGAGGGAAAACAGACATTAAACAAGTCAGCAAGTAAAAGATGGAACAGGTCAAGTGGTGCTAAATGTTTTTCTTTTTTTTTTTAAAGTTTGTATTGAAATATAGTTGATTTACAAAGTTTTGCTAGTTTCAGGTGTACAATAAAGTATATATACTTCTTTAGATTCTTTTCTGTTATAGGTTATTTCAAGATATTGAGTTTAGTTTTCTGTGCTATACCATATGTCCTTGTTGGTTATCTATTTTATACATAGCAGTGAGTGCATGTATGCTGTTGTTTCAGTCATGTCCAGCTCTTTGCAATGCTATGGTCTGTAGCCCACCAGGCTCCTCTGTCCATGGGATTCTCCAGGCAAGAATACTGGAGTGGGTTCCCATGCCCTCCTCCAGGGGATCTTCCTGACCCAGGAAACAAACCCTTGTCTCCTGCAGCTTCTGCATTGCAAGTGAATTTTTTACTGCTGAGCCACCAGGGAAGCCCCAATATATAGTAGTGTGCATATGCTAATCCAAAGCTTCTAATTTATCCTTCTCCCCTCCCAGCTAAACATAAAGCAGCAAGAGAGTGAGAAGTGCTGGTGAGAATGATGCAATTTTAAGTATGATAGACAGAGATCTCACTGAATCTGCGAGATTTGAAAAAGCATCTAACTTTGTTTCTTAATGTTGTTAATCCTTGCTCATAAGCCATGAGGTCAATGATTTTTTTTCTGCTTTTGATCCTCAAGATAACTCTACCAACTTGAACAGAGCCTAATACCTAGTAGAGCTCAATACATATTTCTTGAGCTTCTCTTGAGTCAAAGAAAGTCTTAAGGCATTTTTACAGTTTTGTTTTTATGATATAGAGGTTCAAACTGGAAACATACCACTCATTTTTTCTGTAAGTCTGTCATGAATATATCACAGACAATTGACCTTGGGATTACCTATAATGTCTGCATGGAAACAGAATAACAACATGAATTAATGAGAAAAGCATGATATAAATGGTGTATACAATGTTTTCAAGGTACAAAGATAGGGGAGATGATTTCAAGTGGGCAGACAAGGTATTTAAAACATGCCTTGAAGGAAGGCTAGGATTTCAATGAAGTTAAAAAGGGCAGAAGACCATTCCAAAGATAAAGAACACAGTGAACCAAAAATCATCAGAGCCAACTCTGAGCTGTGTCCATGTCAGGAACATGCTCCTGCCTCATTGCTGCTGCTGCTAAGTCACTTCACTCGTGTCCTACTCTGTGCGACCCCAGAGATGGCAGCCCACAAGGCTCCCCCATCCCTGGGATTCTCCAGGCAAGAACACTGGAGTGGGTTGCCATTTCCTTCTCCAATGCAGGAAAGTGAAAAGTGAAAGTAAAGTTGCTCAGTCGTGTCTGACCCTCAGTGACCCCATGGACTTCAGCCTACCAGGCTCCTCCGTCCATGGAATTTTGCAGGCAAGAATACTGGAGTGGGGTGCCATTGCCTTCTACAGTCCTGCCTCATTAGCTCATGACTAATATGACTAGGGAGACCATAGATGTTATTGCCAAGCCTGCAAGGAGACCCAACCAGTCCACCCTAAAGATCAGTCCTGTGTGTTCATTGGAAGGACTGATGTTGAAGCTGAAACTCCAATACTTTGGCCACCTGATTCGAAGAGCTGACTCAATTGAAAGACCCTGATGCTGGGAAAGATTGAGGAAAGGGGACAAGAGAGGATGAGATGGTTGGATGGCATCATGGACTCAATGGGCTTGGGTTTGGGTAGACTCCAGCAGTTGGTAATGGACAGGGAGGCCTGGATTACTGTGGTTCATGGGGTCGCAAAGAGTCGGATACGACTGAGTGACTGAACTGAACTGAACTGGGACATGCTTGCAAATAAAAGGGAACACTATTAATAATTATATCAAGAAAAAAGGTATAATTTGGAACTGTTACAAGCAGACCTTATTTATGTTATTACGAACCTTGTGTTCCATTATTGTGCTGCTTCTTTTGCATGGTTTCCATTGCACATGTTTCTTTATGTTGGTTTCTAGCTCAGCGGGAGAAAGATAGGAGCTTACCTTTCCCCAGTCCATACTCTCAACCATTCCAATGACAGAAGAGGGCAGAGAGCTCCCCATGGTAACTGTTTACTCTTTCTGAATTGCCTTCAGCTCAAAAGAATGGCACTGGAATGGCATATTCTTATCCCCTTCACAAGAATCAGTGAGATGAACTACTTTTTGAACAATGGTGAGACAGTAGGTGAATAAACAATAAGGTCCTACTGTATAGCACAAGGAACTGCATCAAGTATCCTATGATAAACCATAACAGAAAAGAATATTATTAAAAACAATCTCTATATGTGAATAATCAAGTAACTTTGGTGTACAGCAAGAATTGGCACAACATTGTAAGTCAATTATACTTCAATAATACATACACATGTATGTGTGTGTGTGTGTGTGTGTGTGTGTGTGTGTGTGTGTACAGAGAAAGAGAGAGAGAGTGAGCTCTAGTTTTTGCAAGGAGGCACAGAGCAAGAAAAAAGATGTAGGGTTTGAGCCAAACTAAGTACTAACATGTGAGCAAAGCTTTGTTAAAACTAAATGTGAATCTGTAAAGCCTCAGCCTGCTGATCACCTCTGGTGACTCCTGGCAACTCAGCACTGTAGCTCAGGAACGACTGGGAATTACAGATTCCAGGGTGAATTCCAAACCAAACTCAAGATAACTCAATTCTGTATACCCTGCTATTAGAAAATTTGGAAAACGGCCTTCACTGTCTCCCAACTGCATTATTTTCTGTCTTTTTATCTTTGTTTCTGGTGTCTTTGGGGCCTGAAACCTCTTTACCAACTATCCATATCATAAATTTCACAATGAAGTTGAAATGTCACTTTCTTACTGGAAACCTTCATAATCTCCCTGGTGACTTTTTTCTCACCACATTCCTATAACATCTGTACACTCTCTATTACAACATTAGTACTCAATTTACAGTATTGATATGGTCTTTTACCTTGCACATACTTCCACGAAATATCTGAATGTTTTCAGGAAGTCCCCTCTTCCTTTCACTGTCTGTCTCCCACCCCATGCCCATCTTCTAGTCTGAAGGATGATTTCAATTTCACCTTTATGATTTTAATCGTTAGTATTTTAAAACTAGGCAAACAGTATGGTACTGGCACAAAGACAGAAATATAGATCAATGGAACAAAATAGAAAGCCCAGAGATAAATCCACACACCTATGGACACCTTATCTTTGACAAAGGAGGCAAGAATATACAATAGATTAAAGACAATCTCTTTAACAAGTGGTGCTGGGAAAACTGGTCAGCCACTTGTAAAAGAATGAAACTAGAACACTTTATAGCACCATACACAAAAATAAACTCAAAATGGATTAAAAATCTCAACGTAAGACCAGAAACTATACAACTCCTAGAGGAGAACATAGGCAAAACACTCTCCGACATAAATCACAGCAGAATCTTCTATGACCCACCTCCCAGAATATCGGAAATAAAAGCAAAAATAAACAAATGGGACCTAATTAAACTTAAAAGCTTCTGCACAACAAAGGAAACTATAAGCAAGGTGAAAAGACAGCCTTCTGAATGGGAGAAAATAATAGCAAATGAAGCAACTGACAAACAACTAATCTCAAAAATATACATGCAACTCCTGCAGCTCAATTCCAGAAAAATAAATGACCCAATCAAAAAATGGGCCAAAGAACTAAATAGACATTTCTCCAAAGAAGACATACACGTGTGTGTGTGGCTAACAAACACTTGAAAAGATGCTCAACATCACTCATTATCAGAGAATGCAAATCAAAACCACAATGAGGTACCATTTCACACCAGTCAGAATGGCTGCAAGCCAAAAGTTTGCAAGCAATAAATGCTGGAGAGGGTGTGGAGAAAAGGGAACCCTCTTACACTCTTGGTGGGAATGCAAACTAGTACAGCCACTATGGAAAACAGTGTGGAGATTCCTTCAAAACCTAGAAATAGAAGTGCCTTATGACCCAGCAATCCCATTGCTGGGCATACACACCGAGGAAACCAGAATTGAGTGAGACACGTGTACCCCAATGTTCATCACAGCACTGTTTATAATAGCCAGGACATGGAAGCAACCTAGATGTCCATCAGCAGATGAATGGATAAGAAAGCTGTGGTACATATACACAATGGAGTATTCCACTCAGCCATTAAAAAGAATGCATTTGAATCAGTTCTAATGAGGTGGATGAAACTGGAGCCAATTATACAGAGTGAAGTAAGCCAGAAAGAAAAACACCAATACAGTATACTAATGCATATATATGGAATTTAGAAATGTGGTAATGATAACCCTGTATGTGAGACAGCAAAAGAGACACAGATGTATAGAACAGTCATTTGGACTCTGTGGGAGAGGGGGAGGGCGGGATGATTTGGGAGAATGGCATTGAAACATGTATAATATCATATATGAAACGAATCGCCAGTCCAGGTTTCATGCATGGTACTGGATGCTTGGGGCTGGTGCACTGGGATGACCCAGAGGGATGGTACGGGGAGGGAGGTGGGAGGGGGGTTCAGGATGGGGAACACGTGTATACCTGTGGCAGATTCATGTTGATATATGGCAATACAATATTGTAAAATAATTAACCTCCAATTAAAATAAATTTATATTAAAAAAATAAAATAAGCAATAGTAATTTGTTGACTTACTTTTTCTAAACCTTTGCCTTCCAGCATTAATCCATCTCTCCATCTTCTCTGACATTTATCAAGTACAGATCTTTGACACTATTCAAAGTAACACAACAAGCCAACTCCATCTTTTGTCATAGTTCTTCATGCAAAACATGGCAAAAAAGAGGATCTTAGCTAAATACTGATGATAGAAACCTAGAAGGATGAGAAACACTTTTTCCAATGGGAAGGGAATTTAGGGAACAGAAACATTTTATTTTCTTACTTTCAAGATAAAGATATAAAACTGTGGAAGTAAGAACCGTGAGATAAAATTGTATTTAACTAGAACCTCCCCAAATGGCTTTTGAGGAGATTCATCTATTCAGATAAAAGCTTTTAAGCTTTAACTGCCCTTCAGAGTATGGGCCTGGTGAGGATGGTTTTATGCATGTGTGTTTGAGTGAACTGATATAAAATATATACAATATGCCAGAGCAAACTGAATGAGTTCACTGGCTAAGTATGTTATTTTCCTCAAACAATATTTATTTGTTTTACCTCCATTATAAGTTTTGCCAGTTGAAATTATCTCAGGCCATAGCAGAAATTGATATTGTGTTATTTTTATTAATAAACTCTGATATGTTGTTAATTTCTTCAAATCCTTTTTCTTAAGGTTGTGTTATAAAGATCACATGCAAAAATTTAGCCTTTGTAATGAAATAAACCTAACTTTTGTAAAGTTATAAATAAAATTCTCTGAAACTATTTTTCCCTTCCCCTTTGCAAAAAGAAATGACTTCAAGACCTTTAGTGATGACATTAACTTCATACAGAATAATCCTTAATGAAAAACACTCAAATATTTATAGAAATAGGGCTTCCCTGATAGCTCAGCTGGTAAAGAATCTGCCTGCAATGTGGGAGACCTGAGTTCAATCCCAGGGAAGATCCCCTGGAGAAGGGAAAGGCTACCCACTCCAATATTCTGGCCTGGAGAATCCCATGGACTGTATAGCCCATGGGGTCCCAAAGAGTAGGACACAACTGAGTGACTTTCATTTTCATTTTTAGAAATATATTTGGGGCATTTTTCAGTACTAAACTGTAATTAAGCCTACATATTTATGGCTTTAGAATTGACTGGACTTTGTGTTAAAATTTCCAATACTTCTACTTATAAATAGTGTACTATAACCTTCTGCTTGTTAAAATCTGATTAGTTTTCAGACTAAAGGAGTATGAATCTGAAGTTCCTCTCTTGCTGAGTGTAGTATTATGTGCAGAGCTTTAATTGAAATGACTTTACTATTGAAAAAGTAAGTAAATAATTGTCACACAGTTTGGTAAGCTTATATTGATAAGTACATATAATAGAAGAAACACAGGGAAAGGCATGGCTGGGTGGAAGAGAAAGGATGTATTAGAACAATATATTAGCAAGATATTGAAGAAAGGATAGAACCTTCCAGAAAGCAAAGAAGAGAGAAGAGTATTTGTGGAGGGCTTAATAGCACTTTCACAAAAGCTTGGAGGTGTAATAGGATTTGGTGAGTTGAAGATTCAAAATTAAAAGTCAAAGAGTAGGCGAGTGAGAGATGAGTAGAAACATCATAGATTTTGACCCAGTTGTGACATCTGTTTGCATAAGCCAAGGAGTTTGTGGTTCTGCAGACAAGGAAAGATCAGAGAAGAGAATCATGATAAACCAGTGTTTTTTTTTTGTTTTTTTGTTTTTTTTAAGGCAGAATAAAAAGTAAAAGTCAAAATCATCAGACCTTCATTTGTACTCTTTTATATTTATATGAATATATATATATATAGAAGTTTATTTTTTTAAGTTAATAATTCCCAAAAGATACATTTACCTGTGTGAATCAGCCATCATATTATGGATTCAGGTGAGAAAAAGCAATTAAATTGTTGAAACAAAACAAAACCATGATGTTAGGTTGCCCTAGGGGCATTTGAAAATTTATCTAATACTGTGAAGTGGCTCCCACTTGTTTTCTCTCTTTCTTTTATTTTTAAAAAAATTTCTGCTGTTGAATATCAGGTCAAAACTTGCCCAGCAATATCACTAAAGCTACCACCAATCAGGAAACCTAGATCAGTATTGGAAAATTGTCCAGGTATAAAATAGATCTGGCCATCTTAGGGGTAAAGGGATAGCCACCACTCTGTCAAGGTTCCATCTCTTAGGCAATGAGCTGTTTGCCCATCTGCCACACACCGTCAGGATGTATAAATGGTGAAGCCCAGATACGCAACAGGAAGCACACAGGTGGTCAGTCCTACAATAGTGAGATTCCATTGGCATGCTTTTTGTGTTACATCTTTATTATGTATAGTACCTTGACATTTCATGCCACTGCTAGATTGCTTACCATGGTTGATTAGCCTGAATTTTGCTTTAAAAAACCCACTTAGACTTGATGTGTTTGTAATTCTGTTGACTTCCCATTTCACAATAATCCCTACAGTTCATTCTGAAACTATCTCATGTTGCTGAAGAATGTATTTTTCCTAGGTGTGATGGTACAATTGAGATACATTTTAATTACTAGAAGTAAAGTTATCTGTTCTCATTTTCTAAGTTCCTTAGCATGAGAGTTTCTATGAATCTACATCTCTCATACCAATCTATGTATTACAGAAGGTTTTTTAGAATCATTTCTAAAGATATTAAATTATGAGAATTTGAAAATATTCAATGAAAGCTCAACAAAGGTATTGAAGAAACTTTGTCCACAAGTTCAAGCAATTTTTCTCAGAGACTTAAAGACTAGGATAATTTGAAAAGAGAAAGTAAATATAAGCAGACTAATGCATCATTTGCCTATCATCATCACTGTAAACAAATTCAACATTACTGATCCACTGTAAATTAAAATAACAGTAAGATGCCATTTTCATTCAGCAAAAGTTTAAATAATAATAATGTTTATTATTACCAATGTCCTATGAATTCAGAAAATATGTACTCCTCTCACATTATGAGTAAAATTGAAAATTTTAAAAGAAAGCAGTTAAAAAGTTTATCATATGAGTGATGAAATGTTTATACCCTTTAATTCTCTGTACTACTTGCAGGAAATCATAGGAAAAAAGTCAGAGATTGGAACAAGGATTTGTTACATACATAGAATGATCATCCCAATATTGCTGATACTGTGAAGAAAATGAGATAATTCAAGTGCTTAATAATAGAGGACTGGTTAAATAAATAACAGTAAAACCATAATTTGTATATGATTGATATGGTAAAATTCTTGTGATAATGGCATATATGAACAGATACAATGTTGTACATACAGACAATATTATACATCATAATTTTTAAAGTGTGTGCCTTTGTAATAGCTTATACTGGCTATGAATATATATATATATATAAAATATTGTATAATACAATAATACAACATTGTAAATCACCTATACTTAAATGAAAAAAAGTGTGTGTTTTTGTACAAAACCGTTTATCTGGAATGTAATATACCACCATATTAGCAGTAGCTATCTTTTGGATACTGGGATTATGGGGGATTTTTTTTTCTCCCTTTAATCTTTCTCTTTCAGCCAAATGTTTTACAATAATCATGGACTGGTTTTCAATCAGAAAAAAAAAAAAGACAGTGAATAGTTTGAAAGAATTCTTGAAGATATTTGTATAGCGCTCAAGCAGTTGCTTGTTGAATGTTGTCTAAATACTGCCTGGCTTGGTCAACACAATATAGTTTACTCTATCCAAGAGTAATTCTTTAAAAAGATTGTTGGGAGTTGGCATCATACACTGGTTTGTCACCTAAACTGTGTCATATGAAAATGCAAGCATCTACCCAGAGTTATTGTAGAACATCCTTGAAGCATTTTGTAAGTTCTGATGCTTCAAAAATTTCACTTCTCTGGTACTCTGAAAATACTGATACTCATGCTTCATCCCCAAAATGAGGTCTAAGTGTAGGTGATTTTTAAAGCTCCTCAGATATTTTTAATGTGTATCCAGAGCTGTTAATTTTTGCATGCTTAAATTGCAGTGTTGGATCTAAACTGTTCCTTACAGTGCACAGTGAGATTTGTTCATAAATTGAGTGAGATGGGTTCTAAAACAGTAAACATTTAGAAATGTCTGCATTAACTTGAAATTGCTGTGATTTTCAAGCAAGTGGTTAGGAAACGCCACTCATTAAACAAGGAATAAACCAGATAGGTTGCTTTTGAAGTCATTTGACATGTCACGTGATCTACATATTTGTCAGGTACAAATCTCACCTATCAGTTCATGAAAAAGTGGAAAAGATTAAAATATCATAGCTGGCCCTTCAGGATGCCAGGTTCAGGGTGCAGAATTTACCAGCTTGTTTTAAGTTATTGAATATCCCCCACAGAATTTAGCACAAATTGCACCTATAGCAAGTGTTACAAATGCTTCTTCTGTTGTAATGGATGATAATTTAATATTTCTTCCTTTTAAGAAATTAATTGAATTTTAATGGGGCCATTAGTGTCATGATGTCTTTACAATGTAATAATTTACTTAAGATAGTAGAGATTTCTAACAGTGATTAGACTGACTTGATATATATTTAGCAGCAGAATAAGCTTCTTAATGTTCATTAAATAATCCTTCATCTCTTCTTTTACTCTTTTACTTTTGGCCTATTCATAACAGCCGTTATTGGCCCAGGTCTACTGTTTGACTTGCAGTAAGAAACTGTATCATTTACACCAATGGAAACCCTAGACAATGGCTCACTTGACTCAACCGTGTAAAGATTATACCTAGTATATTTGTCTCTCATGGTGATTGCAGCCATGAAATTAAAAGACGCTTACTCCTTGGAAGGAAAGTTATGACCAACCTAGACAGCATGATGAAAAGCAGAGACATTACTTTGTCAACAAAGGTCCATCTAGTCAAGGCTATGGTTTTTCCAGTGGTCATGTATGGATGTGAGAGTTGGACTATAAAGAAAGCTGAGCGCCAAAGAATTGATGCTTTTGAATTGTGGTGTTGGAGAAGACTCTTGAGAGTCCCTTGGACTGCAAGGAGATCCAACCAGTCCATTTTAAAGGAGATCAGTCCTGAATATTCATTGGAAGGACTGATGCTGAAGCTGAAACTCCAATACTTTGGCCACCTGATGCAAAGAGCTGACTCATTTGAAAAGACTCTGATGCTGGGAAAGATTGAGGGCAGGAGGAGAAGGGGATGACAGAGGATGAGATGGTTGGATGGCATCACCTACTCAGTGGACATGGGTTTGGGTGAACTCCAGGGGTTGGTGATGGACAGGGAGGCCTGGTGTGCTGCAGTTCATGGAGTCACAAAGAGTTGGACATTATTGAGCAATTGAACTGAACTGAACTTTGTCTCTGCCTAACTAGTTCTCTCCTCTCTCTTACTTTTTAATCATTTGAGATTAGAAAGTATTTACCAAGCATGAAAAACTGAGTTGTTGAAACTGCACATTTTGCTGAACAAATATCCTCTATTTCTAACCTTAGAAGTTTGTTTCTAGTTAAGGTAAAATTGGCATGGACATCAAGATTGGATCTTCATGAACTGATGTTGTGATTTACTAATGCTAAAATTGTCCTCAATTATCAGTCTGATACAGACACAATAATTGGCCTCCATAGTTTTGACTTGATAGATGTTTTTATTAGCAAAAACAGTAGCAATTAGCTTTGTGGAATAGTTTGAGAAAGCCAAAGAAAGGACTAACACATTATATTTATGTTTTCTTGAAATACTGTTAATAAATAAAGAGATGAGAGAAGTGCTACATAGTTGAATACTGTTAGCAAAGACAGAAAGAGAAAGAAGATGGTTTATTAGAGGAGTTCTGGACAAACAGATATGACTGAAGCAGAGCCTTCATAAGCTAGTTAAGGAATGTGCTCAAAGACAAGGCAAAAAATATAAAATCCTCTGAGAATATTAAGGAAAAAAATATTAGGACACTATTAGAATGGTAATGTTAGGGGAAGCACACTGACTGAAACCGCCCACCCTGGCCAGGCACCATAGTAACCATTTGCATGAGTTGTTTTATGACAGGAGGTTCTGGTGAGGAACACGGAACTAATAAGCCACCACCAACCCAAAGAGTTCATTGGAAGGACTGATGTTGAAACTGAAACTCCAATACTTTGGCCACCTGATGAGAAGAGCTGACTCATTTGAAAAGACCCTGATGCTGAGAAAGATTGAGGGCAGGAGGAGAAGGGGACGACAGAGGATGAGATGGTTGGATGGCATCAACGACTCAATGAACCTGAGTTTGGGTAAACTTCAGGAGTTGGTGACGGACAAGGAGGCCTGGCATGCTCCGGTTCATGGGGTCACAAAGAGTCGGACATGGCTGAGTGACTGAACTGAACTGAACTAAACTAAACCGAGTTCAGGAAAGGTCAAAAGGAGACACCATATGTTCGACCACCTCCCATAATCCTTCTCTCTGGCATCCATCTTGGCTGAACAAGGCGTGCACCACCAGGAAGTACTCTGAGTCAAAATGATTGGCTAAGGACAACCCAGAAACTAATCCCATCACCATAAAACCTGAGACTGCTAGCCACATGGCAGAGCTGTTCTCCTGGGTTCCCTTACCCTACTACTATCCATCCAGGTGCCCTTTCCCAATAAAATCTCTCGCTTTGTCAGCACATGTGTCTCTTTGGACAATTCGTTTCCCCAAGTGTTAGACAGAGCCCAGTTTCAGGCCCCTGGAAGGGGTCCCCCTTCCTGCAACAATAAAACTTTAATCAGGACTATTTTATAGGCATTAAGACTACTGTAGTAAGAGAAAGAGAAGAGCTCAACTCAATCATAAAGAGGTAGTGTGGATTTATAACCATGGGCAGCATATGGGAGCCAGTGAATGAAAAATACTGAAAATACATCAGAATAAGAGGATTCTTGCTAGACTGACTTACTAAGATTGTCACTGAAGACAGGTCAGGATGATCAGATATCCAGGGTAGGGTTAAGGAATTTGATCATTAGAATGACCAATATCAATGTAGGCAGGGTGGGGGTGGTGAGTCTCACTAAACTGACTTAGCAGGACTTTTTTCTAAAACTGGACTCAGGCAGATGGAAGAAAATATCCAAGGACAAGGCCTAGTTGAAATAATGGCTAGAGGAACCTGTCTAAACTTTGGTCAAGGAGCTAGTCTTTGTCAACTGTCCCACAAAATGTACATCTGTGCTTTCATGTACATGTTTATGTATTTAAATAAGCTATGTTTAAAATGTGGGAAATATAGTACACTTAATAATGAAACACTCATTATCTCTTCACCCAAAGACAATATATTTTTTTTCACTATTTCCTTCTAGCATTTTAAAGCGAGTATAGCTTTAAAAGCATAATCATAGGAAACACAAGAAAGAGAACTTTTTTAAAAAGTGCAAATATTATACAAGAGTGAGTTAAAATCCTTAAATGAATACACAGCACTAGAGACAGAATTCTTACCTTGCCCCACCCCCAAAAGCATCTTGCAGATGGAATTGTTGATTTGAGGGCAATTGTCTCCCATGAATTTTACCAATGTGTGACAATTACCCGAGTTCCTGGGCTGAGAAGCAGCCCTGCTGTGAAAATTTATAGTGCTCAATAGTCCTCAAAATTTCTCATTTGTTACCCAGGGTGAGATGGAGAGGTAGCCTTGGGGGATGGATAGAGAGAAAGAGGAGCAGAAAGATTTTGCACACCAATTTGAGGCTTGCAAAACAGGGGAGCATCAGTTAAAGTTTTTGGCAAGAACGAGTCCTCATTCTGCTATATTTTTTGCATGGCCGCTATACAGAGTCCCTTTAATTTGGGATCTTTACAACGACTGCCTTGGTTGTGAGATGAAGATGATACCTTCTTTCCCAACTCACAGGGATTTTGTAACAACAACATCATGTATAGATTTTCAAAGAGTTGACAAAGTTTTAAGTATCAACACATGTGAGCTATCATTTGTGTAATTTATAGAGAAGTCAGTAAACGTCTTCTGTAAGGTTCAGATAGTCGTTTTTTTAAATTAAGTTTATTGGAGTAGAGTTGCTTCATAGTATTGTGTTAGTTTCTATCTGTACAACAAAGTGAATCAGTCATATATATACATATATCCCCTCTTTTGGATTTCCTCACCATGTAGATCACCATAGAGAATTGAGTAGAGTTTCCAGTGCTAAATGGTAGGTTCTCATTAGTTATCAATTTTACACATAGTAATGTCAACCACAAATTGGCACTTGCCATAGGTGTTTGCCATCTATCTCTACAAGGATTAAATCATGGGCTGCTGCAGTTGCTGACCTCCAATACCACCTGAAGGAGTTTAGAGTGGAGAGCAGAAATAAGGCACTCTGTGATCAGGGAAAACTGGCAGGAAAGGTCTTCAGATAGTCAGATATTTTCAGGGGCTGATTTTATGAGCTCAATTCTTATATCTCCTGATATCTAGAAAAACACTAAAATCCTTCATGGTGATGACTGTTTCTCATGAATAGCAGAAGCTTTGCAAAATCCCCCTCTACCAGGGCTTCCCAGGTGGCACTAGTGTTAAAGAACCTGCCTGCCAATTCAGGAGATATAAGAGATATGAGTTTGGCCCCTAGGTCAGGAAGATCCCCCGGAGAAGGGCATGGCAACCCACTCTAATATTCTTGCCTGGATAATCCCATGGACAGAGGAGGCTGGCAGGCTACAGTTCTTAGGGTCACAGAGTCAGACACGACTGGAGGGACTTAACACAAACACCTGTTTACTAAAATCACGTATATACTGTCCTTTTCCCTTAGCTCTTCGGAGCAGTTTCTCAGAGCTATCTGAGATGTGATCTCTCAGGCTGCAGTTCTCATTCTTCCCCAAATAAAGCTTAACTCACAAGTCTCATGCTGTGCATTTTCTAAGTCAACACCTAGGAAAGATGAAGGGCAAAAGGAGAAGGGGGCGACAGAGTTTGAGATGGTTGGATGGTATCACTGACTCAATGGACATGAGTTTGAGCAAACTCTGGGAGATAGTGAAGGACGCCTAGTGGGCTGCAGTCCATGGGGTCACATAACTTAAGGACTGAACAAAACCAAGTATACATATATTGATCTCAATCTCCCAATTTATCCCACCTCCCTTCCCCGCCTTTGGTAACCACAAGTTTGTTCTCTACATCTGTGACTCAGAGAATAAATATTTAAAGCTTTGAAAGTCATATTGTCTTTTTCTACTCTTTTACTCTGCCCTTGTGGTGGAAAGGCAACCAGAAAATATAAGTAAACAAATGAGCATAGTTGGTCCCAATATAAACGTTATTAATAGATACTGAGCTTTGAGTTTCATTTTCACATTTATTTTACATGTCATTATCTGCTTACCAAGTCTTATTTCTTTAGCCATAATTTAAGCTACTAGAGGGCAGAGACCAGCTCTTGCTGGATAAACATTGCACAATAGATCAAAAGCACTTGGCCCTGATTTTGCTAAAGAAACATAGAAAGGAAATGTATCTGGTAGAAGTCTTGCTTCTTTGTTAACATAGGAAATGTATGATGCCATTAGTGAAGGGCCAGAGATGCCAATATTCATGTCTTTTTTTTTTTTTTTTTTTTTTTTGAACCCAGAAATAATCACTCTTAAGATCACAGTAGTAACCTGTATGCTTTGGAAAATCAAACTGGAAGAAACATCTTAGGTCACCAGGAGATCAAGCAATCAATTTCAAAAAGAAATAGTTTTATTGCAGAGACTGAGCTGTTCAGGAATTCAGTTCCTTGGTGCTCCTCAAGGCCAGCCACAGGCATTCAGGGCTCAGCAAGTTCACACTGGCCTGCACAGTAAACTGTTTCCTGGGATGAAAAGTAGAAAGACTCCTCAGGGAATGAAAGAAGGCAGCAAATTCCTATGTAGGGAAATTCTGAAATAATCTCTTCTCTGGAAACAGCAAACTGTGAGGAAATAAAAGCAACATGTGAACAAGTAATATTGTTTACTGCCTCGACTTCTGGTCAGTAAGCCCAGGAGATGGTTAATTGTTAGGCAAATACACAACATCTAATCTCCACACTGCATCCTCTGTCTTGCTAGAAACATAAGAGGGCAAGGTGCAGAGAATCACGCCAGTGGAAGCAGCGGGAACTTTGACAGCCTGAACTTCTTGGAGGAAGCATTACCCTACATGCAAAGGAAAAATTATTCACTCTTGCTGACACTGTGAACTCTCACTCTTCCTCCAAACTGACAAGGAGACTCTTCTTGGCCAAACTGTAGTTATTTGGCTCTGAATCCACTTCCTAGCTAGGCCTAAACTTCTGGACCTTCATGTCTGTCTTTGCATCATCCAATTTTTGCAAGAATCTCATTAAGTTGGTTTAGCCAGAAATCTCCACCTTCCATATCTGATAACCCTCGATATCTGACTGGGTTTCTCATTCTCCTCATTACTTCCCCCAGGTAATGTCTGATCACCCTGAACTATCTTCAGCATGACTCCTCTTATATAAGGTTTACCCAGAATTTCCTCTTACTTCTAACGTCTTCTCCTAGTAATTTTACCTTCACTGACCTGCCCCTTGGCTATGAGTGCTAAGTCGCTTCAGTCGTGTCCAACTATTTGTGATGGCATGAACTGTAGCCCACCAGGATCCTATGTCCATGGGATTTCCCAGGTAAGAATACTGGAGTGTGTTGCCATTTTCTCCTTAAGGGGATCGTCCTGACTCAGGGATTGATTCTGCATCTCTTACGTCTCCTGCATTGGCAGGCAGGTTCTTTATCATTAGGTACTACCTTGGCTATAAATTCCTATTTTTTCAGTTATATTTGAACTGAGAATTCTGTCTATGTGGAGATGAGCAGTAAGAAGACTGCCCTTGCTCCCAGAGACTTCTGGTCTCTCTTTCAGAGGATTTTTTTTTCTTTTAATATAAATTTTTATTTAGGATTTTCTTGATATTGTGACTCTAGTAAATTCCATTTTTTATGGGAGGGTGCAAGAGACACACATGAGATTAGGTCAAATATCTAAAACTAATCTTATGACAACTCTATTGCATTATTATTATTTTATTAGTTTTGCACAAGTCACTCAGCAGTAAAGAATCCATCTGCAATCCAGGAGACACAGAGATGGGGATTTTATCCCTAGGTCTGTCTGGAAGATCCCCTAGAGAAGGGAATGACAACCCACTCCAGTATTCTTCCCTGGGAAACCCCATGGACAGAGGAGTCTGGCAGGCTACAGTTCACGTGGTTGCAGAAGAGTCAGACAGGACTGAGTGACTAAACAATAACAACAGTTGCATTCTATTGACTGCTGATGAGCTTTGGGTGAGTTTATCCTAGTTAAAATGGAAGTGACACTTCACACTCAATATAAATAAAACTTACTGCAATTCACTACAGCCCCCGCCCCCCTCCGCAATTCCCCAAATCTTTCTGCTTCTTTTCAAACTGATTTGCATTTAGGCAGTTTACCTGAAAGTTTTATAGCTCAGTTACATCAAAATTTTCCTTAATACCAACTGTTTCTTCTACATGAATGGAAATGTCAGTAGAAAGAATAATCCAAAACAGTGGGTCATTTTGAAACCTTTGCATTTGGATTTGGAATGCAATGTTCTGCTTTGAAGCAGCCTCAGTTACCTACCCTTCTGAATACTGTGTGTTTCAATCGAGTACACAACAGCTGACAGTGGATAGGTAGAGATTTAGATGGGAAATGAACTCTTATAGCAAAAAAAAAAACAAAAAAAACAAAAAAAAAAACAAAATTCCTCAAAGTGGACCATTCTTGGACAGAAAACAGAAAAAAAAGTCTTTGTGAAGGATGAGTTTTGTCTCCTAAGTAGCTTATCTTAGAGATGTGACACTACAGAATTAACTGCTTAGCAATTGAATGAGTATTCTGGCTGCTTTTTTTCGGCTATGGAGAAATTCATTCATACGGTGTTTTGCTGAAAGAGGCTTTGTTGGAACTGGAAGCTTTTGTATGCTAAAATAACCTATGATGATGAGTTTTTAATATGCCAGTAAATTCCTGAAACCTGTGTATACTGGATGAAGAAACACCCTTAGAGGGAAATATTAAAATCAATTCCCTATACTCTGAAAGTTCCTTGTTTTATTAATCCTAGAAAGACAGGGGTTATTGAGGTTGAGATGAGGTTCATATTATATTATCTTAACCAACAACTCTCCAGAGGATCACAAAAGTCTTGACCATGACTTTTTCCCCTCCATTCCCCTCCATTCTTGGGGTGGTTGGAGTCGGGTAGTTGAAACATTTATGGAGTTTCAGGAAAACACTGATTGTCATGAAGCACTATAAAATTGTGTCTAAAAATATTACTGAATATTTAAAAAGTTATTCTAAAAGGATTTTGCTTTAGCAGAAATAAAACTTTTTGAAAATCAGCTATTTAAACAAAAATTCCTACTTATAAAGGAAATCTTGGTTAAAAACAGATTTAAAAATGAAGATTGCTAGAAGATACGTCCAGAGAAGGCAATGGCATCCCACTCCAGAGTTCTTGCCTGGAGAATCCCAGGGACCGCGGAGCCTGGTGGGCTGCCGTCTATGGGGTCACACAGAGTCAGACACGACTGAAGCAAATTAGCAGCAGCAGCAGAAGATACGTCAACTGTTAAGGCCAGTGAGTGGTATTTAATTTTCTAGAATAGCTAGCAGCCAATTAAGACCAGAAAGTATTCCTTAACGTTTCTGGAATTTGAAATGGCTATTTCAAATTATTCTTATTTCAAAACGGAAAATGGTTCACTTCTGAAGTCATGGGTGTGTTATTTCTAACAAAAAGACATATCACTTATCTTAGCACCTCTCTGCTTCCAACAGTTGCTGTAAGTCCCCTACATATGAATGGGCTTTCCTGGTGGCTCAAATGGTAAAGAATCTGCCTGCAAAGCAGGAGACTCCTGTTTGATCCCTGAATTGGGAAGATCCCCTGGAGAAGGGAATGGCAACCCACTCCAGTATTCTTGTCTGAGGAATTCCATGGACAGAGGAGCCTGATGGGCTATTGTCCATGGGATCACAAATAGTCAGACACAACTGAGAGACTAACACTTTCTCACCCTTACATGTGAATGGATTCCTCCCTGAAAGGTGAAATTTGTTCATAAGTCCAACAAAATTAGCCTAGGTACCCAACTAACACAATTGACTACATATTACTGTACTGTAATATGTTTCTAACACTTTTCACACAAATAATACAAAAAGACAAACAAAAAATAAGGAATGTACTTTTAATCTTACAGTATATTACCTTGAAAAGTACAGTGGTACAGTACAACAGCTGGCCTCCAGGGACTGGCAATAGGTGAACAGGTAAGAAGTGTTACTGACTGGACCAGGGAGAGGAGGTGGGAGATGGTGGATCATAGGAGATGGAGAGAAGGCTGAAATTTCACTCAAGCCTGACATCGGAATTCCATCTCTGAAATTTTGAAACTTGAAGGTTCCTATGTAAGGGACTTATTGTAATTTGTTTTCCATCTCCACCTTTTAAATGTATGTCTCATTGCATGAAGCACTTCTAAACTGAGATATCCAGTTGTTTATTTTCCTCAGAGAAACCAGGTAGGACTTCACAGCTGAAGTGACACTGAGCAGCCAACGTCTATACTATCCTGCTTACTATCACTCTAGTCAGGTGAAGTCAGCTCCAACATCTCATACTCAGTGTGCTCAAACAGGTGGTTATTCACCACCTTACCCTTCCCAAACTTTTTCCTGAATTCTCTTTTAACCAACAGCATCACAAAGCATTCAGTTGTCCTCATTTAATATTCCAAATCATCACTGACTTTACTCCAAGTACCCAGTTATTTCTGTTTATTCTACATCCCAAGGGCTTCCCAAGTGGCAGAGTTCAGTTCAGTGGTTCAGTTGTGTCCAACTCTTTGGGACCCCATGAATTGCAGCATGCCAGGTCTCCCTGTTCAGCACCAACTCCTGGAGTTCACTCAGACTTGCGTCAATCAAGTCAGTGATGCCATCCAGCCATCTCATCCTCTCTCGTCCTCTTCTTCTCCTACCCCAAATCCTTCCCAGCATCAAAGTCTTTTCCAATGAGTCAACTTTTCACATGAGGTGGCCAAAGTACTGGAGTTTCAGTTTCAGCATCATTCCTTCCAAAGAAATCCCAGGGCTGATCTCCTTCAGAATGGACTGGCTGGATGTCCTTGCAGTCCAAGGGACTCTCAAGAGTCTTCTCCAACACCACAGTTCACACATATATTCTTTGGCGCTCAGCCTTCTTCACAGTCCAACTCTCACATCCATACATGACTACTGGAAAAACCATAGCCTTGACTAGACGGACCTTAGTCGGCAAAGTAATGTCTCTGCTTTTGAATATGCTATCTAGGTTGGGCATAACTTTCCTTCCAAGGAGTAAGCGTCTCTTAATTTCATGGCTGCAATCACCATCTGCAAAAAATAAATAAAATTAAGTCTGCAAAAAATAAAAAAAATAAAGTCTGAGACCGTTTCCACTGTTTCTCCATCTATTTCCCATGGGGTGATGGGACTGGATGCCATGATCTTCGTTTTCTGAATGTTGAGCTTTAGGCCAACTTTGTCACTCTCCTCTTTTACTTTCATCAAGAGGATTTTTAGTTCCTCTTCACTTTCTGCCATAAGGGTGGTGTCATCTGCATATCTGAGCTTATTGATATTTCTCCCGGCAATCTTGATTCCAGCTTGTGTTTCTTCCAGCCCAGTGTTTCTCATGATGTACTCTGCATATAAGTTAAATATGCAGGGTGACAATATACAGCCTTGACGTACTCCTTTTCCTATTTGGAACCAGTCTGTTGTTCCATGTCCAGTTCTAACTGTTGCTTCCTGGCCTGCATACAGGTTTCTCAAGAGGCAGGTTAGGTGGTCTGGTATTCCCATCTCTTTCAGAATTTTCCACAGTTTATTCTGATCCACACAGTCAAAGGCTTTGGCATAGTCAATAAAGCAGAAATAGATATTTTTCTGGAACTCTCTTGCTTTTTCCATGATCCAGTGGATGTTGGCAATTTGATCTCTGGTTCCTCTGCCTTTTCTAAAACCAGCTTGAACATCAGGGAGTTCATGGTTCACGTATTGCTGAGGCCTGGCTTGGAGAATTTTGAGCATGACTTCACTAGCATATGAGATGAGTGCAATTGTGCGGTAGTTTGAGCGTTCTTTGGCATTGCCTTTCTTTGGAACTGGAATGAAAACGGACCTTTTCCAGTCCTGTGGCCACTGCTGAGTTTTCCAAATTTACTGGCATATTGAGTGCAGCACTTTCACAGCATCATCTTTCAGGATTTGAAATAGCTCTACTGGAATTCCATCACCTCCACTAGCTTTGTGCATAGTGATGCTTTCTAAGGCCCACTTGACTTCACTTTCCAAGATGTCTAGTTCTAGATGAGTGATCACACCATCATGATTATCCAGGTCGTGAAGATCCTTTTTGTACAGTTCTTCTGTGTATTCTTGCCATCTCTTCTTAATATCTTCTGCTTCTGTTAGGTCCATACCATTTCTGTCCTTTATCGAGCCCATCTTTGCATGAAATGTTCCCTTGATATCTCTAATTTTCTTGAAGAGATCTCTAGTCTTTCCCATTCTGTTGTTTTCCTCTATTTCTTTGCATTGATCACTGAAAAAGTCTTTCTTGGTGAAGAACCTGTCTTCCAATGCAGGAGAGAGAAGAGACGTGAGTTCAATCCCTGGGTTGAGAAGATCCCCTAGAGTAGGAAATGGCAAACCATTCCTGTGTTCTTGCTTGGAAGATTCCATGGACAGAGGAGCATGGCAGACTACAGTCTGTGGAGTCGCAAAGGGTCAGACATGACTGAGCACGCACACACACTACATGCCAAACACCATTCAAATCCATGCCTGTCTCCATATCCACGATTTCCCCCTTATTCATAATGTTCAATTCCCCCCTACTATTATAATCACTTCCCAACATGTATCTCTGCTTACAGAATTGACCTCTTCTTTATAAACTGGCCACCATATTATCAGTTAACTGATCTTTCCAAAGATCTTGATCACCTCATTTCAATGCTTTAAAACCTTCACTGACTCAATGTTGATAAAGGACTACGTTCAAATGCTTTACCATGCCACACTGGGACTAACTCTAAGGTCTGACAATAGCTAGTCTTAAATGTAAATGCAGCCCCATCTGCAAAGCTTCACCTTATTTTGCACCTCTGATTTGTTATTATTTTCTCATGATGTCAATAATATTTGCATTTATCACACTTGATGTAATGTTTCCCAGTTATGTGTTCCCAACCTGGATGTAAACTTCCAAGGGCAGGGAATGTTTTAGTGATCTTTGCTTTCTCACCCTGTAGTAGAATCTTGAAAATAGCGACTACTTCTTTTTAAATGAGTGAACTTATACAATTCTTCTTTGTTCCCCTTAAGCTCTCCTATTATATAAGAAATATACATTTAAATATTAGAGGCACAAGTGTAAAAAGCACATTGATAGGCATTTTAATTCCCAGAAAAGGGATTGGAAGGAAAAAAGTAGGAGCATTTTATCATCAACATAATCAGTAATATTACTAATATCTTATATCTTACATCTTTTACACATTGTCATATTACTATTACAAATGACTATAATTGCCTCGTGTTTTTATTTATTTTGAAAATGCACTTAATATTTATTCATTTTCAGTGAAAACAAATAAATGAAAAGGGTCCATAATGTTATCATTTAGATAACCTAGATATATCTATATCTATATATCTGAACAGGTTGGGTGGCAAAATTATATATATGTACATGTACATTAAAAACACATATACTGTGTATATTACATACATATACATATTCTGTATACATACATATACACCTTGACACACACACACACACACACACACACACACACAAACACACACTATGCAATTATTCAATTCACTGACAATTTGGTTTCCTAAGGCAACCACTGATTACAGTTCCTTTTGATTCCTTCCTGAAATCCTGAAATTGTTGTATGCTTTACTCCTGTAAATATATATATAATTATATATTATATAAAGATCCAAAATGATTTATTTAACTGTTCCTCTATCATCATTTACAAATTATCACTTGTTTCCAAATTTTTTCCACTTAAAAAATTGTGAAATAAGTATTTTGTTATAAACATCTTTTAAAATCTTTATTAATACATCTACAGGGTCAATTTCTTGTAGTGTGGTTGTTAAATAAAAAAAATTCAGTTCAGTCGCTCAGTTGTGTCTGACTCTTTGTGACCCCATGAACCGCAGCACACCAGGCCTCCCTGTCCATCACAAACTCCTAGAGTCCACCCAAACCCATGTCCATTGTGTCAGTGATCCTCTGTCGTCCCCTTCTCCTTCCACCTGCAATCTTTCCCAGCATCAGGGTGTTTTCCAATGAGTCAGCTCTTTGCATCAGGTGGCAAAAGTATTGGAATTTCAGCTTCAACATCAGTCCTTCCAATGAACATCCAGGACTGATCTCCTTTAAAAAGACTGGTTGGCTCTCCTTGCAGTCCAAGGGACTCTCAAGAGTCTTCTCCAACACCACAGTTCAAAAGCATCAATTCTTTGGTGCTCAGCTTTCTTTATAGTCCAACTCTCACATCCATACATGACCACTGGAAAAACCATAGTCTTGACTAGATGGACCTTTGCTGACAAAGTAATGTCTCTGCTTTTTAATATGCTGTCTAGGTAGGTCATAACTAGGCCTTTTAAAATGCAATGTTGTTGATAAGTTCCATTCTAAACATGTGCACATACACACTTCCCAATAAGAATGTCCCCTTATCTTTATCTTCCACTTATATTTATGAACATACATTTTGAGACAAAAAGTAAATAAAGAGGTTAACATTTGAACTCAGTGCTGTTAGATTTCCAAAACTGCACTAAAGTTTCCATAGTCTAAGCATTATGATTAAAAGAAAGCCTAGATGTTGCTAACATTGTACAGACATTTATAGCTTATTAAACTCTATTGAATCTTTGATTTCATCTGATTTCTTCAATAAACAATGAAACTTAAAGTCAAAGTGATTAATTAAATTGCCTAAGGACATGTATCTATCCATTACCCACACTCTGCTCACTTCCTTACTCAGGGCTCAAACAATCTAAGCAATCTTAGGCACATAACCTTCTTATCCAAAGTTTCTGATTTGAAAACACCAAGAGATTGAAGTAGATAACACTATGGTAACTTTTATTTTTATGTTTTATTTTTTTTAAATTCTGTTACTTATAGAGGGAATTAAAAATTGTATTCATTTATTTTTACTACCAAAGATTATTATTTGACTATGGCAAGTGTGTGTGTCAGGGTGCGGGAGAGAGACAAACACTGGGAGAGGAGGCAGAGAGATATTGTCCTTACAAGTGTTTTAAAAGAACTGTAACTACCCAGGTATTACATTTAGTTACAATACAAGAGCTTGAAAGTGACACTTTGCTGGCATTATGAATTTCTGTTAATTGCACTCCTTTTAAAAGATTTGAATTTAAATATTCAACCCCAAATTTTAAAGAGCTCTATTAGAAATCCAGGAGCTTCCTTCAATAATGTAGAAGCAAACAAGGTTCTCTGTTAAATCACAAATTCATTAGAAAGACAAGATTAAAAAATCTCAATAACTAAAGTTAAGTTACCAATTTTACCCAGATATTTTTACTGCTTAACAACGTGTTCTTTGTCTGTCATCATGAGTTTGACTGTTGCCAAAGTTATGTATTTTTATATTTTTCCATCTTCTCTCATTTTTGAATAAAGAAAGTGAAGTCACAATGACACTAGACAGAATCTCCACTAAACCATTACTTCACTAGGTGACCTTAGATTGGGCTCTTGAATATTTCAGTTTTCTTATGTGTAAAATGAGGATGCTAGAAACTACAAATACCCCACCTATTGTAACCTCTGGGTAGATGAAAATGACAACATGAGAGAAGAGTGTTTACTACAATGTGTTACCCCTGCTGCTCATTGCTTGTAGAATTTGTGAGGAGTTATCATCAAGCACAAAGGACTTGATTTTGGAATAGTACTATTACTTTCTTAAATACAAAGAACATAAATAAATGTTATTTTTTATTATTCTTATTTATGGACTCCAATATCCATGTTGGTTCTTGTTTTCACTAAATCATTTAACACATATTAATATTCACGAGAGCCTACATTCTTTGGTACTGTGTTAAGTACTAAGGGACCATTAGATAATGCATTTATATAATTATGGCCTAACTTCTACACCCCCTCTTGGTCTTCTTATTTCCGTTTCCTCCTTTATCAGTTTCTCTGAAAGCTGGCTCCTCTCTCTTTTCCTGCCTCTCATTCAGGCCTTCTTCATGTTCTCCACATCATAAATCATCATCTTCTTCAATATAGCCAGAGTTAGTTTTCAGACTTATGTGCATTTAATCATGTCATTCTTTCTGTCTGGTTTCATAGAAATTTTTCTCTATTTTCTACCATGTAATTGCATACTCATGATTGTGGCTGTCAAAAACCTTCATAATCTCACTTCAAATTCAATTTCAAATTATTTTTCAAAGTCAACTTAGAGTCAAACCATCAGTGCATTCTATGACATAGATTTTGTATTTCAACATAAGAAGTAAGAGAACGGGGAATTACTAACATTGAAACAAGAAAAGTGTAAAATAAAACACTTCATCAGGAAAGAGTCAACTTCCTTTCATGGTAAGATGTTTAATGTTTAATTTAAAAAAAAAAAGTTTGCTTTCAAAACCTCTATACCTTCTTAAAACTTAACCTGGAACAGCAAGGGAAGGAAACTTCCTTTTTTTTTTTTTTTCAATTGAATACTTTCTAGACATTTGTTCTATCTGATCACGATGGACTTGTTCTCTTTGCAGAATGGAATGACCACAGTATGCCCATCCATTAAAAGATTGATTTCTAACATGCTTGGCCAGATCTGAGGGTTTGCCTAGATTAGGTAATAGTGTGCCATTCATTTCTTCAACTAGTACTTATTATTTCAAAGCAATTCATCGTTTTAAATAATGAGATAACTCTTGGTGAAAATCACAAAAGCAATTCTTGCCAGCTGGCATTTGTCAGTGAGTAATATATCACCAAAGGGAATGGACACTTTCGACGAGTGAGGCTAATACATCATCCAGATGAAAAGCTATGATGATATATTGAAGATCAGGATGTCCAAGAAAAGGATTGGATCTTTTCCTTTTTCAGACTGAGAAAAGAGGAAAAGGATGGGGGCAAACTCTTTAATTTATAAGAGTAACAGAGAAGCCTGAGGGTCCTTAAATTACAGCTGTTGTTGGTGAAATGTAATAAGGATGGCCAAAGGAATGGGGAAATTTTTCTTTACAGAAAAATAAAAGATAAAAGTTATAAAGCATTGCAAAGTGAATTTCCTTAATGAACCATATTAAAGAATGCTGAGTCTTAGGTTTATATATATATATTTTTTAATTTAAAAACCTTTAATTCTTACATGCGTTCCCAAACATGAACCCCCCTCCCACCTCCCTCCCCATAACATCTCTCTGGGTCTCTCTTAGGTTTATATTATTAAGCAAATAAAACTGAGTAGAGATGCATCTTCAAAAGCAGAGTACTCTTTTACAGGAGACCAGGTCTTTCCACATCTGGGGGACTGATAGGGAAGGGTTGCTCTTACAGGCCAAGTGCATTTCTAGCTTAATAATAAATGAGGTCTCTAATTGCCATAGCAATGATGAATATAATTTTTCCCCATTTGGAATTTAATAAAGCTACCTTTTACTTAAAGAATAGCACTTCAGGATAGCAAGAAAGTCAGTTTATTTGAAAAAAAGAAAATTATTTGGTTTCCAAAACTTGAATACAACAGTATTGCTGATAGGTTCAAAACTTGACCTATGGATTCATAGGTCAAGAATCCTACCCAGATAGACCTGGATGAAAATCTTGGCTCTGCCACCTAATAGCTTGGGCAAATTACTGAAACTCTAAGACTCAACTGTAAAATAGAAGGAAGCATAAAACTTGAAGATAAAATGATATATGTAAGACACTGAGCAAAATTCCCATCATAAAAAAGTACTTAAAATAGTGGTTATTTATATTGGTAAAATCACTCTTCTTTTTTCTCATCTACATAATTTGTAAACAAAATCACTGCATACTATTTATACACATATTCATACTCAAACACGTCAGCCTTATATGCTGTTTTGGATAGTTTGGAGTATTGAGGAATCAGAAAATTGTTCTGATTCATTTACAAATTGAAGTGCACTGTAGCCATGGAGTTAAAGAAGCATTTCCCAGATGGCAGGGGCTTCCCTCAATTCTCAGCTAGTAAAGAATCTGTTTGCAATGCAGGAAAACCCAGTTCCATTCCTGGGTCAGGAAGATCTCCTGGAAAAGGGATAGGCTATCCAGTCCAGTATTGTTGAGCTTCCTTTGTGGCTTAGCTGGTAAAGAATTTGCCTGCAATACAGGAGCTATGGGTTCAACCCCTGGGTCAGGAAGATCCGCTGGAAAAAGGAAAGACTATCCATGCCAGTATTCTGGCCTGGAGAATTCCATGGACGGAGAAGGGGACGACCGAGGATGGGATGGCTGGATGGCATCACAGACTCGATGGACATGAGTCTGAGTGAACTCCGGGAGACGGTGATGGACAGGGAGGCCTGGCGTGCTGCGATTCATGGGGTCGCAAAGAGTCGGACACGATTGAGCGACTGAACTGAACTGAACTGATAGTCCATAGGGTCACAAAGAGTCAGACACAACTGAGTGACTTTCACTTCCACTTTCTTACCCAGATGGTAAAATCATTGATTTAAATTAAAAATGTTAAACATATATATAAACACATATGTATTTTAAATCTCTGTGTCTCATAAAAACCTCAAAATAAGAGTAAAGATGCATTTTAAAAAGCATAAACTTATTTGAATAAATAGGAAAGAGGAAACAGCAGTAACACTATGGTTGAAACCAGGAAACAGATGAACAAGTAGTAAATGACTCAGCAGACAGACAACAACAACAAAACAAAACAATGGAAATGATTTCAGTAGTGAGTTTGGGAAGGAGAGTGCATACATAGTTAAGTTGATTTTTTCACCATATGCCTATTAGGGTTCAGAGATTGGCATCTCTTCTGAAAATGAAAATGCAGGTGGGACTGGAAAGAGACACTATGGTTAAGAGTCTCCATGAGAAGCAATAAGATATTCAGAGTATTTTTTCTACCCAGTGCTGTGGATCATTGATTTTTCCTCAGCTAGTCAAAAGATTGAAGAATGGTCCTCTAGACATTGATCCAGGAACTCTGAACTCAAGACATCAGGTGCTGCTAGGGGTGAAGGCTCTACTCCGCAAAAAGTGATTTGAAGTATAGCTTAAAGTTAAATAGAGTAATCTACACTATCTTTCCCTTAGTTTGCGCCCATGTTTACAGACTAGAGACTCTGTTTCAGAGGAAAAAGACCAATTCAAGGGAAAATACCTATAGACACCAACATTTGAGGGACCCCAGAAAATTGACCAAGCAGATCAGCTACATCAAGGCTTACCAGCTGAGAAGCCCACTGCCCCCCTTACATGAAGAGAGATTCCAGGTAGCTTTGTAGTGTTCTAGTTCTTGAGTACACATCCAGAGCCCAGTAGATATATGAAGAATGTCTCTAATGTAAAACATATTAACCCAAACTAACAAAGAAGTAGGAAAAAATACAGAATATAGAGGAAACAGAAAATTCATGGAAAGTGAAAAAAAATTCATATATTTAGATTTTAAAAATGCATGCCTGAAATGAAAAAGAAAGAGAATAATTGTGGGTTGACATTTCCTCCTCCAGGAGGTCTTCCCAACCCAGGAATTGAACCTGTGATTTCTGTGGCTCCTCCACTTCAGGCAGATTCTTCACGCTCTGAACCATCAGGTAAATCTAATTGACAGAATTAACAGCACCAAAATATTAGCTCTAGTATCCCTGATTCAGCATGATGCCTAGGGTCATGGAGTAGTCTGTCTTCCAACTTATCACCTTTCCCAGAAGATGTCTTCTTTGTACCTTTCCACCTAGGCCAGAGGGTGAGTGTAGGGAGTTAAAAGTGAGTTTTATAAAACTTGTGAAGACCTGAGTGCAGTGACCTGAGGTTTATGCGTCATTTTCACCCATGGCAGTCAGGGGAAGTCATTTATGTACATATGATAAACAGATCAGGAAGAACACATGGCCCAGAGGGAATATTGTTATGCATCCATCAAAGGCGTTCACCAGTCAGTAGTTGTTCTCCCCACTGTAAGGGATATGCTGTGTGTGAAAATGAACAAGGTCAACATCTGTAATTACACTGCGGGGAGCAGGGGTGCGGGTGGAGAAGTAGTCAGGGGAGTGGAATGAAGGGTGAGCATTACCTAAACAAAGCCTGAAGGTTTCCTCTGAAGTCTGATTTCACGTCAATTATCTGCATGTATTGTTTGACTTCAGTTTCTAGAATCCACCATTGATAATTAATTGATAATTTAATTGACAGATATTGAGTAGTATAACTTAACAGAACCTACCAGGTATCTGGGAGGCCCTGAGAATATAATAATATCATGAGAAAAGGCTGGAATAGCTACTGACTTTCCCTGCTGCAGCATCTGATACTGATGGAGTATAGCTAGGACATTCTCCATAAAGAATAGGAGAGCAGACCACTATCATAGAAAGAAGCACCCCAAACCTGGATACTTCCCTGGAACCAATCCTTTTGAGAGACCTGAATAGAGACAATTATTGTGCATCTCACCACAACCTCCCAATGTTCCAGGCAGGCACTTCCATCACACCTTTGCTCACTTTCCTTCCTGTGGTGGCCAGCATGCACTCATTCACACCTACACTGTGAGGGTCAGTTGGGCCAGCTCAATGTCCACCTGGGAGGATATCTGGACAAGAAGCACAATATAGCAAAGAGCAGAGTAAAGGTAATAGATATGCTCTGACCACAGTGGGACACAAATCCCCAACCAGAAATTGGCAGTGATTACAGCATCCACTCACATTCTGGCACAGGATGCTGTCCAGATTTCTAACAGCCTGAGACTGACTAAGAAGTGGAACAGGACTGTCTGAGGGGACATCCATGTTGTGCTGCTCCAGACACTTTCCCAAAGCCTGACTCTTTGATTGCTAACAGACAGCTGAGAACAGATGGATTCCTGCAGGGGACCAGCTAGATTTTGGCATCTAGCCAGCTTACCAGTCAGTGGCCAGAACCTGGTTAGAATGATTTGTTTTTGAGCCAACCATTTTACCATTCTAGATATAAACCGCAAGTCATAGCCATTAGCTGCATGCTGGGTGACCTAGAATTTTGTGGCCAAGTGCTCAGGGGGTTCTATTTTCAGACAGAACCATGTCTGCATATACCAATAGGAAACAGTAGTTTCATAACTCCAAGAGGTGTAGAGTGTAAGAGAGCATCACCAGTTCAACAACCAGTGTTTCTTTCTCAATGTCGAGGTTTTCATAAGGCTTTAAAGTGCAAGGAGAGAGTATTAATACAGGAGTCACCCTATTAGACTGAATTCTATACTATACTATTATCAAAAGGATGGTATACAAGTTCAGTGTCCTATCTATCTCTGCCCATACATATAATGTTCCTTCTGAAAATGTACTGAGTTGTCACTTGAATGTGGGGAGTGTCCACAAGCTAATATTTCTTGAGCTGTATGGATCAATTCATTGTATTTGATCTATCAATCTAAAAATTGCAACTCAAAGTATTTTCAGAAAGGAGCTATTTGGGGAGGTCATCCTAATGATTTTTTTGGTTTACATGTTCTCCCATAAGGACCTCCTTCAACTGGATGCAAGCACAGTCAGGTTGGTCAAGAACTTAGTACTTAGACTTCTTTGCTTCTCAGTTAACAACAGTGTACTATCCCAATAGGAGAGCACATGCAGATGAAAGTAAAAGTGTTAGTCATGTCCGACTCTTTGCAACTCTCTGACTGTAGCCCTCCCAGGCTCTTCTGTCCATGGAATTCTCCAAGAAAGAATATTGGAGTGGGTAGCCATTCCCTTCTCCAGGGGATCTTCCTGACAATGGGATCAAATCCAGGTCTCCTGCATTGCAGACAGATTCTTTACCATATGAGCCACCAGGGAAGCCCATATGCAGATAGGATATTTAGCAAACATTTAATTTCCCATTGCCCGTTTCATTTCAGAGTGGTACACAGGGATAAATTTAGTAGGGTCATATATCAGACTTTAGAAGATGAAGTTTGGCTCTTGGATTGGAGAATGTTAAGCTGCATCATTAGAAAAGCAATACTCTTAACTCTGCTATCAAAGGTTGGGATCCAGTAGCAATTTCACAAGGGACTTTGGCCTTGTTCTGCTACTTCATTATTTATTGCTAAGGAAAATACCAGTTCATTTCCTGGCATAGTCAGAAGACTGAGGTTGAAGCCTCAAGATGATATCAATGTAAAACGGCAGAAACATGACTCCTGATGTCGCATCTCAGTATTCATGGGTGAGGAAACACCAACCCCTTCTCTGCATAATCAAAGTATCCAAGGTCTTGGGATTAAAGGTCCATTTTGCTGCAAATCAGGGGTCTCTATTTTTGATCTAGTGAAGATCCTAGTGAATCAGGTTCCTAGTGAATCCTGCTGCTGCTGCTAAGTCACTTCAGTCTTGTCCGACTCTGTGCAACCCCAGAGACGGCAGCCCACCAGGCTCCCCCGTCCCTTGGATTCTCCAGGCAAGACCACTGGAGTGGGTTGCCATTTCCTTCTCCAATGCATGAAAGTGAAAAGTGAAAGGGAAGTTGCTCAGTCGTGTCCAACTCCTAGCGACCCCATGGACTGCAGCCTACCAGGCTCCTCCGTCCATGGGATTTTCCAGGCAAGAGTACTGGAGTGGGTTGCCATTGCCTTCTCCCTAGTGAATCCTAGTGAAGGATTAATTGCCTTAATCACTTAATTACAATCAATTTTCATAAAATTGATGCAGGAGACCTAGAGGCCATCCTGCAGGGGATCCGTCAAATTAATCCTTACCTCTGAAGTCTGACATGCATCTCAGTCTCAACATGTCCAAAAACTGAAATCTGAAACTCTCCCCACTAAAACCTAGTCCCTCTATAGTCTTCCTCAACCTGGTTATTTATACTTCTATCCTCCCAAAAAGCTTGGCGTCATCTTTGACTTTGACTTTTCTCTCACTTTCACATTTAATCCAATGACAATTACTGTTGACTCTCCATACTATATCCAGAACTTAAGAGCTCTTCACTGCTGCCATCAGAGTCTGAACCATCATTATTTCTCACTTGGGGTGTTAGTTTCCCAGGGCTGCCATGGGGCTTCCCAAGTAGTGCTAGTGGTAAAGAACCCACCTGCCAATGCAGAAGACATAACAGACATGGGTTCAGTCTCTGGGTTGGGAAGATCCCCTGGAGGAGGGCATGGCAACCCACTCCAGTATTCTTGCCTGGAGAATCCCATGGGCAAAGGAACCTCATGGGCTGCAGTTCATAGGGTCACAAAGAGCCAGACAAGACTGAAGCGACTTAGCACAAACTCAGGGCTACCATGACAAAGTACCACACACTGAGTGGCTTAAGCAACAGAACTTCTTTGTCTCACCGTCAGTCTGAGATCAACAATTGGTTTGTTCTGAAAGCTGTGAGGAAAAAATGTGTTCCGTGCTGCTCTCCTAGGTCCTGGTGGTTTATAAGTATTCTTTGGTTTACAGATACATCATCCCAAATTGTGTCTTCATGTTCCGATGGTATTCTCCCTGTGTGCATGTCTGTGTCCAAACTACTCCTTTTTAAAAGGACGTTAGCCATATTGGGCCAGGGTCCACCCTAATAACTTCATTATAGCTTGATATTTCTGTAAATGCACTATTTCCAAATAAGGTCACATTCTGAAATACTGAGGGTTATGACTTCAATACTTTTCTGAAAGACACAGTTCAACCCTTAACGCTTGGATTTCTTTAATAGCTGGTCTCTCTACTTTCCTTCCTTCATCCTACTACTACTGATTTCTCACCTTAGCAGCCAGAGTAAAATAGTAATGTAATTCAGTAACACTGCCCACCTCTGAGTAGTCCTCTCATGGCTCCCATCTTATTGAGAGTAAGCCATGTCCATATAATACCCTCTGATGTCATATGTGATCTGATGAAAAAAATCAAATGGTCTGTGATCAATAGTTCACCTAGAATGAAAGTTTAAAATCTCAATTGTCAAAGGTTCTTTATTGTTTTGCCCCTCTGTGCAAACACTGTCATTACTTTGTAGTTCTTTAGTATAGATCAGAAGTCATCAAACAATGGCCTGGAGGTCAAATCCAGCTCATCACTTGTTTTTACAAACAAAATGTTACTGGAATTTTGCCATGCTCACTTGGTTCCGTGTGGTTTATGGCTGCTTTCAGCTACAGTGACGGAGTTCAATAGTTATAACAGATCATATGGCCTGAAGGTCTAAAATATTTACTACCTGGTCCTTTACAGAGAAAGTGTGTTGACCCTTGACATAGATCTTCAATATTTTACTGCTCTAGACAAGTAGACCAATCTTTTTTTAAATCCTAAGTGCTTTACTGAGCAAACACCAGCAACCTCTTTCCAATTAAACTACATCAAATGTTCATTTGAAATGTGTCACCTTATGACTTTCTTCTGGGCATGGTGAAATCTCAATTTCCCTACCTAATTATCCTGTATTCCTTTGCTTTCTCTTCTCCTGATGACCACAGTGAAAGTTCTGAAGGGAGTCTTTAGGATAGTTACGTAAAGTAAGGCCTAGAATTCTGAAGATTTAAGACACTGAGGTGTGATGGTCTCTAACTTTTGGTTGATGAAGTTCTTCTTCTCCCTTTTATCAAAGTCTTATAAAGAGCAAAGTCTCACTTTTAAAATTGCATGTGTCTGTATGTATATATGTTTTCACAGAACTGGTTTCTCAAACTATGCATCTCAGGTATTGTCTTCTGTTCATCTTTATCTTAAGCCTCAGTGCTCCTCACTTTTTTTTTTTTCCTTACCTTTTTTGCGGATCACCACACATGCGCTCATCTCATGCTGTCTCACAACTTTCATTCTTATCACACTTTCCACCTGGTTCCCCTCAAATACAAACATGGTTCACTCCTTATCTCTTTCAAATATTTACTTAAGTGTTGACTTCTCAAAAAAGATTTCGTTGACCACACTTAAATCTGTAATTCTTTTGCATTTCCTTTCTTTGGAATTGGAATGAAAACTGACCTTTTCCAGTCCTGTGGCCACTGCTGAGTTTTCCATATTGGCAGGCATATTGAGTGTAACACTTTCACAGCATCACCTTTTAGGATTTGAAACAGCTCAACTGAAATTCCATCACCTCCACTAGCTTTGTTCGTAGTGATGCTTTCTAAAGGCTCACTTGACTTCACTTTCCAAGATGTCTGGCTCTAGATTAGTGATCACATCATCATGATTATCTGGGTCGTGAAGATCTTTTTTGTACTGTTCTTTCATGTATTCCTGCCACCTCTTCTTAATATCTTCTGCTTCTGTTAGGTCCATACCATTTCTGTCCTTTATCGAGCCCATCTTTGCATGAAATGTTCCCTTGATATCTCTAATTTTCTTGAAGAGATCTCTAGTCTTTCCCAATCTGTTGTTTTCCTCTATTTCTTTGCATTGATCGCTGAAGAAGGCTTTCTCATCTCTTCTTGCTATTCTTTGGAACTCTGCATTTAGATACCTATATCTTTCCTTTTCTCCTTTGCTTTTTGCCTCTCTTCTCTTCACAGCAGCTGTTTGTAAGGCCTCCCTAGACAGCCATTTTGCTTTTTTGCATTTCTTTTCCATGGGGATGGTCTTGATCCCTGTCTCCTATACAATGTCACAAACCTCATTCCATAGTTCATCAGGCACTCTATCTATCAGATCTAGGCCCTTAAATCTATTTCTCACTTCGACTGTATAATCATAAGGGATTTGATTTAGGTCATACCTGAATGATCTAATGATTTTCCCTACTTTCTTCAATTTAAGTCTGAATATGGTAATAAGAACTTCATGATCTGAGTCACAGTCAGCTCCTGGTCTTGTTTTTTGTTGACTGTATAGAACTTCTTCATCTTTGGCTGCAAAGAATATAATCAATCTGATTTCGGTGTTGACCATCTGGTGATGTCCATGTATAGAGTCTTCTGTGTTGTTGGAAGAGGGTGTTTGCTATGACCAGTTCATTTTCTTGGCAAAACTCTATTAGTCTTTCCCTGCTTCATTCCATATTCCAAGGCCAAATTTGCCTGTTACTCCATGTGTTTCTTGACTTCCTACTTTTGCATTCCAGTCCGCTATAATGAAAAGGATATCTTTTCTGGGTGTTAGTTCTAAAAGGTCTTGTAGGTCTTCATAGAACCGTTCAGCTTCAGCTTCTTCAGCATTACTGGTTGGGGCATAGACTTGGATAACTGTGATATTGAATGGTTTGCCTTGGAGATGAACAGAGATCATTCTGTCATTTTTGAGATTGCACCCAAGATTTGCATTTCAGACTCTTTTGTTGACCATGATGTCTACTCCATTTCTTCTGAGGGATTCCTGCCTGCAGTAGTAGATATAATGGTCATCTGAGTTAAATTCACCCATTCTAATCCATTTTAGTTCATTGATTCCTAGAATGTCGACGTTCACCCTTGCCATCTCTTGTTTGACCACTTCCAATTTGCCTTGATTCATGGACCTGACATTCCAGGTTCCTATGCAATATTGCTCTTTACAGCATCGGATCTTGCTTCTATCACCAGTCACATCCACACTTGGTATTATTTTTGCTTTGGCTCCATCCCTTCATTCTTTCTGGAGTTATTTCGCCACTGATCTCCAGGTGCATATAGGGCACCTAATGACCTAGAGAGTTCCTCTTTCAGTATCCTATCATTTTGCCTTTTCATACTGTTCATGGGGTTCTAAGGCAAGAATACTGAAGTGGCTTGCCATTCCCTTCTCCAGTGGACCACGCTCTGTCAGACCTCTCCACAATGACACCCCCATCTTGGGTTGCCCCGCGGGTATGGCTTGGTTTCACTGAGTTAGACAAGGCTGTGGTCCTAGTGTGATTAGATTGACTAGTTTTCTGTGAGTATGGTTTCAGTGTGTCTGCCCTCTTGCAACACCTACCATCTTGCTTGCATTTCTCTTACCTTAGACATGGGGTATCTCTTCACAGTTGCTCCAGCAAAGCACAGCTGCTGCTCCTTACCTTGGATGATGGGTGTCTCCTTACCGCCTCTGTCCTGACCTTCAACGTGGGATAGCTCCTCTAGGCCCTCCTGTGTCTGCGCAGGCACAGTTCCTCGGGATGCTCCTCCCGGCTGCCCGCCCTGGCCTCAGGCATGGGTGGCTCAATGAATGGCACAATTGCATTCATCTCACATGCTAGTAAAGTAATGCTCAAAATTCTCCGAGCCAGGCTTCAGAAATACGTGAACCATGAATTCCCTGATATTCAAGCTGGTTTTAGAAAAGGCAGAGGAACCAGAGATCAAATTGCCAACATCTGCTGGATCATCGAAAAAGCAAGAGAGTTCCAGAAAAACATCTATTTCTGCTTTATTGACTATGGCAAAGCCTTTGACTGTGTGGATCATAATAAACTGTGGAAATTCTGAAAGAGATGGGAATACCAGACCACCTGACCTGCCTCTTGAGAAATGTGTATGCAGGTCAGGAAGCAACAGTTAGAACTGGACATGGAACAACAGACTGGTTCCAAATAGGAAAAGGAGTACATCAAGGCTGTATACTGTCACCCTGCTTATTTAACTTCTATGCAGAGTACATCATGAGAAACGCTGGACTGGAAGAACCCCAAGTTGGAATCAAGATTGCCAGGAGAAATATCAATAAGCTCAGATATGCAGATGACACCACCCTTATGGTAGAAACTGAAGAGGAGCTAAAAAGCCTCTTGATGAAAGTGAAAGACAAGAGTGAAAAAGTTGGCTTAAAGCTCAACATTCAGAAAATGAAGATCATGGCATCCGGTCCCATCACTTCATGGCAAATTGATGGGGAAACAGTGGAAACAGTGTCAGACTTTATTTTGGGGGGCTCCAAAATCACTGCAGATGGTGATTGAAGCCATGAAATTAAAAGACACTTACTCCTTGGAAGAAAAGTTATGATCAACCTAGATAGCATATACAAAAGCAGAGACATTACTTTGCCAACTAAGGTCCGTCTAGTCAAGGCTATGGTATTTCCTGTGGTCATGTATGGATGTGAGAGTTGGACTGTGAAGAAGGCTGAGCGCCGAAGAATTGATGCTTTTGAACTGTGGTGTTGGAGAAGACTCTTGAGAGTCCCTTGGACTGCAAGGAGATCCAACCAGTCCATTCTGAAGGAGATCAGCCCTGGGATTTCTTTGGAAGGACTGATGCTAAGGCTGAATCTCCAGTACTTTGGCCACCTCACACGAAGAGTTGACTCATTGGAAAAGACTCTGATGCTGGGAGGGATTGGGGGCAGGAGGAGAAGGGGACGACCGAGGATGAGATGGCTGGATGGCATCACGGACTCGATGGACTTGAGTCTGAGTGAACTCCGGGAGATGGTGATGAACAGGGAGGCCTGGTGAGCTGCGATTCATGGGATCGCAGAGTCGGACACGACTGAGTGACTGAACTGAACTGAAAGCTGTAATTCCCACACATAACTCTACTGTTTTACATCATAAAACGTATCAATGTATAAACACTATATAATTTACTTTATAATTTTCTCTTTAGTTCCTTCTTGGAGTATGAGCTGCATAGTGAACCATACACTGCTCTGTGTCTGGAACCGTTGAGGTACATAATAAGCACTCGGTAAATACGATGGGCAGAAATTAGAATAAAGATTATTCCACATATAATACAACACCGAACCAACAGATTCTGAGCTCAAGATCAAGATGTGACAAGAGTTCCACATTTCTTAGTATCAACCATTCATAATGGAGGTATTATTTACTAAGTGTCCGTTAGATGCCTGACCTATTATTTGAAACAGAAAATGAACAGCCTACTGTATCTTTCTCTTCAGCACTTATCATTCTCTGACTTTATGTAACAGACATATATTTATTAACTATTCCCCCACTTTTCATCCAATTGGTATGCCAGCTCAGTAAAAACTATCATTTCACTTTTTTTGTTCAATGTTCTTTTCCTAGTTCTTGGAAAATTACCTGGCACAGGGTGCCATGAGTCCAAATGTTAACTGATCCAGTGTGACTTGTTTTGGAATTTCTTCATGTACACCCTTTCATTCAATTCCAAACTGTCCGTATTATTCCATTTATTAGCTCTTTCCTTCTGCATCTGAGACTTTTTGGTTGTTTTAGTGTTTTATAGAAGTGGGTAATCTTCATCTTTTGTTATTTGCAGTGATATTTTTAACAGCAGCAAATGTCATTTGGAGATAAATCATTGAATCTAGTATCTTTCTCCAACTTGATAATAGCAGTTTTTTCAAATGGAAGATGTGAGTTTAATGTCACAGAACTGATTTTTTTTTTTCATGTGACTTGTAACTGGCTCTAAATGTCAGGAGAAAGACAACAAAGCAGTCTGTATTGAGTGCCCACTCTGAGTCAGTCCCATCACATAAATGAATTGTTAACTTGTACAACAACCCTTTGTGCTAAATTTCTACTACAACATTTTCACACAAGAAATTGTATCCAAAGAGATGAAATTCCTGCTCCAAATTCATATAGCTGGTAGCCAGCAGAGCTACCTCTGCACCCAAGGATTCCTGGCCCCATTCTTCCCATCATCATGTTCTCTCACCCAAAGAATTTTAAATGCTAGGAGTGTGTGCAAATTCAGAGAGATTTATCAAAACTAGTAATAGGAGTCTCCATGTGGCCTTTAGAAAACAAAATTGGAGTGTCAAAATCAAAGAACAATTAAAAAAGGAATAATTATAACAAAAATATATTAACATGAAGAATACAACTACTGTGGTTGTAAAAAATGGTCTATATGCTGGTTGTGAGAAGCTGTGAAAAAGAAACTGTAGTACTTGTATTTTAAGTCAGTATTTCTCAGACTTAAATAATGGATAAATCCCTTTCAAAAGGAATAAAAATAAATCTCTCTCTGACCTCTAGGTTTTGCTCAAATTTTCTTTACTACATTGTTAGCTGACTGTGTGTAAAGTTTCATGTATATTGATTTTAGGCAACTGAATACTGTTTAAAATATTGAAAACCACAAAGCTATAAAAACAAAATTTGGAATCAGTATTTACTTAGTATGCTTCATGGTTCTGTTTAATTACAGCAAATGCTTATCCTCAATATAAAATATAACTCTGATGTATAAAGTGTAGGATTTTTTAATTGACTTGATTGTAGTACCCAATGTTATATAATCACTCAATTATTCCAATCCTTTCCTCTTATGAAACTGTATAACATTTGCATGGTGGTTGGTTTTCATTAGAAACAAATACAATATTTCCCACTAAGTCTTCCTCTTTTTGTAAACTGAGATTGTTTGGTTTGTAGTCTGAGACAATTAAAATAGTATTAACTGACACTCATTCTGCCATAAATGCATTTGAAAATATGCATTTAATATGCCAGCACGGGGTCATAAGGTAATCATGTATCTGATCCTGATTAATATATATTTAAAAATTAATAAAAGCTCAAAAATTATTATAGAAAACTAAAATTCTCAAGAATATGAATATATATCTGTCCCAGCCATGCCACCATCGTCTACCCTGTCCTGAATATGTCAAGCCAGTTTACAAAATACTGTGATGTGCCATTTCTAGTTCAGTCTCCTGTGGGCTAGCTGCTCCTAGTGTACAAGTGCCTCTGGCTCATTCCATAGGAGAATGAATTTGTATGTACATTGCTGGACGAGATTCTGCTACTTCACTTCCAATGTCATTTGAGTAGGAAAGCACCCTAAAATGTGAACACTGACATTCATGCATATGCTTCCAATTCATATTTTATGTCTTTGAGTTGTCTGGAAAAGCATTTCCCTAAAATATCAATGAACATCAATCACAGAGTAAAATGGTACCTTTATGGTTGCAGTGACGAGGACTGATTGATTGCTTGACCATAAAGGAGGCTGAAACACTAGCTGGTTGTACTCACTGGGGTCACAGGGAAGAAAAGCATCTTACTACAGCTGCTCATCACTCCTCCTGAGCAAAGAATTGTGTTCAAGTGAGTTCTATGAGCAGTGACTTTTTAGAAAACAGGACATAAGCACTTGAAGATATTGTCAATAGCTTTCAGTTAGAAACCACAGAAAGACAAGATTTAGAAAGCCATTTTCTCCACTGTGTGCATACAGAAGAAAGGAGGCAGGGCAGGAGTGATGTGGGGGCGAAAGCAGAAGTGGCTGAAAGGTAGAGGAAAGACATTGAGTTGAAATATAAAATTTTTCATGTCCGTAAGCTGCCAAGATGAAAGTCTTTTTTTTCCTTCACATATGTAATTTATTAAGAGAGGAAGATAGCTTTGTGGTTAGGAACTCAAATTGCAAAGATGAAGGGAATTGCATTAAAAGCAATGTCTTTGTCAGATACTAGCTATCTGACTTTGGGGGAAAAATTCTTAATCTGGAAAATGATAACACAGATAATAATCTTCTCATAGGATTTTATAAAGCAACTGTCCTTTCCTGGATTATGTCTCTTAGAGACAATATTTGCACACCAGTATCATGCATTTATTCATAAAGAAAACACATCAGCAATAAGAAATGCGGTTAAGACAGAAAGCATAGAGGGGGGCATTTCTAAAATGATCTCTCTTTTCTACTTTTCTGGAGGAAGAGAAAACAAGCCTGAAATACCCTGCAAAGAAGACCTATCTGGATGGGGTAAGGAGGCTAGCTAGAGGGGGAGAGTGCAGGCTGAGGTCATGTGCAGAAAACAAGGGTGAGAGACCAAAAGTAGTAGAAGCAAGTATAAAGATTTCCTTTCTTGATTCTTTTATATCAGTCACAAGACAGCCTCCCTACTTCCTCAATGATTACACCTTCATTTATGTCTTTATATGATTTAGAAATCCAGGATCCAGAAACAATATGGCTCCTTTCGCAAACTCATCAAATAGTCTGTATTGGGTATATTTGCTTGGTTCTCCCAAAAGCACATATGGATATAAGGATTCAAATACAAAAGTAATTTATGTAGAAACTGAAGAGAATTTTAGTAGCAATATGTGGAAGTTCAACAAAGAGAAGAAAGAAAGTAGTAAGGAAAAGGTGAATATAAACCAGCTACTAGTGTGGTTGATTAGAGCCTGAACCCTTAGAGAAACTCCAATAGCCAGTGTAATAATGCTTTCAGATGCCTGCCAACTAAGGCATCCAGAGTTCAGGGTACTTATACACCAACTCCTGGCCATCATCTGGTGAAGACAGCACTCAGGGAAGGAGCATATAACTCACAGATACATTTGACCTGCTACCCAAGCAGATAAAGTAGGTTGTAGAGGGCAAAGTCAGTCATTAGAAAGAAGGCACATGCTGTTATTAGAAAGGCTGATATGCAATGAAATTGTAATGGACAAGAAATATGAGTAGGCATCCAAAATATCTGATACAACATAGGCAGATCCACCTACATCTAATGATAGTTCACTTAGTCCTGTCACTGATTCTTTAAGGCAGTAGACATTCAGAATCACTTAAAAGAATTAGAAAAAAAAATAACATATAACCACAGAAGAGATGGAAGAAAAATTTTACCCCTTTTTACTGGCCAACTGATATTTATCATCTGCTTTGTCTACCACCCACCCTAGATTCTCCTTATCCCTAGTCTGCTTGCCATGTGAGGTAGCACAGATATATTAAAACCCAGGAGACCCTGCTTATTACACACTTGGCAGACCATGTCTACCGAAAATTCCCATCTACAGATGTCATTAGGCATGGAAGCACCTAGACATTCTCCCAGTCCAGTGATTCTCTTAAATTCCAGAAAATCCTCTTTGCCCCTATAATATTGTTGTTGTTCAGTCACTAAGTCATGTCTGACTCTTTGATACCCCATGGACTGTAGCACACCAGCCTTCCCTGTCCTTCACTGTCTCTTGGAGTTTGCTCAAATTCATGTCCATTGAATCAGTGATGCCATCCAACCTTCTCATCCTCTGCTACCCTATTCTCCTTTTGCATTATAATCAGGATTATTTCTACTACCAATATAGCAACTCTTTTCTTGGCATCTCCTTCACTAGCATAAGGATGCTGTTAGCATTCACAACTTTAATGGAAATATTACTCAGTCTTCTGGTAGAAGTGCCATTGTCCCTGACAACTGGAAATCAGAATATATCAATTGCAACAAAAGCTAAAGTTGTAGAACCAAGAAAGAACAATGACTGAGGGTGAGGATCTATTTCCACCTCTTAGTTCACAGACTCATGGCTTTCACTTTTTGGCTACATGACACAATACAGCGGGCATTGATTCAAAACACGTTCTTCATTTTGAAGGACAGGGACTGTTCTCACACTGTCACGCCCACCTGAGAACACATGCTGCTGCTAAGTCACTTCAGTCGTTTCCGACTCTGTGCGACCTCATAGACGGCAGCCCACCAGGCTCCCCCGTCCCTGGGATTCTCCAGTCAAGTACACTGGAGTAGGTTGCCATTTCCTTCTTCAATGCATGAAAGTGAAAAGTGAAAGTGAAGTCACTCAGTCGTGTCCTTACTCTTAGTGACCCCATGGACTGCAGCCCACCAGGCTCCTCCATCCATGGGATTTTCCAGGCAAGAGTACTGGAGTGGGGTGCCATTGCCTTCTCCGTGAGAAGACATAGATGCACCATAAAATGGCTATTTCAATGTTAAACTGGCACCTAGTGAAGAATGTGGTATACAGTAAATCAATGGATCTCATGCCATTTATTGCTGTCTCCATCATTTTATATAAAATAGACAGCAATGGTATATAGGAATACCATTGTTATATATTGTGTAAGATTTCTTCAAGATAATGATGCTAAAGCTGAAACTCCAGTACTTTGGCCACCTCATGCAAGGAGTTGACTCATTGGAAAAGACTCTGATGCTGGGAGGGATTGGGGGCAGGAGGTGAAGGGGACGACCGAGGATGAGATGGCTGGATGGCATCACGGACTCAATGGTCGTGAGTGTGAGTGAACTCCGGGAGATGGTGATGGACAGGGAGGCCTGGCGTGCTGTGATTCATGGGGTTGCAAAGAGTCAAACACGGCTGAGCGACTGAACTGAACTGAACTGAAGCCTTAAGATCAAACTTGATGAGAGCAAATCCACACTGCCAGGCACCCGGGTTGCCTTCATCTCTGCTCCCACACCTCTACTTTGTTCATGGTGCCTTTGTTTGATTCTGAAGTGGACAGAAGCTGGTGGACCTCCACGGATTAATCATTAGTTCATTGGGCCATTTACTGCCTCTGCCGCAGTAGCTGTCCTCTGATAGGGATTGATGTGGGCTGAGGAATCACATATTTTAAGTACCTTTCTGTAATTCCATCTTTATGCTTTGTCCTCACGAATCTTTGCCTCTGCTCTTCCATTATTTCCCTTTCCAGGAACCTGGTCAATCAGTCAAGCTATTCATTACTGCCCAGTAGTCAGGTCACTTCTCTGTTGACATTAGCTCAATGAGTTCTGCCCCATGGGAGGATTTTCCCCTCATCACGATGCTTCAGGGAAACTCTTGAGTGAGGTTGTAAGTTGGCAGAAGATTACTTTTTACTCACATCAACATATTGATTCCATAAGTCAAGTTAAAATTTCCCCCTTTTAATGTACCGTAGGAAACATTTTATGAGGACACAGGTGTCAGTTGAGGGATAAGCATTGGTGTAACAGATCAAGACAGCATGAGAATCTGGACTGCCTTTTGGCTTAACTTACCTGTGCCTCCAGACCTCTTTGGGCCCTTTCCAATATACACCTTCCATCACAAAATAGACCTCTGTGCCCATCTGACTTTATGTCTGAATTCGCAACTCATGATGGGAAACCCTGAGAATATAGTCAGTTGATGACCCATGCACAAAATCTGCTTTTAAAATATTGAATAGTTATTTGTGTAGATAGTGTAGTCTTGCTTCAAAACAGTATAGTTATACACTGCCTCTATCATAATAGGACTTGGAAGAGACCCATGTGATGTCCATATCTGCTACAGATGTCTCTAGTATTACAGGATCTGTTGGGTCAAATGATACAAGTGGCAGAATCATTTATACTTTATCATGAACTTGTTTTAAAATTCGATTCTGCTTTGAGCTCACCTTGAATACTGGAAAACTTTAGATTCACTAAATAAATGAGTTGGAAAGTATTCCAAAATGTGAGGTGCGTTGTCTTCAAAAGCTGAAGAGATAGACTAAATGCTTCTCTTTTAGTTACCTTAGAAGTCATATTTGGAATGCTCCACACCACTGGACTTCTAAAAATTTCAATTTTTTACCAGGGCTTTGAATCTTTCTAGGCCCTATTATTCATCCTCTGATGCAATATTGTTCTCCCAGGGCATCCTTTCTCCAATCATTAATTAACTAAAGATAAATGTCCAAAGCTTTCTTTGGGAATGGAAAGGGAAAATCACTACCTTATATATTTACCATGATGTTCCAAGCCCTTCTTTGGGGAAACCTTCAATTGATGGGATCAAGATCTGATTGGTTCAGGAATAGAAACTGGATCACAGATTATGATATTCCATTGGTACTTTTACTCACTTACTCTTAATAATTCTTTATTCTAAAGGTCAAGAGATAATTTTACTAACTGCCTCTCTATTTATTTATTTATTTTTTATTTTTTTGATAGAAGAGTGAAAGCTTTATTTTTTTAATTTAAATTTATTTCTTTTAATTGGAGGCTAATTACTTTACAATATTGCAAGGTGAAAAGACAGCCTTCAGAATGAGAGAAAATAATAGCAAATGAAAGCAACTGACAAACAACTAATCTCAAAACTATACAAGCAACTCCTGCAGCTCAATTCCAGAAAAATAAATGACCCAATCAAAAAATGGGCCAAAGAACTAAATAGACATTTCTCCAAAGAAGACATACAGATGGCTAACAAACACATGAAAAGATGCTCAACATCACTCATTATCAGATAAATGCAAATCAAAAACACAATGAGGTACCATATCACACCAGTCAGAATGGCTGCGAGCCAAAAGTCTGCAAGCAATAAATGCTGGAGAGGGTGTGGAGAAAAGGGAACCCTCTTACACTCTTGGTGGGAATGCAAACTCGTACAGCCACTATGGAGAACAGTGTGGAGATTCCTTCAAAAACTAGAAATAGAACTGCCTTATGACCCAGCAATCCCACTGCTGGGCATACACATCGAGGAAACCAGAACTGAAAGAGACACGTGTACCCCAATGTTCATCGCAGCACTGTTTATAATAACCAGGACATGGAAGCAACCTAGATGCCCATCAGCAGATGAATGGATAAGAAAGCGGTGGTACATATACACAATGGAGTATTACTCAGCCATTAAAAAGCATACATTTGAATCAGTTCTAATGAGGTGGATGAAACTGGAGCCAATTATACAGAGTGAAGTAAGCCAGAAAGAAAAACACCAATACAGTATAATAATGCTTATATATGGAATTTACAAATGTGGTAATGATAACCCTGTATGTGAGACAGCAAAAGAGGCAAAGATGTATAGAACAGTCTTTTGAACTCTGTGGGAGAGGGAGAGGGTGGGATGATTTGGGAGAATGGCATTGAAACATGTGTAATATCATATAAGAAATGAATTGCCAGTCCAGGTTTGATGCATAATACAGGATGCTTGGGGCTGGTGCACTGGGATGACCCAGAGGTATGGTACGGGGAGGGAGGTGGGAGGGGGAGTTTGGGATGGGGAACACGTGTACACCCATGGTGGATTCATGTTGATGTATGGCAAAAGCAATACAATATCGTAATTTGCCTCTCTATTTAAATCAGGGTTCCCTAGAGAAACAGAACCAATAGGATGTGTAAATATTTAGAAGTTTACTATAAGAAATTGGTTCATGAAGTTATGAAGTTTTGTGAGTCTACAATCTGCAATAGACCAGCAGGTTAGAGACCCAGATGTGTTCATGGTGTAAAGAAAGTCAAAGGCAGCCTACTGGAGAATTTTATTTTGCTTGGAGAGCTGGTCTATCCAGGTCTTCAATTGATTAGATGAGGCCCCCCTAGATTATGGCTAGGAATCTGCTATACTCAGAGTTCACCAATCTAAGTGTCAATTTTACCCAGAAACACTCTATAAAATAGGCATCACATTATGTTACACTGAAAAATAATAAGCAAGATAGTTTATTAACCTCCACACAAATTATTATGGGCCAAACCTCACTAGATTCCATTCCTGATTTCTTATCTCTTTTAATATTTATGTCATCTTATATCTAATGCCAATAGACTTTTTCTATTTCAGAATTGCATCACCTTCTCTTGAAACTTGAGATCCAATTCCGTAGTATCCTCCCTAACTACAACAATAAACTACAAAGGAAAATCACCATTGAGCTTCTTAATGATGTCTTCTCCTCACTAGTATATTTCTAACTATTGTGAAAGGAATGTTCTCTTAATCTGCTCAGGAATACAACAATTTGCTGAGATGTGTTGTCTTGTAAAATAAATCCTTTCTAGTGTACTCACCTTTGTGAATCTTTTGCCTCATTTTCCTCAATAATCTATCAATGAAATTCTGGATACTCCATCTCATTTACTATGGCTCCCATGTTTTTTTCTAGCTTTGAGAAGACATTCCAGCAGCATATAAGATCTAATTCAAGGTTTCCTTCCTAGGATATTAAATATTCAATATTTAAAGAATGACATCATGTCAATAAACTGCCCCTTAATGAGTTGTACATTTTAATACCTTGGTTTATTGACCAGAAATTTTATGCTTAAGTTAGTAGGAGCTATGATCATTAAAATCATTTGGAAAAATAATTTAATTTCAGTTAACAATAAGCAAAATGTTGCAAAAGTAAAAATCATACCTATGATCTCTCAATTTTCCAGTGGTTTTTGTTATTATGTGTGTTCTTTCATTAGTTAGAAATAACTTTATATTTCCAGTCCTTTTCAAAGTGCATTGCTTTATTTTCATATGTCAATATCTCTCGAAGTTTCTTGGCATGTAACTGAAATCAACTAACAGTAACAAAAAAAGAGAAGCATATTTCAAAAATAGTCAAGTTTCAAATATAGACTGTAACATGTACACAGAATTTTAAGTCTGAATTTGCAAAATATTTACTGAGTTTAAAAGTCAGATTCATTAGTATTTCTTTTAGGGGTATAGTTGCTTTACAATGTTGCATTGGTTTCTGCTGTGCAACAAAGTGTATCAGCTACATGGAAGTTTAATCAGTTCAGTCACTTGGTCCTGTCTGACTCTTTGCAACCCCATGGGCTGCAGCACACCAGGCTTCCCTGTCCATCACCAGCTCCCAGATCTTACTCAAACTCATATCCATTGAGTCAGTGATACCATCCAACCATCTCATCCTCTGTCATCTGCTTCTTCTCAAGCCTCAATCTTTCCCAGCTTCAGGGTCTTTTCTAAAGAGTCAGTTCTTCCCATCAGGTGGCCAAAGCATTTGAGCTTCACCTTCAGTATCAGTCCTTCCAATGAATATTCAGGACTGATTTCCTTTAGGATGGACTGGTTTAATCTCCTAGTTGTCTAAGGGACTTTCAAGAATCTTCTTCAACACCACAGTTCAAAAGCATCAGTTCTTCAGTGCTCAGTTTTCTTTATGGTCCAACTCTCACATCTATATACACGACTAGTGGAATAACCATAGCTTTGGCTAGATGGACCTTTGTTGGCAAACTAATGTCTCTGCCTCTTACTATGCTGTCCAGGTTTATCAAAGGTTTTCTTCCAAGGAGCAAGGGTCTTTCAATTTCATGGCTGCACTCACCATCTACAGTGATTTTGGAGCCCAAGAAAATAAAGTCTGTCACTGGTTCCATTGTTTCCCCATTTATTTGCCATGAAGTGATGGGACCAGATGCCATGAATGTTGAGTTTTTAGAATGCTGAGTTTTAGGCCAGTGTTTTCACCCTTCTCTTTCACTTTCATCAAGAGGCTCTTTAGTTCCTCTTCGCTTTCTGCCATAAGGATGATGTCATCTTCATATCTAAGGTTATTGGTATTTCTGCTTGCAGTCTTGATTGCAGCTTGTGCTTCATCCAGTCCAGCATTTTGCATGTTGTACTCTGCACACAAGTTAAGTTTACAGCCTTGATGTATTCCTTTTCCAATTTGGAACCAGTCCTTTGTTCCATGTTTGTTCCTAACTATTGCTTCTTGACCTGCATACAGATTTATTAGGAGGCAGATAAGATGGTCTGGTATTCCCATCTCTTCAAGAGTTTTCCAATTTGTTGTGATCCACACAAAGACTTTAGCTAGATGTACATGGATATGTATGTTTCTCTAGGGTTTCCCTCCCACCAACCCAAATCCCACCCTTGTATATCATCGCAGAGCAGCAGCTGAGTTCCCTGTGCAATGTTCCCTGTACACCGTGTTCCCACTAGCTGTCTGTTTTACATAGTAATCTATGCATGTCCATCCCAATCTCCCAATTCATCTCGCTTCTCTTTCCCCACTACCCATGTCCACACATCTGTTCTCTATGTCTGCATCTCTATTTCTGTCCTACAAATAGTTTCATCTGTATCATTTTTCTAGATTCCATATACATGCATTAATACATGATATTTATTTTTCTTTTTCTGACTTATTTCACTCTCTATGGCAGACTCTTAATCCACCTATGTCTCTACAAATGACCCAATTTTGTTCCTTTATATGTCTGAACAATATTCCATTGTATGTATCTGTCACACTTTCTTTATCCAGTCATCTGTCTATGGACATTTAGGTTGTTTCCACTTCCTGGCTATTGTAAATAGTGCCTCAATGAACACTGAGGTACATGTGTCTTTTTGCATAATGGTTTTCTCAGAGTATATGCCCAGTGGAGCAATTGCTGGGTCATATTGTTGGTCTACTTTTAGTTTTTTAAAGGACCTCCATGCTGTTCTCCATAGTGGCTGTATCAGTTTACATTCTCACCAACAATGCATGCAGGTTCCCTTTTCTCCATTCCTTCTCAAGCATTTACTGTGTGTAGATTTTTTGGAGATGGCTATTCTGATTAGCATGAAATGATACCTCACTGTAATTTTGATCTACATTTCTTTATCACTTAGTGGTGTTGAGCATCTTTTTTATGTGTCGCTTGACCATCCGTATGTCTTCTTTGAAAAAATGTCAGACTCATTATTTTAAAAACTTATGAGACAAATATTAAAAATGAACAAACTTTATTAAGGATAATTTCAGAAGTATTATAAGAAATCTTATTTTTCAATCTGATGTTAGGGTTTCATTTGTTGGTATGTTTCTTAGTATTAGAGACTTCCCAGCTGACACTAGTGCTAAAGAACCTGCCCACCAGTGCAAGAGACACAGGTTCCGTTTCTGGGTTGGGAAGATTCCCTGGAGAAGGAAATGGCAACCCACTCCAGTATTCTTGATTGGAAAATCCCAAAGACAGAGGAGTCTGGTGGGCTATAGTCCATGGGTTGCAAAGAGCTGGACACGACCGAAGTGACTTGGCAATCACACATCTTCATATTAAAGAGACACAAGGAGATCAAACCAGTCAATCCTAAAGGAACTCAACCCTGAATATTTATAAGAAGAACTGATGCTGAGGCTGAAGCTCCAATACTTTGTCCACCTGATGTGAAGAGCCAACTCATTGGAAAAGACCCTGATGCTGGGAAAGACTGAGGGCAGGAGGAGAAGGGGATGACAGAACATGAGGTGGTTGGATGACATCACTGACTCAATGTACATGAGTCTGAGCAAACTCGGGAGATAATGAAGAATGGGGAAGCCTAGGGTGCTGCAGTCCATGAGGTCTCAAAGAGTCAGACATGACTTAGAGACTGATAAACAGCAACAATAAGACAAAAAAGAGGGGGGCAGGGAACAGTGATGTAGAAAAAGGAATATAAGGTTTATCTAAACTAAAAATATTGACTTCTACCTTTTTTTCTGACACACTGAAAACTTGTTGATTTTAAACACACTTACTGTTAGCTGTTACTCTGTATATAACTGAACAAAATCCTCTTCCCTTCATGAGGCTTTGACTGTTAGATAAAAATAGTTTCTATACAAAATGGTTTCTACTGTGCCCACAACTACTTCTAGTACATTTTCTTGTTTGTCTATAGCAAATCAAAGCCATTTCTATAGCTTTCCAATTGTCTTAATGCCCTTTGTAAATATATTTGGATCATTCTCCAAAAGGGAACCCTCCTACACTGTTGGTGGGAATGCAAACTCGTACAGCCACTATGGAGAACAGTGTGGAGATTCCTTAAAAAATTGCAAATAGAACTCCCTTATGACCCAGCAATCCCACTTCTGGGCATACACACCGAGGAAACCAGAATTGAAAGAGACACATGTATCCCAATGTTCATCGCAGCACTGTTTATAATAGCCAGGACATGGAAACAACCTAGATGTCCATCAGCAAATGAATGGATAAGAAAGCTGTGGTACATATACACAATGGAGTATTACTCAGCCATTAAAAAGAATTCATTTGAATCAGTTCTGATGAGATGGATGAAACTGGAACCGATTATACAGAGTGAAGTAAGCCAGAAAGAAAAACACCAATACAGTATACTAACACATATATATGGAATTTAGAAAGATGACAATGACGACCCTGTATGCAAGACAGGAAAAAAGACACAGATGTGTATAATGGACTTTTGGACTCAGAGGGAGAGGGAGAGGGTGGGATGATTTGGGAGAATGGCATTCTATCATGTATACTATCATGTAAGAATTGAATCACCAGTCTATGTCTGACGCAGGATACAGCATGCTTGGGGCTGGTGCATGGGGATGACCCACAGAGATGTTATGGGGAGGGAGGTGGGAGGGGGGTTCATGTTTGGGAACACATGTAAGAATTAAAGATTTTAAAATTAAAAAAATAAAAAACTATAAAAAAATTTAAAAATAAAATAAAATAAAATAACCGGGATAAATATATATATCTATTAGCTACTCTTCTGTATTATAATTTAATCTCATGAATTTTATTAAAAAGGAATGTAAACTCTTCTTGTTAACACCTTGACAGTTAGTTATTACCTTATTTCATATAATATAAGGCAACACTGATTTTCAGAGACACCATTATTTTAAATCACTAAGAAAGAAAAATTACAGCTAAAATTGACATTCTTCTGTCATATGATACACCTCAATTTCTGGCTACTAAAATATATATATATATTTTAATTTTTTAATATAAATTTATTTATTTTGATTGGAAGTTAATTACTTTACAATATTGTATTGGTTTTGCCATACATCAACATGAATCCACCACACATATACACATGTTCCCCATTCTGAACCCCCCTCCCTCCTCCCTCCCTGTAGCATCCCTCTGGGTCTTCCCAGTGCACCAGCCCCAAGCATCCTGTATCATGCATCGAACCTAGACAGGCAATTCTTTTCTTATATGATATTATACACATTTCAATGCCATTCTCCCAAATCATCCCACCCTCGCCCTCTCCCACAGAGTCCAAAAGACTGTTCTATGCATCTGTGTCTCTTTCACTGTCTCGCATACAGGGTTATCATTACCATCTTTCTAAATTCCATATATATGTGTTAGTATACTGTATTGGTGTTTTTCTTTCTGGCTTACTTCACTCTATATTATTGGCTTCAGTTTCATCCACCTCATTAGAACGGATTCAAACGTATTCTTTTTAATGGCTGAGTAATGCTCCATTGTGTATATATACCACAGCTTTCTTATCCATTCATTTGCTGATGGGCATCTAGGTTGCTTCCATGTCCTGGCTATTATAAACAGTGCTACAATGAACTACTAAAATATATTTTAATGATCGTTTTATACCTATAAGATGTGGTGAATAAAATGTTTTCTCCATCCATCAAAACACACCTCAGTATTCAAGAGTACATTTTTTTTAAACAATATATTCTTAATGAATGCTGCATAAATGTACAATAGAAAGAAGTTAACCTCTATAAAAAAATTATCAGGACTTTTTCCAATTAAATGTTTCAAACAGCAGGAGAAAGATTGTATTATTCTGCCCTTTTTTTCTTCCAGAGAAACACTAACTCTACGTTGGTCAGAAACCCTGACCAACATAAACTCAGGGGAGAATCTAAAAGGCTTTCTAAAAATGGATATTTCTAGAAAATTAGGCAATTCTTCCAAGATTACTTAATAGCCTCATGCTTACAAAAGAAAATATGTATTTGTAAACAGCAGTGTTACAAGATCTGCTCAACTTTCTTCAACATGTTTTGGTGAGTAACAACAACAAAAAAATTACTACTAGGGTAACCAGTTTTGTCTTTAATCAACCATAAAAATCTCTGGATCATGATAAAATCTGTGTTCTAACAAAATTTAATAAAGAATGGCACCAGAGAACAATGTGTACATAGTATTACAAACAAAATCTTGATTGAATTTCATATAGCATAGAAGAATATTGCTTTATCCTAAGTAATTCAAAATAAATATTTGACAAGTATTTCTGCACTAATCAGTCACTGAACATCTATTTGCTTTTCATGCAACCCATGTTTCTAAGCCTTAGGAAGTGTTAGTCAAAGAAGGAAAAAATGAGAAAGATGAATTCCAACCATGTCTAAGAAACAACAAAAATTAATTGAGGAAGAGCACAATTATAAGGAATGCCATAGATGCTGTAGTATTCAATTACACATTACTAAAATCAGTAAACTACAATTTTTCTGTTATTTGAATTGAATGCACATACCTTATTACAACAATATAATTGCTTTATTTTTAAATATCTTTACCTTAGAATTTATAGGATTTGTTTATTTTAAACACACATTGTTAGCTTGAGTCTTCATTAGTTTTGAGCGTGTGTAAGTGTTCTGTTAAATTGTAAAGCTTTCGGTGGAAAGGAATTACGTCTTCCTTATGTAATATTTGGTGCATTCAAAAGATTATCAGTGAATGTGTAATTTGTCATTAATTGTGAAATGGGAAGTTGTGAATAAATCACTCAAGATGCTTGTTGTTGTTGCTATTGCTGTTTAGTTACTAAGTGTGTCTGACTCTGAGACCCCATGGGATTTCCTAGGCAGGGATACTAAAGTGTGTTGCCATTTCCTTCTTAAGGGATCTTCCCAACCTAGCAATCAAACCTGCAACTTCTGCATTGGTATGCAGGTTCTCTACTGTTGAGCCACAAGGAAAGCTCAAGACGATGTATATTTCCCCAAATGATTGAGGCCTGATGCTCTATGTATTCTCTCTAACTTCATATTTATGTACCATCAATAATAATATATTCAACTCTATTTTTCACACTTGTCCTGGCTTTTGTTATAAAGTTACTCCCTCATACATGACTTTTTGTGTGATATATCATTTTTTAGCTTTATAAATATGTTATCAAGGTTGCTGTCCCCAACATCTATTTGTGCTATTACAGGTAGCTATATTTCATTGATTTTTGCCTGTTATATAATATCCCACTATTTGAATCTCCCCAAATTTACATATCCCATTTTCTGAAAATTTCACTCTTTCCAAGGGTTTGTTTGCTTGCTTTTGCCATTGTGAAAAATATACATATACATTCATTTGCAGATTCTCCTCCAAAACCAGTAAGAATTTTTCTTGTGTACAGACACAAACAGAGCAATAAAATAGTTGTGCTGTATAACATGTATGCCCAGCTTTATGAGTTATTGCTTTCTAAAGATGATACATTCACACATCTAAAGGAAGTATAAAAGACTACCTATTTCCATACTGGTGTCAATATTTGGTATGGTCAGGATTCTTGATTTTTGTTGTTGTTACTGCATTTTCTGTTTTAATTAATCTAGAGGTTCAGTTCAGTTCAGTTCAGTCACTCAGTCATGTGCGACTCTTTGAGACCCCATGAATCGCAGCACGCCAGGCCTCCCTGTTCATCACCATCTCCCGGAGTTCACTCAGACTCACATCCATCGAGTTGGTGATGCCATCCAGCCATCTCATCCTCGGTCGTCCCCTTCTCCTCCTGCCCCCAATCCCTCCCAGCATCACAGTCTTTTCCAATGAGTCAACTCTTCGCATGAGGTGGCCAAAGTACTTGAGTTTCAGCTTTAGCATCATTCCTTCCAAAGAAATCCCAGGGTTGATCTCCTTCAGAATGGACTGGTTGGATCTCCTTGCAGTCCAAGGGACTCTCAAGAGTCTTCTCCAACACCACACTTCAAAAGCATCAATTCTTTGGCGCTCAGCCTTCATCACAGTCCAACTCTCACATCCATACATGACCACTGGAAAAACCATAGCCTTGACTAGACGGACCTTAGTCTGCAAAGTAATGTCTCTGCTTTTGAATATGCTATCTAGGTTGATCATAACTTTTCTTCCAAAGAGTAAGTGTCTTTTAATTTCATGGCTTCAATCACCATCTGCAGTGATTTTGGAGCCCCCAAAAATGAAGTCTGACACTGTTTCCACTGTTTCCCCATCTATTTCCCATGAAGTGATGGGACTGGATGCCATGATCTTCATTTTCTGAATGTTGAGCTTTAAGCCAACTTTTTCACTCTCCTCTTTCACTTTCATCAAGAGGCTCTTTAGTTCCTTCTTCACTTTCTGCCATAAGGGTGGTGTCATCTGCATATCTGAGGTTATTGATATTTCTCCCGGCAATCTTGATTCCAGCTTGTGCTTCTTCCAGCCCAGCGTTTCTCATGATGTATTCTGCATAGAAGTCAAATAAGCAGGGTGACAATATACAGCCTGACACACTCCTTTTCCTATTTGGAACCAGTCTGTTGTTCCCTGTCCAGTTCTAACTGTTGCTTCCTGGCCTGCATACAGATTTCTCAAGAGGCAGGTTAGGTGGCCTGGTATTCCCATCTCTTTCCAATAGAAAAAGGAGTGCATCAGGGCTGTATATTGTCACCCTGCTTATTTAACTTATATGCAGAGTACATCATGAGAAACGCTGGACTGGAAGAAACACAAGCTGGATCAAGATTGCCAGGACAAATATCAATAACCTCAGATATGCAGATGACACCACCCTTATGGCAGAAAGTGAAGAGGAACTAAAGAGCCTCTTGATGAAAGTGAAAGAGGAGAGTGAAAAAGTTGGCTTAAAGCTCAACAATCAGAAAACGAAGATCATGGCACCTGGTCCCATCACTTCATGGGAAATAGATGGAGAAAGAGTGGGAACAGTGGCAGACTTTATTTTGGGGGGCTCCAAAATCACTGCAGATGGTGATTGCAGCCATGAAATTAAAAGATCCTTACTTCTTGGAAGAAAAGCTATGACAAACCTAGACAGCATATTAAAAGCCAAAGACATTACTTTGTCAACAAGAGTCCATCTAGTCAAGGCTATGGTTTTTCCTGTGGTCATGTATGGATGTGAGAGCTGGACTATAAAGAAGGTTGAGCACTGAAGACTTGATGCTTTTGAACTGTGGTGTTGGAGAAGGCTCTTGAGAGTCCTTTGGACTGCAAGGAGATCCAACCGATCCATCCTAAAGGAAATCAGTCCTGAGTATTCATTGGAAGGAATGATGTTGAAGCTGAAGCTCTAATCTCTGGCCACTTGATGTGAAGAACTGACTAATTTGAAAATACCCTGATGCTGGGAAAGATTGAAGGCAGGAGGAGAAGGGAACGACAGAGGATGAGATGGTTGGATGGCCTCACTGACTCAATGGACATGAGTTTGAGTAAGCTCTCGGAGTTGGGGGTGGACAGGGAGGCCTGGCGTGCTGTAGTCCATGGGGTCACAGAGTTGAACATGACTGAGTGACTGAACTGAACTGAACCGACTAAATGTTATTACTATTTTCATGGTACAGTTAAAGATGATGGCCAGTTAGATACACCTGTATTTAAAATGTAGCAGAATGTGATTCTCCAGATGACATTCCTAATTACAGTTGGAGTAGGCTGATTATATCCTTCCTAGCCAACCAGTCTATTCTAAAGGAGATCAGTCTTGGGTGTTCTTTGGAAGGAATAATGCTAAGGCTGAAACTTCAACATTTTGGCCACCTCATGCAAAGAGTTGATCATTGGAAAAGATCTGATGCTTGGATGGATTGGAGGCAGGAGGAGAAGGCGAACAGAAAATGAGATGGCTGGATGGCATTGCTGACTCAATGGACATGAGTTTGGGTGAACTCCGGGAATTGGCGATGGACAGGGAGGCCTGGCGTGCTGTAATTCATGGGGTCGCAAAGAGTCGGACAGGACTGAGCGACTGTACTCAACTGAGACATGTTTTTAGAGCCTCAAATCTAAAAACACATTTTGTTTGGACAACTGATAAAGAGCAGTGACAGATGGAACAGTCTGCTGGGTAGCAATGTGAAAAGCAAGGGAATGAGAGGAGATAAAAGTCACCACCTCCACCAACAACAATGTTATGTGCTTAAGCTGTCTCAAACTTCCACTTGCTCCACCTGAAGGTTCTGCTTTTCAGTTAATGGCTACTCCATCTCTTCTTTTGCTCCATCCAGAAGCCTTGGACTTTTCTTCCTCTCATACTCTAGATCCAATCTACTAGGAATATCAATGAAAACCAGAGTTGGAAAGAGATCAAAGTGGTGAAAGCAAATTGGATTCAGGACTATTGAAATAGGGCAAAAGAGACTCTACTATTGAACTAGGCTTCCTTCCAAATACAACAGAGACAAATGGGGATTGATAACCAAGGGTCAGGGAAGTTGGTAACTGTGAAATTACTAAGAAGAGATGCCAAGTATATGGGGGACTTCTAGCTGAATTAATCTAAAAGGATTCTTGCTAAATATTGGACCACAGGATGATATGATCCCAAGGGTAGTGGTAAGCAATATTGACTATGTATTGAGGGTGATCAGGTACAAAGGTGGGGAATTCTTGCTAAACAGGTTTAAAAGGGTTCTTGTTAAAAATGGATTTTAGAGGATGTGCACACATGTGCCTAACAACATTTGGTCAAGCAAAGAATCTTTGTAGGATTAACTCTACTCTAAAAACCCATCTAGCATTTGAACACTTACCACTTCAATGCAGCCTACTTGTCAATGTAGCCTATTGATCGCGTGAATGACTACAAGAACCTTCTATCTGGAACATCTGCTTCTTCTTTTGTTCCTCCTCTCCACAAAATTCAGAGTTCACCTTTATTTTTTTAAGCATACAATTGAATAATTTTAATATATCTTAGTTGTGCTAATACAATCATAATCAATCACAGAAGACATTCATCACCCTAAAAGAAAATCAGTTCTTATTAGAGATCATGCCACCCAATCCTCCCTGAACCTCTAATATACTTTTATGTCTCCTTAGCTTGTATTTTATTTTTTATCTTATTTTTTAAATTTGAGTAAGTGGTTTTATTTATTTATTATTATTATTATTATTTTACTTTACATTATTGTATTCATGTTGATGTGTGGCAGAGTTTACATTTAAAATGTTGAGTTAGATCCCCTTTTAAAATCTAGAATGTCAGTTCCCTGTTAACTGCTCCCTTGACACTTTAATTCAAAACCCATCCAGTCACCAAGCAACCCCTATGTGACCCACTTCTTTGATATTCCCATCTACTCTCCCCCCTTGCTCTCTCTACCCCAAGAAAATCAGTGTCCTTGTTCTTCTGTGAGTACAACAAGCTACTTTCAACCTAGCACTTTGCTCCCTCTTTTTCTTCCAATGTTTCACTAAATCTCACCTCTATGATAAGGTCTACCCTGAGTACTGTTTAAACAGTGCAATCTGTTACAGCCCTAGCTCGTTGTCAGTTCCCTTAATATTGCTCTTCAATTTCTTTTTCCCATGATAACCATTTTAACCATATTATATCATTTATTCATATTTATATTTATGAATTATTATCTATCTATCCCCTGATAGAATATAAGATTCACAGGACAAGAATCATTCCTTCAGTGTATCCTAAACTCCTAAAACAATGTCTGAGGCTCAATAAGAATGTGTTCAGTGGATAAATTAGGGCAATTTATGTTTCTTCCAAATTATCACTCTATACAAAAACATTTATTTTGATCCATGCTCTGTACTCAGAGAAGGCAATGGCACCCCACTCCAGTACTCTTGCCTGGAAAATCCCATGGACAGAGGAGTCTGGTAGGCTGCAGTTCATGGGGTCGCGAAGAGTCGGACACAACTGAGCGACTTCACTTTCACTTCTCACTTTCATGCATTGGAGAAGGAAATGGCAACCCACTCCAGTGTTCTTGCCTGGAGAATCCCAGGGATGGGGGAGCCTGGCGGGCTGCCATCTATGGGGTCGCACAGAGTCAGACACAACTGAAACAACTTAGCATGCTCTGTACTAGGGTCTCATGACACAGGGAAAATAATAGGTGTTGGTTGACCTAAAGAAAGTCAGTCTAACTGGGAAACACAGACCATGAAGAACTGATTATGACACAATGCTGAATGGATGTGAGGTGTATGTACTGGGAACCCATATTTTATAGAACAGGTCTGAATTCCTCTTCCTTTTTATTCCCCAGATGGTACTTCTGTTGCCTTCTTTTATCCTGCATTTTCACTTCCTAACTCCTTTTTATGAGGAGCATATTGCTAAATAGAATGAATTTTTAAGATTTAAATACTACGGTGGGCTGCTGTCTATGGGGTCACACAGAGTCGGACACGACTGAAGTGACTTAGCAGCAGCAGCAGCAGTATTCATCTACTGTGGAATATTAAGGAGGTAATATCCTTGGTGCAAAAGTCCCTGGGAAACTTGAAAAGTTCCTGACAGTAATAAGTTGGTAGCCTATGCTATATGATGCCCAGAGGCAAGAAGAGAAAAAATAAGATCATGACATGACAAGTGGTGGGATGAGAGTTTCTGTAATTGAGGTGATTATATTTGCTTTCTCTTTCTCCTTCATTGTCCTCAGTTTATTACATGGGGAAGTAGCTTGTTATAGAGATAGTAGAACTAGGAAAGATATAATATACATGAAGCTGTCTGAAAATGTACTATTTGAGCTGGGCTTCAGTCACTGCAGCATGTGTTTTAATGATGCCAGATAGCATTGTGAAGTAAATAATATGTCCTTTTCAATGTACAAGGATGTTTACTGAAGCATTATTTATAATGTCAAAAGCAAAGTGAAAAAATTAAAACCATGAAACTGGAAATAAAGTGAGTCCCCATCAAGCAGATAATGATTGAATAAACTTTGGTATAATATCACTACTGAATACACGGTGATGATAAAAATAGCATCATAACAAACTGAATTAAAAACCAAGTATGTGAATTTAATTATCTTCTATTAACTATTAATTATCTATTAATTATCTTTTATTATCCAAAGACTTAGAAAATATACAATGACATTCTTTATGTTGATTTTTTTTTAAAATATAGATATTTCTCAATTCAACATTTAACTGTGTTAACATATATAGATTTATTGAAGTTTATAATGAATTCAGTTCCGTTAAGTTCAGTAGATCAGTCATGTCTGACTCTTTGCGACCCTGTGAATGGCAGAATGCCAGGCCTCCCTGTCAATCACCAACTCCCAGAGTTCACTTAAACTCATGTCCACTGAGTCGGTGATGCCATCCAGCCATCTCATCCTCTCTTGTCCCCTTCTCTTTCTGCCCCCAATCCCTCCAAGCATCAAAGTCTTTTCCACTGAGTCAACTCTTCGCATGAGGTGGCCAAAGTATTGGAGTTTCAGCTTCAGCATCAGTCCTTCCAATGAACACCCAGGACTGATCTCCTTTAGGATGGACTGGTTGGCTCTCCTTGCAGTCCAGGGGACTCTCAAGAGTCTTTTCCAACACCACAGTTCAAAAGCATCAATTCTTTGGTGCTCAGCTTTCTTCACAGTCCAACTCTCACATCCATACATGACCACTGGAAAAACCCAGTCCAACTCTCACATCCATACATGACCACTGGAAAAACCATAGCCTTGACTAGATGGACCTTTGTTGGCAAAATAATCCCTCTGCTTTTCAATATACTCTCTAGGTTGGCCATAACTTTCCTTCCAAAGAGTAAGCGTCTTTTAATTTCATGACTGCAATCATCATCTGCAGTGATTTTGGAGCCCAAAAAAATAAAGTCAGCCACTGTCTCCACATCTATTTCCCATGAAGTGACAGGACCAGATGCCATGATCTTAGTTTGCTGAATGTTGAGCTTTAAGCCAAGTTTTCCACTCTCCTCTTTCACTTTCATCAAGAGGCTTTTTAGTTCCTCTTCACTTTCTGCCATAAGGGTGGTGTCATCTGCATATCTGAGGTTATTGATATTTCTCCCAGCAATCTTGATGTCAGCTTGTGCTTCTTCCAGCCCAGCATTTCTCATGATGTATTCTGCATAGAAGTTAAACAAGCAGGGTGACAATATACAGCCTTGATGTACTCCTTTTCCTATTTAGAACCAGTCTGTTGTTCCATGTCCAGTTCTACCTGTTGCTTCCTGACCTGCATACAGGTTTCTCCAGGGGCAGGTTAGGTGGTCTGGTATTTCCATCTGTTTCAGAATTTTCCACAGTTTATTGTGATCCACACAGTCAAAGGCTTTGGCATAGTCAATAAAGCAGAAATAGATGTTTTTCTGGAACTCTCTTGCTTTTTCCATGATCCAGCGGATGTTGGCAATTTGATCTCTGGTTCCTCTGCCTTTTCTAAAACCAGGTTGAACATCAGGGAGTTCCCGGTTCATGTATTGCTGAAGCCTTGCTTGGAGAATTTTGAGCATTACTTTGATAGCACGTGAGATGAGTGCAATTGTGCCATAATTTGAGCATTCTTTGACATTGCCTTTCTTGCTCCTTGGACATGGGGTTGCTCCTCTCCGCCGCCTCCCCTAACCTCAGGCATGTGGTAGCTCCTCTCGGCTGCGCCCCTGACCACAGACATATAATGAATCAATACATGATTATTTTGCCAATCCTCATTAAATTATTAGGAAATTATAAATTTAATTAGAAAAAAATTGATAACCCAATAAAAAATTTGACTAGTGACTTGAGCAGGCCTCATAAAAAGAAAATCCAAATGATTGAAAATTATATCTAAAAGTCCTCAATTTTATTATTAAAAATTTATACAGTAATGTTAGTTTTAGACCAATGTTAATGTTTTGGTTTGATACTTGCCCTGTGGTTACATAAGATGTTACCATTAAAGGTAATAGAAGGAGGTATGCAGGAATTCACTATTCTATTTGTTTTTGAGATATAATTGACAGATAAAATTATATATATTTACAGTATACAGTTTTATGTTTTGATATGTGCATATGTTGTGAAATTATTATGATAATCAAGCTAATCAACATATCTGTTACTTCCACACAATTACTTGTGGGTCAGAGGTGAGTGAAAGCACTTAACATCTAAATTCTTAACAAACTTCAAGTGTACAATACAGTATAGTTAGTTATATTCACCAAGCTATGCGTTAAATTTCTAGAACTTCTATATCTTGAATAACAGAAACTTTTAAACATGATGTCATTTGACAAAATTTTTGACCAAAATCTCCACATTTTCCCCACTCACCAACCCTTGGAACCCAGTATTCTGGTTTACTTCTGTTAGTTCAAGTACTTTTAGATCCCACGTGTAAGTGAGGGCATATCTTTTTGTGTCTGGCTTATTTCGCTTAACATAATGCCTTCCAGGTTCAACCATATTGTTACAATATCAGGATGTCCTTCTTTTTTAATGCTAAATAATATTCCATTGTGTGTATCACACATTCTTTATCCACTCATCCGCTGACAGACATTTACATTGTTTTCATTTCTTGGCTATTGAGAATAATGCTGAAGTGAACATGACAATGCAGATACCTTTTTGTGACACTGATTTCATTTCCTTTGCATATATATATACACAGTAGTTGGATTGCTGGATCATTGTTGTGTTACTCTCTCAGTTGTGTCTGACTCTCTGTGATCCCATGGACTACCCCGCCTGGCTCCTAGTCCATGGGATTCTCCAGGCAAGAATATTGGAGTGGGTTGCCATTCCCTTCTCCTGGTGCTGGATCAAATGGCCATTCTATTTTTAATTTTTTGAGGCACTTCTGTACTGTTTTCCATAATAACGGTACACTTACATTCTCACTAACAGTGCACAAGAATTTATTTTTCTTCATAGTCTTACCAACAGTTGGTATTTTTGTGTTTTTGAAAATAACCATTCTGACTGGAATGAGGTGATATCTCATTGTGATTTAGATTTGCATTTCCCTGATAATTATTGATGTTTGGACACCTTTTCAAATATGTGTTGGTTTTCTGTTTGTCTTCTTTTGAAAAATGTCTATATAGATCTTTTGTTCACTTTTTAATAAGGGTTTATTAAGGGTTTAATGTTTATTAAAGGTTTAATGATGGTTGTTTAGCTTTTGCTATTGAGTTGTTTTAGTTCCTTGAAGAAAAGTTATGACCAACCTAGATAGCATGTTGAAAAGCAGAGACTTTACTTTGCCAACAAAGGTCTGTCTAGTCAAGGCTATGGCTTTTCCAGTGGTCATGTGTGGATGTGAGAGTTGGACTGTGAAGAAAGCTCAGTGCCGAAGAATTGATGCTTTTGAACTGTGGTGTTGGAGAAGACTCTTAGAGCCCCTTGGACTGCAAGGAAATCCAACCAGTCCATTCTGAAGGATTCCAATCAGCCCTGGGATTTCTTTGGAGGGAATGATGCTGAAGCTGAAACTCCAGTACTTTGGCCACCTCATGCAAAGAGTTGACTCATTGGAAAAGACTCTAATGCTGGAAGGTATTGGGGGAAGAAGGAGAAGGGGACAACAGAGGATGAGATGGCTGGATGGCGTCACTGACTCGATGGACATGAGTCTGAGTGAACTCTGGGAGTTGGTGATGGACAGGGAGACCTGGCGTGCTGTGATTCATGGGGTCGCAAAGTGACGGACACGACTGAGTGACTGAACCCGACTGAACTGAATACAGATATTAACCCTCCATCAGATATATAGTTTGCAAACATTTTCTCCCACTCTGTAAGTGGTTTTTCCACTCTGCTGATTGTTTCTTTTGCTGTGCAGAAGATTCTTAATTTGATACAATTCCACTTGCCTGTTTTTGCTTTTGTTGCCTTTATCTTTGGTATCATATCCAAAAAAAAAAAAAAGTCACTGCCCAAGCCAATGTCAAGAAACTTTTTTCCCCCTGTTTCTTCTCTAGTAGTTTTACTCTTTCTGGTCTTTAAGTCTTTAATCCATTTTGAGTTGTTTTTTGTGTTTGGTGTAAGATAAAGTTCCAATTTTATTCTTGTGCATGAGGATATACAGTTTTCCCAGCATTAAACTCTTTTTTAGTTTTCCCTGGTGATCCTATGAAGACCCCAGATACTATGGGGTAGCTGCCACTATGCAAAAGAGGCACAGAGACCACACAGAAAATAAATTATTATGGAACCCCAAAAGAAATGGCTATATTGGCTGAAGAAAGGTATTTATGGAAAACTTCGTGCAGGAGGAATTAAAAAAATGTTAAAACAAGTCAAGGGAGAAGGGAGAAAGACATTATAGGAAAAGGGGACAACTTGAGTAAAGGAACCCCAGGCAAGAGTCTATACAAAGGACATGGAGGAAGTGCCTACAGATCTGGAAAATCAGGCAGAAGTACAGAATATAATATTCAGGATACTGTGTGTCTTCCTATATTTTTCACCTTCTCTACTATATTTTTCATCTTTCCTCTACTTTCCAATCTTTTCTGCTATGTACATTCTCTGGATGACTGTACCTCTGTTTACTTATTCTATGTCTATATCTCTCAGTATTCTGATTTCCGGCATCATCTGTCATTTCTTTTGTCTTCTACACTCTAATTCTCTAGAAAGTTGAAAATTTTAATTCCCATTTATGATGAAAAATTTTCTAGCTCATAATTTAACTCCCATTTCTACTGCAAGAGTATGCTAAATTCATTGATATTTTCTTGGCCGCTTCACTTTCAGTTCAGTTCAGTTCAGTTTAGCCATGTCCGACTCTTTGTGACCCCATGAATCGCAGCACACCAGGCCTCCCTGTCCATCACCAACTCCCGGAGTTCACTCAGACTCACGTCCATTGAGTCAGTGATGCCATCCAGCCATCTCATCCTCTGTCGTCCCCTTCTCCTCCTGCCCCCAATCCCTCCCAGCATCAGAGTCTTTTCCAATGAGTCAACTCTTCTCATGAGGTGGCCAAAGTACTCCACTTTACAACATCCTAAAGAATTCAAGATGTTCTTGTTAAGTATATTCTCCTTTGGGATTTGACTTTTAGTACTATCCTTACTTGTTTTTCCTCTCTTTCTCTGATCATTTCCACTCTCAGGCTGCCCATGCTTATGCCTCCATTTGCAGTGTTGTTCCTAATAGCTTCTTATTTCTAAATTGGACCCATTTTATAAAGCTCTAATGACTATCCTGAATTCTTCCACCAGAATAATTTTCTACACAATTTACGTATGCTGAGAATGTGAGTATATTTTTAAACATATCTAAGATAAATTATTTTATATTGTAATTATAAAACAATTTATCTTCCATGGAGAGTTTGTAAGCCCTTCGATATTCCATCCTGTTGCTTTTGTATTCAGCTCTTGTTTCACCTGAAAACACACAGCACATGATACAGAACCCAATCTTATGTGCTTATAGACTCTCAACTATATTCAGAATACATTGTCAACTTTGAGAAGTGCTTTTTCACTTTAAGCAACATATAGTGTTATATAATGTTAATATGAATACTTATACATCAGGATTTCTTGACCTCAGCATGATTGACATTTCGGGCTTAATATTCCTTTGTTGTTGAAGGCTGTCTCGTTCATTGTAGGGTTCCCTCTCTAGGGTGTAGCATTTCTGGGCTCTACCCACTAGATACTAGGAATATCATTCCCCTGTTGTGACAATTAAAATGGTTCTCATTGTTATCACTGCTCATTGAGGAAAAATTCACTTCCACTGTTACTGAGAATGATAGTTTTATAACAGCGAGTGTCCAAATGCATCCACATGTTAGAACAGGGTATGTCATGCATTAGTAACAAAACCTAGCTGTGTTATAGTATGCATCTGTAGCTCATTCAGTCAGAGCCCAGTGGTGATATGTCATCTGAGTGTCTTCCCTGAGTGAGCTCAAATCTGAGCTCCTTCTACCACGAGTCTTAACAATCTCAAAGAACTCTGCTTTGAGCTGCATGTGTGTGTGAGAGTGATAAAGCAGTGGGTTGTGGGAGATCTCTGGAATCCAGACCTGAAAATGGGTTCCATTTCTTCTACTGAATTCACATCAAAACAAATCACATGTATCACTTCTAGGCAAAGAAGTTTGGGAAACTGTAACCACCTTCTGTGTTCAGAGGAAAATAAAAAAAGTTTGATAAACACATTGTTTCAGTCATATAACATATGAATCAATAAAATTTATTAATGGGAATTTTTGAACAGTGCAAACTTCCCATTAAAAATGTATTCAGTAATATTTTAAAAATTCTACATGGAACTTTCACTTCTGCTTAAGATACGGTAACACAGACTGACTTTTCCACACATCATTTCCCTCTTGCATCCATGATGTCACCACAAAACAAACAAAGCACATGGAAGAGCAGTTGTCATAGAGTGATCTTCAACAGAAACAGTTTTATTTGTAATAGCCCCAAACTAGAAAAAGCAAAATGTTAATGCACAGGTTATTGGTAAGTAGACTGCAGCATATTCATAAAATGAGATATTGTTCAGCAATACAGAAGAATAAACTTTGATAAGCTTTAAATATGGGAGATTCTCAAAATTATAGTGCTGAATTAAGTCATCAGACAAAATACAATACTTATCATGGGATTAAGTTATATAAAACTAGAAAATACACTTAATCAACAGTGAGAAAAAAATCTATCAGTAGCTGTCTGAGGACATGAGGAAGGGGAGGTGAGAGGGAGAGGTTACAAAGGGGCATGAGGGAATCTTGAGAGTGATGGAAATGGTCACAGACTTGATGAGGGTGACTGTTTTGTGGATGTATGCATATATGTACACTTAATAAAATACATACTCAAATTTGTGCAGTATATTTTTATTTTACTTATGCTAACTTTTAAATCCTTTTTAAAATTTTGTCGAATTATAGTTGATTTAGGCTTATCTCATGGCACAGAGAATGTGGTAGAGAATCTGCCTTCAATACAGGAGACCTGGGTTCGATTCCTGTGTTGGAAAGATCCCCTGGAGAAGGGAAAGGCTACCCACTCCAGTATTCTGACCTGGAGAATTCCATGGACCGTATAGTCCATGGGATCACAAAGAATCAGACACGACTGAGCAACTTTCACTTCACTTCATAGTTTATTTACAATGTTAATTTCACCTGTACAGCAGGTGACCTGATTTTATATATTTTTTATATATGTGTGTGTGTCTGTGTGTGTTTAAATATATATATATATGCATATATATATATATACACACACACACACACACATATATATATATATATAATATCTATGTAATGGATTGTCACATGATATTGAATATAATTCCCTGTGCTATATAGTAGGACCTTATTGTTTATCCATCTTATATATAATAGTTTGATAATCTCAAACTCCCAATCCTTTCTCCCCACTCCACTCCTTGGCAACCAGAAGTTTGTTCTCTATATCTGTGAGTCTCTTTTTGTTTTGTAGATATGTTGATTTGCATAATACTTTAGATTCCACTTGTAAGTGATATTATTCAGCATTTGTCTTCCTCTTTCTATGTCCATCCATGTTACTTCAAATAGCATTATTTCATTTGTGATGGCTGGGTAATATTCCAGTATATATATGTACCACATCTTCTTTATCCATTCCTCTGTCTGTGAACATTTAGGTTGCTTCCATGTCTTAGCCATTGTAAATGGTGACACTATGAACATAAGGGTGCATGTACCTTTTTGAACTATACATTTTTCTGGACATATGCCCAGGAGTGGGATTGCTGGATCATATAGCAATTTGATTTTTGGCTTTTTTTATATCTTCCATACTGTTTTCCATAGTGGTTGGACTTTGGGTGTCTGCAATTATTTTGGCCTTAGAGTCAATTTTCTAGAGACTGAACAGACAAATGCATTTTAAAATTGAGTTATATTATGCTGATTTTAATGTAATTCAATTTTAGTGTGCTTTGCTCTGTCCAGGGTCTCTGGAAAATTGACTGTCTCTAAGAACAAAATAATTGCAGACACACAAACCTTGAGACCCTTAACCTGGGGCTCCTTTTCAGAAGACACATGGACCATGTAATTCCTACTTTCTTAAGAAGTTAATTAGTTAGTTCAGTTGCTCAGTCATGGCCAACTCTTTCCACCCACATGAACTGCAGCAAGCCAGGTCTCCATGTGCATCACCAGCTCCTAGAACTTGCTCAAACTCATGTCCATCGAGTTGGTGATGCCATCCAACCATCTCATCCCCTGTTGTCCTCTTCTCCCCCTGCCTTCAATCTTTCCCAGCACTAGGGTCTTTTCCAGTGAGTCCATTCTTCACCCCAAGTGGCCAAAGTATTGGAGTTTCAACTTCAGTATCTGTCCCTCTGATGAATATTCAGGGCTGATTTCTTTAAAAGTAGGAATCAGTATTTTCAAGGAGGAAGAGTAGAAAATAAATAATAAAACTTTAAGCAAGAAAAGAAGAATGTCATTCAAAGCCTCTGAATTCAGGTTTCTTGCTCAAACTGCTTGATCTTGTTTCAAACGTGCTAGAAATTCATCAAGGCCAAAAATTTTCTCAAGATTCCCAAGCCAAATGCATTATATGCATGTTTATGGGACACTAGGATGGGGAAATAGTGAAAACAGTGTTAGACTTTATTTTGGGGGGGCTCCAAAATGACTGCACATGATGATTGCAGCAATGAGATTAAAAGATGCTTAATCCTTGGAAGGAAAGTTATGACCAACCTGGATAAAATATTCAAAAGCAAAGACATTACTTTGCCAACAAAGGTCCATCTGGTCGAGGCTCTGGTTTTTCCAGTAGTCATGTATGGATGTGAGAGTTGGACTGTGAAGAAAGCTGAGTGCTGAAGAATTGATACTTCTGAACTGTGGTGTTGGAGAAGACTTTTGAGAGTCCCTTGGACTGCAAGGAGATCCAACAAGTCCACTCTAAAGGAGATCAGCCCTGGGTGTTCTTTGGAAGGAATGATGGTAAAGCTGAAACTCCAGTACTTTGGCCACCTCATGCGAAGAGTTGACTCATTGGAAAAGACTCTGATGCTGGTGGTGGGGGTGGGGGGGTTGGGGTCAGGAGGAGAAGGGGACGACAGAGGATGAGATGGCTGGATGGCATCACCGACTTGATGGACATGAGTTTGACTGGGCTCTGGGAGTTGGTGATGGATAGGGAGGCCTGGTGTGCTGCAGTTCATGGGGTCGCAAAGAGTCGGACAGGACTGAGCGACTGAACTGAACTGAGCTGATCTGAACCTTTGAAGATGTATGATTGGCCTGGCCTTGAGATAGTGGCACTAGGATGTGTTTCCCCTGTACCAAGTTTCAGAGACCCAGAATCATTCTCTACCTTATGCCAGGTCACTGGCTCCCCAAAATTCTAGGTTTTATTTTACTTATGCCTCATTTCTACACTTTCAGCTCCTAAAGGAACTTTTTATCAAAAGCATATTCAGTGCCCTGCCAAAGATACCTGTCAAAGAAAAAAAGTTAATTTTTTCAACCATCTGTACCATTGGTTTCTGGAGGAAATCATTGATCTATCTGTGAGTGCTGTGAAGAGACATTTATTCAAAAAGAAAAATATGGCTCAAGTGTGAAAATCAATGCAATTGAGAGGAAAAATGGACTAACAGAGATTTTGTAGATATTCCACAAAGAGGGAGAGAGAAATGACAATTGAATTTCAGTGAAATGCAAATACTATGAGAAATGAAATCACTTTGTTCATGAAGTTAATTTCTCTGAAGAATGCCTTGAGGGAGAATATTCTGTAATTTTAATTCTAATCCTAATGCAGAGAAATATTCTAATTTTTTTAAAAACTGACTTCCAACTTTAAATAAATAAGAGAACATATTTTTTAACTTATATGAAATAAAATAGTTTTATCCTCTAGAGTCTGACCCATTTTCATACATATTGATTTGCAAACTTCAAAAGAGTTTTTTTTTTTCCTTTTTTTCTTTTCAATTGACAAAAAGAAAATTAATGTCTCCCAAGACATGGTAATACAATTGCCTTTTCTTCCATTTTGAATGCCCCAATAGTCTAGCACGAAACTTGAGGCATTTTCTTGAGTCTGAAGGGAAGAGACATAACTCAGATCTATGATATCTAGAGTAGTAATATATTGTAGCATCACATTTTCTATAACTACAACCAACACAACTGTAGATATATGAGGGAAAAAACATTTATGGAAATCTACCACATGGAAGAGAGTTTTACACTTATAAATATGATATAGGGCAAAAATAAAAGTACTTGGAGGTAGCAAAAGATGAGTATAAGATCTGTCTTCACCCCTATTAAGATGCGGATATTAGAATGTTAGTGCTTTCCAGGTACAGTGGTAAAGAATCCAGCTGCCAATGTAGGAGATGTGGGTTTGATCCCTGGGTCGGGAAGATCTCCTGGAAGAGGAAATGGCAACTCATTCCAGTATTCTTGCCTGGAAAATTCCATGGACAGGGGAGCTTGGTGGGCTACAGTCCACTGGGTCACAAAGAATCAGACATGACTGAGCAACTGAGCATACACACAGTACAATATTAAAATGAAAATTCCTGCTGAGATCTTAATGTGGCAAATATTGAATATCAACATAAATTGTGAAACAGACTGCTCAATTTAGATGACTCTGAAACCCACTGTTAACTACAAATTGACACTTGCCATGGGCATTTGCCATCTACCTCTGTTAATACAAAGATTAAATCAAGCGCTGCTGCAGCTGCTGACCTTTCAACATCCCCTGAAAGGAGTTCAGGGTGGAGAGCAGAAATGAGGCACTCTGTGCTCAAGGAAATTTTGGCAGGGCAGGTCTTCAAATAGATATTTTCAGCAACCAATTTTATGAACCCAGCTCCTACATTTCCTCATATCTAGAAAAACACTAAAATCCTTCATGGTGACAACTGTTCCTTGTGATTAGCAAAAGCTTCATGAGATTAGCAGAAACCTTCTGGGAAAATATGTGCTTGATTGCATGTACTCTTGCTTCACAAAATCACGGATATACTGACCTTCCCCCCTGCCTCTTTGGAACAGATTCTCAGAGCTATCTGAGGTGCTGTCTCCTGGGCTGCAATCTTCATTTTGCCCCAAATAAAACCTAATGCACAACTCTCACACTGTGCATTTTTTAAGCCAACACCCTCTATTCCATTACCATTGAGGGTATTCAGTTCAGTTCAGTTCAGTTTCTCAGTCGTGTCCGACTCTTTGCGACCCCATGAATTGCAGCACGCCAGGCCTCCCTATCCATCACCAACTCCTAGAGTTCACTCAAACTCATGTCCATCAAGTCAGTGATGCCATCCAACCATCTCATATTGAGGGTATTAAAGGATGAGGAAAAGAGCAGATTGGAGAAGAGGAATAGAATGGATTTGTCTTCAGAAAACTCTCTGCTATAAGGCCCATAGCTTCACAAAGTAGAACTTTGGGAGGCATGGATCCCTCCTCTCAAACCTGGACAGCAGATCCTTAAAAACTCTAGGAAATAAGTTTTATAAATTATAAGACCACTCTGCAGTTGAGAGACAAGCATAGGGATTTTTAATCCCAACCCCCCACCAAAAAAAAAAAAAAAAAAAGCCATCAAAAGATCAGTTTATGACTTACCCAGTGAGGCTGCTTAGGCAATGCAACCCTAGCAAGAAGAAGAGGTAGGACACTGAAGTTTTAGTCATTGCAGAAGTCTTTGCAAACATCCAACGAATAAGAAACAAGGGTCTGCTGTGAGAGAGATAACTCACGGTTGGGGTAGAGGAGATATCACAGTACCCACATTCTGATCTCAAACCACCCAAATGAAGAAGAGTCAGCTTTAAAGAAATTTCAGCTACAGGAAGTGCAAAGCTAACAGGTCAAGAGTAAGGGAGGACTTGAGGTATAAAAATGTGATGCTGACTGTCCTTCTTTGGATGCTTATTTTCATCTGCATGAGGAAAGTGCTGATGACTAAACAAGAAATAACATTCTAATTTGAAATTGTATTTTATGATTTAAAGTGATTGTAGGATTTTGTACTCCATACAAGTAATCAAAAATCTCACAAGATTCCTGAAGAGTCATCTAATGGGGCAGGAAAAACACTAGCCACATTGAGCTGTTTAAAAGACAGTAGGTTGCAAATGGAAGCTTTGAATGAAGACCTTGAATCATTGAGAAAAAAAATTAACTGTGTTCATAAGATTATAGTTAATAAAGCAGTGGCCAAGGAATCTAGAATAACCTTTTTATCAAATACCATATTAATATATAATTGATAGCTATCAAATAGTTTCTAGATGTGAAATTTACTAAACCTTCAATATCTGTTCATGGCAATGATCACCTAACTAAGTTAGTGATAGAAGAGTCACTTCTGTCTAAAAATTGTATATTTAACTATTGCAATGCATTATTTAATTTAATTTAATTTCTTGACATTAAATAATGCAAAAATAAAATGTTGTCATCAAACTCAGTAGTAAGAGGAAGATAGCTATTATTTTCCATATTATTTGGTATTATACAGAAGCAATAGTCATTGAATTACAACATGAAAAGAAATAATTGGTATAAATTTTTAAAAAGACAAAGAAACTTTTTCTCTCAGAGTTAAATAATCCAAGATTGTCATCATAATGGTGATTACAATTAATAACCTATTTCAACAAAGTGAATTACTTAAAGTAAATAGATACAAATTAATTATTTATATCTATACATATATGATAATAACTAATTTGAAGATCTAATAAAAATTCTCAACATGATTATGAAATTGGAATACTTTAAACTGTTTAGCAAGGCAATTGTGCAGAGGAAATAACAATTACACATCCTTAACAAAAGTCAAACAAGTAAACAAATAGAAAGTCATACCAGGCTTCCTGAGCAGAATAATGTAATTATCACAAATCTTCAAAAGTCCATTTATGCTTTAAAACTAATATCATCAAAATATTACAAAGAAACACAAAAATTCTCATATCACGTGGAATATTAAGAGATTAAAACTAAATAATATTTTAAAGCAGCAAAGTTGTTACAATGAAACTTGTGGACTGGGTGCTACAAATGATTTGGAAACATTATATAAAGCTACAGTAACTTTAAACATAGTAAAATGATGACACAGAATAAAGAAATAGGGTCATGAACTAAAGTAAATAGCTTTAAAGGAAACCCAAGTATATATCAAAGGTAATGATGTTTTAAATGAAGTATTGTAAGAAATGTCAGGGAAGGAAAAGATTATTTAACAAATGCTTCTATAACTTTTAAACCAGTTATTTAAAAAAATAGTAAATGTCATCTATATATTATTCTAAATAAAATTGCAGGATTACAATATGAAAATAATGGAAGAAGCCACAAAGGTGCAAACCCTACAGATTTGACTGAAAAATATTTAATAAGCCTGTACTTTGAAGGTATTATAAACACATATGAAAGATAATCAACAAACTGGAAAATTATATTTGCAAAGGAATTTATGCCGAATACAAGGTTAATTAGCTACACTTTCTAAAGAGCTTACAAAATTGAAATTAAAATCCTTAAATTTCTGGTAATCAAATGATAATTCACAAAAGAAATATACAAATAGCAAATTATTATAAGTAAAACTTTGAACTTAGTAATCAAAGAAATTCACATTGAAACAATGGGATATCATCTTCACCTTTAAAATTAGCAATTATGTTTCTGTAAGGTTGATGAAATATTAATTGCTACTGTTCTGCACGTTTTTCATCCATTTATCATTATATTTATTCATTAAGCAAGTAATTGTCCAACATTTAATATGATTAAGGCTCATGGCATTCAACTCACAACTACATCTTTCATTTCCAAACTTACTATTTGCTCTTGCCTCTCAATAGGCCTGCCAGCCTCATTTAGCTGGATTCTCCTATGTACCGCTGGGCTTCCCAGGTCACACTAGTGTTAAAGAAAGCACCTGCCAGTGCAGGAGATGTAAGAGACACGGGTTGGATCCCTGGGTTGGGAAGATCCCCCAGAAGAGGGCATGGCAACCCTCTCCAGTATTCTTGACTGGAGAATCCCATGGACAAAAGAGCCTGGAGAGCTACAGTCCTTAGGGTCACAAAGAGACAGACATGATTTAGCAGGCGTGCATGTACCTTCAATTGCATTCCTCACATGCTGGTTTCTGTCAGGCAAAAAAGAATGTCTCTTGTATCATTGGGGAAGCAAAATGGTTGTAGTAGTTTGGCTTACTCCTGTAACAAAGTACCACAAATGTAGGGGACTAAAACAACACAGATTTCATATTTTACAGTTTGGAGACCCAATATCAGAAATGGGTCTCACTGGGCTAAAATTAAGGGGTTCATAGGGCTGCACATTTTGGAAGCTCTAAGAGAAAATCCACTTGCTTTTTTTCTCCAGTTCTATAGATTGCCCACATTCTTTGTCTCGTGGCCCTCTTTAATAATCAAAACCTGTAATTTTGTTTAGTTGTCTTTACATTAATGCCATCCCCCTGGCCCTAATTCTTCTGCTTCTCTCTTTCCGATTTAAGGACCCTTGGGATTGCATTGGGCCATCCAGATAGTCCAAGATAATCTGTTTTAATACCTGAAGTTTAGCAATCTTAGTTCCATCTGCAACCTTGACATAAAATGTATCCATAGGTTCCAGGAGTTAATAAATGGAACATTTTGGGGGGCTCTTACTTTACCTACCATAGTGATGTACAAGGAAAGAAATGAAACAACACAGGTTTTTATTTATATAGATCTGGTTTAGGATTTTCACTTTTATCATTTATGTTCTTTATCTGTGACATTATACAAGATTCATAATTTCTCTTAGACTTTGAGTATGCATATGTACCATAAACAAACCAAACAAGCTATTATAAAGATTATAAAGATATGTATAACACATGGCAAATATTTAATAAATGAAACCTGTTATAATTACTCAAAAAGTGACTAATATTTCAGCTTTTATTTCTATAGGATCAGTTTATGTGCATCCAATGAAGCAAATGTTTGGCTCTGCGGCATCCTTCAAGCAATTCAACATAAATTACATATCAATAATAATGCCACCCAAATTAATATCCAAAATGCAGATGCCATATTTATTGTGAACTTAAAGATCCAGTTAATGACATTTTTAAAACACTCAAAGTATAATATAACAGTTTGTTTCCAGGTGATTTAAATGTAAAAATATCTAACTTGTGAAACCAGAGAGATTATTAAAGCAATTAACTGAAGTTGAAGAATGATTTAACAAGGTGATCATGAGTGGGGAGGAAATAGTATGGTAATCAAAGTTATATAACTAGTTGAAGTGGGATGGAAATTTTTCTGGAATTATTTGCTATCATAGATTAAGTATGCATTTTCTGGAAATAATTCTTACTGATTCATAAGAAATCGCTCATTATTGTTTTCACCGCTCATTTGAAATCAAAGGAAAAAATTGGGGGGGGGATATTAGTTAATGCTTTTCATTTTCTAGTATACATCACATAGCATTATAGCTATGCTTTTTGATATAGGAGAAAATAACAATGAAAGTAATTACACAATATAGTAGAAACAAAGAGAAAGTAATTTGGGGAAAAAGTTACATATCTGGTGATACATTAGTTATAATATATCTGATGTTTCTTAATGTTAGTCAAGAAGCCTTGATATAGCTTTCTCAACTCCCTCTATCTTCTCTCCTTAATTCGTTCACTATTAGTTTTTCTTTATCTGACATTTCCATACCTTTTATCGAACTATGTTATAGCACAGTATTGTTTAGATTCACCCTCAAGTAGTTTTTAAATATTACAGTTTTTACATTTGAGGCCATGTCTTAATCACATGGGCTTTTTTAAACGCTCTCCTCCATAGTAGCTTGGACTTCTTCCTGAACATACTAATACCCAGTAAATTCCAGCTGAATCACAGTAGATCACTGAATCACATAGAGATGAAAGATGTGCAATAATAGAGCCATGAGACATAGATAAATAAAAACAGGCTATAACTCAAAAGCCTGGACATTTTATTTTATTTGGTTTGGAACTTGGTTCTGTAAAATGTGTTAGCACTTTAAATCCCCTAATCCTTGAGGAGCCACCTACACTTCAGCTGCTGGTGAGGTGTATCGGAGAATTCTCCAGGTCCATTAACATACTATATACCTACTCAGGTTTTTGGCCATCAACCTGTGAGGGGTCTTGCATTCTGACGAATTTGGTGGGAACATTTGAAATCTCATCTGTAAGAACTACTCCAGTCCCTCTATTTTAAACCCGGAGCATTTTGGTGCATTGGCTGGGCTCCCACAATTTTCGCCTACAGACGGTTTTCTATTTGGCCAAAGAGAGGTTGCATATGCAGATTTTCCAAACCTACTGCCACAATTCATGCAAAGATGTGCTTTGCAGAGACAACATTAAAAAATAACAATAATAAAGAATCAGGATGCATCCAAGCAGAGCATTCACTCTCAAATGGATATTATCATTCCTTGCTGCTACTGTGTGTATTTGTAGAACCTCTCCGGCCTCTGGATTCATATAAGTTTTCAATTTAGTAATTGGAAGGAAAGTATCCTAAGCTACCACCTCAGATACTCCATTATGGTGCTCACATTGCCTTTTAAGTTGACTTTTAAGTATACGTCTAGGCCTGTCTCATTGCATCATCTGTTTGAGAGGGAGGAGAAAAAAGAAATCTTCAAATTAGGAAACCACTCCCCACAAAAAAAGAAAAAATCACCCTCTCATAAGAGACAGCCTTAGGGTTTGCTCATACCATGGAAAATCTCTACCTGTGGCAGCAAGGCGAGGTTTGTCGACATGATCAGTGCCATCTTCTTCTCTTCCCCTGGGTGAGGGAGGGGTTCTCCTCTAGACTCTTTAAGTTACTATCAATTCATAGTAGAATTCGGCTTTACCTTTTAACCCAAATGAAGACTATGTTCAACAACTCAATCCAGAAGCCTTTTAAATTCATCACTTGGGTTTTTACTGACTAATCTATACTTTCCTCCACCCAAATTTGGGAAGAAGGGACACACCCTTTTTCAGTAAGAAGATAAGAGGTAATGATAATATTTTGAACCAAAAAAATTGCTGTTCTTTTAACTATAGAGCTGTATGAGGGAAACATTATAAATGACACATTTTACTAAGTGCATGAGCCACCTTATTTGGCCACATAAATAACTATTTGAAAAAACATCTTTAGCTCAATATTAATGATTAATTTTAAAATTTTATTCTATTATTTATTAAGTACTTACTTTCTCTCAGGTACTGTTTTGTATACTAAAAAATTACAATTAACAAGACAAAAAAATGTTGGAACAGGAGTTTATGTGTTAATTGAGCAAGATAAATTATAAAAAAATAAATAATTAGAATGCACAGTGAATTATTTTTGAAGATGGTGATAAGGATTACAAGTTAAAGTCAAGCAGAAGAAAAAGAAACAGAACGTCAGCATCAAGAGAAAAGCTTGCAATCTTAAGTAGGTTTATTAAGGGCAAACTTTACTGAGAAAGTGAATATCTGAGCAAAACATAGATGAAATATATGAATATATGTAAGCGAAATGCCAGAATGAAGTGCATTACCAACCACTATAGATAATAACAATGAAAGATGTAAGAATAATAGTCATGATGATGACAATGATAATAATCAATTTCTTATAGAACCCAGGTCCATGTTCATCTAGAGTTTGTTCACAGAATCACCGCTTTATTAATAACAGTGTACATCATTCTTTGTTTGATAATTAATAAGTGACTGAAATTTTAAAATTCAGCAATCCTTAAATATCATCTGAATTTAGTTTGGTGGTAACTAATGTTCTGAATACTAATTAGTGATTTAATGTAAAAGACTGATTTCTTAAAGAACCTTTGACTTCAGTACTTGATGACCTACAGCTTCCATTCTGATTTCTAACAAGGCAGATGAGCCTGCAGATCACCTGCAGAGCAGGTGGTGGAAGTCCAAGTCTAAATATTACAAGGAGGATGGCAGATACTGTCTCTTTATATTTCACATTCTCTCTCCATTTAACCTCATCTGATTTACTAAAAACAGCTCACTCAAGCGATTTATGGATTATCTAACCAAAGAAATCAGTTTTCTAGTGCTTTGATGGGCTTTTGCTGTTCAATTGCTAAGTTATGTCCATGCAGTCTTCCCATGGACTATCGCACACCAGGCTTCCCTGTCCTTCACTACCTCCCAGAGTTTGCTCAAATTCATGTTCATTGAGTAGGTGATGCTATCTAACCATCTCATCCTCTGCCGCCCCCTTCTCCATTTTCCTTCAGTCTTTCCCAGCATCAGAGTCTTTTCCAATGAGTCAGCTCTTATCATCATGTGGCCAAAGTATTGGAGGGTTTTAAATGTCTTCAAAATATTCTGCTTTGATATTTCAGTAAACATTATCCTATACTGAGTGAATTGGGAGACATAAATTATTGTATTTTCCACCTTTGTCCTTTCCAGGGCCATGAAATCTCCACACTTACAAAAATAAAAAATCTATATCTGTCACTAAAACTTTAACAGGTAATAGGAAAAAAAGAAAATTAATGGCTGGAACCCACATTCAATGACAAGAACTTTACATGTATTACTTCATTTTAATCATCACTAGAAAGACAAAAATACTTTATGCATTATTTTCTCCATTTTATAGCTAAGAAAAAATTTAGATTTAAGGAATATAAATTACTAGTGCAAATTCACAGAGCTAAAAGTCAAGATTGAAGTCTATCATATTTGTATAATCTCCTCTGCATAGCTAGAAACACTGTGACTGGGGATTTAAATAGTATCCAAAATGTACAGGTAATGAGTGACAGAGCTACATAGTGCTGAATGAAAAAAAATTCAAGTTAAGAGCAATTTTATGTGTTCTATGTGGTAACTTTACTGAAAGACTATAGCCCAGGAGACAGACTCTCAGATAACTCTGAGGAACTGCTCTGAAGAGGCAGGGAAGGAGTCAGGATACATACACATTTCTTTTGCTGGGAAAAAATATGTAGTCAAGCATGAAAATGATACTGCTAATCAAAAAGCACAGCAATCTCAAGTTAAATTTTTAGTGCTTTTCTGTATATGGGAAGATGCAAGAACCTGGGGTCATTGAAATTTTTCCTTAGATGTATGTCTTTACTATCTAGGGACCACATCTCTAAAGCACAGACTGTTTCCTGGTTTTCTCCATCTTGAATTCTTCTAAGGGCACATAGTCAATGAGCAACTGCAGTAGGTTGCAACTTAATACTTGAAGAGCTGGAATAGAGGGCAACATTATTTATTTTACAGTGCTCCCTGTTGCTCATAAATTCCACCAAGGTTTGCAAAGCATTTCATGACCAGTATTTCCCCTGGTTCTAGGAATGTCCATTTCTATGTTTAGTGAGAATTTCGTGTACTGTATAGGGATAAGGCACTTAGAATTTCTCTGGGTCCTCACTCTTTCTAGCCCATTATGAACCAGGAAATGTTTCTTCCATGTTGTTTCATCCCACATCTAGAGTTGCACTATTGCAATTAATTTTATAGAGAACTGCACATGTAATCAATGGCCTCAAGACTTTTAGCTTTCATTAGGCTTTTTTATTTTTTGGAGACCTGGTTACTCACTGGGTAATACAAGAAATAGCAAAATAAGCAAGTTATAAGTAATATAGCTAATAGTGTTAATAAGGTTATAGTAAGTCAGAGAGAGAGAGATAAAGCATAAATAATCTGCAAACAACAAAGAAAGAACAAGTTAAAATGATGATTAGTATAACTATTTGCAATTTGGATTGTAATAAGCCACCAACTTCAGAAGTGTGTGGTGGGATCAAGTAAAGAAAAATACATAAATGTTTTATCTGCATTTACAAAGGTATGTTTCATTAACTTGCTGCAAGTCATAATTTTGTAGAAGGTTCCCTCGTGTCTAACAAATGCATATTAAAAGCCAATAATATTTAGAGCTACCCAGGTGAATCAGTGGGTAAAGAATCTGCCTGCAATGCAGGAGAAGCGGGTTCACTCCCTGGGTGAGGAAGATCCTCTGGAGGAGAGCATGGTAACCCACTGCAGTATTCTTGCCTGAAGAATCCCAGGGGCAGAGGAGCCTGATGAGCTATAGTTCATAGGGTCACAAAGAGTTGGACACAACTGAAGCAACTGAACAAGAAACAAATATTAAAAGCCAATAATATTTAGGCAAAATGTTATCAAGTTATAAACTATATTAATCAGTTTGTTCAGTCCCATGTAATCAAATTTTGCTGATTTTTTGATTAGTAATTTATGAAGACATCAAATTCTCCATTAGAGTTTTAGACTCTCTTGCCCAGTTCAGCAGTATGATCTAAAAGTCATCAGAAACCTATATTTGTCAAAAACTCATCTAAATGAATCTTCTTGAAGATCTTTATTTTTGTAAAAGCATCAGAGTGAAATAATAACTGTCTATAAATGATAAAATGCTTAAAATGGATTGCTAAAAGATCTGATTACAATAAAATTAACAAAGCAATTTGGTTAGTTCTCTGACATACATTTTAAGGCATAATATTTTAAGATAATAATTAGAATTATGGCTGACAATATACCGGGATTTATCCTAAATTTAGTAATTTCATATAATATTTACCCATACAATATACCTAAGCAGGTTTGTCATCACTCATTTGACAATGTTCCCCATGTAATTTAACATAACAAACAAACCTAGTAAGTTTAGTATCTCTCTTTGAGATGTTTCAAGAGCCTTCTTGTTGCCAAAGTCTGGGCTCCCTATCGAAAGTCTTGGCTCCCTATCCATCAATGTTGAATAGAAATATAGAGACAGAGTTTAGAGGAAATAGAAAGAATAGCTTTATTCCTCTGCCAGACAAGGGGAAGAATACAGCAGGCTACCATCTCAAGATCTGTGCCCCACCATGGGGAGCCCGAGGGGATTATATAGAGAGGCCTACCATCCAGGGTATATGATAAGGAACAAAATAGTGAGAGTCTTGCATCTTCTTCTTGCATTATTTCAAAACAGTCAGGTAGCCCTTAATTGGATCCATTTGTCTCTCGCTTATCGATCTGCAACCTTCTTTCTGAAATGCAAAAAATTTAAAAAGGATGGACTATTACAAGGGAGAGCAGGGAATGTGAGCACCAGATACAGGATGTAATCTACATAGGGTTAAGGGGCATAGGTGCAGGATGTAAATCATGCTGATTTGGAGGCAAGGTGACAGGTTCAGGAAGTGATTTGCATGTTGTCAAGGAGTGATAAAGAATCTGCCTGCCAATGCAGGAAATGTAAGAGATGTGAATTTGATCCCTGTGTCAGGAAGATCCCTTGGAGTAGGAAACGGCAACCTGCTCCAGTATTCTTGCCTGGAGAATCCCATGGACAGAGAAGCCTGGCAGGCTAAAGTCCATATGGTCGCACAGAGTCGGACATGACTTAACACATAGACCCACGTATATTAAGCCTTCAAAAGTTTACATATGACTTTCAACAAAGGCCCTGTTTCTAAGTGCACAAGTCAGTCTCAAGCCAATTTACCATTAAAGGGGAAAAAAAAGCAATAACCCACTACATTTTAATTAGCTCCTGAATATTATTAGCTCCTCATACTATATGGGCTCACTCAACCCTAGTTCTCCTTTATTGTGTTTAATTAATATCCCCTGGGGGGTGGGGCGGGTAGATCTGTATGTCTTCTTCTTTTTTTTTTTAAATAATAATACCAGGCAGGGGAAGTATTCCCCAGTGAGACATACTGTCCATCCCCACAATATAAGCAGACAAAATAAATGTAACCAACTTACACAGAGCCTATTTAAATACATCAATTGCTAACAAACTTTTATCTCAATTTTATTAACTCTTATACCTTTAACTTAGCCTCCATTAGGACTCCACTAGCAAATCCTAGTCTTTCGAGTCATCTCAGAAATTTCTTTTCCATCTCTTGGCCATTTTATCTATTTTTAAATAAAAACTTTGGGGCCCACAGTGAGGGGTTAAGCCCTTTGGTCAATCTTTATCTTGATTAACTGGCTTAACCATTGCCCCAAGCAATTGCTGGTGAGATATTTTGGTGTAATTTTTTTTCTGTCTTTTAAATTTTTCTAAATTGGGATAAATAGAGCAAACTTATTTGAGGCACTCTGATTTTAAGGGGGGACTAATAGGTATCACTTTGGTCCATTCAATCTTAGGTAGATTTGTATCAAAACTTTTGTTTTAATATCATTAATGTCTATTTTATTTATCCCATTTCTTAATAACAACATAAAGATTTCCATCCTGTTGGGATGAGTCCCTTTAAAATTAACACCTTCTTAAGAAGTTTCTTGACTTTCCCCTCAGCTTCCTCCAATTCCTTTGTTAATCAACTTAATTAACACTAATTGACCTAATGTTTATATTATTGTATGTAATACTATTGAGGGGAAGCTGAGACCACAAATAAGACATCCAGAACTGTTTTTTTCTTTTGGAAGGGGAGTTAATTTGTTTTAGGTTAAGGGTGTTATTGAAGTTAGCTATTATATATCTTTATATCCACGTTTGATTTTGTCTTTCCATAGATACCAAAAGGCAACTGTTTACAATGAGAGTTCTCTAAAATTTACCAGTTTAGAAGTTTTTCCAATTTAAAGATCCATCATCTGGTCACTGATGACTAGCATATTAATAGCACCCCTATTCGATAAATTCATGTGATGTTCCCGCAAGAGAGTGCCAAGGATGTAGCCTGCACAAGATCCAGAAAGTTTATTTCCCTAATTAGTCTAAGTAAATGTCTTCATTGTATAGGCAGATACAATCAAGATTGAAATGATAAAGGTCTCTATGGTCTGGGACCCCTTATGACATATTTCATTTAGGGCTGGTAAAAAGACTTCTTAAAATCTCAGTCTATTTGATTTGCTGCCAAAGGTATACCATATGTTTATCTTTCTGATGGCAGATACCAAGCTTTCCAAACAGAGTAAGATGCCTAAGAGGATCAGATAGAACATTTACAGCTCAAAGGCACAATGCAAGCTCATCTTAGAAGAGCTTTCATTCCCTTAAGGTGAAAATTTTGAAAAGATGTTTTATCAAGACTATCTCTAACTGCATATGAAAAAAACAGTCAAAAAAAAAACCCAACCCATCTTAGCATTTTTATGGTGATATTTTCTTAGTTTCTAATTAAGCCATTGCATTAAAGGATAAACTCCCTACATTTCATAATGACCATGGCTTGGATTGTTAATCTGAGGCTGGACTCTCTCATCATTATTTCTTTTGTTTTGAAAGCCTTGTTTCCCAGTCTGGGGTTGTTTTGTAGAGATAAAATCACTACTGATAATTGTGTAATGGGTTGATATGCTATTGTGAACTTCATTCTTCTAGGTGTCACCCTAGAATCATTTCAGCTCTTTTATGTGTTTTTTCTAAGATGACCTTAGATGGCTCGGAGCACTGGGTAGATGAATTTTTGCATACATATTCAGCCTAGAGTGATTTTAGTTAATGAGTGGGTTTCTTTATAAGACCACTCTAGCAAGTTTCTCAGTTGCCTGAAAAAGCCATAGCCAGTTGGGAGGACATGTGTGCCTTTTCTTTAGAGCTGGGAGTGCTTATTTGGTATCTTCTTTTCTTAAAACTCTATTAAAATAGCCGAACTGAGAAAAGATACCAGGTCAGCCTCCTATCTAATTCACCCAGTTCAAACTACCTCAGTGTCTCCTAAATGAGCAAAATCTTCCCTCTGTTTTCTCAACTGATGTAACCCAGATATCTCTTCTTCAAGCTAAGTTGAAAGAAAACCTGCTTCTCACAGCAAGAAATTTATCTGATGCTGAATAAAACAGGATTGTCAACAAATTATAGGAGACCCAAGACCAGGGTTCAATTCAGTTCAGTCGCTCAGTTCAGTTCAGTCGCTCAGTCGTGTCCGACTCTTTGCGGCCCCATGAATCGCAGCACGCCAGGCCTCCAACTCCTCCAAATTCGCATGGGCTTGCCAAGTAGACAATTGGGGCCCTTTTTGGTACCAAGGCTTTGGAGACTCACACAGTTCAGGTTAAGAAGCAAAGTCTTCTCTGGGTTGCAAAGAGTCAGACACAACTGAGCGCACGCACACGCACACACACACACATAGGGAGATACAAGAATCTGGAGTCATTACATCTGAAGTCATTACTTCTGGAGTCATTACAACTTTCCCTTAGATATGCATCTTAACTTAGATAAGCATCTTAATGATCTAGAGACTTGAGCATCCAAAGAATGCTTCCTGTTTTTCTCTATTCTGAATTCTCTTCAGGGCTCACTGTCATGAGCAACTGAAGCCTTATAGAACTGGAATGATGGGGAATATTTTTTGCTTTACCTTAGTATTGAGCCCCAGATCACATGTATTATCCAAGACATCAAGCTGTCTCTAATGTAGTCTGAAAATATAGGAAAGAGGTGATTTCAATGGCAATTAGGGAAAAGCAATTATTCAAGGTATTTGGTGACTTAGGGGCCATCCACAGAGTGCACTGTAAGGCAATACAAAGTCAGCCCTCACATGAATGGTACTGGTACCACATACCAGAATATTGGAAATGGAATATGCTGAGATGATTTCGTGGTAGAGGTGTAGTTTAATGGAGCCTGAAACATGGGGGAAAGTTTCATATTGAGGAAAACTGGGAACCAGGGGGGAAAATGACATAAAATAGCCACAGGGCAAAGGCTGGTACTCAAAAGGCATAACAAAGCAATTCAAGGGTCCTGAAAGAAGAGAGTGTCTGCCTTGCAGTTTTTCCCAGTGCCAGCCCTGCTTAACATTGATGGAATAATTATTGGAGCCCAATTATAGAGTAAGTCGCAGTGATTTATGATGCTCTACAACCAGCACTGAATCAACCTGTCTCAGTAGCTGTAAGTCTGCATAAAGTTTTAATTACGAACATCATAAGTTGGTCAGAGCATATGGAGAAAAATGGATTATGAATTTATGATGCAGTGAATTTTCCTGCTGAGTGGCTCTTCCCTTGATCAGGGCCTGATGACAGGATGACAAAAAGGCACGTAGGAGAAGCCAGATGCTTGACAAAGCATCCCCTACAGTTTAAAAGAGGGACTGGGGGCCAGAGTTATAGGGGTATATCAGAGGGAATGCCAAGGGACCTCAGCATGATTTTTGGCATTCAATGTGAAGAGACCACTCATTGGAAAAGACCCTGATGCTGGGAAAAATTGAAGGCAAAATGAGAAGAGGGCAGCAGAGGATGAGATGGTTAGCTAGGATCATAGACTCAATGGACATGAATTTGCGCAAACTCCAGGAGATAGAGGAGGAGAGGAGTCTGAGTCTCGTGTGCTATAGTTCATGGAGTCACAAAGAGTTGGACATGACTTAGAGGCTGAACAATAACAACAATAGAAATCCTGACCTCAGGTGAGACATAGCTCCCAGGACTGTGACGTGACAGGTTCCTTGAGGTTGGCATATGACAGGATAGATTGAGCCATGGAATGGTCTTGGCTTGTTTAGCAATTCTTTCAACATTCTTTATATAAGAGAATTCTTTAAATTGATGAGATATTCAGTATATTTTTTTCTTTAGGCTCAATAAGCACTTACTGAGACTGTATTATTGTGAGATATCCAACGACCAGTCTGCATGGGGTGCAGAGGCCTGAGTGCTTGGCACACCTAGGGACTGGTTTGCAGGGTCAACACAGATACAGAACTCCCAGAGAGAGTGGTTGAGTCTCTGATTGCATGACACACCAACCTCTCCCTCTATTCCTTCCTCCTTCCTTTATTTCTCCCCAAATGTGTTGATCTATAAACCTCCTTCAGGTTAACTAACTGAGTTGGCTTTCCAGGGAGGCTCACCCTCAAAACAGTATCTCATTGGTAGACACCTCAATTTCTTGCGTGAGCACTCAGAACCTTATGTACCATTTGATAAAATGGAAAAACATATTCATTAGTTCTTGTACCCATTAATCATGTATTTATTCAAGCACATCTTATTACAGCACTTATCATGTAGCAGGTGCTGTGCTAGGCTTTGTGAGAACAGTAATAAAAGAAAGTTTAACACTGAAATAATGCTCAGGACAGTAGGGAAGATAGACAAATAAACCATAACTGCTTAGCATGGTAAAGAGTATGGTACAGTCAGGCACAGGGAGCTGTGGGAATGCTAAGGAGGAATACCCACCTCAATATGGTTATTGGAGAGAGTCAAAGAAGTCTCTGAAAATGGGAACAGGGGACTCAAGTAGGAGTGTGGACCATATGTTCTTCTGGCTGATCACACGCTGAGGGAGATAATCAGCAAGGAAAGAGGACAGGCTTTGCCAGCTGGTCCTACAGCTGAGTGGATGCTCACATATGCACAGACAGGCAGAAGGCCCTGAACCAACATTCCAGAAAAGTGCCACCCACCTCCTCTGGCTGTCCGTCTGTGACTTACCTTGACTCTCAGGTCCAGTTTCTCCTGGACTAAATTTGTAACAACCACAGTGTGTAATTAACACCCCTAGCCCCTGGATTATGCAGAAAGATTGTCTTGTCCATACCTAATAAGCAAGAAAGTTGACAATCACCACAGCAAGGTCACTAAACATGTGTGATTAAATAGTGTGAATGCCTCCAAACATCCAAGGCAAGAATTGCACATGGTTATTGACACTAATCTCTGCCTAAAGGGCTCACTTGGTAAGGTTAAACACCTTGTCATGATTCTCAGATCAACCACTTCTTCACACTCCAAATTTAAGCTGATGATAAATTAATAAATAGAATTCAGTTTGAAACTGCAACCTCCCTTTTAATTTTGGCAGCTTGAGGGATACACCTCTAATTTATTTTTTTTTAATCTTTAAAATTATTTCATAATGAAGCCAACCTGATCCTCTTCCTCTCTCTGAATACATGTATATGTACCAGGAAGATGCCCTGGAGTAGGAAATGACAGCCCATTCCAGTATTCTTGCCTGGAAAGTTCCATGAACAGAGGAACCTGGTGGGCTACAGTCTATGGGGTCACCAAGAGTCAGACAGGACTGAGCAACAACAACAAGATAGATATTCAGAATCATTACAGCAATCACATCCCAGGTCACATGTAGCTCATTTCAGGCAAATGAAAAGACCTAAAAGACTTAAAAGCGTAAGTCTTAAAGTCTTTAAAGACTTAAGAGGGTAAACGATCCAATGATGGTCTGAAAATATACTGGTCTGCAAGTTTGGAGATGAATCTTCTAACTTGGTTTCAAACAAACAAATGAATATCAGAACTCACTGGTGGTTGCACTGTTAGAAAGGTGTTAAATGGATATACTTCATAATATATGAAGGCAATCACATTTCATATATTGGATATATATTGAATATATATATTGGATATATATATTTAACATATATATTCATTTCATATATTCACATATGTGTGTGGATAGGTATTATATTTAATATGATATATGGAGTAGCTATAAGACAAAACACCAAGAGCTAATGAATATAACAAAAATGTTAAATATCACGAGTAATTTTAAAGTAGGAAGTACAAACTAGACTAGTGAATCTCATTTTTAAACTATCAAAATAGCAGAGATTATGTCCTGTATCATTGACTGTAAAGAGACACAGTCCTTCTTGCGCACTGCAAATGTGCATGTAATCTAATAATACCAAGGGACAATTAACATGTGTTTAGACTCCAGTACTCTTGCCTGGAAAATCCCATGGATGGAGGAGCCTGGTAGGCTTCAGTCCATGGGGTCGCGAAGAGTGGGACATGACTGAGTGACTTCATTTTCACTTTTCACTTTTCACTTTCATGCATTGGAGAAGGAAATGGCAACCCACTCCAATGGTCTTGCTTGGAGAATCCCAGGGACGGGGGAGACTGGTGGGCTGCCATCTATGGGGTCACACAGAGTTGGACACAACTGAAGCAACTTAGCAGCAGCAGGAGCAGAGTCCTAAAAAAATACATGTACTTTCATCAGGTATTTGTGCTTCTTAACATTCATATTACTGATAACACAGACCACTAACACCATTACAACCAACAACAACTGAAAACAAAGTTAATATTAAAAATTATCTATCATAAAGCTTCTATTATACAAAACTAGAATGGTCATAAATATTCAATAATTGTACAAACGATTCAGTTCAGTTCAGTTCAGTTGCTCAGTCATGTACAACTCTTTGCGACACCATGGACCGCAGCACACGAGGCCTCCCTGTCCATTACCAACTCCCAGAGTCACCCAAACCCATGTCCATTGAGTCGGTGATGCCATCCAACCATCTCATCCTCTGTCGTCCCCTTCTGTTCCTGCCCTCAATCTTTCCCAGCATTAGGGTCTTTTCCAGTGAGTCAGCTCTTCACATCAGGTGGCCAAAGTTATCGGAGTTTCACCTTCCAATGAACACCCAGGACTGATCTCCTTTAGGATGGACTGGTTGGATCTCCTTGCAGTCCAAGGGACTCTCAAGAGTCTTCTCCAACACCACAGTTCAAAAGCATCAATTCTTTGGTGCTCAGCTTTCTTGGATGGATGTCCAACTCTTACATCCACACATGGCCACTGGAAAAACCATATCCTTGGCTAGACGGACCTTTGTTGACAAAGTAATGTCTCTGCTTTTGAATATGCTATCTAGGTTGGTCATAACTTTCCTTCCAAGGAGTAAGTGTCTTTTAATTTCATGGGTACAATCACCATCTGCAGTGATTTTGGAGCCCAGAAATATAAAGTCAGCCACTGTTTCCCCATCTATTTGCCATGAAGTGATGGGACCTGATGCCATGATTTTAGTTTTCTAAATATTGAGCTTTAAGTCAACTTTTTCACTCTCCTCTTCACTTTCTGTCATAAGGGTGGTGTCATCTGTATATCTGAGGTTATTGATATTTCTCCCAGCAATCTTGATTCCAGCTTGTGCTTCTTCCAGCCCAGTGTTTCTCATGATGTACTCTGCATAGAAGTTAAATAAGCAGGGTGATAATGTACAGCCTTGATGCACTCCTTTTCCCATTTGGAACCAGTCTGGTGTTCCATGTCCAGTTCTAATTGTTGCTTCCTGACCTGAATACAGGTTTCTCAAGAGGAAGGTCAAGATGTCTGGTATTCCCATCTCTTTCAGAATTTTCCACAGTTTATTGTGATCCACACAGTCAAAGGCTTTGCCATAGTCTATCAAGTAGAAAGAGATGTTTTTCTGGAACTCACTTGCTTTTCTGATGATCCAACGGATGTTGGCAATTTGATCTCTGGTTCCTCTGCCTTTTCTAAAACCAGTTTGAACATCTGGAAGTTCACGGTTCACGTATTGCTAAAGCCTTGCTTGGAGATTTTTGAGCATTACTTTACTAGCATGTGGGATGAGTGCAATTGTGCAGTAGTTTGAGCATTCTATGGCATTGCCTTTCTTTGGGATTGGAATGAAAACTGACCTTTTCCAGTCCTGCAGCCACTGCTGAGTTTTCCAAATTTGCTGGCATATTGAGTGCCACACTTTCACAGCATCATCTTTTAGGATTTGAAATAGCTCAACTGGAATTCCTTCACCTCCACTATCTTTGTTCATAGTGATACTTTCTAAGGCCCACTTGACTTCACATTCCAGGATGTCTGGCTCTAGGTGAGTGATCACATCATTGTGATTATGATGTGCATAGACAACTCACAGAAAAGTCTAAAGCAAGGACTGTCACTTGTCATCTGGCTCTACCAGGATTAAGTCATTAGCCACCTCAGTCACTGAATTACAGCACACCATGAAAGGAATTCACACTAAAGACAAGGTGAGGGAAACTGTGCTTTCAGAAAACACTCCTAAAGGCCCTTAGATAACTGTAATTCAAGAAAAATTTTAATGAATCAAGAGTCTTGAATCTTCCTTTACAAATAAAAGATGAAATTATTAACTGAAATATCTGATCCTTGTGACTAGCTGTCAACTTTCACCAAGATATATGCTTGACTCCATGCATTTCAAACTGTAACCAAAATCACCTGTACGCTGGCCTCTCTTCTCTGATATTTAGGAGCAGTTCCTCAGAGCTATCTGACAGGCTGTCTCCCAGGCTATAATCCTCAGTAATCCCCCAAATAAAGTGAAAGCTTACAGCTTTCATGTTGTGAGTGGTATGTATTTTCAAGTCAACAAGAACAAAGCCAAATGGTCACCAAACATGAAAATTTGCTTAAATTCAATAGCAGTCACAATCTGAAAAATAAAAAGTTATTTTACATATTTGGTATCAGAATTGGCAATGTTTAAAAGACCAAGATCTATCCTACTACAGAAATTAATGGAATTCACATTTAAACATTTCTGATTGAAATATGAGTGGTCCCAGTCATTTTTTTTTCTTAAAAAAGAAATCTGGTTATCCTGCTAATACTAAAAATGCATATGTCTTTTGACCCAGCTCTTCTGCTTCAAAGAATTTTTCACTTAGAACCAAAACAATCATCTGGTACATATCAATATTTGTTGCAGTATTGTAAAGAGTCCTCAAAAAGTAAATATTGATTATAAGGAAATGGATGAATAAATTATTAGATATCTACACAGATAGACATAAATGGAATACTTTGTAGTTATTGCAAAATAAATAACAGTATAATACTGTACAGTATTATACTGTATTATACAGTCACTTATAATAAGGTATATAATCTGATCTTCATCCTCATTTCTGACATAGAACTCCTAAAACCCTCTGAATATCCTATGATGAAAGCCATAAAGATATCTCTTTTCATGTTAATGAAGTAACTTTTGGAGGCACTTAGATATAAAGGCTGATTGCCATGAGAATCAACCATGGAATTAAAGGTTTGCAATTTTTCATCCTATCCCTGCTCCCAACCTCTGGGGAGGAGAAGGGGCTACAGGTTTAATAATCAAACAGTTCAGTTCAGTTCAGTCACTCAGTCATGTCCAACTCTGTGACCCCATGGACTACAGCATGACAGGCGTCCCTGTCCATCACCAGCTCCTGGAATTTACTCAAACTCATGTCCATTGAGTTGGTGATGCCATCCAACCATCTCATCCTCTGTCGTCTCCTTCTCCTCTCACCTTCAATGCTTCCCAGCATCAGGGTCTTTTCCAATGAGTCAGCTCTTCACATCAGGTGGCCAAAGTATTGGAGTTTCAGCTTCAACATCAGTCCTTCCAATGAACACCCAGGGCTGATATCCTTTAAGAAGGACTGGTTGGATCTCCTTGCAGTCCAAGAGACTCTCAAGAGTTTTCTCCAACACCACAGTTCAAAAACATCAATTTTTCAGCACTCAGCTTTCTTTATAGTCCAACTCTCACATCCATACATGACTACTGGAAAAATCATAGTCTTGTCTATACAGACCTTTGTTGGCAAAGTAATGTCTCTGCTTTTGAATATGCTGTCTAGGTTGGTCATAACTTTTCTTCCAAGGAGTAATAATCAATAACCAATGATTAATCCATCATTATATGATGAAGCCTCCATTAAAAACCCAAAGGACTGCTGAGAGATAGCTCCCAGATTCATGAGCCAGAATGTTTCATGTGCCACCATGCAGGGCCCCAAACTCCACAAAGATACAAGCTTCTTTGTGGGAGACCACACCCTTTGTATATGCTCAACCAGCTGTGGATTTGTTTCCTTTAACATTCTTTTAATAAAGTTACAATCTAGTGAGCAAACTGGTTTCTGAAGTCCTGTGAGCAGCTCTGGCAAATTATATGAACACAGGGAGAGGAGTCATGGATACTTTTGACTTATAGCCAGTTCGTCAGAAGCACAGGTAGCAACCTAGGCTTGCAAGTGGCACTGGAATTGAAGGGCAGTCTTGTGGGACTCATGGGCTTCCCAGATGGCTCAGTGGTAAAGAATCCCCCTACCAGTACAGGAGACACCAGAGATGCAGTTTCAATCCCTAAGTCAGGAAGATCCACTGGGGAAAGAAATGGCAACCCACTCCAATATTCTTGCTTGGAGAATCCCATAAACAGAGGAGCCTGGCAGGCTACAGTCCATAGGGTAGCAAAGAGTCAGACATAACCAAGCAACTGAGCATGCACACATGCATACTTGTAGGTGAGAGCTTGACCTATGGAACTTGATATTATGTCCAGCAAGATAGTGTCAGAATTGAGCTGAAGTGTAGGGCACCTAGTTATTATCAAATAATTGCTTGTTGGTGTGGAAACTCCCCATCCACTCACACACACACACACACACACACACACACACACACACACAATGGAATTTGTTCCAGAACCCTTACAGTTATACCAGTTAACTTGGTGATTTTAATAAAGTATTGATTTACTGATGAAATATGCAATAAATGTATATAATTCCACTTTTGAAAAGTTATGACTGCACTATATCATATGTAGACACACAGAGTATTAAAAAGCTACTGTTTGTATGTCTATATATACAAGACAGATGTGCATGCATACAAAAGAGAGATGAAAAAATAGAAGAATGCATGCAGAGTAGTTAGTCTAACTTAGTAAATAAGGTTGCAGAAGAGAGGCAAGCACAAAAACAGTTCACAAGAAAATATCAAAGACAGTATATATAATACAGTTTCACACATGTATTTTTGTAAAATTATATATGTTGAGTCTACATGAAAATGTATAGTTAAAACAAATATTAATTTTCACAGGACTCACGTGGAGAGATTATTAAAGCACATCTTCCTGGCTTTTTTTCCCAGTCATGTTTGGAAAGGCGCAAGGAAGCTGTGTGTTGATAAAAAAAAAAAAAAAAAAAAATTCCAGGTGACCTCAAAGCTACTTGTCCACATACAACATGGAAACATGACATTTATCATAATTTTGTTTTTCATGACTTCAGGCAGAATGTAATGTCCACCTTTTCTTCAAAAATCACCATCCCCTAAGTACCTTGACAAGGTTTGGTTTTCCAAGCTTGGGAAAGCACCTGACCCAGGAAATCACTTTGAAAGCTGGAACTACACATCCCAGCCTAATCTATGTGAATGGTTCCCTTATCCAAGTCCTGAATTCAATTCCACTGTACCTCCTACTCCATCCACATGGCTGGTGTATCCACATGGCAAAATGTTACTGGTAATAATGCGCTCTAATCTTATGGCAAAGAAGGAGTTGCTCTTATAGATTATACATTTATAGACATTTGTGAACCTGAATCACATCTCATCCCTTATATAACACCTTGCATATGGCTTATACAATAAAAAATTGGGATTTGGGTGAAACTGAAAAACAGGCAGTCAGCCAATACAGCTACTGCTTCTGTACATCCCAGCTTCACTACAGGGATCCCAGCAAATCTATCCTCCTCAGCTTCAGTGGCACCGATGGTATTCTGTGATAGAGAGTCAAAGCATCTTGCTCTCACTGCTAGTGAGCCCAGCAGAGAGGATGGGCCCATAATCAGGTATAAGATATTAGCCCCATTTGCAATGAAAATTCACTTACTTTCACAAAGGCCATTCCATCACAAAATCCAAAGTTAGGAAACTATTGACCTAGTCATATATTTGTTATCTATCCAACCATGATCATGAGTTTCAACAGTCACTGGTTTAAAAATGTGCCATTGTTTTATTGAACTTAGATTCTATGCTTTAAGAAACTCATACCCTGATTGAGAGGCTAAATCCATCTGAGGGGAGCCACATGGTGATAAATCACAAAGACATATGTCAATATACAAAATTCTAATACAGCAGAGATTTTCCCTTCCAAAGATGAGTGGCGAAACTCACATGAGCAAAGACAGAGACATGGTGATATGGACACAGTCCCCAAAGAGCCTTTTTTGTTGAGAGTACCAGGCATTTAGATCACTGTATTCCATGATATTTAACAAGCAGTCACAAGACTTCATAGTTTTACTGTACATTTGTGTACTTGTGTGTATGCATATTTTGAAATCATTTTCCCTCATAGAGAGCAACATTTGCTATCATTCTCCTCACCATTTTCATGCCTCAATTATATATCATTTATCACTTCCCTGGTGGCTCAGAGGTTAAAGTGTCTGCCTGGAATGCAGGAGACCAGGGTTTGATCCCTGGGTCAGGAAGATCCCCTGGAGAAAGAAATGGCAACCCACTTCAGTACTCTTGCCTGGAGAATCCCATGGAGGGAGGAGCCTGGTAGGCTACAGTCCATGGGGTAGCAAAGAGTCGGACACGACTGAGCGACCTCACTTTCACTTTCACTTATATTTATTATACAAGTAAATTTTTTAATATAAGGAGAAATATATTAAGTCTTAGTCTGTTATTATTGTTTAATAGCAAAAATTGCATATTAGAAAACTATATCTATGCTTCTGTGCAAATTAACATAGGAATTACTTTTACAGTTTAATGTGAAAGATTAATAGTAAGACTGTCAAAAGCAAATAGGGCTCATTTCTGTAAAATTCAGGACCATTTTTATAACTGGAAACTGACTTGCTTAAAGGCATAATAACATAGATGGGGAAAACGTTAAAGTCAGCAGTTATCAGTGTCAGTCTAGGGTGGTAGTGAGGGCAGAAGGACACTCAGAAACAGTAGCTTACTAAGTGAGCTTGACGTTTAAAGTAGATCAGTTATTAACATTTCATCTTTTATATGACCAAGTTTCTTTTCAGTATTCATTGTGAAAATAAATAATAATAATCAGAAAAGAAACTTTCCTTGAATTTTGTTTATGTAGTCATAGCAGTAAATAATAATTACAAAAAGTCATAGATTAGTCACGTTATTGCTTTTTTTTTTTAATAAGAGAAAACTATGGGAAAAATGCTTCCCAAAGAGTGAATTTCTCAAAGTTCACAAGATGATTTGCACTTAGAATGACAGAATTGAAGAAATCAAGTTCCATTTCCTCTTCTTTCCAATTAGTATTATCATAGCTTATCTCAAGTTTCCTCTCTAAATACAGAAACATGTCCTAGGACAGTGGAGGGAGACAAGGACCATACCCGGGACAAGTTCAGTAATAGGATGCTGAACTGTTTGTTTACTTACTTCCTTACTTTGACTGCTCACTGTGAAAATGCATGTGTGTAGCAGAATCCACATGTGTGGGGGCCAACTTTATTAATTAGTTATTTCCAAATTAATTTCTGGTAGAACACAGTGTTTATTAAAGGAGATATATTTAAAAAATTGTTAAATTGGGGCTTGTACCACATATTTAGTCATGTCTGACACTTTTGTGACCCCACGTACTGTAACCTGCCAGGCTTCTCCGTCCATGGGATGTTTTTAGGCAAGAATACTGAAGTGGGTTGCCATTTCCTCCTCAGTAGAGCTTCTTAATTCAAAGATCAAACCTGTGTGTTCAGTGATCCTTTATGCCTAGAAAAAATAGTTTTCTTCTGTCCAGAATACACTTGATAAGGTTATACAAATAATTATTCACAAACCATATACTTTTATTATTTTATAAGAATCACAGGAAATAGAATATATCATAATTTCTCAGTTTGTAGGGGATAAATATGTAACAGTATCACAGATACGTACATTTGTGAGTGAACTCCTATGCTTTGTTTATCCTCCTATATTGAATCACAGCTTGGTGTGCCTGTGCATCTTGTCCTGATTAAATTTCAAATTGTCAGTTTCAATTTTAATGTTAGAATAGCAAACTAGATTACCTTAAAAACTTGAAGAAATGAGTATTCCAGTGATAAAATTTTTATATATGTTCACAACAAATAAGAGTAGATAGTATAATTATAATTTTATTATTAAACCATATAGTTTAATATAAAATATTTAAATATTTTAAATTAATTTAGATTACTCATATAATTTCAGTTTTGGAATAATTTCGTTTCTTTCAAAATTGTTGATGTATCGAAATCGAAATACAACAAAAAGGAATATTTAAACTTAATCATTAAAATCCAAACAGAAATTAATTACTAAAAACTAGTTTTCAAATTAAAGTATATTATCAATATAATAATAGATCCTCAATAACTATGTTACTCATAATAAAAATTTGATCGATCATATTAAGAACTACTGATTTACTTTTCTATAATATCTAAAACATATTACAGAATTGTTGCATTTTTGCATGAATAGGATTATCCATCAAAAGAAAGAGATAGAAACATGTTTAGATGTGCCATAAAGTTAATATCACTGCAGATGGTGACTGTAGTCATGAAATTAAAAGACGCTTACTCCTTGGAAGAAAAGTTATGACCGACCTAGATAGCATACTCAAAAGTTGAGACATTACTTTGCCAACAAAGGTCCATCTAGTCAAGGCTATGGTTTTTCCAGTGGTCATATAAGGATGTGAGATTTGGACTATGAAGAAAGCTGACTGCCGAAGAATTGATGCTTTTGAACTGTGGTGTTGGAGAAGACTCTTGAGAGTCCCTTGGACTGCAAGGAGATCCAACCAGTCCATTCAAAAGGAGATAAGCCCTGGGTGTTCTTTGGAAGGAATGATGCTAAAGCTGAAACTCCAGTACTTTGGCCACCTCATGCGAAGAGTTGACTCATTGGAAAAGACTCTGATGCTGGCAGGGATTAGGGGCAGAAGGAAAATGGGATGACAGAGGATGAGATGGCTGGATGGCATCACCGACTCGATAGACATGAGTCTGAGTGAACTCCGGGAGTTGGTGATAGACAGGGAGGCCTGGCATGCTGTGATTCATGGGGTCACAAAGAGTTGGACAAAACTCTTTGAGTGACTGAACTGAACTGAAAGTTAATTAATAAAAAATACATTGTTGTTTTTCTATAATTTCTACATTATATGGTATTTTCAGCTTTTTTCTGTTTGGAATTTGTCTTGATTTCTTTATTCTTTCTAAATTAATATTCAGTTTTGTACTTAATTTTTTTTTCTGTATAGTGTACTTTTTCTTAAACACAGCTTCCAAAAATGCATAAATTTTTTGTCCCACTTCAGCTTGCCACTACCCCAGGCATAGACTCAGCTCAGGCTAAGTCCCTCAGTTCAGCCTGGCCATGGTAGACTGTACATGAAGGGTTCAACTGCTCCATCATAGGAGACAAATAAGGCTGCCTCCCTTTTGCCTTTCCTGAGATGAGTTTTGGGACTCAGTGAGGAAAAATAATTCCCTGAATGTCCATGAAGCCCATATATTAGAAACCCTGCTGCTTTCCTCAGGCCAGTGTTTAGAACAAAGTTTGGCTTCAGTTAGATCATCCTACAGATAAGACTGGGAGTCCTGACAATGGCTATTCTGAAGAACCTATGGTTAGAAGACCTCCAATCTTTATGACTAAGATCTACTGACTACATTCACCCAAGATCACAATTGTTTCAGGTGACACTAGTGACAAAGAAGTCTTCCCTGGTAGCTCAGACAGTAAAGAATCTGCCTACAATGCAGGAGACCTGGGTTTGATGCCTGGGTTGGGAAGATTCCCTGGAGAAGGGCATGGCAACCCACTTCAGTATTCTTGCTTGGAGAATCCCAAGGGCAGAGGAGCCAGACAGGCTACAGTTCTTGGGTTGCTCAGAGTCGGACACAACTAAGCACAGTACAGTGCTGAAGAATCCGCCTGCCAATGCAGGACACACAAGAGATCCCTGAATCGAGAAGATCCACTGGAGAAGAAAACGATAACCCATTCCAGTATTCTTGCCTGGAAAGCTCCATAGACATAGGAGCCTGGTGGGCTACAGTCTGTGGGGTCACAAAGACTCGGACACACCTGAGCAATTGAGCACAAGATTTCCCCCAGCTCTCACTCTTCCCACAGAAACTATGTTCATCCCTCCTGGTTTCTGTCTCCTCCTCTGTCCCCTGTGTTTACTCAGTACACACTAGGCTCCACATTGGGCACCGCCCTCCAGCACACCACCTTAGAAGGAGACTTGGGGAGAGTCTGCAGAGAGGCTGTTAAAGGTCAAATACTAGAGGCAGAGGAGACTCAAAACCACTGAAATGTTTAGAAGTTAGTCACAGACTTATTCTTATGAGTGAAAGAGATATTTTTTCCTTATAAGATTTTGAAGTAGTGATAAAGTGGAAAGAGAGAAAAATAGTTAATGTTACCAAACAAGGGCTGGCTGCCCAATATGGATAGATGAAAACTCCATGGCACTGGCTTTTGAGAAAAAAAGCTTTATTTTGAGATTGAGGAAAGGCTCTATCATCTGTCTCCCTGATCTGGGGTATGGTCCCTCTATTCTGAGTTAGGGAGGAGAGGCTTTCTTATTTCTCCATGCTATTCTTTGGAACTCTGCATTTAAATGGGTATATCTTTCCTTTTCTCCTTTGCTTTTCACTTCCTTTCTTTTCTCAGCTATTTGTAAGGCCTCCTCAAACAACTATTTTGTTTTCTTGCATTTCTTTTTCTTGTAGATGGTCTTCATCCCTGTCTCCTGTACAATGTCACAAACCTCCATCCATAGTTCATCAGGTACTCTGTTTATCAGATCTAATCCCTTGAATCTATTTATCACTTCCACTGTATAATTATAAGGGATGTGATTTAGGTCATACCTGAATGGTCTAGTGGCTTTCCCTACTTTCTTCAATTTCAGTCTGAATTTGGTAATAAGGAGTTCATGATCTGAGCCACAGTCAGCTCCTGATCTTGTTTTTGCTGACTGTATAGAGCTTCTCCAACTTTGGCTGCAAAGAATATAATTAATTTGATTTCGGTGTTGACCATCTGATGATGTCCATGTATAGAGTCTTCTCTTGTGTTGTTGGAAGAGGGTGTTTGCTATGACCAGTGTGTTCTCTTCACAAAACACTATGAGCCATTGCCCTGCTTCACTCTGTACTCCAAGGCTAAATTTGCCTGCTACTCCAGGTGTTTCTTGACTTCTACTTTTGCATTCCAGTGCCCTGGAATGAAATGAAAAGGACATCTTTTTTTGGGTGTTAGTTCTAAAAGGTCTGGTAGGTCTTCATAGAACCATTCAGCTTCAGCTTCTTCAGCATTACTGATAGGGGCATAGACTTGGATTACTGTGCTATTGAATGGTTTGCCTTGGAAACAAACAGAGATCATTCTGTCATTTTTGAGATTGCATCCAAGTACTGCATTTCAAACTCTTTTATTGACTATGATGGCTATTCCAGTTCTTCTAAGGGATTCTTGCCCACAGTAATAGATATGATGATCATCTGAGTTAAATTCACTCATTCCAGTCTATTTTAGTTTGCTGATTCCTAAAACATTGATGTTCACTCTTGCCATCTCCTGTTTGACCACTTTCAATTTGCCTTGATTCATGGACATAACATTCCAGGTTCCTATGCAATAAACTGATGCAATATTGCTCTTTAGAAGCATCAGACTTTGTTTCTATCATTGGTATTGTGATAGAATAGTATTGTGATGAGGACTCTGTGTGTGTGTCCGTGTGTATGAACCAGTCAGCATAAACCATTAACCAAATTTTGGCTCGAAGAGGAATAATTTTAGGAAGTTTGAACATAGATTCAAGAATAGGACTTAACTAGAGCTGAATGTTCATGGTAATAGGAAAGTTTAGAAACAGACCATAAATTTAAAAGGATGTGGTAGGTATGCCTTTTTAATTTTCTGATGCTTTGATATCTTGAGGGTTTGCTGCCCTAGCAAGTTTAACTAATTCCTAGAAATGAAAATAACTTTCCTGGAACACATGTTTCATATGCAAACCAACACTTCAGAGCTCACTCCCCCAAATACCTCCTTATAAGAGTCTCACATGCCTGCATACTCTGTTGCTCAGTCTCGTCTGACTCTTTGTGACTACATGGACTATAGCCCGCCAGGCTCCTCCACCCATGGAATTCTCCAAGCAAGACTACTGGAGTGGGTTGCTATTTCCTTCTCCAGGGGATCTTCCCAACCCAGGGATCAAATCCACATCTCCTGCTTTGGCAGGCAAACTATTTACCACTGAGCCATCTGGGAAGTTCCAGGGCTCTCACACTCAGGCTGTTATTCTCCTATCCTAAGAACATGGGGCCAAATATCGGACAACTAGGGACAGCTTCTGGAGAAGGCGATGGCACCCTACTCCAGTACTCTTGCCTGGAGAATCCCATGAATGGAGGAGCCTGGTGGGCTGCAGCCCATGGGGTCGTGAAGAGTCAGACACAACTGAGTGACTTCCCTTTCACGCGTTGGAGAAGGAAATGGCAACCCACTCCAGTGTTCTTGCCTGGAGAATCCCAGGGACGGGGAACCCTGGTGGGCTGCCGTCTATGGGGTTGCACAGAGTCAAACACGACTGAAGTGATTTAGCAGCAGCAGAAGCTTAGCAGGGACAGCTTCTGTGCTTCAGAACCCACTGAGATTATTCAAACTAGCCAATCCTAAATCTATTTATCCTACCTGATCCATTCCTTTCCATGGAAACTTCAATAAAAGCCCTTGGCATGTTTCCCTCTCACTCCTTTACTTCTTGAGTGACCCTAATGTTTCCCAGCATAGCCCTGTTTGGCGTGGTATGTCTCCTATTTCTAAGAATTTATGAGTATAAAAAAGTTTACTCCTTCTAGATCAAAATGTTAGAAAATGGATGTAAATTTTTCAAAAGGCAAAACTTGAATTTGTCACATGCCAGCCACAATTTACATGCTGTTGCAACATTTAGTTGTTAATATATGTTAATATATATGTTAATATAGCATTCAGTTATTAAAAGTAATCTAGAGATGATTTTAAATATATAGGAAATTATGCATAGGTTATATGCAAATCCTATACCATTTTGTATAAGACACTTGAGCACCCTCAGATTTTGGTATCCCCGAAGTATCCTGGAAAGTGAAAGAAAGTGAAAGTGAAGTCGCTCAGTCATGTCTGACTCTTTGCAACCCCATAGACTGTAGCCTATGAGGTTCTTCCATGCATGGAATTTTCCAGGCAAGAGTACTGGAGCAGGTTGCCATTTCCTTCTCCAGGGGATCTTTCAGACCCAGAGATCGAACCCAGGTCTCCTGCATTGCAGACAGATGCTTTTACTGTGTAAGCCACCAGGGAAGCCATCCTGGAACTAAACCCCAAAGATATGGAGGGACTGATGTACAAACTCTCCAGTGAAACATAGGAATAAATCTTCATAACTTTAGATTTAACAATGGTTCTTAAATTTGACACCAAAGCAAACAAAAACAAAAAACAAAAACAAAAAATTCCTTCATGACAGTCATTTCCATATCTGTATGTATTACCAAGGTCTGATTAAAGAAAATCCTGGATACCCTTAGCACAGAGTCACACAAGTACACCACTATCACAAAAGTAGGAAAGAGACAGAAATAATATTTAGAAAACCAACCTGCTCAAGACAAACATACATCACACTGGAATGAGAAATTCATGCATGGGGTTTGGGGAAAAGCTATACTTCTTGTTCTCTGCCTGGTAGGTTTATCATATCTATTGAGCCCATGGAAGTTTCTGTCCCTTGTAAAAGTATCTTGCTGCTGCTGCTAAGTCACCTCAGTAGTGTCTGACTCGGTGTGACCCCATAGACGGCAGCCCACCAGGCTCCTCCAGCCATGGGATTTCCCTGGCAAGAGTACTGGAGTGGGGTGCCATTGCCTTCTCCAAAAAGTATCTTAAAGGTACCAAAATAAGACAAAATCATTTAAGTCACAAGCTCTTCAGAATAGCCATTGTCAGGACTCCCAGGCTCATCTGAAACTAATGAGTTTCGAGGGTCTCCCAGTGCTCTGCACATAGGAAGCAGTTATTAAGTGTTTGTTTAATGAATAGATGACAATGGATCTAGGTAAACACCTGCCCACCTATGCTGCAGTGTGAGCAAGGATGTGATGAAACTAGTATGGTGGAATCAGGTAGGAAGGACTGATTTATTCTTTATTCATGCTCCATCCCAAGGCTTTCCTTTTCTGCTCCTTTGATGCTGGTCTCTCGGTCCCTTCACCCTGAAGGCCCCTGAGTCCCAGTGTACCTAGAAACAGGAAGAGGGGGTGAAACCAGACACAACAGCCACCCCTTCCTGCCCTTCGTGAGTCTCACCACACAGCTTTACTAAAGAAGGGAGTTGAAAGTAATCATTAAAATGAGTTTTAGGGATTACCCTTGGATTTCATTTATTCTTGCTCACTCTTTTCCCCTACAGGCAAGAATAATGAGTTGCTAGCATTTTTATTCTCAGAAATTCAATGAAGTTCTGAACTCTAAGGAACATATATTCCCTCAGAATTAGAAGAATATTATCAGATAAATTGTCCAAAGAAGGATCTGCCAAAAGTTAAATTTCTGAGGCAAGCTTGATTTATCTCAATACAATAGAATATTATACTTACATAAAATATTCATACCATTAGGGAGAAAATTGTCTTGAACTTGGAGCAGTTTAGACTCTGAGGAAGAAGTCCTGAAAAATTACATTATGAAAATGTTTCTCAGGGTTTTGAAATTCATATAAAACTTTGAGAAAAGATATGCTTTTAAACTTTATGGAGGGTGTTTTCAATTACACAGATACTTTAAGACCACAAACAAGTGATCTAAGGAGTTAACAGTAAACCTGTTTACTATCAAAAGTGAACAGCCAATCCTATAGCTGCCATAATGTTTTAATCTAAAATTAGCACTGAGAGGTTTTTTTCCTTTGCTGCTTCATGTATGTGTTCATATAATATTTTTTAAAGTATACTATTAAATTACAGTTATGAATCAGCTTTATATTTCTAAAGGAAAGATCATTGCAAAAAATCTGTCCCTTAAGATCCATTTAATTTGTGCATCTGGCACAAAGCAGGTGTTCAATAAGCACTTAATACAAAAATGAAAAGAATGAATGAGTGAATGAATCTTTTCTGTATGTTCACAAACCATCTGCTTAATATCCTAGAATGTTCTTAAGAAGATTTGTTGTATTTACAGGTTTCTAGTTACCGAAAATTAGGCAATATTTATCATTCGTATATTATGTCATAGATTCCTAACATTGTTTCTTCAATTTTGTTCCTGAGGTATGACTGTCTCTTAGGGAGTTTATTTATTAAGCACTTCTTTAATGAAATGAGTTAATGATGAGTCTCAGATGACAATTCTTCTTTGAGTTAAGACAGACACAATGATTCACCAGTTTTCCATTTGTGATATGCACAGGGCAGAGGGGAACTACAGAAGCAGGAAGGTGAATGAGTATAGTCTGAAAAAGTCTGTATTAAAAAGTGTTATTTTATTCATCAGAAAAGGTTATAATGTTGACCATACAGTACCCAAATCATTGAGAAGAATGCCTCCTTTATGTGTTGCATTGTTCCTAATTATTACACTGAAGTTAATTTCTCACATTAAATGATAATGTCCACTAATCTTAACAGCAAAAGCAAAGAAAGACAAAACAGCAAGACTTTCTCACTGAGGTTGCTATGGGGACAGAATCAAGTCAGAGGCAGGTTCTGTGATATGTACATGAGATGCCAATTAGGAGAGTGCCTGCCACTCCTACCTTCTCCTCTTACATCCCAGCAGCTCTCTGTTCTCAGGGCTGGCTCAGGCCTTCTCCCCTGTTATGCAGAATTATAAGCAACAGATGAAAAGAAACTACTGGTACTGGGGGCAGTAGGCAGATTCAGAGTCTGTGAAGAAGGCAAGTAGCCAATGCAAGGAAAACAACTGACCTCTGGAAAAAAGAGAAGTTTCAGCAGTAATGATGCTCAAAAGGAAAAGACACTTGGACTTTGGAAAGACCAATATGCAATCATAATCAGTTTCTTACTTTTATCAGTGAGAAATCATCCTTATCAACTGTGTTTCTTTGATAGCTTCCTCAACACGTCAGTAAATGAGTATTCAAGCTACATGAGTAAGGATTCAACCCAGAGCAGCATTATTCATTTTCTGTTGTCCCCTGTTTAATTCTTCAGTAATTGAGCATCTAATAGGTGCTCATAATTCCTAGTGAAGAATTCTTTAGATGGCTATGGTGATCCATAACATTCTTTTATGTGCTGTGTGCTAAGCCACTTCAGTCGTGTCTGACTCTGTGATCCTATGGACCATAGCTCCGCTAAGCTCTCTGTCAATGGGATTCTCCAGGCAAGAAAACTGGAGTGGGTTGCCATGTCCTCTTCCAGGAGATCTTCCCGAGCCTGTGTCTCTCACATCTCCTACATTGGTTTGTGGGTTCTTTACCACTAGCACTACCTGGGAAACCCACATATACTTGCGAGCATATATATATGTGGGTGTGGATACTTCCCACCCTATGTGTATGTAATTCACCCTTTTCTACACATTGATTCATCTAGTATTCAGAACCACCTGTGTACTTTAGGACATGAATTTAAATATATACCAATATCTTATATTTGGAGAGTACTGCTGCCAGAGTTGAGCTAGACAACAAACTAGCTATAATTCCTCCCTAGCAGAGCAAACAAATTTCCCTTAAATCTTTCAGGACCTAAATTGCATTCTGGTTTCTCACAGACCCAGTATAACAAATGCTTAGTCCCTTCCCATCTTCTCATCTTTCCTTTCTCCCCCTGCAGTCAGTCCTTTATTTCTCTGTCAGTAGCAGTGCATGTCCTAACTCGCAATGATGCTTCCCTGCATTTTCCCTCAGTCGAAGTACTCTTTGGAGACATTCCTTGAACTTCCCCGTTGATTTCTTTATTGCATTTCCTCTGAAATCGGATTCTCAGCTATTTTTTCCTGATCCTCCTTATTGAAGTCTCCTTGAGAACCTTCTATTCTGGAGGTGGGGAGAGAAGGAGCCGCCTTTCCTGATGTCCTATATTCCCTGTTTTCCCCCTGCCATCCTCTCGCCTCACTCCCTCCTCCCCACCAGTGCTCACAGAAGTCCATTTTCACTAACAGGCCCACTCATCTCCTTCCGCGGCAGGACCTAGCTGCTCCCCTCCCCTGCTTGTGACTTCCCGGCTTTATGTATCTTTCACCTCGGCTGATTCTTGTTCTTCAGCAGTCTTTTCCATCTGCAGCCTGAAATCCACCTTCTCTATTTTCTTCCCACGTCTGCCTAGCAATGCCTTTCAAAGCCTCACTCCTTGCTACAGCCACATTCACTGGGGCAGGTGTGAGCAGCTCAATGGCTTTGTATCTCCTTTCGTCCTGATCCCATGGGGATTCCCTCTTCCTATGCCGTTATGCTCTCCATGCATTTTGCATGGCTGTGGCCTTTCTGGTTACAAAAGTGACAGACAATCCACTTTCTGCAGAAGGCCCAGAGGTGCCTTATTCCCCACACAGAGAGCCCTGGCCTGACTGCCTGTTATATTCAGATGCTTTTTTAAGCTATAGGGGGCTTTTGGTTCTTTTCTGTAGAAGCTGAATCTGTAGTATAATAAAAAAGTCACATTTGATGAGTACTGAGCCCTATGCTCCCCTATTTCAAACTCACAGGGTCCATTTAAATCTTAAATTTTCAGGCTGTTTTCCCAAGAATTAATAGAGAAACATGACTCCAGAAATTTTAACTTTTACAATTTAGGGGAATAGAAGATTGGGGCACGAGAGCATTGCATAACTTTTACTTAAAGTAATATAAATGAGGTAGAATATAAGGTGGATTTTGAAGAGTTTCTCAGATCTCCCCTGAATTCACAGACCTACTGTGTGTAATATTTTCCTGCCACATGAAATCCATTAGTCTGTTTTGACAGTGCTGCAGTGTCTCTTCCTTATCATAGGTATAAACAAAGCACAGGAGTCAGCAAATCATGACCTATGGGCCATATCTGGCCTACCATCTGTTTTTATAAATAAAGATTTATTGGAACAGAGTTATGTTCATTTGCTTATGTGCTGTTTATGGTTGCTTTTACAAGGACAGTGTAACATGGTCATGACAGAGATCATACAACCCACTGTATTAGTCAGGATTCTGTAGAGAAACAGGACCACTAAGATATATAGATACATAGGGGGAAATTTATTATGAGAATTATGAGAATTTGTTCACATATTTATGGAAGCTAACAAGTAACATACTCTGCTTTCTACAAGCTAGAGAACATGAAAGCCAGTGGTGTATTTCAGTCTTAGTCCAAAGACCTGAGAATCAGCAAAGCCAATGGTGTGATTCCCAGTCTGAGGCCAAAAGCTTGAGAAGCCTGGGGGAAGTAAGTGCTGGTATAAAGTCTTGGAGACCAATGACCAAAATGAAGAGCTCTAAAGTCAAAGGGCTTCCCTGGTGGCTCAGACAGTGAAGAATCTGCCTGCAATGCAGGAGACCTGGAATAGATCCTGGGCTTGGGATGATCTCCTGGGGGAAGGCATGACAACCCACTTCAGTATTCTTGCCTGGAGAATACCCATGGTCAAAGGAGCCTGGTGGACTACAGTCCATGTTACAAAGAGCTGGACACAACTGAAGTGACTAAGCGCAGCACACACTAAAGCCGAAGGACAGGAGAAGACGGATGTCCAAAGTCAAGGCAGAAGGAGAGAATTTGCCCTTTCTCCTCCTTTTGGTTCTACCTAGGCACTCAATAAATTGGTTGGTGTCTGTCTACATCAGTGAGGGTTATCTTCTTTCCTCGATTGACTGGGTTAAATGCTAATCTCTTCTGGAAAAGCTCTCACAAACACACCCAGAAATAATGTTTCACCAGCTATCTGGCATCCCTTAGCCCAGACAAGTTGACATAGAAAATTAGCTATCACATCCACAAAGTTCCTTTACAAAGTTTGTTCAACTCTGATAAAGTGTCAAGAATTTGCTCTACTTTATCTTCTTGTCATTAACTTGATTTTTCATCCCAACTCTATTTCTTCCTTTTTTCCTTGTTAATCTAAAAATTCATACTTTCCAGCTCTTCTAAATCTGTATTCCATTTAATCATGCTCTTGATACATTCACTGAAATCTCACACAAGGTAATGGATGCAGTCTTGGCACACTTTCTCCTGGTAAAGCCATTAGAATCAATCTGATTTCTGTTTCTTGAAAGATTCACATCAAAATACTTTATATGTGGGATGCTGGTTACTGAAGATAACATTCATTGAATAGTCATCATTTTGTGCTGGGTGGTTGCCTGCCATCCTTATCAAGTTGATTTCCCTGCTCCACCTATTAAAGATCCATAATTTTTAATATGCTTTCATCATGTATTTCTTTCTTCTACATCAAATGCTATAGAACCTATGGGAAATAGCAAACCAAGAGCATTTTATTTCTTCCACTTTTCCTCTATCTTGCTATTTTTGTATTTTTTAATTCCTTCCTTTACCCTGCCCTGTTTATCCTGTTTTCAGCTACCATTGACCCTGATCTACTAGGGACTACAGTTGGGAATGGGTAACTTATCCCCCACAATAGCTCCAATTTCTATTCCTCTCTTGTGTCCTTTGATCATTATAGTCTACATGACTTATGCCTCCTAAATATACTTGTCATCACTCTTCCTATGCTGTCTTCTGGTCCAGCTGATTGAATTGCTACCTTAACTCTTACAACTTTTTCCTCCTCTTTTTACCTTTCTTATTTATAGTGGCTTCTTTTGAGCATGTGCTACTCAGCTATGGTTTTTCAAGTAGTCATGTATGGATGTAAGAGGTGGATGATAAAGAAGATTGGGCACTGAAGAATTGATGCTTTGAAACTGTGGTGTTGGAGAAGACTCTTAAGAGTCCCTTCAACTGCAAGGAGACCAAACCAGTCTATCCTAAAGGAAATCAACCCTAAATATTCATTGGAAGGACTGATGCTGAAGCTTAAGCTCCAATACTTTGGCCACCTGATGTGAAGAGTCGACTCATTGGAAAAGACCCTGATCCTGGGAAAGATAGAAGGCAGGAGGAGAAGGGGATGACAGGGGACAAGTGTGTTTGATGGCATCACCAACTCTATGGATATGAGTTCGAGTGAGCTCCAGGAGCTGGTGAAGGACAGGGAAGCCTGGCATGTTGCAGTTCATGGGGTGACAAATAGTTGGATTTGACTGAGCAACTGGACAAAACTCATTCCTGAGGGAACAATAACTGCCATCTGCATTAATTTCAAGAAGTGATATGTCACCAATTACAGGTACTGAAAAACTAAGAGACTAACTGAAACATTTAAACTGAACATTGATTTTTTTTTTTCATTTTTACAAATTCCACTAAGAAGTATCCCTCAGAAGAGAAGGGAGGAGGGAGAAAAATGTGAGGACTCCCTAATGTGTGCCAAGCACTCTGGATGCTTGCAATAACATTATTGGATATATTTCCCACTACAATCCTGTAAGATCAAAATTATTTCTTCTGTTGAAGGCATAGAGAAGTAAGAAACTTGCCTCAGGCTACACAGTAAGGTTACATTTCAGGGATTTGATATCACAGATGTCTGACTCCAAAGCCCATGATCTTCTATACTGCAGCACATTCTTCTCAGTGTTGCTTACTTTTTATACAATCTGTCTGTCTTGTTTCTGGAATAAGACAGAAACAAAGTCCCATCCATTTTATTAGCTATCATAGAATTTAGGAATGATTCTCACACTTTGAAATTACACATGAATTATCTGTGGATTAGCTGTCTTGGCTGCTGGAACAATTTAGGTGCTTGTGTTGCTGTGTTACATTGCTTCAAGCAAAGAAACATATGAAACAATCAACAGCAATAAAAACAACACTGAAAAACAATGATAATATTTCAGTTTGGATACCAGCCAAAAAGCCATGGCACATTCAAACTGGATATGTGGAGAGAGTTTAATTAAGGAAATTTAACAGGATTCATAAAAGTAGAGTTTGAACAATGCATAGGTTGGTCAAATCAGGCATATATTAATCGGAGATGGTTTTCAGGTTCAATAATACAGACATTCACAAGACACAGAAGAAGCATAACCATCCAGGGCATCAATTTTCATGCTCCAGATCCTTACTTCCTAGGCTGAGCTTGCATTCCCTGGTTCAAGTTGAAGGATGATATTTTGAAATGAGCTATCTGCTCAAACAACAAGAAACATTCAAGGTTATGAACCATTTTAATTTGCTGCCTAGATAGTTCCATAACTTACCTTATATCTTCAGGGCACTATGCCCAATAAATCCATAAATTCCAGGTTTGTTTATCTGCGGTCATCCTCCACCATCATGCTTAAAGCATTTACCATATTTGTCTGGCAAGAGCCATGTCTCTGTGATGATTATACCAAATCTTCTGTTTTATCCAGGAAAACCTTGAGAGACAGAAATAGATCAGAATCCACCTGCTTAATTCCTTCCTTGCCCCAAACTAGCAAGGAGGGGGCATTAATTACCTTTAGAGCAAAGGAACATGTAAAAGGAACTGGAGGAGCTGCAGTCTTCATGAGAGGGCTGCAATAACCTGGCAGGGAGAGAACCGGAATAAACACTTCCTCATACGCTCAACCCTCCAACAACTGCCTCCCTTTGACCCAAACCAGCTAGACTCTAGGGAACAAGGAAGTCTGCTCCTACTGACCATACATGTCTCTGAGCACAAAACAGGATGGAGAAAGGTAATGAGTATATCCAGAGATGAAACAGAAGTAATCCCTATACAGAGATACTGGGAAATTAAAATGTGTAATAAGTGGTCAACTCTTACTAAATTCTATTAAATTAGAAAATCAAGTTAAGAATTTTTTCCCATAAACAATCTATAAAGATATACTTCGAATTTTCTGTTTAAGGGGATTTTACAACTGTTTACTATGACCCAGATGAGAGTTGTTTCTGAGTTAGGTCACCTTAATCCAGCCTGTTGCCATTTGAGTGCTGTAATTATTAAAGAAGTAGAAGCTAGTCTCCTCCTCTAAAACACCTTTAATATATGATGAGTTTACTATTCAGATGCTTTTTTTTTTTTCTCAAAAATAAGGAGCATAGTTCCCTGACACAGACAATTTCACACACTATACATAACATTGGTCCAACCTTTCAATGACTTAAAATCAACAACAAGTATGTATTAAATAACTATTTCATACTCAGGACTGTGTCAGATAAAAATTGGCTTACAGATCTGTGTGTGCTGTGCAGGGTAGGGAAGTCAGGGAGTGAAGGAGGAAAGAACATCATTATTATTTTCAAAAGGTTTTAGAAATCTCCAAATGTCTTTTTTGAAAATGGTTCAAAGTAGTTTTTTTTAATGCATTATTGCAAGCTCTGTTGTAATTGGCATTTAAACAGCTAACCCTTTACAGGAAACATAGATAGACAGCCATATTTTTAAAACTGAGTCAATCAATAATTAGCAACAATGGTCAAGCTATGTAACTTTTGTTATAAATATAGAAGATATCTTTATAATCTTCCTCAAACTTAGAAGATACTCCTGGTACAAAATGACTTTTTCCGACTAGTTTTCTTCTGTTCATAAATTTCATGAGGAAAATGCATCATAGAAGAGATTGATGATGGTCAAATGACTAACATTCGTTGAGGACCTATAAACATAGCCCTTTTCACACAGTCCTTTTCTAGATCTCATGTGACTATCTCTTCCCCTATTAATGTTGAGACTTTATTCTTGCAGTTTAACTTCTGAGCCTCCGTATCTTCATCAGTGTAGGTAAGCTTTATTTCTATCCCAAAGGATGGGCAAATGTTTTGTAAAAATTTAATATACAAAGTTGGTTTTTGGCTTTATACACAAGAAAGCTTATGATCTCTCTATTTTATGAAAATTTAAATTTTCCACAGTTGTTTTACTTGGAGCTGGTTAGCATTTTTTTCTGCCTTGATATTGTGGTGGAGTGTATGGGAAAAGTGAGTGAACTCTGTTATGGAGTGTATAGTGAAGTTAGTTTATAGTGAGATGATCATGATTTTTAAAAGAGCTAATATGAAAATTCCCCTGAATCAAGTCACACCACTGCCCACCAGAATCTGGAGAACTTCTGGCATGATAATAAGGGAATCTGCCTGCCATCTATGTTAAATTAAAACACTTACACTTCCTCCATGAAAGTGGAATGTGAAAACTTGAAATAAACTTTCCCTTGGGGAATGAGCTCTGAATAGATCAGGAAAGAAAAATAAAACCTGGAAGAAACATAAAATAAAAGTTTAAAAGCCATTTTACCAGAAATAAATCATTTTTGAACTTTGCAGAGTAGATGGATTATCAAAAACGATTGATCATCTAAAATTTTATCATCCAGGCGCCTATCCTTTCATCCCCTCAAAGTCTGTATTTTTTTTTTTTTTATGTTCAACTATCATTAACCTAACAAAGTTACAGCTGCCACTCTGAGACCTCTGTTTAATGGAAAAATAAACTGAAGACATTTCAGGAAGTGTTTTAAATTGAATCTCATTAATTTGTTGTTTCAGAAAGCAGTCACCATTAGCAATCACTCCATTGCTTCAAATGGCAGAGCATTTTTGCAATCCAATTCATTATGCCTTCTCAGTATAAGAAGGGGCCAGAGCTAATGTCATGACTGCCTTGTCATTCTAACTGTGCTGCTTCATTTCCTGGAAATCTGAAGCCCTGCATTTTCTTTTAATTGCTAATCTACTTAAGAGTGATTTCATATTTTACTTGAGTTGGAATTGTTGCCTGTAATCTATACAGAGGGGAATATTTGCCTCACCAGGATCCTCGTGACTTGATCCTTCTTCATGGCTTCCAAGTAGTCTAGAATCCACAGATAAGTCCAAATTTTAAAATTTAGTTTTATTCCTGGCTTTGACCCACTGCTTCCAGAACCATCTAACCAATAGATATTAAAAGTTGTTGTTTTAGTTTCAGTTACTCTGAAGGAAGGATTTGCCTGTTGGTAGCTGGGTCAGGAAGATCCCCTGGAGTAGGAAATGGCAACCCAACTCAGAATTTTTGCCTGGAAAATGCCATGGACAGAAGAGCCTGGTGAGCTACAGTCCAGGGGGCTGCAGGAGAGTTGGACACACCTGAGTGCACATGCACAGTTGCACAGCTTATCTGAGAGGTAATCTGAGAAAGCAGAAGGAAAGAAGTGAAGCAAGTTGGAAAGAGAAGAGACAAAAGCCAAGAGAGAGCTCAAGCCCACAGGGAACACTGAGATGTGGCAACTGAAAATAAAGGCACAGTGTGAGAGTTGTGAGTTAAGTTTTATCTGGGTCCAAATGAAGACTATAGCCTGGGAGACAGCCTCTCAGATAGCTCTGATGAACTACTCTAAAGAGGTGGGGAGCAGAGTGTCAATATTCCCTGGTGGCTCAGAGGTTAAAGCATCTGCCTCCAATGCGGGAGACCTGGGATCGATCCCTGGGTCGGGAAGATCCCCTGGAGAAGGAAATGGCAACCCACTCCAGTATTCTTGCCTGGAGAATCCCATGGACAGAGGAGCCTGGTAGGCTACAGTCCATGGGGTCGCAAAGAGTCAGACAGGACTGAGCGACTTCACCATCACCACCAGTGAAGGGGAATATTTGCAATCAAGCACGTATTTGGCAGAAGGTTGCTGTAGTCATGAGGAGCAGATGCCTCCATTGATTTTATTGCTTTCCTAGATATGAAAAGATGCAAGAAATTTGGCTCATAAAATCTTCTCTTGAAAAATATATAGCTATCTGAAGGCCTATTCTGCCAGTTTTCCTAGAGCATGGAGCATTGGATTTCTAGTTTCCACACTAAACTCCTTTCAGGGTGTGTTGAAGGTCAACAGCTGCAATGGCTAATGACTTCATCCTTATAGAGGCAGATGGAGAGCAATAATATTTTGTCCACAGACACTTACAACTGAAAGATGGGGGGCTGAGGTCTTATATTGTATGGTGTTGTCCCTCACTGCGTAACACTCCAACCTTTATGGGCTGCACTTGCACTTGGGCTCACTTGCCTCCCTTGATCTCAGAAAGCAAAAAAGTATAGCAAGGTAAAGGGAGCTGTCCAATTCACCTGTGCTGAAATCAGGGACCCTAGGGAAAGGGCAAGTCACTCTGCTGTGGGGCAGCATGGGTGTCTGAGAGGCATCAGTAGCTGCCTATGCAACATATATTACATTTTAGTTCTCTCGTGTTTGTTGTGTCTCTTTTAGCCAGTGGAGTTGCATACAATCAAATTCAACCCAGAATCTTAACAATGTGGAACTGTGCACTAGAAAAAAATAAGATTGAATTTCAATTATTGGTATGAGTCTACGTAGTTGTGTTACATTATTCATGGAAAGAAAGTTATCTCTCTCTCTTTTTTTTTTAAAGAGCTCTATGGAGATCTTGGCATTACATAGCATACATTTAAAGCAGGAAGAAATCGCCTTGATGTCATTGACCTTTTGTTTGTTTGTTAATGCTTCTCACTGATATTTTTTCTCTCATTTTAGAAGTCTTATTGTTTCCACTTATTCTTCCTCTTCTTCCTCAACATCTTTTCTTCTTCCTCTTCTTTCTCCTCCTCCTCCTCTTCACCTCCTCCTTATTCATATTCTTTATTTTGTTTACCACTAGTAATGATTTGAAGAAAGCAATACAAACAAATTTGCAATTCTAAAAAGAAATGTCTTCTATCAATAAACAATTATTTTAAATATATCATGCAATTTTCTTCTGGCTTGTAGAGTTTCTGTTGAGAAATCACCTGCTAATACATGATGGGAATTCCCTTATATATTATTTGTTGGATTTTTTTCCCTTGTTGCTTTTAATATTTTATCTTTGTCTTTAACTTTTGTCAGTTTAATGACTATATGTCTCAGTGTATTGATGAAAGGAAGAATCTACAAACAAGAATGCTCTACCCAGCAAAACTCTCATTCAGATTTGATGGAGAAATAAACAATTATTGATTTCAAATACACTATGCAGACACCTCAAAACTTTTGGAGTCAGACAAGTCTAAGTTCAAAACTCTTTGTGCCAATCATTGTAATCTGTCACCAGGATACTTAAACTCTTTTAAAAACTCTATTTCTTTATTGTCTTTTTATTTTTCCCTTGGTTTTTTGAGTTAGAATTGATAAAACTGTATATATTTAAACTGTAAAAAGTAATGATTTGATATAATTTACTTGGGAAAAATATTACCAAAATCAAGTTAACTAACACATCCATCACCTCACATAATTACTATTTTGTGTGAGTATCATGAGGATGTTTAAAATCTACACTCATAGCTAATTTCAAGGATATAGCAAGTATTAGTAACTATAGTCACTATATTGTACATTAGGTCCTTAAAACATAATCACCTTATAATTGGAAGCTTGTACTCTTTGAACATGATCAACCTGTTCCCCATTACACCTCCTCCAGACTGTGTTAAGCACTGTTCTCTTCTTTCTATGAGTTAATTTATTTTTGATTTGACATATAAATTACTTCATATATTATTTAGGTTCACTCCCTGGTGGCTCAGATGGTAAACCATCTGCCTGCAGTGCAGGAGACCTAGGTTCAATCCCTGGGTTGGGAAGATCCCCTGGAGAAGGAAATGGCAACCCACTCCAGTACTCTTGCCTGGAAAATTCCATGGACTGAGGAGCCTGGTAGGCTACAGTCCATGGGGCCACAAAGATTCAGACAAGACTGAGTGACTTCACTTTCATATTGTTGTAAATGGCAGGATTTGCATCGTTTTATGGCCCAATAATATTCATTACGTATATGTGGTGTGTATATGTGTGTGTGTGTGTGTGTGTGTGTGTGTGTGTATCACATCTCCTTTATCCACATCTATTGATAGACATTTACAATTTTCCATATCTTGGATACTGTGAATGCAACAAATAGATATGCATTTTAGATACTGATATTTATTGCAGATATTTATTTGAATTGCCAGTTTTTCAACCTATTTTCTTTGTAGTAGATTCCTTATAGATTCTTTTCAATTAAGGTGGGTGACTTGTCTGGGAAATATTTGCATCTACGTAAGATGCCCCGATACAAATGGACTAAATTCTATATGTGAGATTTCAGTGTTTAGTAGCTCTGAGGGAAACGTGATAAGAGAAGACTAATATCTACAGGTAGGTTGTGCACTGACCAGGAACATAATCCCATGCTCTGGTGCTATGAAAATACCAATCCTTAATATTATGAATGCTTAAAAAATAGTTTTAACTTACTTCTATTTTTTTTAAAAATGAAATTCTTTCCCTGGTATCTGTTTGAATATTGATTCTGTTTATTATCATTGCATGTTTCCTTGAAGAGAGTTGAATTTTCCATATTCTTCCTCAAGTATATCACTTGATTTTATTTTTGTGTCAACTACCATAGAGTTTTATTTTCTATATATTCGTTACAGCCCCCTAGACTGTAGCCTTCCAGGCTCCCTCTGTCCATAAGATTTTTCAGGCAAGAATAATGGAGTGGGTTGTCATTTCCTTTTCCAGGGGAGCCTCCCAACCCAGGGACTGAAAGTGTGTCTCCTGCATTGCAGGTGGATCTTGTACCACCGAGCCTTCAGGAAAGCTCAATTTTATTGCTCAATTCTGTTCATCTTGGACACCAGTTAGCCTTTTACTGATTTTCTCTGTGTTTTCCCCACTTCAACTATGCCCCCCTATACTCTATAATCCTTAATGTCTCCCATTTAATTTTGTTCAGCTTTTGCAAGTCTGCTTTTCAATTTCCTAATCATGTTTATGATGTATTCCTCTAATGATATTATGTTTACTTTTCATTTCCCCCTAAATTTATCCAATTTATAGTGCCTCTTCAACCAATACTTTGGTTTCTTCTTTCAGATATTACACCTTCTTTGAGGTCTTATTTTAAAGCATTCTATATCTCTCTCTTCTGTATCTCCTTGTCTTTAGTGGAAATCTCTTCATAATTTCACTTTGTTAGTAAAATAAAACTGGAATGCAAATGTTATAAAGCTAATTTTTCCTTTTCTTTCGGTGCTTTGCCCACAAGCCATTTGCTTGCACTTTTTATATTTTAATTTTGATACAATACTTCTACTATGCAATTTTAGAGCTTAAGACATCAACATTAGAGTTTGATTATCTTTGTCAAATGCATACATGACCCCATCATAAACTATACCACCATCAATATATGAAACATTTATATTATTGCAAAGTTTCTATTTGCCCTTTGATAATTATTCCCTAACTCCTTCCCAGAGGCAATCACTGTTCTGATTTATTTTCCTACAGATTAGTCTGTTTTTGAACATAAAATGGAATCAATCATGTAATACATTCTCTTGTGAACCTGGTTTCTATCACTTAGGATTTTTTTATAACACACCCTTATTGTATGCATTAGTTCTTCATTCTTTTTATTGATGAGTTGTGTTTTACTATACAGATAGACAACAATTTGTTTATTCATTTTGTTTTTTATTGACATCTGTGTTGTTTACCATTTTGAATTTACTTTAAAACTGCTATGATCTGGTTATTTTAAGTAATTGCTCAGTAAGTGGAGGTATTTCCCATGGCCTGATGGTGAAGAAAATAGTGTTGAGTGAAATGTTAGTCAGGGCTCCCCCGGTGGAGCAGTGGTAAAGAATCTACCTGCCAAGCAGGAGATGTAGATTTGATCTCTGGGTCAGGAAGATCCCCTAGAGAAGGAAATGGCAAACCACTCTGGTATTCTTGCTGGAACAATCTCATGAACAGAGGAGCCTGGCAGGCTACAGTCTATGGGGTCACAAAAGAATTGGACACTGCTTAGCAACTAAACAATAAAATTTTAGCCACAGGAGCTTAACTTTTGGTCCCTAGACTGCTGATTTTCTCACCAACAGTTCTTTATGTGCTGTTTTAGTCTTCATTTTTCTGTTGATCAATTATAGCAAGACTTATAGCTCACAAATTTTCCCTGTATCTTGTCATTCCAGCATCTTGTTTCTTACAAAGATGATTTGCCCACACATATTCTCATTCTGCTCTGACTTTCTTGACACCCGGTGACATTTTAGAGTGCATGGACACTTCGGGGCATCATTCTTCCTCTCACCAAGATCGCTATTCTAAACTACAGACATTGGTTTTTCCCCTCAAATTATGTGATGTCCTGGGGAAACTCCATGCTTTGTATACTCTTCAGGAAAGGATAATAAACATAATTAAATTTTGAATGCTTACTATGTGACACTGTTTCAAGCACTCTGCATGTAGATGCAATCAATATAATATGCACATGAAGTACCAAGTAATTATACCCAGTTTACATGTGAGAAAACTGAGGAACACAAAGTAAATAAGTAATTTTCCCAAAGGAACATGGTTATTGTGTACATTCATGTTCAGTCATGAACCATAGCCTACCAGGCTCCTCTACCCATGGAATTTTACAGGCAATAATACTGGAGTGGGTTGCCATTTCCTACTCCATGGGATCTTTCCAACCCAAGGATTGAACCCATGTTTCCTGCATCTCTTGCATTGGCAGGCAGATTCTTCACCACTGAGCCATTTAGGAAGTCCAACGTGGCTATTAAGTGATAAAAAAGACTTTGAATTCAGGAAACCTAAACCCTCTTACATGCACGGACTCTCTGTAGAGATTTGTGGTAGACTTTGCATAGTGTTTCTATCCTTAATCGAGCCCATCTTTGCATGAAATGTTTCCTTGGTATCTCTAATTCTCTTGAAGAGATCTCTAGTCTTTCCCAATCTGTTGTTTTCTTGTATTTCTATGCATTGATCGCTGAAGAAGGCTTTCTTATCTCTTCTTGCTATTCTTTGAAACTCTGCATTTAGATGCTTATATCTTTACTTTTCTCCTTTGCTTTTTGCCTCTCTTCTCTTCACAGCTATTTGTAAGGCCTCCCCAGACAGCCATTTTGCTTTTTTGTATTTCTTTTCCATGGGGATGGTCTTGATCCCTGTCTCCTGCACAATGTCACGAACTTCATTCCATAGTTCATCAGGCACTCTATCTATCAGATCTCAGCCCTTAAATCTATTTCTCACTTCCACTGTATAATCATAATGGATTTCATTTCGGTCATACCTGAATGGTCTAGTGGTTTTCCCTACTTTCTTCAATTTAAGTCTGAATTTGGCAATAAGGAGCTCATGATCTGAGCCACAGTCAGCTCCTGGTCTGTTTTTGTTGACTGTATAGAACTTCTCCATCTTTGGCTGCATAGAATATAATCAATCTGATTTCGGTGTTGACCATCTGGTGATGTCCATGTGTAGAGTCTTCTCCTGTGTTGTTGGAAGAGGGTGTTTGCTATGACCAGTGCATTTTCTTGGCAAAACTCTATTAGTCTTTGCCCTGCTTCATTCCACATTCCAAGGCCAAATTTGCCTGTTACTCCAGGTGTTTCTTGACTTCCTACTTTTGCATTCCAGTCCCTTATAATGAAAAGGACATCATTTTTGGGTGTTAGTTTTAAAAGGTCTTGTAGGTCTTCATAAAACCGTTGAACTTCAGCTTCTTCAGCATTACTGGTTGGAGCATAGAGTTGGATAACTGTGATATTGAATGGTTTGCCTTGGAGATGAACAGAGATCATTCTGTCATTTTTGAGATTGCATCCAAGTACTGCATTTTGGACTCTTTTGTTGACCATGATGGCTACTCCATTTCTTCTGAGGGATTCCTGCCCGCAGTAGTAGATATAATGGTCATCTGAGTTAAATTCACCCATTCCAGTCCATTTTAGTTCGCTGATTCCTAGAATGTCAACGTTCACTCTTGCCATCTCTTGTTTGACCACTTCCAATTTGCCTCAATTCATGGACCTGACATTCCAGGTTCCTATGCAATATTGCTCTCTACAGCATCAGATCTTGCTTCTATCACCAGTCACATCCACAATTGGGTATTGTTTTTGCTTTGGCTCCATCCCTTCATTCTTTATGGAGTATTTCTCCACTGATCTCCAGTAGCATATTGGGCACCAAATGACCTGGGGAGTTCCTCTTTCGGTATCCTATCATTTTGCCTTTTCATACTGTTAATGGGGTTCTCAAGGCAAGAATACTGAAGTGGTTTGCCATTCCCTTCTCCAGTGGACCACATTCTGTCAGACCTCTCCACCATGACCCGCCCATCTTGCATTGCCCCACAGGCATAGCTTGGTTTCATTCAGTTAGCCAAGGCTGTGGACCTAGTGTGATTAGATTGACTAGTTTTCTGTGAGTATGGTTTCAGTGTGTCTGCCCTCTGATGCCCTCTTGCAACATCTACCATCTTACTTGGTTTTCTCTTACCTAGGACATGGGGGTATCTCTTCACGGCTGCTCCAGCAAAGCACAGCTGCTGCTCCTTACCTTGGATGAGGCGTATCTCCATACCCTCAGAAATGGTATGGACCTAACAGAAGCAGAAGATATTAAGAAGAGGTGGCAAAAATACACGGAAGAACTGTACAAAAAAGATCTTCACAACCCAGATAGTCATGATGATGTGATCACTAATCTAGAACCAGACATCCTGGGATGTGAAGTCAAGTGGGCCTTAGAAAGCATCACTACGAACAAAGCTAGTGGAGGTGATGGCATTCCAGTGGAGCTCTTTCAAATCCTGAAAGATGATGCTGTGAAAGTGCTGCACTCAATATGCCAGCAAATTTGGAAAACTCAGCAGTTGCTACAGGACTGGAAAAGGTCAGTTTTCATTCCAATTCCAAAGAAAGGCAATGCCAAAGAATGCTCATACTACCGCACAATTGTACTCATCTCACATGCTAGTAAAGTAATGCTCAAAATTCTCCAAGCCAGGCTTCAGCAATACATGAACCGTGAACTCCCTGATGTTCAAGCTGGTTTTAGAAAAGGCAGAGGGACCAGAGATCAAATGCCAACATCTGCTGGATCATGGAAAAAGCAAGAGAGTTCCAGAAAAACATCTATTTCTGCTTTATTGACTATGCCAAAGCCTTTGACTGTGTGGATCATAATAAACTGTGGAAAATTTTGAAAGAGATGGGAATACCAAACCACATGACCTGCTTCTTAGAAATCTGTATGCAGGTCAGGAAGCAACAGTTAGAACTGGACATGGAACAACAAACTGGTTCCAAATAGGAAAAGGAGTACGTCAAGGCTGTATATTGTAACCCTGCTTATTTAACTTATATGCAGAGTACATCATGAGAAACGCTGGACTGGCTGAAACACAAGCTGGAATCAAGATTGCTGGGAGAAATCTCAATAACCTCAGATATGAAGATGACACCACACTTATGGCAGAAAGTGAAGAGGAGCTAAAAAGCCTCTTGATGAAAGTGAAAACGGAGAGTGAAAAAGTTGGCCTAAAGCTCAACATTCAGAAAATGAAGATCATGGCATCTGGTCCCATCACTTCATGGGAAATAGATGGGGAAACAGTGGACACAGTGTCAGACTTTATTTTTTGGGGCTCCAGACTCACTGTAGATGGTGACTGCAGCCATGAAATTAAAAGACACTTACTCCTTGGAAGAAAAGTTATGACCAACCTAGATAGCATATTCAAAAGCAGAGACATTACTTTGCCGACTAAGGGTCCGTCTAGTCAAGGCTATGGTTTTTCCTGTGGTCATGTATGGATGTGAGTTGGACTGTGAAGAAGGCTGAGTGCCGAATAATTGATGCTTTTGAACTGTGGTGTTGGAGAAGACTCTTGAGAGTCCCTTGGAGTGCAAGGAGATCCAACCAGTCCATTCTGAAGGAGATCAACCCTGGGATTTCTTTGGAAGGAATGATGCTAAAGCTGAAACTCCAGTACTTTGGCCACCTCATGCGAAGAGTTGACTCATTGGAAAAGACTCTGATGCTGGGAGGGATTGAGGGCAGGAGGAGAAGGGGATGACAGAGGATGAGATGGCTGGATGGCATCACTGACTCGATGGACGTGAGTCTGAGTGAACTCCGGGATGGTGATGAACAGGGAGGCCTGGCGTGAGGTGATTCATGGGGTCGCAAAGAGTAGGACACAACTGAGCGGCTGAACTGAACTGAACTTGCATAGTGTTTGCAACTTCTTTTATACAGACTATATTTCTGAGCTATGAATGTGTACTTTTTCTCTAGAGAGCGTTTGTTTTCATTTTTTTTTTCAGTCTTGGTTTATGTAATATCAAGAAAAAGAGAAGCAACTTTAGTCTGCTTTAGTCTGTTAATAGAAAGTCTTAGAATTCATTTTTAATGGCACCTTCAGTTCAATGAAAGTGTTTTTTGAGTTGCTCAAGAGTCAGTCACTTTGTTAACTCTCTAATTGGGGTCCATATATTATGTATAGAGATATTGGGAGATTAAGCCCAGAGAAGAAAGGGAAATACATGGCTGCTATTCTCTTGCACTTATACCTGTCTTACCATTAAAAACAAAAAAACAACTGTTGCCCAGAACATATCAAAGCCCACAATGCAATAGAATTCAGAAAAGTCAAACCATCAAAGCCAGTTCAAATCCCTCATGGTTGAACATGTTTCCCCAAACTGGTGGACCACTAGTGTAACTCCTTGAAGAAGTCAGGAGAGGTGAAAGGATGGGATGTCTGAACTGTCTTACTGAAAAGTCAGATGTAGAGAAATATCAGCACCTAAGCACCATAATCAAAAGTAAAATGAGCATTTGAGAATGGAAACAGCACAAAGGCCAAAGTTAAGTTTCTGGATTCTACTCCAGAATTGACCGTCATCTACCATGTAAACTTTGAGAAGTTTCTGCTCTCTGTAATGTAGGAAATATATCATTTTTTCCTACCTGCCCACAAAAATCATATAAGCTACATATGTTAACAAGGGCTTCCCCAGTGGCTCAGTGATAAAAGAATCCTTCTCCGACACAGGAGCCTCAGGAGACATGAGTTCAATCCCTGGGTCAGCAAGATCCCCTGGAGAAGGAAATAGCAACTCACTCTAGTATTCTTGCCTGGAGAAACCCATGAAGAGTGGAGCCTGGCAGGCTACCATCCATAGAGTTGTGAAGAGCCAGACACTACTGAAGCGACTTAGTGCACAAGCATACACATATGTTAACAGATAAGAAAAAACCTTCAAAAAATGAGTTACATATCTTTAAAAGGTATGTTTCAGCTTACAAATCATTTTCAAATGCATTATTTCATTATGGCTCCACAAAATGCCCTGTGAGTTAGGGAAGAGTAAAGTGGAGGAATGGCTGATTTATACAGCATCACAGAAATAAAAGTCTTGCCTATGAATGATTACTTGAAGCATACTTATTACATTATGTGAGCTGTACTGTAGAGGGAAATTTCTAATATATGTTGAGAGTCTACAGTGAGCCAAGCACTTCCCATTCAATAAATGAGTAACACCCACAACTATGTGACAAGCAGACACTGGTGACCCCATTTTACTGATGAAGAAACTGAGGCTTCAGAAGTTGAAGTCAGGGACATACATGAAGTGAGCAAGTGAGAACGGCACTTTGTTCTCTTTGACTCTAAGTATTATCTTCCCTGAATCTTGATGCAGATTTAGCTTTTTCCTTGTCATATTAGAATTTAGCTTAGCCAGGATCTCTGATCCCCACACACCAGAGGAATTAGCTTTTCATTCAAAGTTCACCTTTGAACTTCATTTTCAGCATCTTTTGTTACTATTCTGTTTTTGGAGAAAGTAAACCAAACAAGTAAAATGTACTCCATATTATTTTAGCAGAAAAAACCCCAATCCAAAAAATTCAAACAAGATAATGTTAGTTAGCAAGGGGGTTGAACATGGTCGTAGTTTAAAGGGTTTGGTTTTCCTTTAACTGGCAAGCTTATCTCAGACAATGCAGTAAATAACTAAAGCTTCCCTTGGCTAACTGAAGAATCATGGTTTGGTTTGGTTATTTTTTTCTCCTATCATGTACTGATGATAAAATTTCTCTAATAGGATAAGTATGATAAATATAATTTCTTTCATGTGGGGTTAGATTTCTGAAGTCTCTATGAAAGAAACGAGTGCTTGTTTTCACAGAGCATGTTTACTTAACAGGCCAGAATACTGGAGTAGGTAGCCTTTCCCTTTTCCAGGGGAGCTTCCCAACCCAGGGATTGAACCCAGGTGTCCCGCATTGCAGGCAGATTCTTTACCAGCTGAGCCACAAGGGAAACCCAGGAATACTGGAGTGGGTAGCCTATCCCTTCTCCAGGGGATCTTCCCGACCCAGGAATTGAACTGGGATTTCCTGCATTGCAGGCAGATTCTTTACTAATTGACCTATCAGGGAAGTCCAAAATAGGAAAGATAATGAGACAGGCTAAAGCTCTTGAAGAAAAGTGAAGTGTTAGTTGCTCAGTTATGTCCAACTCTTTGCAACCCCTTGGATTGCAGTCTGCCAGGCTCCTCTGTCCATGGAATTCTCCAGGCAAGAATACTGGAGCGGGTTGCCATGCCCTTCTCCAGGGGATCTTCCCAACCCAGGGATCCAACCCAGGTCTCTAGCACTGTGGGCAAATTTTTTACTATCTGAGCCACCATGGAAGACCCTAAACCTCTTCAGTTCAGTTCAGTTCAGTCGCTCAGTCGTCTCCAACTTTTTGCGACCCCATGAATCGCAGTACGCCAGGCCTCCCTGTCCATCACCATCTCCCAGAGTTCACACAGACTCACGTCCATTGAGTCCATGATGCCATCCAGCCATCTCATCCTCTGTCGTCCCCTTCTCCTCCTGCCTCCAATCCCTCCCAGCATCACAGCCTTTTCCAATGAGTCAACTCTTCGCATGAGGTGGCCAAAGTACTGGAGTTTCAGCTTTAGCATCTTTCCTTCCAAAGAAATCCCAGGGTTGATCTCCTTCAGAATGGACTGGTTGGATCTCCTTGCAGTCCAAGGAACTCTCAAGAGTCTTCTCCAACACCACAGTTCAAAAGCATCAATTCTTAAGCGCTCAGCCTTCTTCACAGTCCAACTCTCACATCCATACATGACCACTGGAAAAACCATAGCCTTGACTAGATGGACCTTAGTCGGCAAAGTAATATCTCTGCTTTTGAATATACTATCTAGGTTGCTCATTAACTTTTCTTCCAAGGAGTAAGTGTCTTTGAATTTCATGGCTGCAGTCACCATCTGCAGTGAGTCTGGAGCCCAAAAAATAAAGTCTGACACTGTTTCTACTGTTTCCCCATCTATTTCCCATGAAGTGATGGGACCAGATGCCATGACCTTCGTTTTCTGAATGTTGAGCTTTAAGCCAACTTTTTCACTCTCCTCTTTCACTTCCATCAAGAGGCTTCTTATTTCCTCTTCACATTCTGCCATAAGGGTGGTGTCATCTGCATATCTGAGGTTATTGATATTTCTCCCAGCAATCTTGATTCCAGCTTGTGTTTCAGCCAGTCCAGCGTTTCTCATGATGTACTCTGCATAGAAGTTAAATAAGCAGGGTGACAATATACAGCCTAAACGTACTCCTTTTCTTTTTCTTTTCTTTTTTTTTTTTAGCATTTAACTTTTCTTTATTTCTTTCTTTCTTTATTTATTTTTAATTAGTTTTTTATTTTTTTAATTTTAAAATCTTTAATTCTTACATGCGTTCCCAAACATGAACCCCCCTCCCACCTCCCTCCCCATAACATCTCTGTGGGTCATCCCCATGCACCAGCCCCAAGCATACTGTATCCTGCGTCAGACAGACTGGCGATTCAATTCTTACATAATAGTATACATGTTAGAATGCCATTCTCCCAAATCATCCCACCCTCTCCCTCTCCCTCTGAGTCCAAAAGTCCATTATACACATCTGTGTCTTTTTTCCTGTCTTGCATACAGGGTCGTCATTGCCATCTTTCTAAATTCCATATATATGTGTTAGTATATTGTATTGGTGTTTTTCTTTCTGGCTTACTTCACTCTGTATAATCGGCTCCAGTTTCATCCATCTCATGAGAACTGATTCAAATGAATTCTTTTTAATGGCTGAGTAATACTCCATTGTGTATATGTACCACAGCTTTCTTATCCATTCATCTGCTGATGGACATCTAGGTTGTTTCCATGTCCTGGCTATTATAAACAGTGCTGCGATGAACATTGGGGTACATGTGTCTCTTTCAATTCTGGTTTCCTCAGTGTGTATGCCCAGCAGTGGGATTGCTGGGTCATAAGGGAGTTCTATTTGCAATTTTTGAAGGAATCTCCACACTGTTCTCCATAGTGGCTGTACTAGTTTGCATTCCCACCAACAGTGTAGGAGGGTTCCCTTTTCTCCACACCCTCTCCAGCATTTATTGCTTGCAGATTTTTGGATCGCAGCCATTCTGACTGGTGTGAAGTGGTACCTCATTGTGGTTTTGATTTGCATTTCTCTAATAATGAGTGATGTTGAGCATCTTTTCATGTGTTTGTTAGCCATCCGTATGTCTTCTTTGGAGAAATGTCTATTTAGTTCTTTGGCCCATTTTTTGATTGGGTCATTTATTTTTCTGGAATTGAGCTGCATATGTTGCTTGTATATTTTTGAGATTAGTTGTTTGTCAGTTGCTTCATTTGCTATTATTTTCTCCCATTCAGAAGGCTGTCTTTTCACCTTGCTTATAGTTTCCTTTGTTGTGCATAAGCTTTTAATGTTAATTAGATCCCATTTGTTTATTTTTGCTTTTATTTCCAGAATTCTGGGAGGTGGATCATAGAGGATCCTGCTGTGATGTATGTCGGAGAGTGTTTTGCCTATGTTCTCCTCTAGGAGTTTTATAGTTTCTGGTCTTACATTTAGATCTTTAATCCATTTTGGGTTTATTTTTGTGTGCGGTGTTAGAAAGTGATCTAGTTTCATTCTTTTACAAGTGGTTGACCAGTTTTCCCAGCACCACTTGTTAAAGAGATTGTCTTTACTCCATTGTATATTCTTGCCTCCTTTGTCAAAGATAAGGTGTCCATATGTGTGTGGATTTATCTCTGGGCTTTCTATTTTGTTCCATTGATCTATATGTCTGTCTTTGTGCCAGTACCATACTGTCTTGATGACTGTGGCTTTGTAGTAGAGCCTGAAGTCAGGCAAGTTGATTCCTCCAGTTCCATTCTTCTTTCTCAAGATTGCTTTGGCAATTCGAGGTTTTTTGTATTTCCATACAAATCTTGAAATTATTTGTTCTAGTTCTGTGAAAAATATGGCTGGTAGCTTGATAGGGATTGCATTGAATTTGTAAATTGCTTTGGGTAGTATACTCATTTTCACTATATTGATTCTTCTGATCCATGAACATGGTATATTTCTCCATCTATTAGTGTCCTCTTTGATTTCTTTCATCAGTGTTTTATAGTTTTCTATATATAGGTCTTTAGTTTCTTTAGGTAGATATATTCCTAAGTATTTTATTCTTTTTGTTGCAATGGTGAATGGAATTGTTTCCTTAATTTCTTTTTCTACTTTCTCATTATTAGTGTATAGGAATGCAAGGGATTTCTGTGTGTTGATTTTATATCCTGCAACTTTACTATATTCATTGATGAGCTCTAGTAATTTTCTGGTGGAGTCTTTAGGGTTTTCCATGTAGAGGATCATGTCATCTGCAAACAGTGAGAGTTTTACTTCTTCTTTTCCAATTTGGATTCCTTTTATTTCTTTTTCTGCTCTGATTGCTATGGCCAAAACTCCCAGAACTATGTTGAATAGTAGCGGTTCATGGATCCATGGCTCATGCTCTTCTGAATCATCAGTGACAGATAGGAGAAAACCCTCAAAGAGTGTCAGGCTAAAGAGTGAAGACAGAGGAGAAAGACAGATGTCATACAATATCACTTATATGTGGAATCTAAAATATGACACAAATTGACTTATCTACAAAACAGAAGTAGAGAATAGACTTGTGATTGCCAAGTGGGAGGAGAGAGGGAATGAGGGATTGGGAGTTTTGGATTAGCAGATGCAAGCTATTATATATAGAATAAAACAGGATCCTACTGCACAGCACAGGGAACTATACTCAATATCCTGTGATAAACCATAATGGAAAATAATATTAAAATGAATGTTACAGATGGTATGAATTATTTTGCAGTACAGCAGAAATAACACAACATTCTAAATCAACTATACTAAATGAAATAAATTTTTCTAAAGACTGACTTTGCTCCAGATTTCCAAAGTGCGAGAAGGAAACAAGAGGGATACTTCTATTTGGAAGGGTAAAATTTCTCCAAGTTCAGGGGCTCCTGAGCCTGAGAAACTTGAATGTGAAGGCAGAGGAAGCTTGGGAAGGGAGGGGCACAAAGGTTAATAAATACCCCTCTGTGGGGTGAACATAGAAATGAAACATTGTCACACCCATTTTTCACTTTGTAAATGAAAATTTTAGTAAATTTTACAATCGAAGTTTCACATTGCAAGCACTTACTGAATATTTTAAATTGGACATTTTGCAAAGCCATGCCAAAGAGGTTCATAAAAGAGATTGTTCTCAAACTAGAACATAACCATATAATACCACTCAAACATTACATTATGTTTTCATCTTCCATTTAAGCTTGACCATGAGCAGGGAGAACAATTTTTTCTTAATAGCTTTTTCATTTACTACATGGAGTACAACACAATGGTGCAATTTTCAAAATTGAAGCCACTCGAAAAATCATTAGCATTCCGCTAAAATGTCCTCTTTACCAGCATATATATTTGTAGAGTCAAAACCATAGTTTAAGCCCCACCAAATAAATAGTAAAATTTTAATATATATCTGTATATTTTTTTACTATATTCTAATTACTTATTTTAGAAACTTCAGTTGTATAAACTATTATATTTTAATATAGTTCAGTAGCATGATGGTATCACATAGGTTAACCATCTAATATTAGAAACAGCAACTGTCAGCTAAAGTGTTAAAAACCCATGAATCACAAGTCAGTTTATGAAAATCAATGATTTTCAAAACTGTAGGGTAGTGCAACTCAGCCCATGGGATGGGGACACTTATGAGGACATACCCTGGATATGAATCCACTAACAATTTCAAGATCAACAGAGTGTTTATCATTACCATACATATATGAGATGCCAGCAGTAGAATCATTCCAGAATTTATCATCAAAGGCCTAGATTCTAGTCTGTTTACAGCACTTACTTTGCCTTGAAGAAAGTCACTTATCTTTCCTGAGCTTCAGCCCCCATGCCCAGAAAAGGAAATTCTTTCCAATATTGATTAGTCACAGGCATTTTCCATGGCCTAAATAAATAAATAAACTTACTCTACACATTTTTATAGTAATAGAAATATGTTTAAGTTGGGAAAGGATATTCCTTATTTTTCAAATGCTGTATCTATTATTCTTCAAAAATTTCATAATATTTTATTTTACTGTGTTACAAGGTAGACATTTATTGACAAAGAATTATACTTTTGTCTGTAAAGACACTCCAAAGATAATGGCTAGAACCATGGCTGCAAAGAATCAAAAGCCTTTGGATGTGGAGTATTTGGTGATGCTCTACAGGCATTAGTCTACTTATTAAGCGGAAGACAGAAATTTCAAAATGTATATCTAAAGTACACTCTTGAGAAAGAAAATTGAACAATGTTTGCCATTAAGACATAGTAGTGTAGTAGGCATATAAAATACTTCTCTTTAAGCAGATAATTCTGCTATGGAGAGACACGGGGGAAACATACAGTGATAGATTCTAGGATTTCTTCCTTTTACGCAAATTAGTGGAATATTGGACTAGTGACAGGGAGGTGTGAGGACATTACTTTAATGGTTATAAGAAATAGCAACAGATAAAAATGGTGAAAGCTAAAACTCCTATTATGAATTCTCTAAAGGGCTAAAATTAAAACAAAAAGATATAATGTCAGTTGAAATAATAGCTACTATTCACTAAGTGCTTTCTTAGTGACAGTGAAACAAGGGATTAGGCTATCTTTTGTACTAGCGACCACATCCTTATGATATTAATATTATTATTACCCCATTTTACAGATGAGAATTTTTTCTCAAGCTTGAAGAGTTTGTCAAGTCAAATAATTAATAAGCAAAAGAAGTAGATTTTTTTTTCTATTTCATTGCAGGTTCATGATCTGACTGTTACACTATCTCTCTGTATTTATTCTCTGAAAAAAATATCTCTAGTTGAATTCTAGATGATTAAAAACTAAAACAAAAGGTAAACCTTTTCATAAAATTATGGAAATAGGAACACATATTTTGTTCCTCAAAACTACTCATGAATCAAGTCAGCTATAGTATTGGTAGAATCACTGATGTAGGTACAACAAGAAAAGAAAAGATTCCAAGTGTTGCCAGATGAGTGTCTCCATAAAAATGAAAGAAAGAAATAGAAATCTGAGATCAAAAATAGCTGGATAGCAGAACCAGAGTTATTGAGTATCAGAAATAAAGTCCTAGGGAACTGGTGATATGGATTATTCTTGGAAATTAGAGAGCAGAGTGGGATCTATGAACATCTGAAACAAAGACAGATAAAAGTTTATGCCCATGAACTCCCAATATTTATGTAGTATCTCCTGACACATGGAGTTGGGCTCAGAAGAGAAAGTCATGTGAGGCAAATGGCACCAAGCATTTCTAGCTTTCACAAATTGTCAAGAAGTGAAGACACCTCTGAGCTGATTGATGATCCCCTGAGGCACACACATATATGCCAACAAGGTTGGTGGGGGCTTCAGCCTCTCAAATCAGTCATTTCATTTGCCTGAGTGAGAATGGGGAATCAGGTTCTATAAACTTCAAATCTAGAATCTGCTTATTTCTCTCAAATCACATAGATTTGTTACAATGCAGTGCTAAGTTTCTATCAGTTCAGTACAGTCACTCAGTCCTGTCCTATTCTTTATGACCCCATGGACTGCAGCATGCCAGACTTCCCTGTCCATCACCAATTCTCAGAGCTTGCTCAAATTCATGGCCATCTAGTGGGTGATGCCATCCAACCATCCCATCCTCTCGTCCCCTTCTCCTCCTGCCTTCAATCTTTCCCAGCATCAGGGAATTTTCCAAGGAGTCAGTTCTTCTCATCAGATGGCCAAAGTACTGGAGCTTCAGCTTCAGCATCAGTCCTTCCAGTGAATATTCAGGACTGATTTCCTTTATGATGGACTGGTTGGATTTCCTTGCTGTCCAAGGGACTCTCAAGAGTCTTCTCCAACAGCACAGTTCAAAGGCATCAATTCTATAAATAACTATAATATAGTATAAAAGTAGCTAGATGTAAACTACATACACCCACAAATATGAATGCAATGCCATTTAAATCCATTGGGAATGATGTGCTTTATTTAATCAGTTTGTAACTAATTGATTATTCTGTTTATGTATCTCAAAGTCATCTAGTCCAACCTGGGTGACTTCTGCAGGCAAAAAGAGGGGAATAAAAAATATATTTAGTCTCACCAAAAGTATGCTCACACAGTTATAATTTATTTTTTTATTCCTCTGAAACATTTTTAACTCTATAGATATTCTCTTCATAATGGGAAAAAAATCTTTTTTTCTGAATCAATAGCAAAAAATATTAATGTTAACTCTTCACATTCAATCCCAAGGTCAAATTATTTAAAGAAAAGTATACTTTCTTAGCGTTCAACTCAAATATCCTGTCTGTTTTTCACTAGGACTGAGATTATTTGCTCCAAAAACATGTGAATAAGTATCAGGAGGCCAACTGTTGTCTACAGATATGTAGTGTATTGCACGATGCTTTAGCACAGCCTAGCAAGAATATATTTTTCTTTCTTTCTTTTTTTTTTTTTTTTTTGCCTTTTTATACAGTTCATGTGTTTCTCATGGTAAGTATACTTATACTGGAGTGGTTTGCCATTTTCTCCTCCAGTGGATCACGTTTTGCCAGAACTCTTCACTATGAATTGTCCACCTTGGGCGGCCTGCTTCACTGAGTTAGGCAAGCCCCTTCACCAGGACAAGGCTGTGGTCAATAAAAGGGAAGAGATCCACTCCGGGAGATGATGAGGGATAGCGACACCTCGCATGCGGCAGTCCATGGGGTCTTGAAGAGTTGGACACGACTTGGCGACTGAACAGCAATAACAAACAAGAATGTCTCCTTTCCTCTATGATTGCTGTTTAGTGTATCATGAAATGATAGTGTTATCATTATCAGTTCAGTTCAGTTCAGTCACCCAGTTGTGTCCAGCTCTTCAAGACCCCATGAATCGCAGCACGCTAGGCCTCCCTGTCCATCATCATCTCCCAGAGTTCACTCAAACTCACGTCCATCGAGTCGGTGATACCATCCAGCCATCTCATCCTCTGTCATCCCCTTCTCCTCCTGCCCCCAATCCCTCCCAGCATCAGAGTCTTTTCCAATGAGTCAACTCTTCGCATGAGGTGGCCAAAGTACTGGAGTTTCAGCTTTAGCATCTTTCCTTCCATAGAAATCCCAGGACTGATCTCCAGAATGGACTGGTTGGATCTGCTTGCAGTCCAAGGGACTCTCAAGAGTCTTCTCCAACATCACAGTTCAAAAGCATTAATTCTTCAGCGTTCAGCCTTCTTCACAGTCCAACTCTCACATCCATACATGATCACAGGAAAAACCATAGCCTTGACTAGATGGACCTTTGTTGGCAAAGTAGTGTTTCTGCTTTTGAATATGCTATCTAGGTTGGTCATAACTTTTCTTCCAAGGAGTAAGCATCTTTGAATTTCATGGCTGCAGTCACCATCTGCAGTGATTTTGGAGCCCCCAAAAATGAAGCCTGACACTGTTTCCACTGTTTCCCCTGTTTCCCCATCTATTTCCCATGAAGTGATGGGACCAGATGCCATGATCTTCATTTTCTGAATGTTGAGCTTTAAGCCAACTTTTACACTCTCCTCTTTCACTTTCATCAAGAGGCTTTTTAGTTCCTCTTCACTTTCTGCCATAAGGGTGGTGTCATCTGCCTATCTGAAATTATTGAGATTTCTCCCGGCAATCTTGATTCCAGCTTGTGCTTCTTCCAGCCCAGTGTTTCTCATGATGTACTCTGCATAGAAGTTAAATAAGCAGGGTGACAATATACAGCCTTGATGTACTCATCATTTATTGACTGTCTACTATGGACTAGATCCTTAACTAATCCACAATAACGTCTTAAATAACCCACATAACTCCTCCTATTCAGAATCCGACGTACATGAATTAGGACCACTATCTCCATTTACAGATGAAGAGAGTGATCCTCAGAGCCATTAGAGAAGTGTCCCAAGCTGAGAAATGGCAGGGCTGGGCTGATATGATGCCCACTATGAGGAACTCCACGTTGCTGTCTTTTTCACTGTCTCATGCAAAGTAGTGTGGCTGTGGGTTTGCAGAACTTAGGGTTTCACAGATCTTTTTGAATGTGATGCAAGACACACTGGAGTAGAAATAATAGATACAGTAGCTTTGTACAAGTAATACAATAGAATCCCATACCAACACATTCAAACACTACTCTAGGATTAACAATAAGAGCAACAACATTTTTTCCTCATGTCTTTAAGAAGAATCGTCTATAGAAAAAAAGAATAGAATCGTCAGCCAGCCTTCTTAGCCAAATAGCAGGTAGACTACTGTTTCTTTGATGTCGTGTGTATTATTTGAGCTTACTGTGTGTGTTGCTTATGCTCTCAGAGTACAATATCACTCAAGTGCAAAGTGAAGATGGAATGTTGTAGCTCTTTCATTAATTTTCACAGCAGTTGGTTCTCTGCTGGCATTTAAAATTAAAATAAGGAGAAGTTCAAAAAATTTAGTTTCATTTCAAAACATATAAAGCTCTATGATTTTCTAGAAATGCTGCAAACCAGTTACATTGAATTAGTTCGAGATGATCACTCAGCATAAGAGAGAAATATTAAACACTGTATACCCCAGGTAGTTTTGAAGGTCCTGACTTCAGTTGTTTAAATGTCATCAGATATCAAAGATGACACTCCAGTTAAAGCCACAGCATAATAAATAAATTGGAGAGGTGATGATAAAAAAAATGATACCTTATATTATGGAATAATTCCTAGGACTGATATTGCTAATACAATGTTTAAATTACAACTGGATTTATTTAAAAAAAAAAACTTGAAAAATTTAAATGTTATGCTGAAATTACCATTCTCAGGGAAAAGAAAGGAAGAGAAAGAGAATATTTTTTTTTCCATAACCAGCTCAGAAGAGCACAGAGAACAGAGTCGCTGCTAAAAGAGTACACTTGTTTGTGAACAAATTGATAGTGGCTCTTTAAAATGTTTTAGATTAAGTCCATAAGGTGGCGAAGAGTCAGACATGACTGAGTGACTGAGTGCACACGTTCATTAGTTAGAATAACTGAGATCCCTTTCATATCATAGGATAAGGCTCACCCACATTGTAGACAGGCATCTGCTTTACTCAAAGTCTGATGGTTTAAATGTTAATCATATCTAAAAATATACCCTAAAAACAAAGTCGACTGGCCTTTGATCAAACAATTGGACACCATAACCTGGTCAAGTTGATACATAAAATTAATCATTATAGCCTGCTTCACCAAATATAAACAGAGGAAAGGAGAACCAAGACCATTTTTCTGGCAGACACAAGGGAATCTGGGGCCATAGATTTCCTAGGTCTTGGCACTCCATGAGAACTAGGAGCCTGAAACTCCTGTGCCTGGTCTTCCCTTGGGTATAGAACGATGAGCATGAGTGCAGTGGCACTCCACCTCTTGACTTCCATTTCTCTGCAGTGGCTATTGCTAGCAATTACTTCACCAGTTTGACTGAAGGTTTTTAAGAATCAACTTTAGCCAATAAACAAACAAGTAGACTTCTGACCCTAGTTAGCTTAATAAACATAGTATAGTTCCCTGCACTATATAATTGCTTCTTTTTCTCTGGAGAATCATAACTAATGCACAGACATTCCACCTCTGAGCTGGCCTAGTTCTGTACAATGCTTTCTGCTCTAAGCATCCCTTGAATAGAGCTGTTATAGCACTGCTGGGTCCTGGTTCCACAATGCTTTCAAGTCTCAAGTTATCAGATCCTCTGAGCTTTCAAGTTATTTCAAGCTTGTTGTTGTTCAGTCACTAAGCCACATTCGAGTCTTTGAGACCTTGTGGACTTCAGTGTGCTATACTTCCCTGTCCTTCACTATCTCCCCGAGTTTGCTCAATCTCATGTCCACTAAGTCAGTGATGCCATCAAACCATCTGATCTTTTGTTGCCCCCTTCGTCTCCTGCCCTCAATTTTTCCTAGCATCAGGGTCAAGTTTACTTATTCCCAGATAGCCCAGGATCCATAGGCTCCTCTGACACTTCTGTGCTCCCATCTCTGACCTATCCACATGCTTTATCCTCAGTAGTCAAAACGCATTTCTGTCTTACTGCTCTGCTCACTGACCAAAAAGAAACTTGTTGACCCACTGTGCCCTCCCACCTTTTTAGCTCACAGCCTTCCAAAATGATCCTTCTAGTGGGACTTTGAAGATGTTAACCAAGGTACTCCAAATGCAGCTAGGATAATACCAGAGCTCATAGGCAAATATGTATATTAGAACCAAACAGTGACCTTGGCTTATTATCTTATTTTAATCAACATTCTTTTGGAAGGAAAGTAATGCCCCATATCCACTGAAAGAATAAAGACATAAGAGTATCGCTATTACTAGGTACATAAATATGTATATCATAGAATTTTTTAACTTCTGTTTTAATTAGAGAATACTTGCTTTACAATGATAGTTTCTGCCATACAATAAGAGTCAGCCATAAGTATACATATATCCCTTCCCTCTTAAGCCTCCCTCCCACCCCATCCCCCATCTCACCACTCTAGGGCAACACAGAGGAAAAACCAACTTGTTAACCTCCAAATTTGAAAGTACTCTAGATGCTAGTTTACTTAACCTTAGTGCTACAGATTAAGACTTCATCTTTTGGTTTATAAATGTTAGGAAACTCAAGAACTTTGAAACAAGAATATGTAAATAAACATAAATGTGATCTTGAAAAACTCAATCCATATAAGAATAATCAACTTTTCAAGCAAGTATTTTCATATTTGACAATGCTTTCATGCAAACAATACTCCAACAACTTTAGTCTACTCTGCATTTTCTGCTAGCTAAAGTTAATAATGATAATAGAGGATAATTGTGCTTATTTGTATTTGCTTAAGTTTGAGGGGTCACAGAAGAAAGGAAATATCAGAGAACAGACAAGAATGTTGATTAAATCATTGGCATGGATAATAATGATAGCTATGGACTAATGATTCATTAGGCTTTTAAAGACTTCTGCTGGCTAAAACTCACCCCAAAGCATCATTGTACATCTCTGTGAAGTGATACATTCAAGAAAGGCACTAGAGTTTTTAAAAGCTATTTGAGTAGTTCTTAGGTGTAGCACTTTGCACCAGGGAGTCAAACTCTTGGAAGCTTAGAAGGTGCATTTCTTATGAAGATAGCTGTAGAAAGGCCAAATTCCAGGTCAATCATGAAATCTGGCCATCATAGACTTGTGTAGATGAAGAGGTCTGCTAAGTAAGATTGTTCCAGCTTGACATAAGAAGATGAATTTTCTTCTGGAGATATTCCAATTAGATGGTAAGTTTGAGAGATCTATGGGTGAACTTTGGCATGACACTGATGTGAGATTTTACAGCCTTCAAGTGTCAGAAGTTCAGCAACACAGTGTACTTATGCTGGCCATGATGGCCATGATCTATGAAACCCCCATCTGGGGATGCTGATTAAAGGCTTCTACCCAGGCTGCAGCCACTCCAGTGGAATCATCCATCCTGGCATCAACAAAATTGTCTCCACAATGATCCAGATGGAGTTCTTAGAGGACAAAAATCATGTGGTTCTGGGTAAGTTAGATGAAAACTGGAAAGAAAACTGGGCACTCATTGTGGGGCTTCTGGAAAGAGAATATGATCAGAAATCAAATAATAATCACATCCTCAAAGTGACTTTAAAAATTAAGAACACGTTGACAGTATCTATTATACTGGAAATAGAAGTGCTTCAGTGCTAAGTCACTTCAGTCATGCCCAGCTCTTTGTGGCCTCATGGACTGTAACCTGCCTGGCTCCTCTGTCCATGGAATTTCCCAGGCAAGAATACTTGAATAAGTTGCCATGCTTTCCAAAAGTTTTTAAAGAATTTTCTTCCATTATTAACTGGAGTTTTACCTTCTGTGGCCTGATGATGAGAATAGAAGAACTTCATGCTTATAGATGTGATAAACAGCAACTAAAGGTCTCTTCTCTGGGATGAAGTTTCCCAGTGGGGGCAAGACAAGTGTTTCTATCTCTTAAAAGTCATGTTAGTATCAGTTTCAAAAACAATTTAGCACCCATTTGCTTAATTTCAGGAAAGTGTCATATAAAGAAAATTTAACTGTTCCAAGTATTGGAGAACTCCCAAACTTTTAAAAGATCATCCCCAAGAGAAAGAACATTTGGACATTCAGAGACTAACATCAGCACCCAAAGATGATATCCAAACCATGTACTTTCATAGCAATTTGCAACTACATACAAATAATTGATTTTTTTGCAGCATTCAGTCTAGCAGCACCTGTATATGTAGACTAATTCTAATATTTAAAAATTCTATTTAGTTGACATTAGTTTCTTCAATCAAAATTTAATACAAAGATGATTTCTGTTTAATTACATTATTTACTAATATCTGAAATTAAAAGACGCTTTCTCCTTGGAAGAAAAGTTATGACCAACTTAGATAGCATATTGAAAAGCAGAGACATTACTTTGCCAACAAAGATCTGTCTAGTCAAGGTTATGGTTTTTCCAGTGGTCTGTGAAGAAAGCCGAACACCGGAGAATTGATGATTTTGAACTGTGGTGTTGGAGAAGACTTCTGAGAGTCCCTTGGACTGCAAAGAGATCCAAATAATCCGTTCTGAAGGAGATCAGTCCTGGGTGTTCTTTGGAAGGACTGATGCTAAAGCTGAAACTCCAGTACTTTGGCCACCTCATGCGAAGAGTTGACTCATTGGAAAAGACTCGGATGCTGGGAGGGATTGGGGGCAGGAGGAGAAGGGGACGGCAGAGGATGAGATGGCTGGATGGCATCACCAACTCTATGGACATGAGTCTGAGTGAACTCCGGGAGTTGGTGATGGACAGGGAGACCTGGTGTGCTGGGATTCATGGGGTCACAAAGAATCAGACATGATGGAGCGACTGAACTGAACTAAATATGTAAATAGTGTTGTTGCTATCCCCAGCACAATGTACACCCGTGGTGGATTCATGTCAATGTATGGCAAAACCAATACAGTATTTTAAAGTATAATAAAATAAATAAATAAATAAAATTTTTAAAAAATAAAAATAAAAAGATATTGTCTACCAAGAATTTATACTCTGATGGAAATATATGAATTGCAGATTAGAGATACAAACTTCAAATCAGAAAAGGGTTAGGGTTAGGAAACGGCAATCATCTATATTTATATTTATTTAAATACAATGAAAGGGCTGTTCTACATATTAAAAGATTCAGAATGGCAAAAATGTGTTATTCGTGCCTTGTACAATTAAGAACTTTAAAAGAATCATACCAACAAGTGATATTTAATGAAAAATTCAACTGGGTATGATGATCATTCTTGTATAAGGCCAGTTCCTTAAGGTCATTATAAGCACCAGCTGTGGCCAGTCTTCCTTGACACTGTCACATAAACATACATCCAGTATGGAATACTTATGGGAAGATGTGAGCTAAATGAAAAAAAAAAAATTGGAAAACAGATTATTGAATGTGTTATTATTATAGCATTTGGCTTGCCAAGAAGCCCATGGTTAAATGATATTTTTTATTATTAAGGTAATATGAACATGTCCTTTATCTTTTTACAAGTAAAATGTATTTTTTAAAAACAGCTTTATATTTACCAAAAAATTACAAGGATAGGATAGAGGGTTGCTAAATATCCCATATCAAGTTTCCTCTGTTTTTAATGGTATGTTTGCTACAATTAATGAACCAATACTGATACACAGTGTTACTTCAGTCATGTCCAACTCTTGTGACCCTATGGACCATAGGCTGCCAGGCTCCTCTCCCCAAGGGATACTCCAGGCAAGAATATTGGAGTGGGTTGCCTTGACCTCCTCCAGGGTATCTTCCTGACCCGGGGATCGAACCCACATCTCATGTCTCCTGCATTGGCAGGCAGGTTCTTTGCCACAAGCACTGTCTGGGAAGCCCCATTGATACATCATTATTAACTAAAATCCACACTTTTCCACATTTCTTTAGTTTTTACGTAACGTCTCTTTTCATATCCAGTATACCACCTGGGACACTGTGTTGCATTTAGTGGTCATTTTTTTTTAGGCTCCTCATAGTTGTGACAGTTTCTCAATCTATGATTATCTCAAAATTAAAAGTGTAATTTAAATCTTTTACCCTTAGTAGTATATAGTTCTACAAGATTTTACAAATGCAGATAGTTTTACGACCACCATCAGAATCAGGACGCAGAATTATTCCCTCAGCCCTCAAATTTCCTGTCACCCTGTTATAAAATCTTTCCTCTAACCACAGTCCCAGATAACCACTGATTTTTTTTTCTGTTTTATATTTTACTTATTCCAGAACATTCTAATATCTTATAAATGGAATCCTATAGTATGATGCATTTTAATCCTGGCTTTTTTCTTAAACTAGCATTGTTTTTTTTTTTCTCTCTCTCTCTCTCCCAGTTTGTGAAAGCGCTAGTTGCTCAGTTGTGTCTGACTCTAGGCAACCCCACGGACTGTGGACCATAAGGCTCCTCTGTCCATGGAATTCTCCAGGCAAGAATACTGTAAAGGATTTCCATTTCATTCTGCAGGGGATCTTCCCAACTCAGGGATAGAATCTGGGTCTCCTGTACTGCAGGCAGATTCTTTACCATCTGAGCCACCAGAGAAGCCCTTTCCAGCTTCTAGCAGGATTCATATATGTATTTCAGCCTTCCATTACTCAGAACCTGCTTAAACAGCAGACAAGCTTATTAATCTCTGTACAACACACTTTGATCTGAAATAGTGAATGAGCACATTCATTGGTAGGGAAGGTGGATTTAATGGTTTTCAACATTTAAAAATCCCCCCAAAAGACAACGTTACAATTTCCCATCAATGCTAAATACACTGATGACTCCCTTCACTCTCAAAATTTCAGTCATGAAGATTTACATTTGACTTTCACAAGTAGATAAGTGACATTATTTCACATTAAACAGATACTAAGTCACATTGCTGGGAGAAATAACAATAACTTCAGATATGCAGATGATACCACCCTTATGGCAGAAAGTGAAGAGGAACTAAAGAACCTCTTGATGAAAGTGAAAGAGGAGAGTGAAAAAGTTGGCTTAAAGCTCAACATTCAGAAAACGAAGATCATGGCATCTGGTCCCATCACATCATGGCAAATAGATGGGGAAACAGTGGAAGGAGTGACTGACTTTATTTTTTGGGGCTCCAAAATCACTGCAGATGGTGACTGCAGCCTTGAAATTAAAAGACACTTACTCCTTGGAAAGAAAGTTATGACCAACCTAGACAGCATATTGAAAAGCAGAGACATTACTTTGCCAACAAAGGTCCATCTAGTCAAGGCTATGGTTTTCCAGTGGTCATGTATGGATGTGAGAGTTGGACTGTGAAGAAAGCTGAGTGCTGAAGAATTGATGCTTTTGAACTGTGGTGTTGGAGAAGACTCTTGAGAGTTCCTTGGACTACAAGGAGATCCAACCAGTCCATTCTGAAGGAGATCAGTCCTGGGATTTCCTTGGAGGGAATGATGCGGAAGCTGAAACTCCAATACTTTGGCCACCTGATGCAAAGAGCTGACTCATTGGAAAAGACCCTGATGCTGGGAAAGACTGAGGGCAGGAGGAGAAGGGGATGACAGAGGATGAGATGGTTTGATGGCATCACCAACTCAATGGACATGAGTTTGGTGATGTACAGGAAGGCCTGGTGTGCTGAAGTTCATGGTGTTGCAAAGAGTCGGACATGACTGAGTGACTGATCTGAACTGAAGTCACATTTGATGAGAGTTACATTTCTGAGCAGTGATCTTCCTACATCCACCTGTTTGGAAGACTCATTTGTAGATTTGATTTAGAAACCGCATTGCTACTTTCACATCCAATACATTTTTCTATTTCCTGTGTCCTGTTTGTTGGGAGGTATAGACCTTTATCTCAACTGATGCAAGTAGCCCTCAGATTTGCCTGTTGTCTTTCAGGCTTCCCTAGTTGCTCAAGTGGTAAAGAATATACCTGCAATGCAAGAGACTGGGGTTTAATCCCTGGGTTGGGAAGATCCCCTGGAGAAGGAAATGGCTACCCACTATAGTATTCTTGCCTAGAGAATCCCATGGATAGAGGAGCTTGGTGGGCCACAGTCCCTGGGGTCACAAAGAGTCAGACATGACTAAGCAACTACGTTATAATTCTATAGAGCATTATAGTCAAAATTCTTAGTTTGCTACCAAACTTAATTCTCAAGTATGCGATTTTAATCAAAGCAGAGCTTACATTGACCTTCTAATGACCTTATTCGAATTTCATGAGATTTAGTTTCTAATTCAGTATTGTGGGCTTTCAGCATTGCCTTCAACACATGTTAGGGCCCATTCCCTATCAGATGATGTTTTGGTGTACAAAATATTCTTGCTTGTCATTGAGTTAAATATTTCTTTGAATCATCTTCCAAATATTCAAGTGCATTCAATTTACCTTGAAGGAGTTTATTAAGCAAAATCTACGATAAATTGGCTGGAGAAATAAAGACTTGGTGTTTTTCTTCAAGAAGCTCATAGTCCAGTAAAGAAGAGAAACAAGTAAACAAATAATCTACTATATTTTCTGATGAGTGGCAGATATCTTTAGGAGAATCTCAAATAAGACAAAAAGGTACTGCTAACCTTTTTGAACTGTGGATGTGGAAATAGATGGGACTGCTTCATAGTTAGCAGTGACATCCATTTCCTACATGACAAGTCCCTACACTGGGACTTCACTCATAATAGACAGGAAGAGTATTTTATGCCAAAAAAAAAAAGGAAACTGTGAGCAAAATCTGAGTTTTCAATGTCTGGAATATAGATTGTTGAGAGGATAGAGGAAACTTGAAAAATAAAAGAGATTATGCTATATGAATGCATAAGATTTGAAAGGTACATTGATGGCCTGGATGAACGTGGTGAATGTTATTTTGATTTAACTACACATTTCATAGCAGGGTAAACAATTTTTGCATGGGAACTCAGCAGCCTAGGCATAGGTACACAGAAAAATGATGATGGAAAGAACATGATGACAGAGTTTTATGTTATTTGTTGGCTAGTTAGCTAGTTAGTTAAAAAGATAAGTTTTAAATCCCACTGTGTGAGGTTAATCTCATGAAATGGCAGCAACACAATCCATTGCAATCAGTTCCTTTGCCATCTTTTTTAATAAAAATATTTTTAAGACTAACACCAGTTTTTAGAAATGAGTCATCCATACTATTTAATTACTAGTGATAATGGAAAGATCTCTGGTAAACTCTAGAAAAAGTCATCTTTCATCAATTCCCATATATGGTGATGGCTTAATCTAGAGCATAAGCCTTAGAGACAAAGTAGAACTAATTTAGGCTTAACTTTTGGAATTGGAATTGGACAAGAAGAAAAGGCAGAAGTAGAGTGTAAAAAACAGAAACCAGAAATTCAGAAGCAGAAAAGAAACAAAAATGAAAAATGGGCAATACAAAATAGAAATCGCTATCTGGTGCAAATATCAGAACTGACAATAGAGAAAACCCTATTTGAAAATCTAGTTTTGAAAATTTTCTTTGATATACCTTGTTTGTTTGTTTTGCCCCTATATTAGAGGAACACAAAGAAGCAAAAATATGGGTATCAAAAAAGGAGAAAATCTTTCAGTGGGTTGGGATTCTGTGTACTAAAACATGACAGAATCTAGCATATGTACTGCTCATAAGAGTGAGTGAAAGTTGCTCAGTCCTATCTGACTCTTTGTGATCCAGTCCATGGAATTCTCCAGGCCAGAATACTGGAGTGGGTAGCCTTTCCCTTCTCCAAGAGATCTTCCCAACCCAGGGGTCGAACCCAGGTCTCCCACATTGCAGGAGGATTCTTTACCAGCTGAGCCACAAGGGAAGCCCAAGAGTACTGGAGTGGGTAGCCTATCCCTTCTCCAGTGGATATTCCCAACCCAGGATTTGAACTGGGGTCTCCTTCATTGCCGGAAAAAGCAATGGCATCCCACTCCAGTACTCTTGCCTGGAAAATCCCATGGACGGAGGAGCCTGGAAGGCTGCAGTCCATGGGGTTGCTGAGGGTCGGACACGACGGAGCAACTTCACTTTTACTTTTCACTTTCATGCATTGGAGAAGGAAATGGCAACCCACTCCAGTGTTCTTGCCTGGAGAATCCCAGGGACAGGGGAGCCTGGTGGGCTATCGTCTATGGGGTCACACAGAGTCGGACACGACTGAAGTGACTTAGCAGTAGCTCCTTCACTGCAGGCAGATTGTACTGCTACTTGCAATTATTAATATAAAATATTCTCTTCTCTATGAACAACTTCAATCCTTGTGATATAAGCATAGAATTTAAAGGCTAGTGAATAACTTTTGACAGGTAATCAATATTTTATACATGTTTATCAAACATGAGAAATTACAAACTTTTGGGGTTCTAACATGCTAAGGGAACTATTTTCTTCTTAATCGATTAGCTGAATAAAACTGACTTTGTATACTAGATAGAAAATTTCAACTGTTGAAGGATTAGAAGATAAAAAATATAACAAATTAACAGTGCTTGAATAAGGCATTTAATGATTCAGAAGGCATTCTATCATGTTCATTATGAGGGATACCAATTGCACTGGAAAATCAGAAAAAATAACTGACAGGAGACTTTCTTTGAGAGAATATTAGCTAAACCACATTTTTGTTAAATTTTTTAGATAATGTGTTGAGGGTAAAAAGCAAACTGGAAATTTAAATAACTTGCATCTTTCCTGTTGCAAAACTATTTAAACTACTTCATGTATCCTGTCATATTGCAAATGGCTAATTACATAATGGTTGCCTCTTCTTGACCTTAGGTTCCTTAGTTATGCCTCTTATTTACCATTTTGTCTATTATTGAACTTCAACTATAGGTTCTTAATTTGTTGACTGGAAATAATTAGCAAAAATCAGGCAAAGTCCATTTGAAGGTGATACTGGCCTATTAGAATGGAAGTGGATGAAGGGATTTCTAGTAGATAAACCAATGCAAAATATTCTATTAATTTGTTTGGCCCTCAGCAATATTGTTAAGGAACAACAGTCAGTACGAAACAACAGCAAAATGAAGAGTTGATAATACTTTTTAATGCAATTGACAGCTAGTACAATGAGAACCTGTGCCACCAAATGACTAAGTCAAACTTGAATTTGATGGAAGATTCAAAGTAAGTTAACCCATGGGGTAGCATTTTATGTATGAGTACTACAAGTATAATCAAAATGTGGAAAGTATATGGTAAAATATTCAACCCCAAAATACAATGAAATCTAAATTTCTGCAACCTCTTTATTTTTACTTTTAATTCATGTGCCTCCATGTTTCCCAGGAGATCTAATTAAAACATAAAGAACATGGTAACATTGAAATAGTTCTACAGAAACTATTTGTTTCTTAAAACACAACAACTCTGTAGAATAATAGATGCTATGTAATGTATCATTAGGGTAGGGTATAGGTCCCCAGTATTTATTAGGCAGTGTTGGAAGGGGCTTGGCATTATTTTGGCAGTTGCATAGTGGGTTTCAAATTCAGGTGTAAATGCATTTTAATCATTAGCAATTTAGTAATTATAATTTAGAAAGACAAATAAAAGAACCACAACTGCTATGACTATAGAAACATTTGAGTATAATTTTGAGCAATATGAATGTTTGAGCCACTTTTGCATTTGTTCTTAGTAATTTTTATCACAATTATGGCAATAATAGCTAGCATTCCACAGCTATGGAAACTATTACTTCAAAGTGTTGACACATTCATCTTATTTCGTTCTCATAATATATCCACATGGTAAGACCACCTCCCAAACATTTCATTCAACTCAGAAGGTCAGGAATGGGAGCTACAGGCTTAAAAGTATGCAACAAAGTCCTTTGTGCTTTCTCTATACCCTCAAAGGAAGAGAACAAAGTATTAATACTGCATGCATGCTAATAACAGGGAGAAAACATTTTCAAGTTGGCTCCCATTTCTTTACTAAAAAACTTTTGGCTCGCTACTTTATCACTTTCTTAAAAATCATTATGTTTTCTTTCCTGATGCTGGGAATGATTAAAGGCAGGAGGAGAAGGAGACGACAGAGGATGAGATGGTTGGATGGCATCACCGACTCAATGGCCATGACTTTGAGTAAGCTCCCGGAGTTGGTGATGGACATGGAGGCCTGGTGTGCTGCAGTCCATGGGGTCACAAAGAGTAAGACATGACTGAGCAACTGAACTGAGCTGAACTTCCCTCCTATCAAGCTGTCATTTCTTTGTTACTTAATTTATTCATTAAAAAAATAATCTTGTGTGCCAGTATGTACTAAGCGAAGATCTAGGTGTCAGCCTAACAGTGCTGGAAGTTCTATTCTAGGAAATGCAGAGCTCGCATTAGTAATTTCTAGCCTCTTTTTCCAACTCATCAAAGCTCAAAATGTACTATATTTTCATAACCCTAAGCATGAAAGAAAAATATACTTTATTTATATTTTATATGAAACATGTTTTAAATAGTGGTATAAACTTTGTGTCCACGTGTTTCAGTGTGTTTTCACGTGGAAACAAATAACAATGAAATTGACATCACTCTTTTCCAATATCTTCCTTTATGGTGGTGGTTGTTCAGTTCCTAAGTCATGTCCGACTCTTGCAACCCCATAGACTGTAGCCTGCCAGACTCCTCTGTCCATGGGATTCTCCAGTCAAGAATACTGGAGTGGTTTACCATTTCCTTTATGGTAGCTTTTCCAATAAAGAGAAAAAAAATTAATTAACTTTATTATGTCTAAAATTTAAACAGTAATACTTTAAAAATATTCTTTAGTATTATTAATAATAATACTTTAGTAACAGAAGTAAAGTATAATAATAATTCTTTAAAAACATATCTCATACATCCAGCAAAAGGTATGTCATGCATTCAGCATAAAAATATATAGGAAATAAGGAGATATAATATGATATTTTCTAAGGAGAAAAGAATGTATTTTGCAATTTTATTCTCTGTCCCACTGTTTCATTGTATCTATCTCTATATATATCAATATAGCTGACCCATCAACAACTGGGGCTTTAGGAGCACTGACTGCATGGTAGAAAACCCATGTATAACTTTACAGTTGGCTCCCGTATTCACAGTTTTGCATCTTTGTCTCAACCAACTTTGTGGTGATATAGCATTTGTTGTTGTTATTGTTCAGTCGCTAAGTTGTGTCAGACTTTTCGTGACCCCATGCACTGCAACATTCCAGGCTTTCCTGTCCTTCACCATCTCCCAGAGTTTGCCAAAGTTCATGTCCATTGAATCTATGATGCCATCCAAATATCTCATCCTCTGTCACTCTCTTCTCCTTCTGCTTCAATCTTTCCCAGCATCAGGGTCTTTTTCAATGAGTGGTTTGCCATGCCCTTCTTCAGGGGATCATCCCAACACAGGGATCAACCTAAATCTCTCTTGTCTCCTGCGTTGGCAGGCTGATTCTTTACCATTAGCACCACCTGGGAAGCCCCACTATAGCATTTATTATTTAAAAAAAAAAAAAAATCCCTGTATAAGTGGGCCCATATATTTCAACCTCATGTTGTTCAAGGGTTCAAGTAGTGATTATGTAAATGTTTGTGTGCATGTGTGTGTGTGCACATATGAAAGGGTGCATTATATACATGTATAGATGTGTGTATGACTTTGTGTATATTTGTATACATTCAAGGGCTTCCCAGGTAGTGCTAGTGGTAAAGAAACTTCCTGTCAGTGCAGGAGTGTCAGAGAGTGGGCTCCATCCCTGGGTGGTGAAGATCCCCTGGAAGATGGCATGGCAACCCACTCCAGTATTCCTGCCTGGAGAATCCCATGGACAGAGGAGCCTGTCAGGCTATAGTCCATAGGTTCGCACAGAGTTGGACATGACTGAAAAGACTTAGCACGCACACACTCATACACATACATAATATATAAATGTTCATACATACACATTGCATATAGCATATTAGATGAATAGGAACCTTTCTACTTTAATATCAATATAGCTAACCCTTGAAGATACAGAATGTAGATATTCTTGTATTTGGCCCACATTTTTCTCATTCCTTTTTTATTGTCAGGCACTGTATTTCTTCCCCAAACAGTAACAAGTACACAGAGAGTAAGGAGAGAAACAGGAAGAAAAAGTGACTTTACTATAAATCTATTTTTCTACTTCTGACAAAAGTTTTTAGGGCAGAGATGCTGGTGATTGGAGATAAAAGTGAGCTTTTATCTGTAGTTGGCATTTACCTTGTCTCTAGTAGTCCCTCCCTTCTTTGGATCACAAAAAGAGTCTATCCAAAGTTTTCTGGATACTTTCCATATCACTACTTCATTCACTAGTCTAAAACTTTAGTTTTTGGAACTGGGAAGCACATTCTAAGATTATTCAATAATATTTGTCAATTTAGGGCCACATTTCTTCATTTAATAGATTAAGGAAACCACAGCAAATATATCTAGCCCTGATGGGTAATAAGTAAATAAAGTGGTAGTGATTATGTAAATTCATTGCTATCAGGCTCCTGAAAACATATAAGAATTATTCCTAAGGAATTATAATAATTTGAAAATTCTTATTAATATCATCATGAAACTAGGTTACTTTTTATTCAGAGTTATCAACTTCCCTAAGAATATTTTGATCTTGATCTTTTGTCTTTATACACAGTGACATATAATCCTGTATATTTTATAAATTTATCTACATGGTTTAATAAAAAATATTTACATAAACAGTTTCATTTGTTAATTCAGTAAAATAGATCTCTTTAGTTGGATCTCTTCAAGTGGTCTTCATCATTTTCTAGAAAATTATCAGGTATTACATTTTCTAAGATTACCTTGTAAGAGTGTTTTTGTTTTATTTTGCTTTTATCATTGATATATTTATTTATTAGATTGGAACCAAATAAGATTCACACATCATATTTATAATGTCCGTTAAATCCTTGTTTATTCTTTATTTTCTTGCAATGTATTTGTTGGGGAAAAAATGAGCTTTTTGCTGACCAGTGTTTTCCACAGTCTATTGATTGCACACACTTAGGCTTATTCAATATATTTCTCTGTTCTCTATACTTACTATATACTGGTAATCAGAACTAGAGGCTTAATCTAATTAAAGGTAATATGTTTTTGCAACACTCTTTCAGGAGTGTTGTTGTCATGAGCAGAGACTTTGCTAGCCCCTATGTTCACTTTCCCCAAGACAAGGACCCTTTTCTTATTTTAAAAGGCAGATAATATCTGGTTGTCTCTTATTTTACGTTAATGACCATTATGATCAGTACCTGGATTATTCTACCATAGATTTTAAAAATACAAATATTCTGTGGCCAACATATGCCTCAATAATTAGAAATAAGGCTATGGCAACAATGCCACTGATGGCTCTGCAGCTGCTACAGAGTCTCCCCTAATTTGGAGATGCCAAGGGAGAGAAAAACACTTCAAACCACAGCATTTTTCAAGTACTAGGAGCATGTGTGAAGCATATGCTATGTTTAATTATAAAGGAAGAAGAATTAAAACATCATACTAAAAAGTGTGTCAATTTGACTGCTTGAATTCTATATGAAAATGTCTCTGGACATGTGCAGAAATGGGATGCCTAAAAGGACCTTCCAGTGAAAGACAGCTTAAGAATATGGGTAAAATAATCTTTACTTGTAGTTTTTATGGGGTAATGAGATGATGCATAATCACCATATTTTAAAACCTTCTAAGTGCTAAAATTTATTTATCCATTCATCTATCCATTTAGTGAATACTGAGTTCTGCTATGTGCCAGATGCTAAGAACACAACAATGATCTAATCAAGACAAAGTCCATAGCCTCAGAAAGCTTACTTACATTCCGGTGGGAAAGAAAAGCTACTAACAAGCAGAGAAAAAGTAACTGATATCACTTAATATAGTTACAAATGTGATAGAGAATAATAAAAATCAGAAGATGGACTATTATTTAATATCAGGATACATGGGGAGAACACTCTGAGAAAACAACATTTAATGACAGAACTAATGATATAGAGGACCAAAACTTAACAATACTTGGGGGGAAAGTTCAAGAGGTGAAATCGATGTCAAAATCCTCAAGGTAATAAAAATCTTGGCCTAAGCTTGAACATTAAAATTTGGGGCTAAAAAAAATGAGTTAATGATGATGTCATTTTTTGAGATAGTGAAAGCATTAGAATTAAAAGTGAGGGAGAGGGGACCAAGAATTCATTTGAGGATATTCTCAGTTTGGGGGATCTTTTAGGCATCCATCAAGAAATATTAAATATGAATTTGGCAATTGGAGCACAGAATTAAAATTGGAGATAAATGTTTAAAATATTCCTGATCTTAAGTAGTTAGGATTTAAGAGATTCTAGGCATTGACCAACCTAGATATCATATTAGAAAGCAGAGACATTACTTTGCCAACAAAGGCCTGTCTAGTCAAGGCTATGGTTTTTCCAGTAGTCGTGTATGGATGAGAGAGTTGGACTATGAAGAAAGCTGAGCGCCGAAGAATTGATGCTTTTGAAGTGTGGTGTTGGAGAAGACTCTTGAGAGTCCCTTGGACTGCAAGGAGATCCAACCAGTCCATTCTGAAGGAGATCAGCCCTGGGTGTTCATTGGAAGGACTGATGCTAAAGCTGAAACTCCCGTACTTTGGCCACTTGATGTGAAGAGTTGACTCACTGGAAAATATTCTGATGCTGGGAGGGATTGGGGGCAGGAGGAAAAGGGGATGACAAAGGATGAGATGGCTGGATGGCATCACAGACTCGATGGACGTGAGTTTGAGTGAACTCCAGGAGTTGGTGATGGACAGGGAGGCCTGGTGTGCTGTGATTCATGGGGTCACAAACAGTCGGACATGACTGAGCAACTGAACTGAACTGATATTGAACTTCAAGTCACAGAGCTGCAAAAGTGTCTCTTACTTTGCCCTCCTGTCCTTACCTTGGTCCCCAGCTCTGGTAACCAGATTCCAATCCTTGTCCCTTTGCCTGAATGCCTAAGCAGGTCACCTGACTTTTACCTAGACCTTGCCTTAGGAGCAGAGACTTTGCCTAGCCCCTATGTTCACTTTCTCCAGGACAAGGACCCTTTCCTAATACACTAGCCTTACTTTGCTTTAAATGGTGAATCCCCTTACCTCTCTCTATTGAGGACCTTGGGAAGACTGAGGGAATTCCTTACCTACAGTTTCAGAAGATAACTTACCTGTAAGTTTAATGCCTGCATTTGGCTAAAGGAGAGTTTTCTTAAATTCAACCACTAGAGCAAAGGAGGGGGTGTAGGCAAGAGAATATCTGAGCTGAGGTGCCAAACCAAATACCAAAGAGCAAGGAAGGAGAGATTGAAGAGCAGCAAGTCAAAGGAGTTGAATGTCAAATTTCATAGACCAAAAGGGAAGACAAAAAGGCTGTGTCTTTCTACAGAATTAAATTTTTTAATAAGCTGCATCATAAATGTCTGTGTTTTTTGTTAAAATGTAATAGGTGTGCAATGTTTTATTAGTTTCTCCTGTAAAACAAAGTAAATCAGATACATGTATGGAAACATATATCTTCTCCCTTTTAAACATCCCTGCCTCCCACGCCATTCCAACCATCTGGGTCATCATGGAGCACTGAGCTGAGCTCCCTGTGCTATATGGCATCTTCCCAGTAGCTATCTATTTTTACACAAAATAGTGTATATAATTCAATCCCAATCTCCTAATTCATCCAACCGTACCATTCCCAGTCTGTATCCATATGTATATTCTCTATGTCTGCCTCTCTATTCCAGCCTTGGAATTAGATTCACCTGTATTTCACATGCTAGTAAAGTAATGCTCAAAATTCTCCAAGTCAGGCTTCAGCAATACGTGAACCATGAACTCCCAGATGTTCAAGCTGGTTTTAGGAAAGGCAGAGGAACCAGAGATCAAATTGCCAACATCTGCTGGATCATGGAAAAAGCAAGAGAGTTCCGGAAAAACATCTACTTCTGCTTTATTGACTATGCCAAAGCCTTTGACTGTGTGGATCACAATAAACTGTGGCATTTCTGAAAGAGATGGGAATACCAGACCACCTGACCTGCTTCTTGAGAAACCTATCTGCAGGTCAGGAAGCAAGAGTTAGAACTGGACATGGAACAACAGACTGGTTCCAAATAGACAAAGGAGTACATCAAGGCTGTATATTCTCACCCTGCTTATTTAACTTCTATGCAGAGTACATCATGAGAAACACTGGGCTGGAAGAAGCACAAGCTGGAATCAAGATTGCCGGGAGAAATCTCAATAACCTCAGATATGCAGATGACCCCACCCTTATGGCAGAAAGTGAAGAGGAATTAAAAAGCCTCTTGATGAAAGTGAAAGAGGAGAGTGAAAAAGTTGGCTTAAAGCTCAACATTCAGAAAATGAAGATCATGGCATCTGGTCCCATTACTTCATAGGAAATAGATGGGGAAACAGTGGAAACAATGTCAGACTTTATTTTTTGGGGCTCCAAAATCACTGCAGATGGTGATTGTAGCCATGAAATTAAAAGACGTTTACTCCTTGGAAGAAAAGTTATGACCAACCTAGACAGCATATTCAAAAGCAGAGACATTACTCTGCCAACAAAGGTCCGTCAAGTCAAGGCTATGGTTTTTCCAGTAGTCATGTATGGATGTGAGAGTTGGATTGTGAAGAAAGCTGAGCACCAAAGAATTGATGCTTTTGAACTGTGGTGTTGGAGAAGACTCTTGAGAGTCCCTTGGACTGCAAGGAGATCCAACCAGTCCATTCTGAAGGAGATCAGTCCTGGGTGTTCTGTGGAAGGAATGATGCTAAAGCTGAAACTCCAGTACTTTGGCCACCTCATGCGAGGAGTTGACTCATTGGAAAAAAATCTGATGCTGGGAGGGATTGGGGGCAAGAGGAAAAGGGGATGACAGAGAATGAGATGGCTGGATGGCATCACGGACTCGATGGACGTGAGTCTGTGTGAACTCCGGGAGCTGGTGATAGACAGGAAGGCCTAGCGTGTTGCAATTTATGGGGTCGCAAAGAGTCGGACACAACTGAGCGACTGAACTGAACTTAACCTACCATTTTTCTAGATTCCGCAAGTCAGCTGGCTCGTGCATGCTCAGATGTGTCCAACTCTCTGGGACCCCGTGGACTATAGCCCCCACCAGATTCCTCTGTCCATGGAATTTTCCAGGCAAGAATACTGGAGTGTGTTGTCATTTTCTTCTTCAGGGCATCTTCCTGACCCAGGGATCATAGCTGTGTGCTTGCATTTCCTGCATTGGCAGGTGAATTCTTTACCAACTGAGCTACCTGGGAAGCCCAGATTTCACATATATATGCTAATATACAAGACTTTTTTTTTTTTCTGTTTTTTAAAATTCATCCTGTGGAAGGTTAATCCTGTGTGATGTTCCAGGACAGGTTCCATGGTTCAGTTTGTTCAGGAAACACTGCTTATCTGATCACCACTTGGAGCATCCCCAAACCTAGTAAAATATTAATAAAATATTAATACATTCTGAAGTTCCTTGAGTTTTGTCCAGAGACTTTTTTTTCTGCAGGAAACAGCTATTAACAGCAATGCAAATGATATCTGGGTAGCAGTATTAAGGAAAGGCTGCTATAGATGGAGGTGCCAGAAGAACTAGTCTATTCCCACTTCCACAGCTGGATCAGTCAGCCTAACAGCCATGTGTTTCAATCAGAAGGTCTACAGGCCCTCTCCCTGATGATTTAATTGACTGCTGCCTGCTGATTTCACAGGGCATAATAAGAACACTCGGAGAAGGCAATGGCACCCCACTCCAGTACTCTTGCCTGGAAAATCCCATGGACGGAGGAGCCTGGTAGGCTGCAGCCCATGGGGTCGCCAAGAGTCAGACATGACTGAGCGACTTCACTTTCACTTTTCACTTTCACGCATTGGAGAAGGAAATGGCAACCCATTCCAGTGTTCTTGCCTGGAGAATCCCAGGGACGGGGGAATCTGGTGGGCTGCCGTCTATGGGGTCACACAGAGTCGGACATGACTGAAGCAACTTAGCAGCAGCAGCAGCAATAAGAACACTGCTAATATAAGAACCCTAATGCTGCGGGCATCCAAGTGAGTCACAAGTCTGCTCCATGATGCCTTCACTGAATACTCTGTCCTCATTAGTTTTCCTCTTTTCTAAACTCCCATAATATTCATAAGCTCCCATAATATTCAGATATCGAATGGCTAACTATTCAATATTTAATTGTACCCAGACTTGTATTTCTGGCTTGTTGCTCCTGGTCCCTACAGCTAACCATTCTCCACTGTTATGTGCATGCTTCATATGTTTCAGTTACAACAAACTCTCAGAGTCCCTGAGCATCCCTACCTCTGTGCTTTTAAATAAGCTGCTTGAGATATCCTTCTCCCTTCATCCCACCCTGGCCAGTTACTATTGGCTCTTTAAGGCCACACATCACCTGAACTGCAAAAGTTCCCCTGGCAAGGGACTCACTCTGTGCTCTGTGTTCTCGTGACATTTTCTATAAATCACACTGTCATATTTAACACTTTAAACTTTTCTATACACATCAGAATCTGTGACTATCTCCCATCTCTTGCTTGGAAATGCAGAACTGTTTTCTTTAACTGTGTGTCTGCTTTGAAAATCTTTTTTTCTCCTGGGACATTCAACTTCTCCAGAAAAAGAAGAGTGAAACCAACTACCTTGAGGGAAATAAGAGACTGGTATATCAATAATTGTTGCTTTTGAGTGACAATTTTTATTTTTAAATTAAAATTGTATGGAGGAAGAAGGGCTTTGGTTCATAAATTTTCATTTTAACTCACAACGCCACTTGGACATTCAAAATAGAAGGCATTTTCTTTATTCTTGATTAAACTGAGTGTGTTCTGTTGTATAAGACTTCACACTCTCATTAGCAGGAAAAATTTGCTAAATATCTAAGTGAACTAAATTTTAGCCCAATTCAATAATTAAATTTCCTTAAGGAGGATTTGTCAGTCTCTTGGGCATAAAACAATTCAGTCACTAGAATAGCCTCCAGATCTCTTTTTCCTGTCATCTAAACACCTGGTGAGCTGCAGTCCTTAAGGTCACACAGAGTGGGACACGACTGAAGTGACTTAGTAGGCACCCATACAAACTTGATAAAGAGACTCAATATGCTTCAGGAAGTGGAGGGTAGGGCTTAACTCTGACTTTATGCCAGTCCTTGGATCTTCAGGATGATATATCTTTGGCATCTCTGGTTGTCTCATACTTTACTGACAGAGCTGAAAAGATCTGCTTTGAGTTTGACTCAGAGTCATCTCTCTGGGCTTCAGCAGTAGTTTGAGGGGCACTCACTTCAACTCAGATTTAACTGGCACTTGTTCCTGGCCCATCCTCTACCTCATCCCTTGGCATGGATACCTACCCACTTTCTCCACTGGGAGATCACCATCCCACCAGTGTTCATCCTCTGAAGGCTGCATGTGTGTGTTAGTTGCACAGCCATGTCTGACTCTTTGCAACCCCATGGACTGTAGTCCACCAGGCTCCTCTGTCCATAAAATTCTCCAGGCAAGAATACTGGAGTGGACAGCAAGCCTCTTCTCCAGGAGATCTTCCCAACCCAGGAATCTAACCTGGCTCTCCCTCAGTGCAGGCAAATTCTTACTGTCTGAGCTGCCAGAGAATGTCCAAGCTACTGGCTCACAAATCAGCAGCCATATGTCATTGGAATTGAGGATGGTCTGGCAGATCAAGCTGTTGCCCCTCCCCTCATTAAACCGTGATGCTCAATATGACTAATGGGACAGAAATAATTGTGAGATGATCTCCTTGCTATTATACACTGCTTCTCTCACAGTAGCCATGTCAGCTCTCTCTGTGAGCTAGACGTTTATCTGACCTTTTCATTCTTCTCCCTGTTTCTTTCCTTTTGTTTCTTTAATACCTTAGTTCAAAAAAGTGTCTAACTTTCACTCTTTTTTTCCATTTATCTTTTCTTATATAAAAGCTAGTCTGATGTGCCTGTCTATTAATATGCTTAAAGATGGAAACCAAAAATAGAATGTAGAAAGACATTTTTCAAAAAAGTAACTTAGATTGAACATAACTGTCTTGCTGAAAAAAAATTTTTTTTAAGATAATTGACTAAATATTAAAATCCCAAATTTTCTCTCTCCTGCCCATATGCCCAAGGACATTCATACCATGGGTCAATTAACATGAAAATCTTGTACTCAAGAAATCTAAGGTAAAAAAATCACACTAATATTTGTTGAAATATTTTTTCTGTTAAAAAAAGTGAATTTTCTCTCTATGGAGAGGTAATCTCTGCACCAAATAGCAATGCATTATTGAGTGTCCATCCAATAAACTTTACTAAATACTTACTATGTATTTGAATTGTGTAAAGCTTCATTTTGGGGAAATCCTTTCTATATGGGTTATTATAAATATAGGCATATTCTCTCCCTCCTACATTTTAATCTTTGGGTAGAATTTAAGCAAAAGAATGAGTAGCAAGTAAGCAATATCATTCTACAAACAGATTTTATTCATAAATGATGCTAGATAAATATTTGTAAAAATAAGTTGAAATACAAAAGGCAATGACCATGTTTTCAAGATTAAATAGTGACTTCATTTCACCAATCCATGAACTTATTCCTAGGTCTTCAACAGTTTAAACTTCTGAAGTTTAGCGGGCGGTCCTAAGATGGTGGAGGAATAGGATGGGGAGACCACTTTCTCCCTCACAAATTCATCAAAAGAACATTTCAATGCTGAGCAAACTCCACAAAACAACTTCTGAATGCTGGCAGAGGACATCAGGCACCCAGAAAAGCAGATCATTGTCTTCAAAAACAGGTAGGAAAAAATATAAAAGACAAAAAAAGAGACAAAGGAGGTGGGGAGGGAGCTCCGTCCTGGGAAGGGAATCCCATTCCGGGAAGGGAATCTTAAGAAGAGAGGTTTCCAAACACCAGGAAACACTCTCCCTGCCGAGTCTGTGGTGAGCCTTGGAAGCACAGAGGGTAACATAACAGGAAGGAAAAATAAATAAATAATTAAAACCAACAGATTACAAGCCCAACAATAACTCCCCCAGCAGAAAAGCAGCGCAGATGCCTGCATCCACCACTAGCAAGTAGGGGCGGGGCAGGGAGGCATGGGAGGCGCAGGCTGCAGTTCTTTGTAAGAATCGGGCAGGAACGCCCCACACGTAACCAGAGTAAACTAACTTGGGCTAGCAAATCAGACTGTGGGATAGCTACCACGCAAAAAGCTCGAACATAAGACACCGCCAGGACCACGCACAGAACAAAGGATGGAACGGAAATAGCCGGCTGCAGACCATCCCCCACCGGTGACAGGCATCCAGAACCTTGAGGGCTGGAAGGGAGCAATCACAGCCCCGGAGAGACTTTACCTACCAAACTGCAAACAGGCTTCTTTGCTAAGACTTCTGGGGGTTCTGGACAGTCACCATCTGCCTCATAAGGGGCGCCAGCCATACACCCAGAAAACTAAGCAGCAGAGACGGGAAAGGTGATAAGTCGCAACGACTGCGCTCGCCAAACACCTGAGCTACTCGGACCTTGGGACGGGCACAAAACGCAGTCCCAACCGAATCTGCACCTCTGAGGGCTACCTGAGCACCGAACCTGAGCAGCCTAGACTGGGTAGGTGCACGCAGCCTAGGGCCAGCCTCAGACGGTTCCTAGCAGAGCAATGTAGAGCCTGAGTGGTTTGTGTGCCACGAGCAGGGGCAGGCCCAGCGGGGCTGAGACACTGAGTACACAAGACAGTGTTGTTTGTTTGCAGCATCCCTCCCTCTGCACAGTGAGACTGAACAAGTGAGCCTAAAAAAAAAAAAAGTGTCCAGCACTGCCCTCCCTGTGTCAGGACGGAAATCAGACACTGAAGAGACCACCAAACAGAAGAAGGTAAACAGAGGGAACCACCTTGGAAGTGACACCACACTGCCCACAACACCAGAGAAAGGGCAGATAGATCTTTACTATTTTTATGATCATTCTTTTTTTTTTTTCTTTTTGTTTTTGTTTTTGTTGATGTTGTTGTGTGGTTGTTTGTTCTTCTTTTCTTTTTTTCTTCTTTATTTTTCTAACTTTTTAAAATTCTGAAGTCCTCTATTCCTCCTTTAATTTTTATTTCTATAACCTATTATTACTTTTCAAAAAAAAAAAGACCCTATTTTTTAAAGCAAATGCCATATATAGTCTTTGTGTGGTTGTTGTTGACATTTTTTAATAATTCTTGTGGCTTTGCTTTTTTTTTCTTCTCTTCTTCTCTTTAATATTGTATTTTTGAAAATCCAACCTCTACTCTAGATTTTTAATCTTTGCTTTTTGTTTTTTGTTGTCAATTTTGTACATTTAACAAGCACAGAAATTGAAACTGCAATCAGAAATCTTCCAGCAAACAAAAGCCCAGGTCCAGACGGCTTCACAGCTGAATTCTACCAAAAATTTCGAGAAGAGCTAACACCTATCCTACTCAAACTCTTCCAGAAAATTGCAGAGGAAGGTAAACTTCCAAACTCATTCTATGAGGCCACCATCACACTAATACCAAAACCTGACAGAGATGCTACAAAAAAAGGAAACTATAGGCCAATATCACTGATGAACATAGATGCAAAAATCCTTAACAAAATTCTAGCAATCAGCATCCAACAACACATCAAAAAGATCATACACCATGACCAAGTGGGCTTTATCCCAGGGATGCAAGGATTCTTCAATATCTGCATATCAATCAATGTAATTCACCACATTAACAAAGTGAAAAATAAAAGCCATATGATTATCTCAATAGATGCAGAGAAGGCCTTTGACAAAATTCAACATCCATTTATGGTAAAAACTCTCCAGAAAGAAGAAATAGAAGGAACATACCTCAACATAATAAAAGCTATATATGACAAACCCACAGCAAACATTATCCTCAATGGTGAGAAATTGAAAGCATTTCCCCTGAAGTCAGGAACAAGACAAGGGTGCCCACTTTCACCGCTATTATACAACATAGTTCTGGAAGTTTTGGCCACAGCAATCAGAGCAGAAAAAGAAATAAAAGGAATCCAAATTGGAAAAGAAGAAGTAAAACTCTCACTGTTTGCAGATGACATGATCCTCTACAAAGAAAACCCTAAAGACTCAACAGAAACTTCCTAGAGCTAATCAATGAATATAGTAAAGTTGCAGGATATAAAATCAGCACACAGAAATCCCTTGCATTCCTATACACTAATAATGAGAAAGTAGAAAAAGAAATTAAGGAAACAATTCCATTCACCATTGCAATGAAAAGAATAAAATACTTAGGAATATATCTACCTAAAGAAACTAAAGACCTATATATAGAAAACTATAAAACACTGATGAAAGAAATCAAAGAGGACACTAATAGATGGAGAAATATACCATGTTCATGGATCGGAAGAATCAATATAGTGAAAATGAGTATACTACCCAAAGCAATCTACAGATTCAATGCAATCCCTATTAAGCTACCAGCTGTATTTTTCACAGAACCAGAAAAAATAATTTCAAGATTTGTATGGAAATACAAAAAAACTCAAATAGCCAAAGCAATCTTGAGAAAGAAGAATGGAACTGGAGGAACCAACTTGCCTGACTTCAGGCTCTATTACACAGCCATAGTCATCAAGACAGCATGGTACTGGCACAAAGACAGAAATATAGATCAATGGAACAAAATAGAAAGCCCAGAGATAAATCCACACACCTATGGACACCTTATCTTTGACAAAGGAGTCAAGAACATACAATGGAGTAAAGACAATCTCTTTAACAAGTGGTGCTGGGAAAACTGGTCAACCACTTGTAAAAGAATGAAACTAGATAACTTTCTAACACCGCACACAAAAATAAACCCAAAATGGATTAAAGATCTAAATGTAAGACCAGAAACTATAAAACTCCTAGAGGAGAACATAGGCAAAACACTCTCCAACATAAATCACAGCAGGATCCTTATGATCCACCTCCCAGAATACTGGAAATAAAAGCAAAAATAAACAAATGGGATATAATTAACATTAAAAGTTTCTGCACAACAAGGGAAAATATAAGCAAGGTGAAAAGACAGCCTTCAGAATGGGAGAAAATAATAGCAAATGAAGCAATGGACAAACAACTAATCTCAAAAATATACAAGCAACTTATGCAGCTCAACTCCAGAAAAATAAATGACCCAATCAAAAAATGGGCCAAAGAACTAAATAGACATTTCTCCAAAGAAGACATACAGATGGCTAACAAACACATGAAAAGATGCTCAACATCACTCATTATTAGAGAAATGCAAATCAAGACCACAATGAGGTACCACTACACACCAGTCAGAATGGCTGCGATCCAAAAGTCTACAAGCAATAAATGCTAGAGAGGGTGTGGAGAAAAGGGAACCCTCTTGCACTGTTGGTGGGAATGCAAACTAGTACAGCCACTATGGAGAACAGTGTGGAAATTCCTTAAAAATTTGCAAATAGAACTGCCTTATGACCCAGCAATCCCACTGCTGGGCATACACACCGAGGAAACCAGAATTGAAAGAGACACATGTACCCCAACGTTCATCGCAGCACTGTTTATAATAGCCAGGACATGGAAACAACCTAGATGTCTATCAGCAGATGAATGGATAAGAAAGCTGTGGTACATATACACAATGGAGTATTACTCAGCCATTAAAAAGAATACATTTGAATCAGTTCTAATGAGGTGGATGAAGCTGGAGCCAATTATACAGAGTGAAGTAAGCCAGAAAGAAAAACACCAATACAGTATACTAACACATATATATGGAATTTAGAAAGATGGTAATGATGACCCTGGATGCGAGACAGCAAAAGAGACACAGATGTGTAGAGCGACTTTTGGACTCTGTGGGAGAGGGAGAGGGTGGGATGATTTGGGAGAATGTCATTGAAGCATGTATACTATCATGTAAGAAACGAATCTCCAGTCTATGTTCGATGCAGGATACAGAATGCTTGGGGCTGGTGCACCGGGATGATCCAGAGAGATGATATGGGGTGGGAGGTGGGTGGGGGGTTCATGTTTGGGAACTCATGTACACCCATGGTGGATTCATGTCAATGTATGGCAAAACCAATGCAGTATTGTAAAGTTAATAAAGTAAAAATAAAAATTTAATTAAAAAAATAAAAATTAAAAAAACTTCTGAAGTTAAAACTAAATTTCCCAGCATCATTTCTGTTTTGCCATCTCCTGGTGCCATATGAGACAAAGTTACTCCTTATTTCTTGTTTCTTATCTCACATGATTATTCATCTAACCAAGAACATAACTTGACAGGGTCTTGTGAGAGCATTTTGTGAAACTACAAGAGAGAACTCGTCTGTTATTAAAGATTTCTTACTATTTTTTTACAAACTGAGAACTAGTCTTCAGAAGAAAACTCAAGCATAATAGCTTTCATACTTAAGAAAAACACCTGTTTATGTGTGATTTACAGATGTTGGCATATACCTGCATTATAATCCAATTCTAGCATTGATAAAGAAAGCCATTACCTTTCCTCATCTCTATTTAAAAGGAAGTCTATATGCAAAAAGGCAACATTTGGAAATGTGTTAAGAACTGATTATATCAAAAAGCATACAAGGTAGTCTAAAAAATAAATTACATTCATGCAGAATTTTCTCATTTCTATTTGATTTGTACTGCTTCCCAAATTGCATCTTCTTTTTTATTTTTAATTTCTTTTCTATCTGTTATCATCTAGCAGTTAGGAATAAATGTTCTCTGGTTATGAAGAAACATGTTATTATACAAATTCAGTAGATGATAAATATGTTAACAGTCATGAGAGTTCACTCATAAAGTAATAGCATCTTACCACCTTGATAATCCTCCTGGAGGTTTTACTAGGGCTAGAGCCAAGTAAAAGAAAGTCCACTAAATAAGCTCATTACCAAATCAAAGAAATCTGGATGTTATCCCAAGCAAATTTCTTTAAAGAATAAATGTTTTCCAACTCCTGCTCCTCATTATGAAAAAATACACTGGCTCCTATCCTACCCTTTCTTTTTACTCAGTGTTGCTAATTGCATTTCACCCCTAAGCAAAATATTCTTTCAGATTTTTTTAACTATGCTCTTTTATATATTTTCATCTTTGGTTTAGTCACTAAGTCGTGTCCTACTCTTGCAATCCCATGCCAGGCTCCTCTGTCCATGGGATTCTCAGGCAAGAATACTGGAGGGGATTGCCATTTCCCTCTCCAATTTTCACCTTTTGAGAGGAGCAAATTCTTAAAGTAAAAATGGGGAAAAAAAACTTTGACATTATGTTAGGAAGTTATTGGGTTGGGCCACAGGATAAACACCTCTGTGCTTTTGATATTACATCATGCACTTGACCATCTACTCTGACCTTATCAACATAAGTCTGGATAATCATTGAAGTTTAAGTATCCTTAGAACACTGTGCTCAAAGACTCTTTGTCCTCAGAACTAGGGAATCTTTTAGAGAAGACCTACTCAAAATGTGCTCCATGGTCTGCTGTCAGTCCCTAAACTCTTTATGTCCAGACTGTGTGTATTTGTGTTCTCCATAGAAACAGAACCAATAGGCAATAGATGATAGATAATATAATATTTATTATAGGATTTGGTTCAGATTATTATGGAGGCTAAGAAGTTTTGCAATCTACCATCTGTTAAGTTAGAAAATCTGGAAAGCTGATGATTTCATTTAATCTGAGTCCCAAGGCATGAGAATACAGAATTCATAATAAAAGTCTGAGTTCAATAATCTGAGAATTTGGGGATCTACAGTAAAGATTCCATCTGAGTCCAAAGACGTTCAAACCAGGAACAACAATGGTCAGAGGATAGAAATTTTCCCTTATTTCTGATGAGAAGGCAGTTACTTCTTTTTTCCTGCACATAAATCACTTTTCTTTTTCTGCTTTTAAGATTTTTCTCAGTGTCTTATCTTTCAGCAGTCTGACTATAAAATGTTTAAATGTAAATGTTTTTTTCTCTGACCACTGTTTATAAAGCTTCTTTGATCCATAGATTAAAGTTCCCCATAAACTTGAGAAGTCTTTGGTCATTATACTTTCAGCTACATTTTGTTCCACTTCTTTTTTTCTCCTCTGCAATTCCCACTACATGGGTATTGCTATGTTTGATGTTCTCCCACAGGTCTCTGAGGCTCTGTTCATTTTTCTTCAATACTTGTTCTGCACATTAAATGATGTTTATCCATCTATCATTAAGTTCAAAGAGTCTTTCTTCCACCATTTGAATATTTTATCATGCCCATCTAGTGAAACTTTCAGTTATTATAATTTTTAGTTCAGGTGTTTTCATTTCAATTTTTAAACATTTATTTCTACTTCCCAACAAGTGTCCCCTATCAAGTAATTTTTAGTTTCCATTAACTAATTTTTCCCCAGTATGGTTTACACATTCCTTTTACTTATATGTCATGATCTGTTATAAGTTTGGTCTCAGATGATACATTATGGATACTCAGCTCTGACTTCCTCCTTAAAGTGTGTGTGCTTTTGTTGTTAATCATTTACTTTATAGCTTGCCTGGATTTAAACTCCCATGGTGTATAGCCACTGATGTCTATTCAATTTTTTTGGTTCTTATTTTTCTTTTCTTGTTTATATATATATATATATATATATATATATATATATATATATATATATATATATCAAAAAGCATACAAGGTAGTCTAAATAAATATATATATATATATATCTAAATAAATATATATATATATTGGCTGTGCCAGGTCTTGATTGTGGCTCTCAGGATCTTAGATCTTTAATGTAACATGCAGACTCTTTTTTAAATTGGGTCAGATGCACTCTTAGTGGCAGTCTGAGGGATCTAGCTCCCTGACTAAAGATCAAACCTGGGCCCACCAGCATTGGGAGTGCAGTGTTTGCCACTGAACCAGCAGTGAAGTCTCCTTATTTTTCTTTTTTAACCCAGCTCCTGAGAATTGTTTTTGTTGTTGTTTAGTCACTAAGTTGTGCCTGACTCTTTTGCAATCTCATGGACTGTAACCTGCCAGGCTCCTCTGTCCGATTCTCCAGGCAAGAATACTGGAGTGGGTTGCCATTTCTTCCTCCAGGGGATTTTCCTGACCCAGGGATAGAACCAATGTCTCCTGTGTCTTCTTGTATTGGCAGGCACATTCTTTACAATTGAGCCACCTGGGAAGCGTCTTTATAGCTTAGTGGCCTGTCAAGTTTGGGTAGAGACTGAGCTCGAACAGACTGATTCCATAAGGCTTTCTATTACTGAAAGGCTGCCTCTGTGGAATGCATTCAAATTTCAGCCAGTTCTCAAATCTGTCTACATTTTCACTCTCTGCTGGCTCATCTGAATCTTCCATGCCCTGGTGCTTATTTCTCCAATCAGTCTGGAGGTCTGTGGAGTTTATCAGGCCGTATTATGGTTCTCTTTTTTCTAAATTTCTTCCATTCAATTGATGACTTATTGACATCTCAACCTTGAGCTAACAGAAGTACAGTTTTCTCTGTTAATTTCCTCCTCAAGTTGTCACTTTTAGTAATAATGTAACATATTCTAGCCTTCATCCCAAATCAAGTCAGCTCTTCCTGCAGCATGGTCACAGATTTTCTGGACTCCTTGAACCCTGGAAAAACTGTCACTTCACCTGAAGGGTACAAGGCAGATATGAGCCACAACAGAGAAGAATGTGGCAGTCCCACTGTCTTTACCAGGGTACTGGTAGTGTTTTATGAATAAGTGCTTCTCATTTTTTTTTTTTGCTTGCTTTTGGTTTACCTCCAGATCCCTGAATTAGTCATTTTTTTAAATTATTCTTGCCAGTTTGGTACTGGCTGAGGAGAATGCATTTTTTATCTTTTCATGCCACCATACCAGAATCTTCACCTTTGGATACTGAATATAGATTTCAAATACTTTTTGTGAGTGTATTAATTTGATAATAGGAGTAGGTTTCTTAATATACTCATTGGATCCTGCAAGGGGTCAGTTCAGTTCAGTTCAATCACTCAGTCATGTCCGACTCTTTGCGACACCATGAATCAGCACACCAGGCCTCCCTGTCCATCACTAACTCCTGGAGTTCACTCAAACTCATGTGCATTGTGTCACTGATGCCATCCAGCCATCTCATCCTCTGTCGTCCCCTTTTTCTCATGTCCCCAATCCCTCCCAACATCAGGGTCTTTTCCAATGAGTAAACTCTTCACATGAGGTGGCCAAAGTATTGGAGTTTCAGCCTCAGCATGAGTCCTTCCAATGAACACCCAGGACTGGTCTCCTTTAGGATGGACTGGTTGGATCTCCTTGCAGTCCAAGGGACTCTCAAGAGTCTTCTTCAACACCACAGTTCAAAAGCATCAATTCTTCAGCACTCAGCTTTCTTCACAGTCCAACTCTCACATCCATACATGACCACAGGAAAAACCATATCCTTGACTAGACAGACCTTTGTTGGCAAAGTAATATCTCTGTTTTTTAATATGCTATCTAGGTTGGTCATAACTTTCCCTCCAAGGAATAAACGTCTTTTAATTTCATGGCTGCAATCAACATCTGCAGTGATTTTGGAGCCCCCAAAAATAAAGTCTGACACTGTTTCCCCATCTATCTCTCATGAAGTGATGGGACCAGATGCCATGATCTTCGTTGTCTGAATGTTGGGCTTTAAGTCAACTTTTGCACTCTCCTCTTTCACTCTCATCAAGAGGCTTTTAAGTTCCTCTTCACTTTGTGCCATAAGAGTGGTGTCATCTGCATATCTGAGGTTATTGAGATTTCTTCCAGCATTCTTGATTACTGTTTGTGCTTCTCCCAGCCCAGCGTTTCTCATTATGTCCTCTGCATATAAGTTAAATAAGCAGGGTGACAAGATACAGTCTTGACGTACTCCTTTTCCTATTTGGAACCAGTCTGTTGTTCCATGTCCAGTTCTAACTCTTGCTTCCTGACCTGCATACAGGTTTCTCAAGAGGCAGGTCAGGTGGTCTGGTATTCCCATCTCTTTCAGAAGTTTCCATAGTTTATTGTGATCCACACAGTCAGAGACTTTGGCATAGCCAATAAAGCAGAAATAGATGTTTTCTGGAACTCTCATGCTTTTTTGATGATCCAGTGGATGCTGGCAATTATCTCTGGTTCCTCTGCCTTTCCTAAAACCAGTTTGAACATCTGGAAGTTCTTCAAGGGGTACCTAAATATAAATATTCAAAATTACATGGCTTTTACATGTATAATGGGGCTTCCCTTGTGGCTCAGATGGTAAAGAATCTGCCTGCAATGTAGGAGACCTGGGTTCGATCTCTGGGTCAGGAAGATTTCCTGGAGTAGGAAACGGCAACCCACTCCAGTATTTTTGCCTGGAGAATTCCATGGACAGAAAAGCCTGTTGATCTACAGTCCATGGGATCACAAAAAGTTCAACATGATTGAGCGACTAACACTTTCACTTTCACTGCATGTATAATGTAACCCTGAGAAAACTGGAAGTGTTAGCCATTCAGTCATGTCTGATTCTTTGTAACCCCATGAACTGTAGCCTGTTTAGCTCCTTTGTCCATCAAATTCTCCAGGCAAGAATGCTGGAGTGGGTAGTCATTCCCTTCTCCAGGGGATCTTCCAGACCCAGGTAACACTACAAGGACTCAATAAATAACTGCTGGTGAGAGTGGAAGTGAAAGAATCTGGTTAATCTGCAAGTGGGTTTGCAAACCTCTAAGAGAATGAAGAGTAAAGCATTAGAGGAATGGGGAATGCACAAGGAATCCCAAAGCTTTTGGTTCCTATCATCTGCTGAACTTTACCCTCTTTGACAACTCAGAACATCCATACCCCAAAGCTTCCTAACTCCATGGAACAGGGCCAAGGTCTCCATAGCTGATGAAAATGCTCTCCAAATACACATGACATACAAAGCCTCTTCTCTATTTGATTATTTTCCAGCCAAACTGTAAAGTCCAAATGATGAGACCCAAGTAGAGGAGGCACAAAATGAGGATGATGAGAACACACTCTATTGCTGAAGATGGGTTTAAAAAAATAGAAGAAAAAAAAAAGTATTAGTTTAAAGGCTGAAGGGGAAGTGGTTAAGAAGATGGAGTCAAGCCTCAAGAAACCCATGTATGTTTAAATGCACCACTTAGAAGCTGTGTAACATTGAGCACTTGAGTTATTTAGTTGACTTTTTTGAGCCTCATTTTCTTTTTGTAGAAACATTAAGACAGTGGTATCTATTTTATAGAGTGTTTGTAAAGATTAAATGAGTGGATCTATACAAGGTGCTAAACATGTTAAGATTTCAATGTGCAGTAACTACTTCATCAGGTCTTTTTCTAGTGGTCTGTACATTTTTAATTGTTAGCTTGAAAAATGGGAGAGAAAGTTTTATGGCATTTAAGCTTCTCTGGTGGTTCAGACAGTAAAGCGTCTGCCTACAATGTGGGAGACCTAGGTTCGATTCCTGGGTCAGGAAGATCCCCTGGAGAAGGAAATGGCAATCCACTCCAGCACTCTTGCCTGGAAAATCCCATGGACAGAGGAGCCTGATAGGCTACAGTTCATGGGGTCGCAAAGAGTCGGACACGACTGAGCGACTTCATTTTTTCACTTTATGGTATCAGCAGACACACTTGAAGCACAGAAAACCTTTGGACAGTACACAGAATGCTTGGGTTCTTTATGGATATTTTTCTCTAGAAATTCACTTGCTGAAAATGCCCATCACCTTTGACATCTATTCAAATCCTCCAAGAAAATGAGACTAGCATTCCGTGAACTGTGTCTATGGTGCAATCCTTGAGACCTTCTTGTCAAAGTACCTCATTAAGATATGAAGATATAAAGAATTTATTTAATCAACTATGTTTTTGCAGTTGATAGTGACAGAGGGTATAGAATGAGGGAAAGATAAGACTCACAACTAATGCAATCCTTCCAGCCGATAATTACAAAATCATTCTTACAAACACACATGCCTATGTTTGATGAAAACATGCACTGTTATTTCCTATATTTTAGAACTGCTATTCTGCCCAAATAGATAATATAAACAAAGCTTTAAGATTTTGTGAAAAAATAAATAAAAGTAAAAATCAAAAACAAGTCCTTTTATCTGTGTATGTTTATTTGTTTGAGTTTTTTTTTTTTGTGGGGTGGGGATTGTGATGGAATTTTTACTCTTCATTGCCACAATATGAATAATTTAATTTGAGTGCTTTATAGTGATCTTTACTACCTCTAAAAAATATATATATATATCTTATATATATATCTTATATATATATATATATCTTATATATATATATATCTTATATATATATATATCTTATATATATATATATATATATATAGAGAGAGAGAGAGAGAGAGAGAGAGAGCTTACAGTTTTCTTTCTTTTCTCCTTAACTAATATTTCTCTACTCTCATGCTCTAGTATTGTGGATGAATACTAAAGTTATTATCTTTTAAGTGAAAAAGGATATTTGAATATTTAATATTTGCTTTCATTTTGATATAGTTTTAGAATCACAAATTTTATTAACATTGATTTCTCTTTTCTCTTGCCTTTAGCTAATTGTTTAAAATTAATCTTCTCTTTTCTCATGGTATGACTGAAAGCTCTTCTAAGGCAAATTTAAAGTCTTAGTTGACCTAAAACTTAATTTTTACTTGACTTCCTATTTTCATCAGCATTCAGAAAAAGGGCTGAAGTGGAACATTTTAATATTTTGGTTGACAACCTTACAACCTCTTTTCCTATTTTATAAAAAATATCTCCATTGCTTATAATAGTAGTGGAACACAGTGTCTTACTTCACTCACCAGAAACTGAAGGAGGGTGTACTTTTACCTCCCTGCTCCTTGACAGAAGCATTTGCTACTTCCTTAGCTGATTAACTGGGGCTTCCCTGGTGGCTTATATAGTAAAGAATCTGCCTGCAATGTGAGAGACCTGGGTTTGATTCCTGGTTTGGAAAGATCCTCTAGAGAAGGGAATGGCTACCCACTCCAGCATTCTTGCCTGGAGAATTACATGGACAAAGGAGCCTAACAGGCTATGTACAGTCCATGGGGTCACAAAGAATTGGACACGACTGAACAATTTTCACTTTAGCTGATTAGCCATCACCACTAAGTAATCTAGAATCTGGAGCAAGTGCCACAGAGATGAGTTAACAGCTGGAATGTGTCCTTTATTGCCATCAAATCCATAATGAAGGCAGCACCAACATCCTGGCCCAATCACTCTTGCTGCCAGAATCTAGAATGTTTTATTTTCAAGTCTCCCAACTATTCTGGGTTCTTAAATAAATTCCTTGTTTATCTCATATATACCCAGAATTTATTTCTGTTTAGAAACAATTCAAATAATAAAAGTGTTCTTCTCAAAACCATTATTGTGGATTTATTCAAAACACTGCCTAATTCTTAACACTGCTTGTGCAACTTTATACCTTCATTAACTCATTCATTTGGAGCATTCATTTATTGTGTATCACTATGATTTGGTGTATGTATGTATATATATGTATATATGTATATATATATATATATATATATATATATATATATATATATATTTTAAGCATGGGTTTTACTATTAGGCTGAGCTTACCTGGTGGCTCAGCAGTAAAAAATCTGCCTGCAATATAGGAGACCACTTCCAATACTGGGAATACAGGTTTGATCCCTGGATGAGGAAGATCCCCTGAGAAGGAAATGGCAACCCACCCTAGTATTCCTGCTTGGAAAATCCCATGGACAAAGGAGTCTGGCAGGCTATAGTCCAAGAAGTGACAAGAGTCAGACACAATTTAGCAAATAAACCACCACCACCACCACCACCACCACCACCACTATTAGGCTGGTCTGAGTTTAAATTCTGGCTTCAACAATTAACATGTAATTTTCAGTAATGTGTGGCACAAATAAATACTTTATTTTGAAACTCACTGTATAAGAGAAACAAGTTTGAGACCAGAAAATGCATCACTAGCTTTGCCTCTAAGCAACATTGTAATTTAGGGTATATAATCAGCTCTGATCTTATTAACTTCATCTCTGCTAAGTCGCTTCAGTCGTGTCCAACTCTGTGCGACCCCATAGATGGCAGCCCAACAGGCTCCCCTGTTGCTGGGATTCTCCAGGCAAGAACACTGGAGTGGGTTGCCATTTCCTTCTCCAATACATGAAAGTGAAAAGTGAAAGTGAAGTCGCTCAGTCGTGTCCGACTCCCAACGACCCCATGGACTGCAGCCCACCAGGCTCCTCCATCCATGGGATTTTCCAGGCAAAAGTACTGGAGTGGGATGCCATCACCTTCTCCAATAAAGAAATTGTTGTCCAGGATGATTTTTCAAGCTCATTTCTAGTTCTAAAATTCTATAATTCACATAAAAATCCATTTCAAGTTTCAAAATTGTGACTGTATTTTGCAATCATTCCCTATGTGTTTGTATATTTTTGTGCAGAGGTACCTGATGCTTTATATAAGCCCATTTTTGGGTCAGTTCCCCCAAAATACCAGTATCATAGCATTTCATGGGACAGGAAATTTATACCTAGAGGGATAAGCAGCTTGCATGGCTCCCAGACCCTGCAAGTCTGGGCCTACTGACCACACCTCTCAGAACAATCCTATGTGCCATTTTTTTTCCTTTTATTTTTGGCTTAGAACTTTCTATGTTTCCTTGTGTCTTATCTGATTTGCCTTTAATTGACAAGTGTCAATTTACTTTATATTTCCCCAAGGAAACTTCCTTAAACCTCTCCTATCTCTCTTCCTAACCAAGGTTAGGCTTCTCATGATGGACATTTTCAAATACTCTACTTTTGTGTAGCAGTCATCCCAACTGTATCTCAAAAATCATTTTTATCATTGCTCCATTAAGCTCCATGAAAGCAAAGTCTTGTTATTAACTATATTTCTAGTACTTTACACTCTGCCAATCCATAGTGGGTACACAATTTGTTGAACTGAAAAAGTGAAGTTTACTTCCAAAACAAGCCTGGATGTCTGATTCCAGCTTCCAGCTCTCATTACTCAATTGTGATGATTTACGCTTTAGACATGTATCTTGTGCAATAAAACCTCACTGATATTTGCCATGATTTTGGGTTACAGTTTATATCTTTCCCTAGTGTCCCAGGAATCACATATGATATATCTTGGCCAGTATCTCAGCCTGCAGCTGCCTTCACTATTCTCCCAGTGGCAAGCTCATCCATCTTTTGATAATTTGGGTAGGCTATCATGATTCTGTTTTGGATAATTGATGACAACATAACATGTAAGGACACCCTGGGGTTATGAGCCAAGACATGGGAGCATTTCCAGACTCTATTACTCTAATTAAAAGAATAACTCTCTAAGGGTAGAATTCACAATTCTCAGGAACTGGTCAGTGACATTGGCATTTGACTAAGGCCCATGGATAATGCAAAAATGAAAGCCAACATAAATCATCTCTTTATAAGAAAATGAACAGCATTATCAAGGAAATAAAAAGTGCATTTGTAAGTGCTTAAAGTGCCAAATAATTTGTAAGCTTCCCAAATCTTTGTAAACAACTAGAGGGCCTGATATTTTATAGGTACTCAATCAACATTACCAAATGGTAGATTGACTAAGATATACTTAAGAGAGTTATTTCTCTACTCTGTATCCCTTACTGATACTAAAGTCTTATATAAAGAGTATTAATTTAATTCAAAATAGTGAATGAAAAGAATAAATGTTATAATAAAAGAAACAATGTCCAAGATACATACAAATGTCATTAAAGTGCATAAAATACTTTCTGTCTCCAAGGATGAAATGGAGTGCATCCCATCTAGGTGACTAAAATGATAATGGTAAAGTGCCTGACACACAGTGTGTCCGTGTTCATTCATTCATTGAAATGTGATCCTGATATGTTTTACACTTGGGAGAGCTTAACAGTTCACTCTCATGGCTCTACCCCTTCTATTCCAATGTAAAACAATGACAGTTAAAATGGAGACAAACAGTAATTAGCTTACAGCCACACTCAGGCATAGAATAACCTTAGCAAAGCAGAAATGCAGAGAGCAAGGTGGAGACCTGATGGCCCCAGGTCCATAAACTAGCAGGGAGAGCTAGGTATTATCTCACACTGGATAATGGGACTATAAGTACCCATCTGGAGGGGACAACTCCCCTTTTTAAAGGCTAGAGCTGAATTCAGTTGGAAGAAGAACTTGAATCAAGCTATTAATACCAACTGTGATATTACTAACATGACTTTCTGGGTCTCTAGTTTCTGTTAACATCATGTCTGTCTGTTGAACTCCTTTTTTGTTCTTATAGTCTCATCATTTTCTTTCTCTCTCCTTTTCATGAAAGTTTTCCTCTCACTCTTCTTCCCATATCCGTCTTTTCTTCAGTCTCACAAAATTCCTCACACTTCCTAAAAGGGAAACATAGATTATTATTTGACTCAGGAAAATTAAAATTGTGAAAACATTGGCCACAAAAGAAAATATCAGAATTGATGTATAAAATCAATTTATTTTTTGTAAAAAAAAAAAAAAAACTTACTAATGAATCAAATTTTGTTAGTAATTTGAGCAAATATTTGCAATAATGAAGATAATTTTATTTAATTGATTATTTTTTCCACTTGACCCTTGTTGATTATCTATTTTATGTATATAGAAGTATATACATGTCAATCCCAAACTCCCAATCTATCCCTAAAATTAGTAAAATAAAAAGTGTTTAGCTATGACATATAGAAAATTAACCAATAAAATAGAGTGATGTAAAGTAATCCTTTCTGGAAAAAAGCTTTCTAGATAATATTTATTTTAATTTATACATTTAGATTAAAATGTTTCTTTCAAAGCACTCTCAGGGTTAAAATATTCTCAGCTTAAAATGACATGGAAAACTATCACTCAAGAATCCATAGGAATTACTCAAAACTTAACTTTAGAAGTCAAACAAGATGACCTCTATAACCACTTGTACTTGTGAAACTTTGCTTTTCCTATTTCCCATTATTCTAATAAAAAAGTTTTTCAGTAGTTAAAAAGACAATGATGTTCTTTAGTAAATCAGTACATTTTAAAAACCCAGGCATTTTATTTTTAAACTCCCACACCTCGGTGGTGTGTCTTGAACACAGACTGATCTTTAAGGAAATTATAAACACATGGGATCTGCAATCAGTTTCTCAAGCTGAGATTGTCTCAACTTCGAGTTAACAGAAAAAGCTGGTCTGGATGAAGCACAAGTTGGAATCAAGATTGCCAGAAGAAATATCAATAACTTCAGACATACAGATGACACCACCCTTATGGCAGAAAGTGAAGAAGAACTAAAGAGCCTCTTTATGAAAGTGAGAGAGGAGAGTGAAAAAGTTGGCGTAAAGCTCAACATTCAGAAAACTAATCTGGCATCCGGTTTCATCACTTCATGGCAAATAGATGGGGAAACAATGGAAACAGTGGCTGACTTTATTATGGAGGGCTCCGAAATCACTGCAGATAGTGACTATAGCCATGAAATTAAAAGATGCTCATTCCTTGGAAGGAAAGTTATGACCAACCTAGACAGCCTTTTCAAAAGCAGAGACATTAGTTTGCCAACAAAGGTCCGTCTAGTCAAGGCTATGGTTTTTCCAGTAGTCATGTATGGATGTGATAGTTGGACTATAAAGAAAGCTGAGCGCAGAAGAATTGATGCTTTTGAACTGTGGTGTTGGAGAAGACTCTTGAGAGTCCCTTGGACTGCAAGGAGATCCAACCAGTCCATCCTAAATGAGATCAATCCTGAGTGTTCATTGAAAGGACTGATTTTGAAGCTGAAACTCCAATACTCAAGCCAACTGATGAGAAGAGCTGACTCATTTGAAAAGACCCTGAAAGATTGAAGGCTTGAGCAGAAGGGGACGACGGAGGATAAAATGGTTGGATGGCATCACCAACTCAATGGACATGAGTTTGAGTAAACTTCAAGTGTTGGTGATGGACAAGGAGGCCCGCATGCTACAGTCCATGGGGGTCACAAAGAGTCAGACACGACTGAGCAACTGAACCGAAACTGAACTGAAAAGGGAAAGTAGTATATAATGGAAAGAAAAAAATAAGTTCCCTTATATCTTCATTTCTATTTTTACTACTGGTATTTTTTTTTATCAGATCACAATTGCCTGAAAATGTTCATTCCCAGTGGAGAAAATAAGAATGTTTCAACCTTGTAAAGATGCATAGTTGCTCAAGCCAGAGTTTGTTTTCCCTACTGGGGAGATTGAGGTACATGATTCAATCAGGCCATCAACAAGGCCCAGCTGTGTTGATGTGTATCAAACACATGCCAGGAAGGCTGGGTGCTCCTTAGATTGGTTATAGATGGTGAAAATTTTCCTCTCAACTTAGAAAAGGAAAAAAATTTGCCAACTATTACTTCTACTTAGGAAGTCATTGAATAGACGTTCTGCTAGTTCTTGAGAGGAAAAAGAATAAAAAGCCCAGATTTACCTGGAAAGAAAGGCCAGTCATTTTTTCCACTCCATATCAAAATTAATGTATATTCAAGAACATGCTCAAAACATCTTCTTTCACACTTCAGAGAAAAAACATGGCCTTGCTGAAAACGGATATGTTCTGCAGCCTTACCCATTTGGGATGTCCTTCTGGTCTTGTCAATCCATTGCTCCCCTTTTGATGTTCTTCTTCAGTCACCACCCCTCATATCTCAGAAGCAATCTGCATTCTTTTTTGGTTACATTCTTTTTTGTAACACAAGGGAAAGTCAAATATCTAAGTGAACATATCTTATATCAGTTCAGTTCAGTTCAGTCGCTCAGTCGTGTCTGACTTTTGCGACCCCATGAATCGCAGCACGCCAGGTCTCCCTGTCCATCACCAACTCCCAGAGTTCACTTGGACTCACATCCATTGAGTCAGTGATGCCATCCAGCCATCTCATCCTCTGTCATCCCCTTCTAAGTTTCTCAATATAGCAATTGTTACTTAGGTAAGGATTGGATTTTTAATTGTGTTGTATTTGTAAGCAAGGTCACTGCTGGCTCATGATGGAGAAGGACATCTCAGTATGTCCAGGTTCTTTCCTTAAGCAAAGCATTTTTATGAGAAATGTTTCATAAGTGGAAAATGTAAATGTGTAGATGACTCTCTATAACCTTCTGTGCAAGGTTAGTGGATGTTTTCAGGTACTTACATAGCTGGCTCACAGACAACCATTATTTATTTTGAAAGCAAAAGGTTCTCTCACTGAACATACTTTAAAGACAATCAGAGACATCTATATTATCTTTACATCTCCCACAACTGAAATTATCACAATTCTAAGCACATTATATGGAAGAATGGATGACTTTTACCGGTCAAGTCTGTATCTAACTGCCAGAAACAAAAAACCTGATAAAATATGATCTAAGCAAGTAGAAAGTTTATTTTTTCCTCACAAAGACAAACGCCTCCTAAGAAATAGTTCCGGAATGATGTGTTAGTTTCAAAAAGTAGTTCAGGGATGGTGTGATATTACCATAATGAAACTTACATATCTTCTAATCTTTTTCCTGCCCCATCACCCTTAGTATTTGGCCTCAGGATGGCAGCAATGACACTCTGTCTATGTTATAGGCAGGAGGAAGTGCATAAGCAAAGAGCAAAGGAAAAAGAGAGCTGAGTCTCATTCTGGCTCTCTTTATCTGAAATGCAATAGTTTTCCTAACAGCCTTAACCAGGATTTCAACTTTTCACTTACATTTCACCTGCTAGAATGAAGGTCTCATGACCAAACCTAGCTTTAAATTAGCAACTGGGGAAATCAAGATTTTATTCATGCATATCACCTCCTTCCAAACAAAACTGAATATGAAAGAAGGGCATAAAAATGACATAAGACTCAAAGGAAAGAAATAAGGAAGGAAGGAAGGAAGGAAGGAAAGAAAGAAAGAGAAAAAATACTGAATAGAATGGGCAATTAAAGATGAGAACTGTCTGGATAAAGATGACTGATGGGTGGGTGGACAGCAGGTTGGAAAAGCATGCTTTAGTATGACCCTTCATCATCTTGTCTCAGAGGCTCTAATGTATCTGCATTTTACTGAAGAAGCCATGTGTGTGATTGTTGACACATACATTTCCCCATACCTTCTTCCTTGTTTGTTACAAAGATTTGGCGTGAGGACTCAGTTCAGGTGTCATCATATCCACATGGAAGACTTATCCTGCCCTCTCAGAAATGTTGTGTTAATTACCTACTAGAAAGTGAGCTCATTGAGGACAAAAATTGATTTATTTTCCTTTGTATTTTCAACTTTTGTATCAAGGTTTTCATGGTTTGTGTGCATGCATGATAAGTCACTTCAATCATGTCCAATTCTTTGCCACCCCTGTAGACTGTAGACTGCCAGGATCCTCTACCCATGGGATTATCCTGGCAAGAATACTGGAATGAGTTGACAGGCCCTCCTCTTCTTATGGCTTCAGCTCAGTTCAGTTCAGTTCAGTTCAGTTGCTCAGTCATGTCCGACTCTTTGTGACCCCATGAATCACTTACTTGGTTCCAATTTCATATCTGGGGCACAAATATTACATGTTTCTGGTTATATGTGTGAAAGAATAGCTATCTCACATCATCTGTTAGAGCTAGGGAACCTACTAGAAAGCTTTCTCATTAGTGTTGAAGCAGCTCAAATATATGAAATAACGGTAATCAGGGCTCCAGGGTTACAATTGATAGAGCAAATTTTAAATAAACAAATAGTTTAGAGTCGTGAAAAGTAATCAAATGTTCAGAAAAGCTAAGTCCTCGAAATAAGAATAGTGAGCGCTGTGCTGAATGAGTAGATACACGCCTCGCTTAAAGAACTTAAAATGCAAGGATGTTTAACCACTGTTCTGGGGAAACAAAGCTCACCAGTGGCTAAATTTGATCACTATGCCAACAGTTGGTAACATCTAGCAAAGGATATTACCATTAAAATTTTAGCCCAACGTTCCTTTAAAAGAAATCCTCTCAATCTCATAGACCACATATTATAAAGAATCTCAGAAAACGTGCTCAAAAAGATGCTTACTTTTACTTCTAATAGAATCCTGGTGAACTTTCTAAGAGAAATCACTTATAAATCACATATCTGGGTCACCGAAATATTTTTTTTTTACTATTGAGAATTGCTGGGTACAAGACAAATTTGGAAAGGCATTTGCAAAATAATGTGACATATTACAGAGGCTCAGGAATGATTTTCACATTTTAATTTTTTTAGCATTTTTACTTTATATTGAAGTATAGAAGATTAACAATGTTGTGACAGTTTCAGGTGCATAGTAGAGCAACTCAGCCATATCTATACACATCTCTGTTCTCCCCCAAATTCCCCTCCCATCCAGGCCACCGCACAACATTGAGCAGAGAGGAATGATTTCTATTCAATGCATGAATAAATGAAGTAGTGACTCTAATTTAGTTTTCACAACCAGGGTCAGTCATACACTGAGTACCCAGAAGTACATAACATCCCTTAAGTATTTGTTTAGTTGTGAATGGCAATAACGAGTAAAAAAAAATGAATTAATTTTTTTAAGTCTGTGGCTAGTCATATACTAGTCAGTCTCACAAACATTCATGGTACCTGTGATAGCTTAAAATGCGGCTTCATTTCTTTACCTCTTTCAGAAATCACACTCTCTCATGGCCTCACTAGAGTGAGAGACACTTTCCTGATCCTTTAACTGAATACCAAGTTTTTGATTTGCTTTGGCTGGTGGCTTGCGGACAAAGGGCATTATGCCATTTATGATCATAGGCAAACATTTTCTGTGCTTTCACTCCTTTCTTTGTATCACAGATATTTGTGGGGGTGGGGGGAGAACTTAACTAACATGTAAAGGTTTAATCAGTTTAAGGAAAGGATCTCTTTTCTTCTTTTATTTCAGATTTTAAGGAAATTCCAGCCACATTTTTAAAAATTTTAACATAAATACTGATGCTGGAGTCCCATTAAAGAGCTAATAATACTTTCAGTAAATTTTGTTTCCTATTGAAATTTATTGTGAAGCTTTTTCCATGAACCATATTATTTGTTAGGCAAGAGATTATGGAAAATAATTTTAGAGAATATATGAAAAATTAATGAGCTTAATTTATTCTACATTTTTCACCCTAAAAATACCAATGCCCTCTAAATATTCTGTACTTTTGCAAAAAAGGACATTAATTCTTCTGTTACACAAAGGATTTTTTTTCACTGGCCACTTTGATTCAAAAAATAATATATGAGGGGAATGGAGTTAGCATTCTATGAGAAAAATTCAATACAAAGCATTGTGTAGGGTATTTTACTCTATTCCTTGCTATAAATAATGCTGAATGAGAATTATTATTTGAAACTGGAAACTTGAGGCTCAAAGAGTTTAAGTAAGTTGCTCTAAATCATGTAGTTAGGAAAATACACAGGTGAGATTTGAAACCAGAGCTGTCTGACACAAAAGGTTCGCTTATTTAACTGAACTACATCATAATGTCAGAAAATGAATTGAGGGTGAAAGGATAAATAAATTTAAAGTAAAGTAAATCACGCCAGATTATTTATTGACTATACCAAAGCTTTTGACTGTGTGGATCACAATAAACTGTGAAAAATTCTGAAAGAGGTGGGAATACCAGACCACTTGACCTGCCTCTTGAGAAATCTGTATGCAAGTCAGGAAGCAGCAGTTAGAACTGGACACAGAACAATGGACTGATTCTAAATAGGAAAAGGAGTACGTCAAGGCTGTATCTTGTCACCCTGATTATTTAACTTATATGCAGAGTACATCAGGAGAAACGCTGGACTGGAATCAAGATTGCCAGGAGAAATCTCAATAACCTCAGATATGCAGATAACACCACCCTTATGGCAGAAAGTGAAGAGGAGCTAAAAAGCCTCTTGATGAAAGTGAAAGTGGAAAGTGAAAAAGTTGGCCTAAAGCTCAACATTCAAAAAACGAAGATCATGGCATCCGGTCCCATCACTCCATGGGAGATAGATGGGGAAACAGTGTCAGACTTTATTTCTGGGGGCTCCAAAATCACTGCAGATGGTGATTGAAGCCATGAAATTAAAAGACGCTAACTCCTTGGAAGAAAAGTTATGACCAACCTAGATAGTATATTCCAAAGCAGAGACATTACTTTGCCAACTAAGGTCCGTCTAGTCAAGGCTATAGTTTTTTCTGTGATCATGTATGGATGTGAGAGTTGGACTGTGAAGAAGGCTGAGCACCAAAGAATTGATGCTTTTAAACTGTGGTGTTGGAGAAGACTCTTGAGAGTCCCTTGGACTGCAAGCAGATCCAACCAGTCCATTCTGAAGGAGATCAACGCTGGGATTTCTTTGGAAAGAATGATGCTAAAGCTGAAACTCCAATTCTTTGGCCACCTCATGCGAAGAGTTGACTCATTGGAAAAGACTTTGATGCTGGGAGGGATTGGGGGCAGGAGGAGAAGGGGACGACCGAAGATGAGATGGCTGGACAGCATCACGGACTCGATGAACGCGAGTCTGAGTGAACTCCGGGAGATGCTGATGGACAGGGAGACCTGGTGTGCTGCGATTCATGGGGTGGCAAAGAGTCGGACACGACTGAGCGACTGAACTGAACTGAAATCACGCCAGAAAGAATATAATCTCCACTGTAAGGTTTCTGGGAAAAGAAATTCGTTAAGAATGAAACTGGGAACTCTCAACCTGTATTCAGAAATAAGGAATAGAGGAAGATATTAATATTTGGGGTTTCCCTTGTGTCTCGGTGGAAAAGAACTCACCTACAATGCCGGAGACACAGAAGACATGGGTTTGATTCTTGGGTCAGGAAGATCCCCTGGAGGAGGAAATGGCAACCTACTCAAGTATTCTTGCCTGGGAAATCCCATAGACAGAGGAGCCTGGCTGTCTATAGTCCATGAGGTTGCAAAGAGCTGGGCACGACTGAGCATACATCCACACATATATTAATATTTTGGATGAGAGATTCCCCAGTCCAAGAGGTTTATGCTGATGGGACACATGTTCTCCAACTCCAGAAGTTGACAAGTTGACTTTCAGCTGTAATGCTATGTCCCAAGGTGCAGGAGACAAAGTGAATCTGGGTGATACCAAGATGTAGGCTTAATAATATGCATCATCCAGTTGGAGAAGACATGCACTTGTACCATTTTTAATAAAATATATAGAAGAGAATGGAATGAGTTTAGGAATACAACTCTGTGAATATTTACAGAGCAAATCTTCTAGTTTGATCATCACCTAAGTCAAGAGTAAGAGCATCACCACCACCTGGAAGTCTCTAGTGGGTGTTCTCCCCCGTTCTTTGTCTCTTCCTCCTTTTCAACTACTAACTTTGCTTGTGTAACCACACTTCTGATTAACATTTCTGGGTTTTTTTGAGGTTCATTTACATTAAATCATATAGTATGTTTTGTGTCTGGCTTCTTCACACAATATTACATTTGTGAGATTTATTATTTTGTGTGGCAATTCATTCTGTCTGCTGTATAGTGTTATATGGCATGAAATTAAAAAATAATATATGTATCCATTCTAATATTGATGGCAATTTTTCATAGTACTTGCTATTATGAATTATTAAAATTTTAATACATTCATTTTGGTGCATATACATGTACATGTTTTTTTGGGTAACAGTGGGAGTGAAATTATGGGGGGAAAGCATGTGTGTGTTCAACTTTAATAGATAATAACAAGCAGCTTTTTTCAAGTATTTGTAACATCTGAGCTGCCATAATAGAAGAGGAGAGAACCAGTTAGCCCACATTTATGGAAAAATTTGCTATTTTAATTTTTAGTTTGAAAGTTTTGGTGTGTAGCCCCATTTAGGTTTTCATCTGAATATCCCTGCACCTTTGTTTATGTTTGTTAGCTGCTTAGATAATACCATCTTGAAAGTATATTTCCATCTCACTTGAAAATTATTTCAGTTGTTTTTTCTCTCTGACTTACAGATCTGCATAAGTTTTTTAGACATTCTAGATCACTTTGATAGTGACATTATTTGAAAGTGTTTTCTCCAGGTCTGTGGCTGTATGTTTACTTTCTTTCTTGGGTCTATTAACAAAATAAATTTAATAGCCAAATTTGTCAATTGTTTACTTCATGGTTAGTGTGCATCGTGTCCTATTTAGGACAGCATTCCCTTTCCCCAAATCATGATGATACTTTTCTGAATTAACTTCTGGTAGCTGTGTTGCTCTCATTAGAGTTTAGATCAACAATACTTCTAGAGTGGTTTTTGTATACTAGATGAGATTCATGTCTACTGTGGATAGTCAATTGGCCCAGCACCATTTATTCAAAAGATTGTCCTTCCTGCCACTGCTTCTCAATGATACCTGTGGCATAAATCCAAGCATTTCATTAAACAGAACTCACTTCCACAGATCTATTTTATCATTCTAGTGCTGATATGGGCTACCTGGTGGCTCACACAGTAAAGAATCCTCCTGCAATGCAAGAGACCTGGGTCCAATCCCTGGGTTGGGAAGATCGCCTGGCAGAGGTCATGGCAGCACATTCCAGTATTCTTGCCTGCAGACTCCTCATGGACAGAGGAGCCTGGCGGGCTACAGTTCATGGGGTCGCAAAGAACCAGTCACAACTGAGCGACTAAACACAGAGCACTGTTGATACTACATTCTTTAAATACCACATTTTTATAATATACAGGGAAATAAGTCTTCCCGTATTTAATTATCAGGTTTGCTTTTTTCCATTCTGCTGTCTTGTGCATTTCATTTTACATTTTAATATTTTTAAAGTTTTTAGACAATCAATTTGGAAATAGTTGACATCCTTTCATTACTGATTCTCCTAACCCATAACATAAAATGTAGATGTGAACTTTTAATGTAGATGTATTTTAAAATTTTTTTTCTTTCAATTATATTTTATAGTTTACTGTACTGAAGTCTTGTACCTATTTTATCTTGGGTATATGAATTTTCATACTACTGTAAATAGTATCATTCAAATAGAATTCTCAGAGTGTGGTTAATGGTATTTAGTTATATACTTGATTTATAAACATTAATATTATATCTAGAAAATTTGATAAATTCTCTCATTAGTGTTAATAGTTTATGTGTAGCTCCTTTTGGAATTTTCCATGTATGATATAATTGTCTGCAAATAATAGCAGCTGATTTCTTCTTTGCCAATGCAATATGCTTTCCTTTTCTTTTTCTATCTTTTTCTAACTGGCTGGAAGATTCAGTGAAATATTGAGTACAAGTTGTCATAGGTAGCATATTTTTCTCATTTTTCTAATTGAACACCTGACCATTATGAATCTTTATGTTCTTTTTTAGAGTCTAAGAAAAAGAGAGTCCCTTATGAATAGTTGTCCAATAATTCTTTTTTTTTCCTTCAAATTTTAAATAGATGTTGAGTTCTTGCAAATGTTTAGCCTAATCTTTTGAGATGATCATTTCATGTTTTACTAAATTATTGTGATGGGCTACAATGATTATATTTTTCAATATTATCTTTCAGACCTAAAATAAACTCAACTTCACTGTCATTATTTACTTTCCTTCTATATCACTGGATTCTATTGGCTAAAGTTTGAGGCAAAAATTTTTATATTAATGGTAACAGTGACATTGTTTTCCCTTCCTGTAATGCCCTTCAAAATCATGACCTAGTAAATGAATTAGTATATTTTTTTGTATGTAAAAGTAGACTTTGTGTAATTTTCCTGTCCTCCTGTGATATTAGGAAGAAGTCACAGTGGCAATCATCTGTGCCAGATATTCTGTCTGCCTTATTTTATGGTTTGTTTTAAATTGGAAGATTTTTTAATTATGGATTCCACTTATTCACTAGATAGTAAATAATTAAAATTTTCTTCTGTGTCAAATTTGATAAGTTGGGCTTTTTTCTAAGAGATTGTACATTATATCTACATTTCCAAATTTTATTGACACAACAGTTGTTGATAATATAATATTAACTATTTACTTTGGCCACCTCATGCGAAGAGTTGACTCACTGGAAAGGACTTTGATGCTGGGAGGGACTGGGGGCAGGAGAAGAAGGGGACGACCAAGGATGAGATGGCTGGATGGCATCACTGACTCGATGGACGTGAGTCTGAGTGAACTCCGGGAGTTGGTGATGGACAGGGAGGCCTGGCGTGCTGCAATTCATGGGGTCGCAAAGAGTCGGACACGACTGAGTGAATGAACTGAACTGAACTGAACTGAATGTTTAGTGGATCTGTTTCAACACACCACTTTTTATTCCTGGTATTTGCTGTTTGTACCTTCACTCATACTCTTTTACTCTTTTTTCAGTGACTGATGTTACCAAGAGTTTATCAACTTCTATTTTTTAAAAAATCAGTTTTGGGCTTTGTGTATTGCCTCTATTACAGATTTCTTCTTCATTGATTTATCCTTATCAATATTATTTGTTTTCTTTTACTTTTCAAATTTTCTCTTTTTTCAATATCTTTGGAGAGATAGTTACAATTATTCAGCAACTCTGCTTTTCTAACGTATCTAAGTATAGGAATTTCCCGATTACCTTTGGTTTTTGTTATAGCTTGTAGATTTTTATGTGTCACAGCTTCATAATCTTTCATTTCAAAATATTTTTCCTTATTTTTTTTACAATTCTCATGATTCATGGGTTTTTTTAAATGCATTTCTTAAATTCAAAAACATGGGAATTTTCTGGTTATAGATTTCTACTTTAATTTTAATGGGGTAGATTAAAATTCTAAACTCTAAATTCTTTCAATTATTCAATTTTGTTGTGGCTTACTTAATGGATTAACCAATAGTCAATTTTGTAATCCATGTTGTAAATATTTCATATGTACTTCAAATATCTGAAATATTTTTCCAGTTATTGGTTGTATCATTCAACATATTTTGATTAACTCAAGTTTCATTTATTGTGTTATTTATATCTTCTTTACCATTAAGAATTTCTTTTCATCAGCTAGTTCTATGAGTTTCTCTGAAGTATGTAAAAATGTCCCACTATGGTGGAGAATTTGTCCATTTTCCCTTTATTTTTTATCTCCTCTGTTTTGTATAATTTATAACTTTATTTTTAGATACATGCCAACTCAATATTGTTATTGTTCTTTAAGGTTTACAGATATCATTTTAAAATATCCATCTTTATCTCCAAAGCTATATGAGCTTTCTTAACTCAAAGAAAGGGTCTTTCCTGGAGGCTCATATGGTAAAGAATCTGCCTGCAATGCAGGAGACCTCAGTTCAATCCCTGGGTTGAGAAGATCCCTTGGAGAAGGGAATGACTACCCACTCCAGTACTCTTGCCTGAAGAATTCCAATGAACAAGGAGCTTGATGGGCTACAGTCTGTGGGGTCACAAAAAGTCGGACAAAAGAAAGCATGCCAGGCAGTCTGCACCAGCCTCTATCCTTCTCAGAACTCCATATCTGCCGGGGTCCAGCCCCAGTGGGTCCAGGGAAATTCGAAGCGGGGACAGCGTAGGTGAGGGAAACTTATTTATTTATTAATATAAAATTAGATTAGGAAGAAATAGTGTAGTAGGAAAATTAAGTGGAGAAAAGAGGCTGAATAACTTGGCTTATGGGGAAAACCAATAAAATCTCAGGACAAGAGATTTGCACCATCTACGTTGGGCCACCAGTGCCCACTTGAATATCGAAGGGTGCCCTGCCTTAGGCTCCCTTTCGCGTGGGTCTTAGAAGCCAGGGCAAGTAAGTAGACGTGGTGAGCCGCCCTGCTCCAGGTGGGAATTCAGCCTGAAATTAGAGCAAAGAGGAGAGGGAGGAGAGGGAGAGAAAGACAGAGAGAGAAACACGGTGGGGAGCCAGATTCCCAAGAAACTAGGCCTAGAGACTAGTCCGAGAAACTGGTCCATCCTTTATTGTTCAGAAGGCCTTTTATACTTTTGATAATGCATGGAGATCAATGGGTAACACAAAGTTATGCAGCGTTAGCAGCCCAGACTCTTATCAAAACCAGGCTTTTCTCTCTGCATACCTAATTGTATACACAAATCTTAGGTGATTTACATAATCTTCCAACCAAAAGGGCCAATTAACATTTTACAGTCCTTTTCTGATAAGGTTTGTCAACCAGAAGACCTATTTGTGTTGTTCTTCCCAAAGTCTGGTGCCACTCTCAGAAAGCACTAAATAAAGTTACATTCTTACATAGCAAAGATACAGCAATTTATAACAAGTAAAAGGAGTACAGTGATTTATAACAAAAGAAAAGTAATTAACTCAAAAGTAGTGTTGCTAACATCAAAACTACTATATATCTTTTCCCATATCCCATTTACATTGATTAACATCCTCCCAGGTGCCTAAAAGATAAAGAATATGGAGGCCTGGCGGCAATCATTTAGCCAACAGTGAAAACCCGTCACCAATATGATTTTTAGCTCTTTAGAAAAGGCTCTGTATCTTTAAGATGCTTTTCAGCTTTGTGCCTCTGCGGTTGGGGGCTGTAAACAATTCACAAGCTGTAAAAAGTCCAGGGGAACCTGTTAGGCAAGCTAGAGAGTTATCTGAGAGGGTTTGAACTGAAACATTCCTTTCAAATGCAGAAGACTAAAGCCCCGAGTTAACTTTTTCCAGAGAGTGTCAGAAGAGTGGAAAAGCAGGCAGATTCTTATTTTGGGGGGTACATGCTCAGGAAATACCAGGGGGAAAACCTGAGGCCTGACTCGCCTTGCCCATCAGGCCTCTGCCTCATGACCTTGTCACGGGTGGGATTCCTCATGCTGGCTCCCAGCACATAACAACACTAATAATTCCCTAGTCACCTTGAATCCTTCATCCTGCCAGAGCTTATTCATCCTGAGCTTCTCTGACTATACTGCAGGATTATATGGCTGGAGGGAGGTGTTACTAAGAGTGAAGCAGGCGCATGCATAACAGTACAAGTCTCTCATGCACTGGTCAGCGCTTCTCTTGCTGCAAGAATTTTAAGAGGCAGCAAATGCTACTATTTTAAGTAGCATTTATGCATTAAGTCCATAAGTATGTTGTTATTGTTTTGAATCCTTAGTCATATATCACTCTATCATCTTTCTAATTACACTGAACTTCCAGGATGATGTGGATTTGAGGTGATTAAATAATATCTCAAAGTTCCTGATAAATTTTTGGTTCAGCTGATTGCCCAGACTCTACTCTTCTTATGGACATTTTCAGGATCTGATGATAGTTACTACGTTACAATTGTTATCTGAGTTGACCCTATGAATATTTTTCATTTTTGAAAACTGTCAGGGTCCCCTTTCCTTTTGAAGTACAGGTATCAGATGGTCTACCTAGCTTATGTTAAAGCATCCCTCAAGTATTCATTATGGCAACAGTAAACACTCTCTTCATCTGAATTTTTCCACCTGTTTTGGTTAGCGATGTCTCTTTTATGAGAGATTGTGTCACAGTTACTTTCAACAGGATCCCAGCTTGAGATTAAAGTTTTTCCAAATTAGGATTCAGCTTATTATTATTATTATTATTATTTTCAAATTTTATTTATTTTTTATTGAAGGATAATTGCTTTACATAATTTTGCTGTTTTCTGTCAAACCTCAACATGAATCAGTCATAGGTATACATATATCCCTTCCCTTTCGAACCTCCCTCCCATCTCCCTCTGCATCCCATACCTCTAGTTTGATACAGAGCCCCTGTTTGAGTTTCCTGAACCATACAGAGAATTCCCATTGGCTATCTATTTTACATGTGGTAATGTAAGTTTCCATGTTACTCTTTCCCTACATCTCACCCACTCCACCCCTCTCCCCATGTCCATAAGCCTATTCTCTATGTCTGTTTCTCCATTGTTGCGCTGTAAATAAATTCTTCAGTACCATTTTTCTAGTTTCCGTATATATGTGTTAGAATACAATATTATCTTTCTCTGTCTCTGTATGTGTTTAGGATACTTATAAGCTAAGTCTTTCAGGGCTCTAGTTATATAACAGAAGATAAAATTCTGGAGAAAAACCTTTCTATGAGGGAAGAAGAGATCAAGTTTACAAACATGGTCTAAGTACCATGCGCCTGCAGCAGAGTGAAGCAGTAAGCAGTGCTGGACCTTTCAGTCATCTACTGGCCCAAGTCTAAGATGCATGCCTGAGATCAAATATTTAGCTAAGAACAATGAAATATAAAAAGAACTGTTTCAGAAAGAACTTGTTCCAAAACCTTCCACAGAGATGCCTGACTGGACAAGCTACATTGGGAGAATGTGTACTTGTTGAACCTTTGACACGGAGAATACAGAGCTTTGTTCTAAAAATGGGTGAGCATCAGAAGCAGCTGGTGTGGTACTTGGAAGGCAAGAAGCCATAGCGGTACTTTTGCAAATACTAATTCATAACTGTTGCATTAGGTTTTGTAGCTTTGGTAGATGCCATCACATAAGCCAGAGCAAGAGAAGGGAAATACTATTTATGCCATGGAATCGCCAAGGTAACTGGGTCATGGAGCACATAGAGACATTCCTTGGAGAATTTTCATAACTTTCTGGGAGAATTTAAAAAGAATGAAGTTTTTCAGAGCTGAGAGTTCATTACATCATAAATTTTCATTATATTATAATATTGTTGTTCAGTGGCCAGATCGTGTCCAAATCTTTGCAACACCATGGACTGCATATATGATGTTTTAGTATACTACACTATATTTAAATATGTCACATATTTAGTATTCTTATACACACACATTTATGGGCTTCCCAAGTGGCACTAGTGGCCAACCAATCTGCCAACCAATGCAATGCAGAAGACGCAAGAGACGCGAGTTTAATCCCTGAGTCGGGAAGATCCCCTGCAGAAGGAAATGGGAGTCCGCTCCAGTATTCTTGCCTGAAAAATTCCATGGACAGAGGAGCCTGATGGGCTACAGTTCATGGGGTCACAAAGAGTCAGATAGGACTGAGCATGCATGCATGTACACACATATACACATAGACCAAATGGATAGATAAATAGATTTGTATATATAGGATATTACATATATACACACTATAGATAACCTCTTCACCAACACACACATATACTTGCAGACACACTAGGTTGGAGTCACTTGGGGTATAGTTATGTGTGCTTTAAACATTGGAATATCCAGGATAAGGGGCTAGCAGCTTCAAACAATTAAGATAAATGCCTTCCCCAGAAAGCTTATAAACTTACACTTTCATATTAGCATGTTAATGAGGCAAAAAAATTGAATTTTTCTTAAACATAAATCATACTGATTTTATGTGCATGTTGCCAATATTTAGATAAGAAATGTAAAAAATCAACTCCGTGTTTGCTTTATATCTGGCTTCTCTAAAACACAGGTTTGAAAACTGGATAAAAATATAATAAAATAAACTGATTTATTTATGCCTCATGTCACAATATCTTAGTATCTGATAACATTGGGATTATAAATATCACCCATCTACTAATTGAATCTATTTAGAAGTGTAATAACTATATTGATCAAACAATGCTGCTGCTGCTGCTAAGTTGCTTCAGTCGTGTCCAACTCTGTGTGACCTCGAAGACGGCAGCCCACCAGGCTCCCCTGTCGCTGGGATTCTCCAGGCAAGAACATTGGAGTGGGTTGCCATTTCCTTCTCCAGTGCATGAAAGTGAAAAGTGAAAAGTCGCTCAGTCATATCCGACTCTTAGCCACCCCATGGACTGCATCCCACCAGGCTCCTCCGTCCATGGGATTTTCCAGGCAAGAGTACTGGAGTGGGGTGCCGTTGCCTTCTCCGAATAGAGTCTGTTTAGAAGTGTAATTACTATATTGATCAAACACTACCTGGCTTATTAGAGGTTGTAAGGGAGACCCTGGATGTTTAATTTTGACCTTTTCATTTCAAATACTTTAACATTCAAAATGGAAGCTTCATGTAAAAAGAAATAAAAGGAAATAAAGAAAATAGAAGAAAGTTTTTTTTACTTAATATATACTTACTTGCATATTTAAAACTACCCAAGCCAATCATTAGTAAGACAGTTCTATTAGAGACTAGATGTTAATAGAAAAAAATATTTAGTTATTCATTGTGATTAGACTTCACATCTCTAATTCTTTATCTCATAATAAATGTTTTCTTTAATTTCTTCAAGAACGAAAAGAATATTATCATATAATATAGAATGAAAGTCATGATGTACTGCTACAAACTTTGAAAAGGAGTAAAACTCACTTAACAGAAAGAAAACAGAGCAGCAGTAGAACCATCACGAAGACTACTCAATATTAATTTTAATTTTCAAGATACTATAAGTCAAATAATTTGCCCAAATATGTAATGACCACAGAAAATAAAATTTATACAAAAATCCTTGCTGCACCAACATCACTTTCTCAGACATACTCCTCAGATTGTTAACAGGGGAAATTTTTCAAAGAAAACTGGAAAAGAGCAGAGTGATAGACTTCAGCTTGTACTTTGCTAACTTGAAGGGTCTTCCCAGGTGGCTCAGTGGTAAAGAAGCTGTGTGCCAACAGGAGACATGGGTCCAATCCCAGGGACAGGAAGATTCCCTGGAGAAAGAAAGGGCAACTCAGGCCAGTATTCTTGCCTGGGAAATCCCACGGACAGAGGAGTCTGGCAGGTTACAGTCCATGGGGTCACAAAGAGTCAGATATGGCTCAGTAACTAATCAGTAGTAGTTGCTGACTTGAAGTTATAGATACGATTTTAAATTATAGAAAGTCCATCAAATTGTGCTACAAAGGGATGTTGTATATGTAGTGAGAACTCTGGATGTGGACCTCATAGCTCTGTGGGGAAGGCTAAGGGGTCTTACACTTATGATGGCCAGCAATCATATGTGTTGAATTACAATCACTTTTTAACACACTGTGGAGGTAAGAGCTGTTTACGCTCAAATACCAATGTCCTCAGTATAGTTTTGGCGGATCATTACATTCTCAAAAACTGGCTACAAAATATTAAGACAAACAAATGAACACAATTAAGTCTTCTCATATAATTCTCCAACTGTTTCCCATCTGTTAATCATGTCTATCTACGATTTAAGACTTGGAAAGCAAGAGACAAATGACCTAAATTTTTGAAATTTTCAATTACATTTGACAAAATATGGAGAGTATACCAAATTGCTCCTTTTTTCTCTTTTAATTTTTTACAAGTTGATTATAATTTTAGTATTGTTTGTTGCAGATAATAAAGAAATCATGGGGGGGGGGATGAGAAAAAATTTACTTGTAGTCCCATTACCCACAGAAATTCTCTGTTAATATCTTGGTGCATTTTTTGAAGTTCCACACCCACCCATCCATTACTTCTAGAAAAACTTTTTCAATTTTTTTTTTTCGCTGTGTTTTTGTGTAATTGGAATTACACTCAGCTCAGTTCAGTTCAGTCGCTCAGTCGTGTCTGACTCTGCGACCCCATTAACCACAGCACACCAGGCCTCCCTGTCCATCACCAACTCCCGGAGTTCACCCAAACCCATGTCCATCAATTCAATGATGCCATCCAACCATCTCATCCTCTGTCGTTCCCTTCTCCTCCTGCCCTCAATCTTTCCCAGCATCAGGGTCTTTTCCAATGAGTCAGCTCTTCGCATCAGGTGGCTAAAGTATTGGAGTTTCAGCATCAACATCAGTCCTTCCAATGAACACCCAGGACTGATCTCCTTTAGGATGGACTGGTTGGATCTCCTTGCAGTCCAAGGGACTCTCAAGAGTCTTCTCCAACACCACAGCTCAAAAGCATCAATTCTTCTGTGCTCAGCTTTCTTTATAGTCCAACTCTCACATCCATACACGACTACTGGAAAAACCATAGCCTTGACTAGACGGACCTTTGTTGGCAAAGTAATGTCTCTGCTTTTGAATATGCTGTCTAGGTTGGTCATAACTTTCCTTCCAAGGAGTAAGCATCTTTTAATTTTTCACATATTATTAAATATTCTTTGGTATCACAGTTATATAGTTGCATAATTATCTGTTTATGGCAGAGTTAACTCTTTATTAAACATGTATACTTCTTTTTTTTATTGTGTAGAGTTCCAAATGGAAACAACCCTTCTTACTTTCTTACATCTAAATTGTGTCATATGACTGAGTTTTGCCTGATGAAGTATGTACATAAACAATTCCCAGCTCTTCCCTCACCTGATGTATATATTTGTGTGCATGCTAAGTCACTTCAGTCATGTCCAACTCTTTGCAACCCTATGGACTATTGCCTGCCAGGCTCCTCTGTCCATGGGATTCTTTTGGCAAGAATACTGGAGTGGGTTGCCATGCCCTCCTCCCGGGGATCTTCCCGACCCAGGGATAGAACCCATGTCTCTTAGGTCTCCTGAATTGGCAGATGGGTCCTTTACTACTAGCACCCCTGGGAACCCCAATATACATACTTTATGTCAGGAAAAAATGCCTTCCAGTCTGTTAATCCATTCTGGGACTTGGAGTTTATTGTTAGAGCAGAAACATAAATTTAATAAATATACTTTCATCTCTAAATGGGGAATATGTTAGTTCTTCTATTATTATTAAATGTGTAGTGATTCTTCCATTTTTATTACATGTCATTATAATTATTTTATTTAGAGAGGAATCTTTGTGTATACATGTCTTATTGGGACACATTCCTAGAAACTGTATTGTTTCAATGAATGAACATTTTAGGCTACCAATACACATGGCCAACTGACCTCAAGAAAAGTTGAAAGAATGAACACTTCCACAAGTTCTGTGTAAGAATGCCTGGTTCCCTGAACACTCAATCTTTCCCAGAATTTGCCAAACTCATAGATAAAACATAATGTTTACATTTCTTATATTACACCTTAGGTTTTTTTCTTCTTCCATTTTTCCTTTCCCATTATAACTATGTATGTTTCCCAATTTATGCTCAGATACAAGACTGATGTCTTTATACTGTATGCCCTGAGCCAAATTAGACCAAGACTGCCCACTGATCGATATAAGCTGATTCATAAACTTGTGTTAGAGTTGTTTTTTCTGCTGTAGTAGATTTAGCATGCCAGTATGAGTCTCAGCATAGTTCTGCTATAGTCTATTCTTCCTGGCCTGGACTTGGGCCAAACAGTCTTTCCTTTAGATTATCAGTTGGGATAGAAGACCTCACCTGACGTCCAGGTCTTCAGGGTGATTCCTTAACAACCTGTCTTACCTTTATAGTCTCTCTTCCCGGTGGCCATGTATGGTTGCATACACTCCTAGCCAATTATTTCAATAAAGTTGCCCTATATAAGTCTTGTCACTACCTGGAGATACTTGATGCTTTCACATTCTTTCATTTATTCATTCATTTATGAAGTGTCTCCTAAATTAGATATGTGAGAGACATTGATGTTACCATAATAAATAAAAACATGATTCTTTCCCTCACAAAGCTTAGAGTCTAGTGTATGTGAAAGGACAGAGGCATGAGCTATCAGAAGAAACATATTACAAAAGAAAGCACGTTAGTAAATATATAATTGCCAAAGACCAAGCCCAGACAAGTAAGCAGATTGATTTTATCAAGATTATTGTCATAGAGTATCTCAGTTTCAAAGACTGGAGCATCTCAATCAAGTGGTTTTGCCCTAGATTTTTACCTGGAGAGGTAAACATGTTGCCTTTGGGGTGGCTTACAGTTGGAGTTGTTGTGTAGGCTGGGAAGTCACAGTCAGTTATCTAACAGGAATTGTTTTTTGCCTATGGTTAAGTAGTTTCATGGAGAAGGAAATGGCAACCCACTTTCAGTGTTCTTACCTAGAGAATCACAGGGACAGAGGAGCCTAGTGGGCTACTGTCTATGCGGTTGCACAGAGTTGGACACGACTGAAGTGACTTAGCAGCAGGTAGTTTCAGGATAATTACTTTAAAACAAACAGTTCTAATCTTTGCTAATCAATCATGATCTTAGCCAATCAACCATGAGACAAAAACAGTAAGTTGGTGTTGCTGGTAGATTCAGATGTTGAAATCCTAATGCCTAAATGTGATGATATTAGAAGGCAAAGACTTTAGCAAATTCCTCATGAATGGGATTGGTGCCTTTATAAGAAGAGACACAAGAGTTTGCCACCTCTCTCTTCTCTCTGTTATATGAAAATACAAGGCAAAGATGGTCATCTACAAGCCAGAGTGGACCCTCACAAGACACTGGATTTGCCAACACCTTGATTCTTGAGAAATGTGAGAAATAGTTATGTATCTAAACACTAATTAGCTAATTAACTTTAAAAATTCTACCTATTAAGAAACGTCTTGTTTACCCCACATTTTAAATGGAAGCTTAGAGCATCTTTTTTTGTAAGAAAGAGGTTGCATCTAGTTAGGTGGGAGCATAATGTTTTTGCAATTCTATGGAAGTCCAAATACGTGTAGCAGGATCTGAAAGGATGTCAAGTAGTTGAAAGGGCAGAACATGCTGGATAGTAAACATTTGTCTCTCAGCTTCAAACTCAGGTTTGCAATGCTGAGGCTGAAACTCTGAAACCCTCATCTCCAACTTTTTACCTGAGACCTGTTAGTTTCTGTCAATAGGAGCTCTTGAGGACAACAGGAAACAGTTGTGCTTTCCCCTCAATCCCTGTATCTATCTGTCTCACCACAGCAACTATTCTTCACTCTCATGTCAGGTAGCAGCAGTGCATTTCTACTTGCAGTTTTCTTCATATTCCAAAACCAGCCTCATGATCCCTAAGAAATACCAGCCCTTGTCAGTTGACACCCTCTCCCAGGGTCTGGATCCCAGTTCTGCAGTGTTTCTCCTCGAAGATCCTACCCTTCACAGTTGCTTCCTGTGGTTACTTTCTCTGGGATATATCCCCTTTGACCATTTTGAGTAACAACTTGTTAACAAATCCTTATATTAAATTATCTCTGTTAAAATAACTGTTTTGGTTTCTTTCCAGTTAACAGTCAAAGAAATATATGACCTCAAACTCAGACTATTTGTATTCAAACCATGCATCTTCTTCTACTTACCAATTCTGTTAACTTCGGGTAGTTGACTTAACCTCCCCTCGTCTTGTCTGTAAAATGGGGTGTAATGAATGTCTCTAATTTATGAAGATGTAGTGAAGGTTAGATAATGTAACTTTTAAATAAAATTAGAAATGCACTTGGCCTGAATAAGGGCACAGTACATTTTTTCTGTTTGTATTGTCATTTGCCATGTAAATCTGGGACTCCACAATATTTTATTGCTAACACATCTCACATGAAAGTGTGTGCATTTCTCATTATATTTTGAAAGAGTTCATCTGACCCTTGAGCTGGAATTCTACGGATAATCTTTTCTTATTGAACTAAATCCATATGTGCTTAGGATAAAGTATGTGCTGTGAGATTTAATTAGTGTGTGCCCTTTCTCTGTGGGCTCTGAGAAAGGCAGTGCTTTTATTCTTGGGATGTGAAAACACTATTTCAACTTCTTTTGCATATGAAACATTATTAAATCAGCAGGGAAAGCATGTGAAATACATGAATTAATTTTATTTTTTAATTACTACATTTGGATTTGTAACACAAAATTCATAACACAACCCTGGGTCATTGCTGTCAAATTACTTATAAAAAATATATTTGAACAGGCTGACGAACATGTGATCAGAGGGCAAGGCCAAAGTACAGTCCAGGGTGTGAGCTTATCTAAAGTTGCCAGCAGGATTGAAATATTGTGAATTAAAAAAATATATATCCCCCAGGTTTGCCCCAGTGACATCTCTCTCCTGAGCTTCTCCACCCTATGTAATCTGTCTTTCATGTGCCCAGTTCTCATCTAGAACTCACAAAAGAGTGTGAGCAGGTATGTTTCCTCTCTCTAGACAATTGAACTCTAAACATGTTTTATTGCTAATCATTCTGATTTACTGAGCACCTCTATATGACCTCTCTGTGAACAAACTCATCACATACTGTAGACTTTTGGAAATGCAAAATTCAAACATAAACAAGATACTATTTTTGCCCATCAAACTGGTAAAAATTAAAAATATTGATAACAGCTAAAATGGGCAAGCATGTGGGAAAAATGGACTCTCATAATTTGCTGATGGGTATGTAGATCACTACCAATTCTTGGCAGGTGATCTGACAATAAACAAAATTATTAACATGTTCACATTTTTGAGCTCAGCATTTGTACTTTGAAAACTTTACCATACTGAAAAATAAACTCCAGAGCTTAAGGATGTAACTATAAGAACATTTGTTTCTGGATCTTTTTTTTTGTGGTTAAAAGGGGAAAAATCTGATTTTCCATAAATAAGTTATATTCAAATAAATTACAGAGCATCTAGATTTTGTGAAATTTCAGAACTGTTAAAAATAGAAGTGTTCCTGGGAAGGATATGAATGTTAAGTGAAGAGAATATGTTGGAAAAGAGCATGTACACTCCTTGTTGATATCATAACATGCGTACAATTTTGTCAGGGAAAAAAAAAAGAAGAGATAAAGAAAATACCTGCATATGACTTTTCCTATGTATGTGTAAGTTTAGAAGCACAAGAAGGATAGACAGCATGCAGATTTTACTGGCTATGTCCATGTGTGTGTGTTTGTAGCAGGCGCCCAGATGAAAAGGGATATTTGAGTCACTGTCATTTATTTCCTGAGTATTTATAAGGTTAAGACTTGTTACAACAGCCATGTTTTTCATTTTTCATTTTTATTTTTACTTTATCTTGCTTTACAATACTGTATTGGTTTTGCCATACATTGACATGAATCAGCCACGGGTGTACATGAGTTCCCAATCCTGAACCCCCCTCCCACCACCCACCCCATATCATCTCTCTGGATCATCCCTGTGCACCAGCCCCAAGCATCCTGTATCCTATATCGAACATAGACTGGCGATTCGTTTCTTACCTGATGGTATACATGTTTCAACGTCATTCTCCCAAATCATCCCACCCTCTCCCTCTCCCTCAGAGTCTAAAAGTCCATTCTATACACCTGTGTCTCTTTTGCTGTCTCACATACAGGGTCATCATTACCATCTTTCTAAATTCCATATATATGTGTTGGTGTTTTTCTTTCTGGCTTACTTCACTCTGTATAATCTGCTCCAGTTTCATCCACCTCATTAGAACTGATTCAAATGTATTCTTTTTAATGGCTGAGTAATACTCCATTGTGTATATGTACCACAGCTTTCTTATCCATTCATCTGCTGATGGACATCTAGGTTGTTTCCATGTCCTGGCTATTATAAGCAGTGCTGTGATGAACACTGGGGTACATGTGTCTCTTTCAATTAAATCAAACAAAATAATAAAATTTTTAAATTTATTATGTCAGATAAGAAGAATAAATCTAAAAACTTTCTAAACATCCATATCTGATCAGGAGATAATTTAAGTGGTATTTGAATCCAAGTAGCTATGATTCTGGAGAAGGCAATGGCACCCCACTCCAGTACTCTTGCCTGGAAAATCCCATGGACAGAGGAACCTGGTGGGCTGCAGTCTATGAGGTCGCTAAGAGTCGGACACGACTGAGCGACTTCACTTTCACTTCTCACTTTCATGCATTGCAGAAGGAAATGGCAACCCACTCCAGTGTTCTTGCCAGGAGAATCCCAGGGAAGGGGGAGCCTGGTGGGCTACCGTCTATGCGGTCACACAGAGTCGGACACGACTGAAGCGACTTAGCAGCAGCAGCAGCGGCTATGATTCCGAAGTCATGTCAGGGGTTTACCTACAGTTCCTCTGGTCTTGTAAACCAGCAGAGTTAGTACTCTGGGGGAGAGCATTTTTGGTTCCTTTAGACATCACACCCCAGGGAAGCTGTTTGTTTCATTTGGGATTCACGTGTTAGTAAGAAAACAAACAGAAAACATTTAAGCTGATGTCTTTCTGGAACATTTAACCACAATGAGCCATGTCCAGTAGCACCTAAGAGTGTTTGGATAAGCCATGGCACCATCTGGAGCAGGTATAGAAAGTTATTACCCAACACTGAGAAGATAAGAGGAAGACATGCTACTTATCACTTCAGTGTCTTTTTCAAGGCCTGAGCTTCTTCCAGGCAGAAGAAATGCCCTGAGTTCGTGAGACAGCGCAGCAGCCAGACCCAAGAGCTTAGGTAAGTACAATATGTAAACTGTATGGAACCGCATACCCATCAACTTTGCATGTATGAGGGTTAAAAGGAATGATAGCTGGGGAAAACTTGTTTATTCAGTGGTTTGTTTTTTATGCAAAAGTTATCCTGTAGGGAAAGAGGAATCCATGTGGAATTCATAAGCAGCTTTAGACGCTGATGAAAAAAGCAATAAGCCTCTGTGAAAAGTCCTGCATCGTAACATATCCCCAGGGACCTCATCTTATGAGCATTACTATGCAATGTGAATTAAATCCGCTACACAGAACAGCCGCCTGGTGCTTTGGATTGATTACCATTATCCCTGGAGGCTGAGGTTTTCCACATCAGAGACTTGGCATTGAGGGATCAAACTACAGGAAATACAGGGCTTACTGATCTTGGTGCCAAGGGAGCATGGAATGCTCTTTGGGTGAATGGTGAATGCTAACAGCATCAAGGTATTCCCTGATTATGAAAGTCATGGGCTAAATTAAGATTACATCAATTTGGGCAGTCCAGAGAGGACACCAGGTGGGAAGATACAAAAGGCAGTGGTCATAGAAATTATTTTAAAACCATGATAACTATATACCAAAGCACTAAATCAAGCAGAGTAGGCATCTGTAACAAAGTGTTCATGCATCCAGCATCAAAAAAAATGCAAGAAGATCCATGCAGTCCATTGTGGAAACTGCTGCACTGTGCGTTCAGAATAAGAAAATGAAAGGAGTAAAGTGAATCAATCTGTAAAAGAACCAAAGTCCCCCAGTCCAAATCTGAAATGGAAGGGGAGAGAATTTTAGATTTTCTGTTTCTTTAATCAAGCCAATTCATTTCCCCTTGAATCATCATTGTGTAATTCCCGTATATATGGGATCAAAAGGGGTTCATGAAAGGAACAAAATCTTGTCACATAAAAACTAGCTTTTGCAATTTTCTTTCTCCAAGTATGATCCAGAAATGGTTCTTGTTGTTAGTCAGGAAATGAAATCATTGCAAAATGAGAAAGCATAGAGAAATAGCAAGTACAGCTAAAATTTCTGGCACACTTAATTGTAATTTTTAAAAATATCTTTAGTTTTGTCTTTAGGATGAATATCTAAATGTCAAAGCAATTGTTATTGTCAGGAAATGAGTAATTAAGCAACTTTTCAGCCAATGTCAAATATTCTCTGTATCCATAAGCCTGTGTGATTACAGACAATTCTCATAAAGAAGTTTTTCTTCCCTCAAATGACTCCTGTCCTCGAAATTCTATTGCATTCACATTTTCTCCTTTCGTGTTTTTTAAATTTGGTTTTAAGCTCCTCATCCAACATCGATAATAGAACAACTAGCCAGTATGTATTCATTAATTTATTTTAATTTACCTTATGTTACTTTTTTGTTATTTAAATAGTTTTGTGAGGGTCTAGATGTACCCCAAGTCACACAAAAGAATAATGAACAACAACAAAAAAAAAACAGAAATAGGATTTGAGTCTTAATTTGGTGCTTTTCTAACTAGTTCCCTGTAAATTCCATCGATATCCTCTCACTTACTCCACCTGAAGTGCCTAACATTATTTCTGGAAGTGGCCAAATGTGCAGTGTTTGATGTTTAAATCGGCACCAAATGGCAAAGAAGTCACATGGGCTCATGCACGTATTGTAGAAAAGAAAGCACCCTGTGGAGACCCATTTGTGAACTGGAGTTTGGACAGTGAAAGGAAACCCAACCTAGGAGAGATCACTCTGAACTTATTCACCTGGCAGCATACAGAGGGAATAGGAGGCAGCTGCTTCTAAGGATGGCCAAGGGGCAAAATCAGGCAAAGATTCAAAGTGTTCCCAGGATAGCAGGTCACACAAAGCTCCTCACTGGTGCTAATGCTGTGTTGAACACAATCAGTGGGGTTATCTGTGAATTCAAAGAACATCCTCTCCATCACTGGTGCTAATGCTGTGTTGAACACAATCAGTGGGGTTATCTGTGAATTCAAAGAACATCCTCTCCATCCTCAGGGGTTCAAGTCTGGCCATTGGCAGGTCTAAGAACACTGAGGATTCCCTTCAAGCTGGCTGCTTCAGTGCAGAAATGCAAGCAGAAAGGCTAATAAGCCCGGGCACAGAGCATGGAAGATCATCACACACAACAGCCAGAAAGCTGACATGTGTTTCTAAAGTTCTCTTTATCTCAGGGTCAAAACTCCTAGGGCAGAAGTGAAAAAAAAAAAAAGAAAAAAATCTTCTCTCAAATAGTTGCCTTTGTCTACAGAAATGGATCCCAACCTTTTGAAGCATGAGAATTTTCTTTTAAAGTAAAAAACAGTGTGAATTTTTCCATGACACTAGTTATATTTGACTGTTGGAGAGCATTGATAGTGACAAACTCTTATAACTACATACATTCAATAATATTTTAAGCTTATGAAATTCTTCACAAGAACCTCTATATACTATTGATGAATTGTACAATGTTGGTGTGAAGTAGCATATTTATTTAGACTATAGAGGAAGCTTTATTTTTAATTGATAAGAATTTGTGAAAAGCACATTTAGTGGGAAATAATTTGAACTTGTCACCATTATCTTTGTTTTCCTGCAGCCTTAACCCCCTTAACCCCTAGACTCTGTTTCCACACAGTGTCAGTCATCGTGTTGGTGGTGGCCTTGTCAGGAGTAAACCTAGAACTGAGACATAGCTGTCGAGTTATTGGGCTTTAGGTTTTATTGTTTTGACTTCAGTATGGGAATATTTGGGGCTTCCTTGGTGGCTCAGTGGTAAAGAATCCACCTGCCAATGGGGGAGACACGAGTTCGATTTCTGGGTCAGGAAGATCCCCTGGAGAAGGAAATGGCAACTCACTCCAGTATTCTTGCCTGGGAAATCTCATGAACAGAGGAGCTTGGCAGGCTATAGTCCATGGGGTGGCAAAAGACTCAGATGAGCCTTAGCAACTCAACAACAAAAACAATGGAAATATTTTAATGTTTACAAAAGTAGAGCAAACAAAAGTGATCTTTGGGTAGGCATCACTCTGTTTTAACAACTAGATAGATTTTCCAAACTTATGTCATGTTTTTTACTGACACCTTTTTTTTCATTAGTTTAAAAGAAAACCCAGATATGTATATCTTCCAGAAATATTTTCATAGTATTTTCATTATTGTTTTGTTGCTTGGTTGCTGATATTAAATACAATGTCATTAACACATAAAATTTAATAACTTCTTGCTATTTCATAATACCCAATCCATATCCAAATTTGCCTGATTGTCTCAAAACTGTTTGTTTTTTTGAGTTAGTTTAACTCAGGATTAAAGTAAGGCTCACCTATTGCATTTAAGTTGTCTCTTTTCCTCTCTAACAATCTAGGTCATCTGTCTCAGAGCATTAATCTCAAGCTGGATGTGGCTGATTCTTCTTTGTGTGATTTTTAACCTGTTCATTGTTCCCCAGTAACTTCTGTAAACTGGTAGTTAGCTAGATTTAGAGGCTTGAATAAATTGTTTTCATTTTTTTGCGAGCACAGGTGTACTTCTATTTATATCACACCAGGCATCATGTATATGCAGTAGATCCTTTTTCAGCATGCTACATTGAGTCTTATATTTCATAAAGTATTAAGTCAAGTGAAACTGAAAGAACATGCATTGAAAAGGATAAGTGTTTTTTTTTTTCTTAATTGGAGAGAAGGAAGGGAAGTTAACAGAGGAAGCTGAATTTGATGGACTAGGACAGAGCTGATTAGAACTTGCTTCTTCCTTAGACTGAAATTATGAGGGGAACAGAATCAGAGCTCTATATCAGTTTGAGATTCTGACAGAAAAGGTGGCTTACACTCTGCTTTCTACATTGGATTCTATGAAGGCACTTTATCTCAGAGATAACTTCCATTATAAGATGAGTAGCCTTCCATGACCTATTGGCATCTTTAGAAAACTGGAAATAGAACTGCCATATGACCCAGCAATCCCACCACTGGGCATACACACTGAGGAAACCAGAATTGAAAGAGACACATGTACCCCAATGTTCATCGCAGCACTGTTTATAATAGCCAGAACATGGAAGCGACCTAGATGTCCATCAGCAGACGAAAGGATAAGAAAGCTGTGGTACATATATACAACGGAGTATTACTCAGCCATTAAAAAGAATACATTTGAATCAGTTCTAATGAGGTGGATGAAACTGGAGCTGATTATACAGAGTGAAGTAAGCCAGAAAGAAAAACACCAATACGGTATACTAACACATATATATGGAATTTAGAGAGATGGTAACGATAACCCTGTATGCGAGACAGCAAAAGAGACACAGATGTATAGAACAGTCTTTTGGACTCTGTGGGAGAGGGCGAGGGTGGGATGATTTGAGAAAATGGCATTGAAACGTGTATAACATCATATGTGAAACGAGTCACCAGTCCAGGTTCGATGCAGGATACAGGATGCTCAGGGATGGTGCACTAGGATGACCCAGAGGGAGGGGATGGGGAGGGAGGTGGGGGGGGAGCTCAGGATGGGGAACACGTGTACACCCGTGGCAGATGCATGTTGATGTTGGCAAAACCAATACAATATTGTAAAGTAATTAGCCTCCAATTAAAATAAATAAATTTTTATTCAGAAAAAAAAGGAATCAGTCTGAAGTTCACTCAGCTGGAGTGCAGAAGTTAGCAGAACATGCTAAGGATCAGAACATGGAAAGGAGTTTTTTCTCAGGTTTGCTAAAGATGTCTATCTGGATCAAGTGCTTGGAGGACAGAAGTTTGGGCAGATGTTTACATTAAGGCTGATAACAGCCGTGACCTACAATTCTCTAATTCTGTTTCTCAGTAGGCAGTCAATGCCTACCAGCACCTACTGAGAGCACTATATATGACCAAACACAAGGTGATCCCAATGTGGAGGCAATTTCCTTTTTTTCCCAATGAGATCATCTTTTAAATGCACGTTGGTCAACTTTAACACAAAAACTTTTATGAATATAGAAGAAATCAACAGGTATCCACTTATATTTAATTTAATTACACACACACATTTAAAAATCACATATAGTAATATTTTATTTGTATCATGAAACAGTTTATTCACATTGCTGACATGCCCTTTCAACACAAGAGATGAACTCTGCTGACATGTCACCATTTTTGGAGGAATCTCTCACTCGATTCCATAGTACACCACCTTTACTTCCATAGAAAGGTTTGAAGTACAAGTTTTGAATCTTGTGCAAAACTGTGTTACAGGAGATAAAATCTTATCCAAGGCTCCAAATATCCTTCTGCAAAGCTTTAGTTGCTTTTATTCTCATTGAAATTGCTATATATTTTGTCTCATCAACACAACCATTTAAGCTTTGTTTTTCAAAGATTTTTTTAAAGTTTACCTATGTTTTAACCACTAACTTACAATTATAATCTACTATCCCCCAACTAAGATAAATCTGTATTAAATTAATTTGCCTATTCTGTCAAGTAGGTAATGTCCATATGTGTGTGTTAGTTGCTCAGTCATATCTGACTCTTTGCGAACCCATGGACTTTAGCCTACCAGGCTCCTCTGTCCATGGGATTTTCCAGGCAAGAATACTGGAGTAGGTTGCTATTCTTCTCCAGGGGATCTTCCTGACTCAGGGATTGAACCTCAAACTGGTGTCTCCTGTGACTCATGCATTGGCAGCAGGATTGTTTGTCACCATGCCACTTGGCAAGCCCAGAAGCAGATGAGGGGAAACCATAAACAAGACAAAAAGACTACTCTCAGCAAGGGAGAAAATATTTGCAAATGAAGATACTGAAAAGAGATTAATCTCCAAAATATATAAACAGCTAATGCAGTTCAATGGACTTCCTTGGTGGTTCAGTGGTAAAGAATCTGCCTGCCAATGCAGAAGATGCAAGTTCAATCCCAGGATCAGGAAGATCCCCTGGAGAAGGAAATGGCAATCCACTACAGTATTCTTGCCTGGGAAATCCCATGAACAGAGGAACTTGGCGGGCTACAGTCTATGGCACAACTTGGCAACCAAACAACAACAAAAAATGTAACTCAATATCAAAACAAACAACCCAATTAAAAAAAAAAAACAATTAAAACATGGGTGGGAGACCAAAATAGACATTTCTCCAAAGACATGCAAATGGCCAACAAACACATGAAAAGGTGCTCAATCTTACTAATTATTAGAAAAATGTATCAAAACTACAATAAGGTGTCACCTCACATGAGTCAAAATGACCATCATCAAAAAATCTGCAAACAGTAAATGCTAGAGTGGGTGTGGAGAAAAGGGAACCCTCATACACTGTTGGTTGAAATGTATATTGATACAGCCACTTTGGAGGACAGTATAGAGATTCCTTAAAAAACTAAAAATAGAACTGCCATCTAACCTAGCAATCCCACTTCTGTGTATGTACCTGGAGAAAACCATAATTCCAAAAGATACATGCACCCTAATGTCCACTGCAGCACCATTTAGCAATAGACAGGACATAGAACCAACCTAAATGTCCATCAACAGAGGAATGGATAAAGAAGATATGTTACATGTATACAATTGATTATTACTCAGCCATAAAAAAAGGATGAAATTGTGCCATCTGCAGAGATGGAGATACACCTGTATACCAACACACTGAGTAAAGCAAGTCAGAGAGGGAAAAGCAAATATCATATAACATCATTTATATATGCAGTCTAGAAAAATAATACAGGCAAATATATTTGCAAAGCAAAAATAGAGACACAGACATAGAGAACAAACATTGAACACCAAGAGGGGAACACCAAGGGGGAAAGAGAGGGTGAGATAAATTGGGATTGACATATAAACACAGCTATGTATAAAATAGATAGCTAGTGAGAACTTACTGTATAGCGTAGGGGAACTCTATTCAGTGCTCTGTGGTGATCTAAATGGGAAGGAAATCCGAACAGGTTGGGGGGATATATACATACATATAGCCAATACACTTTGCTATACAGCAGAAACTAACACAACATTGTAAAGCAAACTCCAATACTTTGGCCACCTCATGCGAAGAGTTGACTCATTGGAAAAGACTCTGATGCTGGGAGGGATTGGGGGCAGGAGGAGAAGGGGACGAGAGGATGAGATGGCTGGATGGCATCACGGACTCGCTGGACGTGAGTCTGAGTGAACTCCGGGAGTTGGTGATGGACAGGGAGGCCTGGTGTGCTGTGATTCATGGGGTTGCAAAGAATCGGACACGACTGAGCGGCTGAACTGAACTGAACTGAACTGAACTGAACTGAACTGAAAAGCAACTATACTCCAATAAAAATTAACTTTAAAAATGATGGAAGGGGTGGGGAAAGAGTAAGAGAAAGAAGAAGAGGGAGACAAACTATGATTTTTGAGTGATGCAAAGTAAGAGAACTTCCTCTTTTCTAAGATACAAGTTCAGAAGAGAAGCCTGCATTATATTTGGTCACATGTAAACAATGACTTCTCCACGTCAGCCATGTGAAAAAGTAAGCCCATGAAAGCAGAAAAGAGAAAACAATATATCTGATAAATTTTTTATCTGAAAAAAGTGAGGATTCACTGATTTTGACTAATTATTCTTAGAAGCAATTGAATTAAATATTTTACTATTAGGCAGAATAGAGACCCTTGGTAGAAATTAAGATATTATAGGAAAATAAAATAAATTAATAAATTCCATTTTTCACAAATGAACATGTGACTGAAAATCTGTAACTACTCCATGTATACTGGGGTGATTACAATAGAGGAATTAATAAAAGTTACTTCAGTGAAATGAAGATACATTGAATTCTTCTTAACTTTCAGATACTGGGCTAGGAACTACACAGAGAAAGATGACAAGACAGATCCAATCATAGCAGTTTTCAATTTTCTAATCATATCCTGTCTTTTCTAACACTATCTTAACAACAAACTCTAATTCTAGAGTCTTGGATTTGGCTGCATTCATGAATACTTTCAGAAGACTCAGCATCTACCCTTTAATGCCATTCCACTCTTCTTATTCATTGTAACCAGTACTGATTAGGTAGAGATAATCATTAATGAAATTAAAGCTTCTGTCAACACTATAAATTAAATCATCAAGTCATTGTCCTAATTTTATTGGAAATACTACTCCTGCAAGTAATGGCAATGGAGTGCATACAGAGAAGTTTTTAAAAAGTTTAGTGACATGTTAGCTAAGGCTGGCTCCCCTGGTAGCTCAGCTGGTAAAGAATCTGCCTCTGCTGGAGGAGGGATAGGCTAACCACACCAGTATTCTTGGACTTCTCTTGTGGCTCAGCTGGTAAAGAATCCACCTGCAATGCTGGAGACGTGGGTTCGATCCTGGGCTGGGAAGATCCACTGGAGAAGGGAAAGGCTACCCACTCCAGTATTCTGGCCTGGAGAATTCCATGAACTGTATAGTCCATGGGGTCAAAAAGAATCAGACATGACTGAGCGAATTTCACTTCCTCTAGCTAAGCCTTAGTTTTCTCATCTTTCATGAAATAAGAAAGAATTGTTGAGAAGATTGAATGATAAAATACATGCAAAGTAATTAGCACAGTGTCTATGTGTCGTAATAGTTCACATGGCTATGTTGTAGTTCTTGCAGATATTGTTGTTGTCTAGAGTAGGAGATCACTGTTAGTTTTGTCACTGCTGTCACTGAGCTTATAGCTGTTTTATTGTCCACAAAGGTTTCTATGAATTTGGGATCAAGGCTACATATCAAATATTCTCTTTTCTCGCTATTGGAATCAACTTATCAAACCACCTAATTTAAGTCTGACAAAGCAACTTTTCTCATTGAGCCAAATCTATCACTGCTTAAAATAAAGACTATTTTTTGAGGTTTAATTGGTGAAAGTATTTCATCTGTGGTCAAAGGAAGCAGAAATAGCAGTGTATTTACTCCAGGGATGTGAACTAAATGTTTTGGCTCAAAACATTTGGAATTAGTAATTAGTTGGAAAGATTATGTAAAATACCTGGAGAATACCAGGCCTTGCTCTAGGAACTAGGAGTAGAGATATAAAGAAGGAAGAAATCCTGCCCTTGAGTAACACTGATGAACTGTTTAACACGTTCTGCCATTAACAGCATCCATATTTGATGGATGATCGATTTCCCTATCTTCAATATGAATTCACATTTTTTACTCCCACTTTTCCCCAAGCCCACAGTTATAAAAACATTCTTCCTAAAAAATGCTTTCAGAACTCTAATTACTCCATTTTTCATGGCCCAACCCTTCTGTTTTAGGCAGTTTTGATTCAATAGAATTTTGTAAACACAAAAAATTAAATTTCGTGTAAGTAAATAATTGTGGCATTAGATCATCAATGCCAGTTCTATAGCGGTTTTACTGCTCTAGAAGATAGAGTCATACTGTTATTTATATACTACAAAGATTATTTGCTCAGTTCTGTTTTCAAAATTAGGATAAACTTTATAAAGACATTAACTTGAAGTAAAATAACAAGAAAAGATGTGACAGGACAGCAAAACAGGTGGAGGGGAAGAATACTCTGAATTAGACATTCCTGTTTGAAAGAAAAAGAGGCAAAATACCAGTTTTTGGGAAAATGTCCCCAACTCTGCTAAATCTTCATTTACAATTTAATCTGCATAAAATGGCATAGAATAAATGTAATCTGCTTTTAGAGAAAATGAAGCTGAAGCCTAGGAAATGTATTTTAAGCAGAGTTACATAATTAGTAAAAAGCAGAACTGAAATTTTGACCCATGTCTATCTCTTCTAAGACACATTCTATTCCCATTATAGAGATTACAAAAATTTAGTTATTTGACTTTGTAATATATTTATTAGAATGGACTATCTTTATTCAAGTTTATATTGTGTTTTGAGAGCATTCAGTGTGACCACTTATGATAGCCATTTGGAATTATTCTGGAATATTACTCTAACCTAGGTTCTCAACAGAGAAGATTCTGGGTTAACGTGAAAGCATCCTCCCATCTTCAGACACTGTGAATACCAAAAAGCACATTTTTGTACCACTGCATTTACACCTCCAAAACATATAATAAATATGCAGAAGCAAGCATCACATGTATCATGAAGCTAACCCTATTAAAATAAAAACAAGAATAAGAATGCCATCTACTGGCATGGAAAGTAGCAAGGACTCTAAATCTGCATGTGGTTTAAATGGGAAAAAACTTACAGAAAGAAAACAAGTGTTTTTTTTTTAATTATTATTTTGCTATGAGACACTGATAATGGTCAGAGAAGGGAGAGTTATATAAACAGTATTGAAAGAATTCATCACAAATAAAATTTTTCTCAACTGAAAAAAAAAAAAATATGCAGAAGGAAGAACAAAGCCCAAGGAATAGGTGAGCTAATCAATCAAGTGAAAATACAAAAGCTTCGGTAGGAAAGTCTATCATGTGCAAAGCACTAGGCTAAGTGTCAGAATCATCTATCCAAAAAAAACAAAATATGATGGAGCTATGGGCTAAGACCATAAATTCTGAATTGCAGTAGGGGGAGAAGAAAATTGAAGTTTAAGAGAGTACATTGTTGAAATAAACTAAATAGTATGTCAGAAATCAGTCCTGAATATTCATTGGAAAGACTGATGCTGAAACTCCAATACTTTGGCCACCTAATGCGAAGAACTGACTCATTGGAAAAGACCCTGATGCTGGGAAAGATTGAAGGCGGGAGGAGAAGGGGATGACAGAGGATGAGATGGTTGGATGGCATCACCAGTGCGATGGACATGAGTTTGAGTAGGATGTGGGAGATGGTGATGGCCAGGGAAGGCTGGCGTGCTGCAGTCCATAGGGTTGCAGAGTCGGACACAACTGAGCAACTGAACTGAACTGATGTCAGAAATGGATAAGTACATTTTTATATTAATATCCATGTGACAGTATAACCAAAACATGCAAAGAACTATTTAAGATGTTTAGAGAAGCTCATAGGGGATGGGCACAAAACTATTAGAAGGGATTACCTATATGGCACAACTGTAGATCCCAAAGGTAATATTGTGAAGTTAATACTGCAATTTTCATTTTTAATGTGCCCTTTGGCTTCCAACTAGGATAGAACCTAGGATGTATTTTCAATGGCATTATCCGGATATGTTACTCCTAGCTTTCCATTCATTTATTCAGTAATCATTTATTACACATCCACCTTGTGCTCTCTATTCACAGATGCTACCAGTATAGACTATGGGTCTGTTTTGTAACCAAACATCAAGACAGCTGGGGCACAGACAGTTTTGGAGATCATGTCCTATTGGTGGATGTAGACACTTATGTACTAATTATACTGTGAATTATTTTCTTGCAACTTCTAAGAAATAAGACAGCTGTGTGATCTGATCTGGTCCAGGGAGACAGGACTCCCTGAGGATGTGAAGCTGAAATCTGAATGAGCTATTCAATGAACTGTGCATTAAGGCCAGACGAGCCTTCCACTGGGGATGGCAATGTTGAAGTTGCCACAGGAAGCCCTGTCCCATTAGAGCACACACAGAAAGAGGCAGAGGAAGGTGAGAGGTGGGGCTGGAGAGATCTACATGCACAGCCTTGTCAGCCGCAGGAGGAAGTAAGAATTTATACTGTGAGCAAAGCAAAGCCATAGTGCTGGTCCAAGGGAGGATAGGATGCACAAGTGTTTACCTTCTCACACATTCCTCAGTAATGAGTGCAGGATGAGGCTACTGAAAAGCAGGCTAATATGAATAGGGTGTTTATAATGAGCAGGGCACTCAGCATGTTTTATTTATATAATCCTCACCAAAAAATAATTATCATTTCCCTTGTACTGAAAACTAAATCTCAATAGCTGGACATAGATTTTACTTCCTACAAAGTAGGTGAGATGTGGTGTCTTTTTTGCTTGACTCCAAGGCTTGTACTCGTTCCCTTTTCATCCCTTTCTTGTGCCCACTCCTTCTTAGCAAGAAATTCTACCATCTGTCTCCTGTCCCTCCCTCCTCTTACCAAATCATATTTTTTTACCCCACTTTCACACCAGCCACATTCCTTACAAAAAAAAAAGCAGGGACTTGATCTACTTCAGTTACGGATGTATCCCCAGCACTCATGAGTGCCTGGTAATGTCACATGTTCAATAAATATTTGTTGGGTGAATTCCAACATTCTATCTTCCACCATCTGTCCTTCCCTGGTTCCCTCAGTGTTATTTGACAGTTAAGTGCTAAAAATTTACAAGTCCACATTTTTAACTTTGACTTCTAACAGGAGCTCCAATTGGTATTCCTAGGTGCCTGTTAGTGCCCGCCAATACCTCTGTCTCAACATACTTCTCTTCTGCGCTTCAACAGTTTTACCTGACCTTTCCTCATTTATTTAAAAATTATTCACATTTTCCCCAGGAACTTAATCTCAAATCCTGAGGTATCTTCATAGCCTTTTTATTTCTACTCCTCACATCTAAATAACTCAAAAGTCAGAAGGGATTTCTCTATGTCTAGCATATCAATGTGACTGTAACCTGAACTCTTTTCTGCCAACTCACATAGCCAAATATCTTCTAACTCCTTGTTCTAAGTCCAAAGCATACTTCCTCAGGCCCAGGTCATTTTGACATTATCCTGAATGCGTGCTTGCTAAGTCGCTTCAGTCATGTCCAAGTCTTTGCAACCCCATGTGCCAGCCAGGTTCCTCTGTCCATGGGATTCTGCAGGCAAGAATACTGGAGTGGGTTGCCATGCCCTCCTCTGGGAGGTCTTGGGAGGCAGACATTTAAAAGACTGATATGGATGGGATGTTTCCAAAGACTGAGGCACTCAACATACTTTATCTAATTGCTCTGATTCCAAAAATGCTTTCAAATCAATAGTCTAACTTTCCTGAGTGTTTGAGAACGCACATATTAGAGACCACAACCAGCGTGAACCAACTTCTAGACCCTGTTGGCCCTTCTCTTCAAACATGCTGGGAGTGACAACTTCTCCATGTTTAACTTCCACATCCCACATACCATCCTGTCGCTTCTCAGTGTGAATAGCCCTACCATGCTGTGTGTCTTCTCCTGAATTCCTGGAAGCCCAAAGTATGACATCTTTTTTTTTTTTTTTTTCCATTTTGATACAACCCCTAGATCTCCAGGTTCTTCTTATTCTTTCTCTGTGAGATTTTCACTTTTCTTTTTATTATCACCATTTCCTACCATTGGCCTTCAGAGAATCCTTGTCTGAACAGTTCCAAGCTTCATAACTCCATCCTGAGATTGTACCCCCATACATGTCTCTGTCTCTACAACACAGATTTGTTCACTGCATCCAAAAGTCAGGACTCATTAGCATGGTATTTAAAGTCTATCCACTAATGGACATGAGTTTTAGCAAGCTCTGGGGGTTGGTGATGGACAAGGAAGCCTGGCATGCTACAGTCCATGGGATCACAAAGAGTCATACAAAACTGAGCGACTGAACTGAATGGGCACCAACCTCTATTACCATTACCTCCAGCCCACCTTTCTACTCTCTGTTGCTCTTTGTGTAACACTCAGAGTGTTCATCGTCTCAATCCCATGGTCATTCTCCTTAAAACCAATATATTCACTGTTTATATTCATCTTTTTGCTTTCCAAAAATGTTTGTCTCTTTTCAGTTCTCATTCCAACACCAATATTATTTATGGAATTTAAAGAATTTTATTTCTTTGTTTCATGAAACCCACCCTAAACCTCACATTCTATTAATTTTTCATTGTCAGCACCTTGTAACTATGTCTATTGAAATACTCCTTACAACTACTTTAAAATACACTCTGCTTTATAATTTATACTATGTATTTTTCTCTATGTATTTTAAGATCTGCAGAAGCTAGAAAATGTATCTTATTTTTTTAATCCCATAATCCTTGATGTATACTAAGTCTTCCATCATTTTCAATATTATTTAATTAAAGCATACTGGAAAAATGTTTACCTGAACACTAATAACTGTTATAGGAACTATTATAAGAATAGTTTCAGCTTATTTACTAACCTTTAGGAGAAGAATTGTTCTCCATGAAATCAACTTCAAAGGTTAATATGATGTGACTTTTGTTTTGTTTTTCTTTCCAGCTCTTTCTACACATGTGAGGAGAGTTGGTGGAGGGACAGAATGGTGGCACAAGGACTTTGCAAAGTAGATTCAGTTGAAATGCCCTATAAGCTTCTCAGTGGTTGGAAAACCCAACCTGAAAGTCTTCTCTGTTGCTCAGCCAATAACTCCAAAATATGAAGATAGCTACTGGCACAATTACAACTCACTACACAAAAAATATAAATAGAAACACCCCAGGAACAAGTGAGTAGTTTGCAGTTGTTTTCACTGGTGGGCAACTGTACTTCTACTCAACGAGAGCATGTGCATTTCACTCAATTTGCTCTTGGTTCCCCATAGATAAGCACACTGTGTGTGTCATATGTTCACTGCTCACTGAATTACATGTAAATGTTCAGTTTCCTCTAAAACCTCATTTTACAGCCAAAACTTATAACCAACTGGATATGTTTTGCTCAGCTCTCCCTGACTCCTGTGGTTTTCTGGTTTTGCATTTAGTGTGGCTTGTGTGTATGATGAGTAGATTTCAGAAGCTTTGATTTACAATTTTTTAAATTTTCTTCACTCTGAATCTTGACGATCTCTGCTAGGCAGAGGTGGTTTGAATGGACTAAACATGTTATTTCCCTTTTACCTGTCTATTAGAGCATTCCCCTTCAAGCTGAAGTTTTTAACATAGTTTGGACCACATAATCATTGTTGAGTGTCTTGGGCTCTCTCATATCTTTAGCTGTTGTGTTATCAAGTGGTGAGAATACATCAATTGGCAAAGGAGAGATATACTCAGTTTGTTATTAACTTCTCTTTCTCCCCTTATTGCCATATTAAAATGGAAAACCAAATCGTTTTAATTTATCTTATATGAATATGATCATTCAAAACTTACACATATCTTTTCATTCCCACATTTATATCAGCAAGTTATTTTGTTTTTGCTTCCAGGAGAGTAATTGAGTGACCACAGGGCAGTGTGTGAGCATTTGGGTTCTGCTGTCTTCAGCCATCTGCATTACCAGATGTGATTCTCCTTCTGATATATTAAGGGAAAATAACAGTCCAGATTAGCATATTAAACAATGACATAATAAAGTTTATAATTTCTTCCTTAAGTTGCTTGATGATTAAAGCCAAAGACAGGTTTAGGAGAGACTGTTTTGTGAGTGATGGATATAGGATAAGAAAAGAAGAATATCTATAAGCTACTAAAAATTGATGTTACATGTAGTATATTATTCCTTTCAACTTCTGTGTTTGAAATATATTTGATATGGAGGTAAAAGAAGCATACAGCTGTCACAGCTTCAACTCATTGGTGATGTCTTTCACAGGGCTCAGTATACATTATGGATCTGATTTTTCTTTGCCCCAGTATCAAAAGAGATCTGCAGCAGAACAAGATAGAATATCAAATGGCTTGGAGAACAGGAATTGCTACTTCCCTTAGCTTCCACAATCAGCACCCATCATAGGTACCAAAATGTAGGCTTTAGAAGATTATTGTGGAAAATGATATACTGTGGGAATGAAAGGCAAACTTTCTCTCTCTCAATCTCTCTCTTGCTCAAATCTCTCTCTCTCTCTCTCTCTCTCTCTCCTTGTGCTTGCCTTGCAACCTCTAAAAGAACAAAACCTATTTTTAGTCTCTTAAACAAGTGAAAGCAACTGCTCCCTCCCCCAGCACTCTGCAACACACAGAAGGTCTATTTATCAATATCTGGCTTGTGACTATTTTCATCAGACTTATCTGGTAATTTTCTTAAATGTGCATATTCCAGGATCCTATGCTATATACACTATATTAGAATTTCTTATTTTTTGAAATTGAAATCATCTGACTTAAAATTAATAACAATCTTTTTCAGTCGCTGGAATTTACCAAAGATATATATGTACATATATTGTATGTATGTATATATATCATGTGTGTGTATATATATGTGTGTGTGTGTGTGTGTGTATCTCTTCCAGTTGATCAAAATATTAAGTCTCACTTCCACATTCTGTAGCCTGTTCCACACTTTATATACCATGTCTTCTTTCTTTCATTTTCTCTTATTCCCAAATTGTTCTAATTTATTTCCTTTGTCTATTTCCAATAGCAATAATAAAAGCAATTAGTCTCTACTTTCAATATAATAAATATTCTTTTCTACACTAGAAAGTTCTGCTTAAATTCTGTTTGAGCTCTCTGTTGTAAGGAAGAGAAAGAGCACGCTGGGGAAAGTTTTCTGTGTAATTGGTTCATGTGTTAAAGTTTTTACTCACATGTCAGGTACATAGATGCTCTGGAAGTGAAGGTTAGAGCTCATGTCTTTGATCCTCTGTTCACTTATTACATCTTAAAACATTCCTTTAAAAATATCATATCTTCCTAGTCTCTAATATTTAAGTTGAAGGGAATGCTGCAAAAAGTTACATAAAATAAAACCAACAAAAATTTTCACACTTGTCATATTGATCAATAGTACACATTTTTAAAAACTTTTTATTTTGTATGTGGTATAGCAAATTAACAATGTTGTGATAGTTTCAGGTGAACAGTGAAGGGACTCAGCAATACATATACATGTATCCATTCTCCCCCAGGTCCCTTACCTATCCAGGCTGCCACATCACATTAAGCAGAGTTCCGTAGAACATAATTTTTATAAGGCCATAAATAGAGCAATATAAATATATCTGATACATATATTCATATCTATTTGTACTACACTAAATATTCAAATAATTACTATGGAAGTCAAAACATGTTCATCTCGCCACATCTGGGGTCTTTTAGCAAAGTATTAAATTAGCTTCCAGCAAAGCTACAAAGCATAATAAAAATCAAAAGATACCAAGGATTTTACTGAGAGACTGATTCAGTTTACGAAGAATGGAACAATGAGGATATAAACAGCAAGGGATATGTGAAAGTGAAAGTGTTAGTTGCTCAGTCACATCTGACTCTGCGACTCCATGCATTGTAGCCCACCAGGCTCCTCTGTCCTTGGGATGCTCCAGGCAAGAATACTGGGGCGGGTTGCCATTCTCTTCTCCAGGGGATTTTCCCAAGCCAGGGATCAAATCCTGGTCTCCTGCATTGCACACAGATTCTGTATGGTCTGAGCCACCAGAGAAGCCCTAGTTTTCAATTTACAAAGAAGGTGGAAAAACAGCAAGGGGATATAGATGTGAGCTATTCAAGACAAACCAGAGTTCTACAAAAAGACTGTCCTTGGAGAGGAAGGATCATGCCCAGTCCTACAGGTGGGCAAGGGAAGGATGAGGAGTTATGGGAGGCTTCTAAGGTGGAAGCTTCCATGGAAAGGTAAGCCTTTGAGCCTTGGTAAAGAAAGGTATGGTCTAAGCAAAGTACTTTCTCAGACTTCCTACCGGTGAGTCATAAATCCTCTGAATGTCTCAGGCAAATGGAGTCTAAGAGCTGCTAAAAATCAAACCCAGAATATACCAAGGCACACAAGCAATCTGCCTCCTTTCTATCTTAAAAAAATAGCTGACATTTCAGGAGACATTCAGTAATGAACCTATAACTGAGACAGCAGCGGTTTCCAGGCAGCAGGACTAGAAAAATCCATGAGGGATGTTTCTGAGGTGAAAGAAGGTTTGGGGTCTTGGTTATAATAATAATCAGAGTGAATACATTTGTCAAAACTTATTGATGGTATGCTTGAGATCTATGAATTTTACTGTATGTAATTCTACCTAGAATTTTTAAAACACTGTTGACTATTTTTCATAAAACCTGATAGACTTCTTTTAACACTTTTTTAAAATCCAGTGGGTCCTGGAGCCCAAATGTCATGAGGAAAAATTGATTTGGATAACTTACTCTACTAGATAGAAAATCTCCTTGTCAAGATACATTCATTAAAATGATTTGGTGTGAAAAAATACAAAGAGAAATGGAATGAATTAGTGAGTTCAGAGGGAGAACTATATTTTAATGGGAAAAGTGGTACTATAGGAGAGCAAAGAAAAGACAAGTTTAAACATAATTTTTTGTTTGTTTAACTGGATATGAATATCCAGTTATCACTATATGAATATAGTGAAAGTGAAAGTTACTCAGTCGTGTCCGACTCTTTGGGACCCCATGGGCTATACAGTCCATGGAATCGTGCAGGCCAGAATACTGGAGTGGGTAGCCTTCCTCTTCTCCAGGAGATCTTTCCAACCCAGGGATTGAACCCAGGTCTCCCACATTGCAGGCGGATACTTTACCAGCTGAACCACAAGCGAAATCCAAGAATACTGCAGTGGGTAGCCTATCCCTTCTCCAGGAGATATTCCTGACCCAGGAACCAAATCGGGGTCTCCTGCATTGCAGGTGGATTTTTACCAACTGAGCTATCAGGAAAGCCCAGATATTCATATGGAATAGAGTAAATTTTAAATTTAACTCAACAACATAATAAAAAATGCATTCCTGCTGGATTGTAGACTTAAATATTATGAAAAGTAAAATAATAAAATCTTCAAAAGCTAATATAAAATATCTCTATAACCCCAAGTTTAGCAAAGATTTCTATGTTAAAAATGGTAGTAAAAAGTAATGAACGAAAAAAAAATCCAAATTAAAAAGGAAAAATAAACTGAAGATAGCAAGAACAAATCCAAAGATAGCAAAAAGAAGACAAAATATGAGCCAAAATTAGTGTATTAGGAAAAAGAAAAGCAAGCAAGAGAAAACATGTATAAAAGTATATTCTTTTAAAAACAAAATAAAATAAGCTTCCAGGAAAATTATTTTTAAAAAGAGATAAGAGCTATACAGACAGGAAGAGAGAAAAAAAGTAAGACTTGCAACAAAGCTGTTACGTACAAACACAGCAGAGTTTGAAAAAAGCAAGGAGAATTCATCATAAGAAACATTTTTCCAACAAAAGCAAAGGCTTAGATGAAATTAATTAATTTCTGGAAAAAATATAGAACTCAAATTGCGACACAAGAAGAAGTAGGCTTAGAGAATTTTCTTGATAAGTTCGACCACACATTCAAAAATCTTATGAATTCTGCCTCATAATCAAGGAATAGATAACTCAAAAATTAGATAAACTCCATTGTAAGCAAAATGAAATGAAATAATCCTCAGATTATTTTGTGAGTCTACTTCATCCTTGTTAATGAAACCAAACACAGATATTAATGAGAAAGAAATCTTATTGCCCAGACTCACTTCTAAATATAGACAACAAAAATTTCAAACAAAGAATTAGCAGATAAAATGCAGAAGTGCTTTTCTGTTGAAACAAAAAATAAATACAATATATCTAAGAGGGCTTCACTCATAAATACAAAATTACTTTCAATATTAGAGTGCATCAGAGTAACATTTAAATTAGCATATTAAGAGAGGAAAACCATATGAATTTCTAAATAATAATAAAAAACTAACAATAGAAAGTTACTTCCCTAAATTACTGTGCCAGACATCAATCTGGCTTTTCAGCATCCTTGGCCTCTGCTTGTCCCAGCAGAGCGAGATTATCTCTGCAGCTTCTCTTGCTGCAGGATGTGATCATGTGACAGAATTCTGGTCATTAGATTGAGAGAGGAAGAAATGTTCATATTTCCATATTTGAACCACAAAAGCTGGCCTTGTGATTTATGTGTTGTTTTTCTCCATCTGCTTACTAAATTCAGTTCAATTCAGTCGCTCAGTCGTGTCCGACTCTTTGGCACCCCATGAATCGCAGCACACCAGGCCTCCCTGTCCATCACCAACTCAGAAAGTTCACTCAGACTCACGTCCATTCAGTCAGTGATGCCATCCAGCCATCTCATCCTCGGTCGTCCCCTTCTCCTCCTGCCCCCAATCCCCCCCAGCATCAGAGTCTTTTCCAATGAGTCAACTCTTCGCATGAGGTGGCCAAAGTACTGGAGCTTCAGCTTTAGCATCATTCCTTCCAAAGAAATCCCAGGGCTGATCTCCTTCAGAATGGACCAGTTGGATCTCCTTGTAGTCCAAGGGACTCTCAAGAGTCTTCTCCAACACCACACTTCAAAAGCATCAATTCTTCGGTGCTCAGCCTTCTTCACAGTCCAACTCTCTCATCCATACATGACTACTGGAAAAACCATAGCCTTGGCTAGACGGACCTTAGTCGGCAAAGTAATGTCTCTGCTTTTGAATATACTATCTAGATTGATCATAGCTTTTCTTCCAAGGAGTAAGCGTCTTCTAATTTCATGGCTGCAGTCACCATCTGCAATGATTTTGGAGCCCCAGAAAATAAGGTCTGACACTGTTTCCACTGTTTCCCCATCTATTTCCCATGAAGTGATGGGACCGGATGCCATGATCTTCGTTTTCTGAATATTGAGCTTTAGGCCAACTTTTTCACTAAACTGGCTGACCCACAAAATGGAAGTATCAAGATCCACAAAATGGGAGTTAATGAGTATGTGCCAAATATCCATCACCACAAATAACAAACAGAACTAGCTGTCACAAAAGCAAGAAATAAATTCCCATCTTTAAATTTTGAAGTTGTTTTAGCAGCTAAGGTTGTCCTAATTGGTACACTTGATAAGTGATAGCTAAGTTTAAAGTAAGCATCTTGCAGTTTTATCAATAAATAACCAGAATAAGTAAAAATAGTTTAAGAAATTTTCCAGATATAAAATTAATATAGAAAAGTCCATTGCAGTTGTGTCCACTAACAATAAATTTCTCAAAATTGAATTTAAAAAGATAACATATTGTTGCAACAAAAGATAAGGAACCTAAGAATAAACACACAAAAAAGACACACATATTGCAAAACTTATAAACCTAATTTAAAGGTGTTTTAAAAGCTAAACAAGTAGAAAAATATATCATGTTCATAGTTGTGAAAACTCAATATTAGAAAAATACCAATTTTCCCCAAGTTATCTATTGATTCCAAGAATCCTCAACACAATTGCAACTTGATTTTAATAAGACTTGAAAAGCCAAACTCTGAAATGTATATGGAAAACAAAAGAGTCTAAAATATCAAATACATTCTTGGAAAAGATTAGCCAGAAATAGGAATTGCCTTAAACAATATCACTTCACTCTAAAACTATAATAACTGAAAAAAAGTGGTGGTAGCATACAAATAGACTAATTGATCAAAAAACTGAAAAGCAGGTATATGTAAATTAGGCCAAAATCAGAGATAATTAGTATAGTATAGAAATAACTGATCATCCATAAATATATTAATAGAACCTTTGTATCATATATCCACACATGCACATATACATATATACAGAAATTCCAAATGCAATGAATACTTAAAAGTGGAGGGGAAAAAAGTGAAGGGAAAAACATGATACCTAAAAAATAGTTAGAAGGAAAGCTAAAATAGTTGGGAACTTGTGATTAAAAAGCATAAACCATAAAGAAAGAGTTTGATACCTTCAACTGTATAAAAGATGAGAAAGTCTATTTATCAAAAGAAAATATATAAAGGAGCTACAATTGAGAGATGATATTTGGAACAGATATAAGTGACAAAGTATAAGTGTCTAGGCTTTTAAAAAATCCTATGAATCAAAAAATTGTCAACCAAAAGATGTGGGAAAAGATTTTCAAAGAAGACAAAAGATGAATAAAGATATAAATGTAAATTATCTATGTCATTATTAACCAGGAAAATGCCAATTAGAAAACAATGAATAACATCTTTCTGATTTGATGAAGAAATTAAAAGTCTACCAAAGGATACTTGCAAAGAAAATGAAAAATTTATAACAAATGACATTAAAAAGAAATTAATATTACCTTATAAATCTAAACATATACACACCCTGAAAGTCAGCCAGACACACTTAATGTTCATAATATCCATGCCTGTGATGAAAAACCTACATAACTGTAAACCACCAAATATTGTTGAAGCTAGGTGGACAATTACATTGTGATTATTCACACAATGGAAGCCTCTTGATGAAAGTAAAAGAGGAGAGTGAAAAAGCTGGCTTAAAGCTCAACATTCAGAAAACGAAGATCATGGTATCCGGTCCCATCACTCCATGGGAAATAGATGGGGAAACAGTGGAAACAGTGTCAGACTTTATTTTCTGGGGCTCCAAAATCACTGCAGATGGTGACTGCAGCCATGAAATTAAAAGACGCTTACTCCTTGGAAGAAAAGTTATGACCGATCTAGATACTACATTCAAAAGCAGAGACATTACTTTGCCGACTAAGGTCCATCTAGTCAAGGCTATGGTTTTTCCAGTAGTCATGTATGGATGTGAGAGTTGGACTGTGAAGAAGGCTGAGCGCCAAAGAATTGATGCTTTTGAAGTGTGGTGTTGGAGAAGATTCTTGAGAGTCCCTTGGACTGCAAGGAGATCCAACTAGTCCATTCTGAAGGAGATCAGCCCTGGGATTTCTTTGGAAGGAATGATGCTAAAGCTGAAACTCCAGTACTTTGGCCACCTCATGCGAAGAGTTGACTCATTGGAGAAGACTCTGATGATGGGAGGGATTGGGGGCAGGAGGAGAAGGGGACGACCGAGGATGAGATGGCTGGATGGCATCACTGACTCAATGGACGCGACTCTGAGTGATCTCTGGGAGTTGGTGATGGACAGGGAGGCCTGGCATGCTGTGATTCATGGGGTCGCAAAGAGTCGGACACGACTGAGCAACTGAACTGAACTGAACTGAACTGATGAAATTGAATGGCCTATGGCTCCACGTTTACACAGCCAGTTCTGATCAGCATTATGTAAAGCAAAAAGTGCAAAGTACCTACCTAAGAACACATAAAGTTCCATTTGTTTACATTTCAAAAGGCAAAACTAGAAAATATAGAGTTTTTAAATACAAATTTAGCAAAGCTATAATAAACATGTGTGGCCAGTTGTTCAGTTGTGTTCTCCTCTGCAACCCTATGGACTGTACCCCACCAGATTCCTCTGTCCTTGGGATTTGCCAGGCAAGAATACTGAAGTAGGTTGCCATTTCCTCCTCCTCCAGGGGACCTTCCTAACCAGGGATCAAACCCATGTCTCTGGCATCTCATGCATTGGCAGGCAGATTCTTTACGTCTGAGCTACCTGGGAAGCCATGGTAAAAACAAAGGAAATTATTAAATAAATGTAAGGCCAGGGGTTACCTTTGGGAGAGATGAAGGGGATGTAATTGGGAAGAGATATATTGGATGTCTCAAAGATTCTAGTAATTTTCTAAAATGGATAACACTATTCATAAAATTAATATTCTTTAAACTATGCCTATTCTCTGTATAGGGCTTCCCAGATAGCTCAATTGGTAAAGAACCTACCTGCAATGCAGGAGACCCCGGTTCAATTCCTGGGTTGGGAAGATCTCCTGGAGAAGGGAAAGGCTACCCACTCCAGTATTCTGGCCTGGAGAGTTCCATGGTCCATGGAGTCACAGAGTTGGACAGGACTGAGCTTTCACTTTCACTTTACTCTCTATGTATGCCTTCTGTGTAATTTATTTTGTTATTAAAAATATTAATGCAAATAAAAGCTGAAAGTTTATGGAACAAAAATTATTATTCCATTGATATTATCAGAATTTTTCCTCTTTATATAAATGGAAACTCTAATTTTATTTATGTGTAAATTAATTGCACAAATTTAAGCCAAAAAATTTAGAAGAATTTGATGTTATAACTAGAAACGGCAAACAAAAGTAAATGTAAGTCTCACATTGACACTCAACAGAGCAGACTTCTTAAATTCTACCAAACAGTATTTTCAAATCTGTTTCTGAGAGGTACTGTACAAAATATTATTCTTTTTACATCATTTTCATGTAGCCTGTAATCATTGTACATCCAAGTTTTCCAACCTGCTTAAAATATTCTTACAAAGTCTTGCCTTTCAGAGATACATTAAATAAGACCTGTCTCTGAATGTGGCCCAGGAGGGAAGAATTACCCATAATTTTTGGCATTTGTGTGATTCTTTACAGGTTGTACAGATTTGAAATGTTACAGTGCCTACTTCAGCACTGAATGCCATGGGAAAAATTCCCATAGCTCATTGATTTATTTAATTTGTCTTACTCCAAAGGCCCCTGCCTCGTCTCCTGTTCTTTGTATTTTCCAGAATTTGTGCCCTGTGCATTCCTGTGTCTTTGTGCCTGCTCTTTCCTTTCTTAGAATTTCTCCCTTTTCATTTATCTTTTTCAACTTGTTTGACATCCTCTCTTCCAGAAAGCCTTTCTCAGAGCGCTTAAGGAGAGGCCACTGTTACCTCAAGCCAGGTCCCTGCACCAGCAGCATTACTACCCAGGAATTCATCAGAAATGCAAACTTTCAGATCCAGCCCCAGACCAGCTAAATCAGACAATCTGAGGGTGAAATCCATAGGGCTTTAATCAGCCCTCTGAATGACTCTGATGCACATTAAAATTTGAGAATTATTGGATTAGAGAAAAATGATTCTTCATTGTGTTTCTATACCAGCTTCTACTCACCTGTGTCATTGAACATTCACCAGTGTTGAAATTCCACATTTGCCTGTCTGACTCTACATGTGACCCAAGGTATAGACTGTGGTTTATTTGTCTTGGTATCCACAGCACCTGGTTCAAGGGAGACACTTAGGAAATGTTAACTAAACTGTAAGAGCTAAAAGTTTTCAAGATGGCAATTAGAGGCACAAAGAAGATAGACCAGTCTTTTGGGGCCCTGGAACTCACACCCATCTTACTACCAAGAACTCCATCCGAGAATCTCTTTCTCTGAAAAGTAATGAGTCATCTTAGGAAAACGTTCTTATTTGAAAGTAAATATTGAGCCAATGAGTCTGTGAATGTTGGTTCCAAAGCTAGGCAAGTTTATTTGCCCAGTCACAAATGTAGCAGGAGAGTAATGGTTTTGGATTCAAAGGGAATCCACCCCAGCCAAAGGCCTTGATGAGTCTTGAGCGTGTAGCACTGAACTCAATCTTTTTCTCTTCTGTCAGATCTGAAATCATGAGCATCTATGGACACCACAGATTCATAGTGAGGAAACTTCTGCACTGAAAGTAGGAAGAGAGAGTGTGTGGCATTATATAGATCTGGAGGTTGAATTAGAATCATGGTAGATAATGGCTGAAAATAGTTGGATAACCTGAAATTAGGAGGATGTGGATGTGTAAATTATGACAAGGCTGGACTGGAAGAAACACAAGCTGGAATCAAGATTGCCAGGAGAAATATCAATAACCTCAGATATGCAGATGACACCACCCTTATGGCAGAAAGTGAAGAGGAAGTAAAAAGCCTCTTGATGAAAGTAAAAGAGGAGAGTGAAAAAGTTGGCTTAAAGCTCAACATTCAGAAAACAAAGATCATGGCATCCGGTCCCATCACTTCATGGGAAATAGATGGGGAAACAGTGGAAACAGTGTCAGACTTTATTTTCTGGGGCTCCAAAATCATTGCAGATGGTGATTGCAGCCATGAAATTAAAAGACGCTTACTCCTTGGAAGAAAAGTTATGAGAAACCTAGATAGCATATTCAAAAGCAGAGACATTACTTTGCAACTAAGGTCCATCTAGTCAAGGCTATGGTTTTTCCAGTGGTCATGTATGGATGTGAGAGTTGGACTGTGAAGAAGGCTGAGCACCGAAGAATTGATGCTTTTGAACTGTGGTGTTGGAGAAGACTCTTGAGAGTCCCTTGGACTGCAAGGAGGTCCAACCAGTCCATTCTGAAGAAGATCAGCCCTGGGATTTCTTTGGAAGGAATGATGCTAAAGCTGAAACTCCAGTACTTTGGCCACCTCATGCGAAGAGTTGACTCATTGGAAAAGACTCTGATGCTGGGAGGGATTGGGGGCAGGAGAAGGGGACAACTGAGGATGAGATGGCTGGATGGCATCACTGACTCGATGGATGTGAGTCTGGGTGAACTCCGGGAGTTGGTGATGGACAGGGAGGCCTGGCGTGCTGTGATTCATGGGGTCGCAAAGAGTCAGACATGACTGAGCGACCGAACTGAACTGAATGTCTCAAAGTCTAAACAGGTTAGCATAAATTGCAAACATTCTAGAATCCAAGGGGACCTACCAAATTCAGCAGTAGGTATGAAGATCCTAGTTTTTGGCCCAATCATATGCTTTTCATAAATTTCTTTTGGGAGCTGGAAGGTTGTTCACATTTAAGAATTTCATAGGCAGAAAGTGATAACAGGTTAAAAGAAAAAAGGAATTGATAAAAATTGGGGCATAATGAATCTCAGGTCAGATGGAGGAGAGAACAGTTTTTACTAAGAAAAGCTAAAAGCTGATTAATAGTAATACCTCAGACCATCAATCTTAATGCCAGGAAGCAAGTCTAGTGTGCGTTATAACCTTGAGATATTATCTCCTCATCAAGTATGTTGAGATTGACAAACCCTGAAATCAGATGGTGACTGCTATCTATTAACGCATAAGCTCATTAAATATGTTTTACTTTTCATGTCTAATATTGAAATGTGAATGTGAAAGTGATAGTGAAGTCGCTCAGTCGTGTCTGAATCTTTACGACCCCATGGACTGTAGCCCACCAAGCTCCTCCATCCATGGAAGTTTCTAGGCAAGAGTACTGGAGTGGGTTGCCATTTCCTTCTCCAGGGGATTTTCCTGACCCAGGGATTGAACCCGGGTCTGCTGCATTGCAGGCAGACGCTTTACCTTCTGAGCCACCAGGGAATCCCAATATTGAAATGTGGATGCTCTTTATTTTTCTCATTCAACAAATATCCGATCAACGCCAACTATGTGGTAGGTGCTGTGGCAGACACTGAGGCCCAATAAACCAGGTCAGATGTACCCACTGCCCTCAAAGCCATTACAGACCTGCGGACAGGGGGATGGGTTCCAAGCTATCGTCCATCAGCTTCACATCATCCATTCCTCACCTCCAAATGGGGCTAATGCCTCACAAACTCAAGCCCCTACTCTTCTGCCTAGACCAGAGTTTCCTAAATTTTCTTAGAGACTATAGTAAATCTGGGATTAATGATATTTTAGACAAAACACATCTTTTGTTATTTTTTTACTTAAATTAATGAAAACTATCAGCTTGCACTAATTCAAATAGTACCTCATGTTAGCATTTCCTGTTTGTTCAATACTCATTTATTCAACCTTAATGTATTAAGAGCTTACTTTTTGTACTAGGCCCTGTGCAAAACACTGGCAATATGATGGCAAACAGGAAAAACACAGTCCTCTCTCTGAGTCTTATGAAACTCTCCTGAGTGGACAAATGGTGAGTCATGAAAACACTGGAAGTACAGAGGAAAGAGGAAGAATGCCTACCTAAAAAGAATGAATGAGTCAAAAATGAGGTGATGGATGAGTTGAATCACAAGAATGAGTTGCTGCTTACCAGCAGACACTGGGGACAGGGAGTAGTATGAGAAATTATTCCTGAGCTGAGAAAAAAACAGCTTATTTGAGAGAAGAGCACCTCTAGACCAGACTGGTGGCTGTGGCTGAAGATATTCAGGTCTGGACAGAGGTCAGACCAAAAACACAGGCTACTGAAAAGGCGAGCCCAGGCCAGGTACTCAACATTGATCTCATAGGTAAGCAGGATCAACTGAAGGGTCTAACAGAGAAGTGACTTGTTCGGTTTGCATTTCAGACAGCCCTCAAGCCCTGGACGTCTTGTGTGATGAAGTTCTGAAAGCAGGCATTAGCTAGAGACTGAAGGGGGTTTTGAACTGCGGTGTTGGAGAAGACTCCTGAGAGTCCCTTGGACTGCAAGGAGATCCAACTGGTCCATTCTGAAGGAGATCAGCCCTGGGATTTCTTTGGAAGGAATGATGCTAAAGCTGACACTCCAGTACTTTGGCCACCTCGTGCGAAGACTTGACTCCTTGGAAAAGACTCTGATGCTGGGAGGGATTAGGGGCAGGAGGAGAAGGGGACGACAGAGGATGAGATGGCTGGATGGCATCACTGGCTCAATGGACATGAGTCTGAGTGAACTCCGGGAGTTGGTGATGGACAAGGAGGCCTGGCGTGCTGCGATTCATGGGGTCGCAGAGTCCGACACAACTGAGCAACTGAACTGAACTGAACTGAACTGAAGGGGGTTTAGGGCAAAGAGGGCAGTTATTGGAGCTCTCCTGGTATTCCTGATGCCATAACAGAATGCTAACCCTGCCATTCCCTGTCCTCAGTTAGGGACAGCCGTTCAAGAGCGAACACACACAGCAAACTGCCCGACCAAAGCCTAAGGGATGGAGGCAGGACCAGAGACCAGTAGGGTGGTAAACGACTGGTTATGAGAAGTGCTGCTTTGAAGGGTGGAAAGAAAAGTTGTGTCTCTGCACACCATTTGTATCTGTGTTGTGCACAGGATCTGTTCATCTCCCTATTTATCACTTAACCACATTTTTTCACTTTTACTGAAATATAATTGATTTACCGTTCTGCATAAGTTTATGGTATATAGCATAATGACTTAACAAACATATATTGAGAATTTATTACCAAAGCAGTTTAGTTAATATTCGTCTTCTCAAAGGGTTACCAAGAACTTATTTCCTTGCCATCAGAACATTGGGAATTTATTCTCTGAGGAACTTTCAAATATACCATATTACCGTCAATGTCAACTATAGGCATTATATTGTATACTTCATTCCTCATACTTATTTTTTTAATTCAAAATATGTACCATTTGGTTTCCTTCATTCGACTCTCCCACCCCCTACTCTCTTCCTCTGGTAACCACAAATCCGGTCTCCTTTCCTATGAGTTTGTGGGGTTTTCTGATTTGTTTTTTTTAGATTACACATGTTAAGTGAGATTGGATAGTGTTTATCTTTCTCTCTTTGACATATTTCACCTGGCATAATTCCCTCACGTTTTGTCCATGCTATTGCAAATAATAGGATTTCCTCCTCCTCCTCCTCCTCCTCCTCCTCCTCCTCCTCCTCCTCCTCCTCCTCCTCCTTCTTCTTCTTCTTCTTCTTCTTCTTCTTCTTCTTCTTCTTCTTCTTCTTTTTTGTGGTTGAATAGCTTACCTGGTGGCTGAGACAGTAAAGAATCTGTCTGCAATGCATGAAGCCTGGGTTAGATTCCTGGGTCAGGAAGAGTCCCTAGAGGAGAAAACAATTTACCCATTCCAGTATTCTTGCCTGGAGAATTCCATGGACAGAGAATCCTAGAGGGCTATAGTCTGTGGGGTTGTAACACAAATGAGCAATTAACCCAACAGTGGAAACAGTGGCTGACTTTATTTTGGGGGACTCCAAAATCACTGCAGATGGTGATTGCAACCATGAAATTAAAAGGTGCTTACTCCTTTGAAGGAAAGTTATGACCAACCTAGATAGCATATTCAAAAGCAGAGACATTACTTGGCCAACAAAGGTCCATCTAGTCAAGGCTATGGTTTTTCCAGTAGTCATGTATGGATGTGAGAGTTGGACTATAGGGAAAGCTGAAGGCAGAAAATAGATGCTTTTGAACTGTGGTGTTGGAGAAGACTCTTGAGAGTCCCTTGGACATCAAGGTGATCCAACCAGGCCATCCTAAAGGAAATCAGTCCTGGGTGTTTACTAGAAGGACTGATGTTGAAGCTGAAACTCCAATATTTTGGCCACCTGATGCGAAGAACTGATTCATTTGAAAAGATCCTGATGTTGGGAAAGATTGAAGGCAGAAGGAGAAGGGGACGACAGAGGATGAGATGGTTAGATGGAATCACCGACTCAATGGACATGAGTTTGGGTAAACTCCGGGAGTTGGTGATGGTCAGGGAGGCCTGGCGTGCTGCAGTTCATGGGGTTGCAAAGAGTCACACACAACTGAGCAACTGAACTGAACTGAGCTGAATACATGTTGATGGGGCTTCCCAGGTGGTATAGTCATAAAGCCAGTGTAGGAGACATAAGAGATGCAGGTTCGATCCCTGGGTCAGGAAGATCCCCTGGAGGTGGGTATGGCAACCCATTCCAGTATTGTTGCCTGGAGAATCTCATGGACAGGGGAGCCTGGTGGGCTCCATAGGGTAGCAAAGAGTTGGACCCAACTGAAGCAACCTAGCATAGCACAGCATACATGTTGATAATACACATTATTTAGCTTGTGTCTATGTGTCCCTCCAACTGATGGACAACCCTAATTCTCATCAGGTTCCCTTTTTCTATGCTTGTAGGTAGCCAATCCATTTTGTAACTTGTATCAGGAAAGTGTGAAGTTCTGACAACCTTTAAAAACCAGCTTTTTAGCTTCCCCAAAACATAGTAACAACAAAAAAAAATTATACAAGATGCATATTCAGAGAACAAAAATAAGAATTTTCATGCAGGTTCTCATTTAAAGAATTTTTTATATCTCCTTTATAAGAAAAAGCTACATCTCTGACAAGGGAAGGACAAAGGCAATGAAAAAAAGAGAAAGTCTCTCTTTAGAGACAGAGAAATAGATGTTTGCTGGCATATCTATTTTTTGTTGTAAATATAATACTTTGAATTATAGTACTTGAAGTGAAGAACTGAGTTTCCTGAATTCCAAATCAAAATTTAACGTAGTAATGAGACATTATATTAGCTTCAAAGTATTGAGTATAAAAATGGGGGAGGAACCAAGGACATTCAAAAGATTATAGAGTAGTTCAGAAGACCAATAAATAATTTAAAATGAATAAACAAACAAACAAGAAAAGTAAACAAATGAGGCATATGCAGCCCTAAAGCTTTGAATTTTCAAAAGTAAACCTAGTCCCCAAAATAAAATGCATCATGAAGGAGCCAACTACCCACAGAAGGTGGTCTCTTCCTCTGGAAGGTAACTTCACTGAGTGATTTTCAAAGTTGTTTTTTAATGAATGATGCTACAGTTAAGTCAGGAGTTAGTAGTTATTTATAGCAATTTACCAGAAAGAATAAATAATCCTTGGAATAAAGAAGATTCTATGGTCTTAAATGGGCTTCCCTGGTAGCTTAGCAGTAAAGATAAGGTGGAGATGCAGGAGACGGGTTCCATCCCTGGACTGGGAAGATTCCCTTGGAGAAGGAAATGGCAACCCATTCCAGTATTCTTGCCTGGAAAATCTCATAGACAGAAGAGGCTGGCAGACTCAATCCATGGGGTCACAGAGAGTCAGACACAACTTAGTGACTAAACAACAACAAAAGGTTTTATATATACAATAGCACTTGAGTATCTCAATTCTAGAACTTAAGAAGAACTAAGCAAATGAAACATTTTCAACGAAATATTTCATTTCAATGAAACATTACAGAAGAGAAATGGTATTGAAAATGATTTACTGGCTCTGGTTTAGTCAAGAAAGACTAGATAATATATGATTGTAATAATATATTATCTAGCATTATATCTTTTCAAGATGAATTATATAATAATTACAAAACCTGTTATTTTTAATATATGGTAAAATTCTTAAGGTATAATATGTTTTAACGTTACGTTAGTAGTGAATATAAAAAGAAGAGAATATGAAGTAATTGATTTAGAACCTCCAAATAATCCTTTCAAACTTCTGATATTTAAGTACATCTGTGTCCTGCCTTTTCTGAAATAGTTTCATTAATTCTCTCTCCTCAAGATAGAACTTGTTCATATAAAATCCGTTTCAAAGACAAAGCTCCTTTTGTTGGGGATTTGGAGGGAGGACATTTCTTATGCCACTAATCATGATTTATTTCAAATGTCTATAAGCTTCTATTTCTTCTCCTTGAGGTGCTTGGCTAGGATAAGTCTTTTAAAGCTATAGAGTAGCACCAGTGGAAAGACTATTGAACATGAATTCAAATAATCTAAAGCTTTGGGCACTTAGACAACTTTTCAAAAGTTTAACAAGACCTAATTGATAACATTTGCCTTCCAGAATTTTCACAAGGTTTAACATTTTTTAAATAGATGAGAAAGTGCTTAATAAAATGCCACATGACACATGTGTCTTAACATTAGTATCATCATGATCAATAATAGATATTGATGTCAATGACGATATATAAATAGCTCATTGTAGTGAAAGGGACCAGGGGGATGAGGAAGATGATATTTTCCATAAGCTACTAAAAGCTGAAGGTCAAAGGAACTATTTGAGAAACAGACATGGAATAATAACAATGTTCTACAACCTTGTCCTTGTTGTTAGCACAGTCAAAAATGAGTTAATTGCCAGATTTAAAATCTGCAGAAATTAACAACGTTTCACTTAGTATTAAGGCTCATAGGGCTTCCTTGATAGCTCAGTTGGTAAAGAATCTACCTGCAATGCACGAGACTGGGGTTCGATCCCTGGGTTGGGAAGATCACTTAAAGAAGGGAAAGGCTACCCACTCCAGTATTCTGGCTTGGAAAATTCCATGGAGTGTATAGTCCATGGGGTTGCAGAGTCCGAGGCAACTGAGCAACTTTAACTTTCCTTTAAGGCCCATAAACTCCCAAAGACAAAAATCTAAATTTTCTGTACCATAGAATAAATGATGTAGGCAATCTCAGTGACCCAATGAGATTTCTTGTTGAGGTTTGAAGTAGATAGAGAGGAGAGTAGAAGCCATAAAACCCAGAACCTCTGTCTATACAGACAGATTTTGCTGAATTTTTTACTTTAATGAGCACTGTTTAGATTGAATGCCTTAGCAACAACAGAGAAAATAAAAATGTAGGGAATGTAGTAAATGGTTTTCTTTTGTTGTTGCTGCTGTTGTTTTTGTCTCCCAATGTTGATTTTTGACACCCACCATTCCCCTAGTTTTAGCCTATGAACGCAGATAAGACTAAGCCAGTCCTCATTTCCTGGAGCATGTGACTTAAGATTTAAGCCAACTGGAATATCTTTCCAATCCATGATCATCAGTTCAGAGGTGGACTTACTCCCAGTCGAACTAACAGTAGGCAATGAAATTTGATCAGAAACTTCTAGGGAAGACTAACTTAACTGCTAGTATTTAGTGCAGAACTACAAAGGCTGTCTTGCTTCCAAAGGAAGATATTTTATCCAAATGATAATAGAGCTGGGTCAACAAGATGACTGTCAGGAAGAGGAAAAGAGAGAAACTAAATTCTGCAGCAAACTGTTCCTAAGACTTGTCGTTACCCCTGGAATTTTCAAGTAAGCTCACCTTTGTATAAGCCAAAGTACATTAAGTTTTCTTTGGCTTGCAATGGGAAAAAGGCATAAGTGATAGAGAAATACAAAATTTGATTATGAGAGCCAGAAAGTTTTGAATGATCAAAATTAACAGATTTAATAGAGATTGAAATTAATCAAATGCTATCAAAAGTCTCTCATGTACTCTCAGGCAAAGCCACAGTAAGAAATTAAACTAACCATGGAAACTGAGAGAAGAAATCAGATGCTACCAGGAATCCAAATATGCAGATGATCAAAAATTAAGCAAGCAAGCAGATGAAAACCAGATAGATTTAGTTAATCATGGGCAAGGCCAAATCAGAGTAGCAGTTTAACATATATTTGTTTGATGATTTTTATTAAGAGTAAACAAGTGATCAAGAATCTATTGATTCACATGAATCAAAAAGGACATGAAAGAGCTAATAATATAAAAATAATAAATGTGCAACATGACAAACAATAATAAAAGCCACCATTGATTGTTCATAATGCCAGATATTATTCTCTGCAGTATATAGATAAATTATCTCATTTTATCTTCACTGCATCTCCATGAGATAAATGCTGTCACCCACATTTTAGATAGATAAAGCCATGCCATAAGAATGTGGCCTTTGGAGTAAATCCTTGGCTTATAAAAACTGTTTCCACATTATTCTCATTTATTCATTCCCTATGTTAGAATAATATATCATGCCTTTGACATGGAGGTTTGCAGTGTCTCTACTATGGTGGGGAATACATTCCCATGCCACTGACAGCAGTCTGCTTTGCTCTGTGGAATGTGGGTAGAAGTGACAGTGGACCGATTCTGGACTGAGCATGTATGAGCATCCCGTGTCACTGTTCTCCCTCTTACACTCCTGAGAAGATCCACCATGAGAAGAATATGTCCCGGGTAGTGAAGACACTGACTTGAATGCAGCCAAAAGTAGAGAGTCCAGCCAGGGCCAGCTGAGTCCTGCCTTGTTCAACCAAACCACATGCACATCCCAAGAATCAAGTAAATGTTTATTGTTGGAAGCCACCAAGATGTTGAGATTATTTTTATCACAGGACAATAAAAAAGACAGTGAAGCACATAACTGCTCACACCAGAAAGTGTCTTAAGGAGGTAACCATTTATCCAAAGGCAAATCAGATTTAACTGACAGGTGAGATCAAGAAAGTCTTTGCATATGGTTGGGAAGAATGCTGGTTCTAAACCACTGATCCTCTTCATGCCACCAATAAACTGAATCGATCTGCTATCAGGCATATTTGAAAAGTGATTCAGGTTGCTGTTGGGAAGCATTAGAGTAAAACCTGGGTCTTATTACCCATGGAAATTCAAAATGAAATCCAGACTCTGCCCCTTCTTGGTTAGACTATCCTGTCATACTTTTTTTTTGCACCTTCAGAATATGACGAATAACATCTAACTCTTTGGGTTGCTGTGAGGCTCTGTTCATACAACATTTATCAAAATCTGTCTGACTCAGAGCTAACACTTAGCAAAAACAGACTTTCTAGGGTAGTTGTGTCCGTCAGTGTTGTTTGTCCAAATCCTTCCCAAACAATCAAACTGACCTATTTTGGCAATGGGGACCACCAGTGTAGTAAAGTGTATTTGAGCTGGAAAATACATTTGACAAACATAAATCAGTTCAGAGATTTTGTTATTAGGTAAAAATTATGTTTCTGCCTTTTCTTTATTCCTTTCTTTAGATATGAGCATCACTCCTAATTACCAAGCCAAATTTCCACTGCTTTCTACAAGCATAACCTGACCACAAAGGTTGAAAGAGAAGACTTTAATTTTAGTTAATAGAACTTTAAGTCTTTAATTGCAAGGGATATATGAACTAAAGATATTTTTAACGGCTTTATATTGAGGTATAGCCGATTAACAATGTTGTGATAGCTTCAGGTGAACAGCAAAGGTGCTCAACCATTCATATACATGTATCCATCCTCCCCTAAACTCACCTCCCATCCAGGCTGCCACAAAACATTGAACAGAGTTCCCTGTGCTATACCGTAAATCCTTGTTGGTCATCCACTTTAAATATAGCTGTGTGTACAGAAAACCGTTAAGTTCCTTCTCTACGTCTGTGAAGATTGTTCTGTGTTTCCTTTGCAAAGAAAGATGCAAAATAAAAGAGGCCATTACTCATCTGGCAGCAGTAGTACATATCTTCAAGTTTCTTCTTGAAGATGTTGACTTTAAATGGATTTAAAAGATTTATTTTCTTTTAGTTTTATTGATTCCTTGATTTGCTTTCAGTGGCAAAAAAGCCAACAAGGTCAGGCTATATCTTTGATAATTTTAATCAATGGCTCAGCAAAGTGGGATATGCATCAGAGAGGTAAAATATCTCACAACAGTTTGGCTATTAAAAAAATAAACAAACACTACATTATGAGCCCAGATGACAGGTGGTTATGTCATTAAAATGTCCCTGGAGAAGGGAAGAGGGTGGGTGACAGTGTGCCCTTCTCCGCTGAGAGGAAGGGTCAGTGCTCTGACGCTCCTGAAGTAAAGATGCAGATCCTCAATGCAGCAAGTGAAGCAGCAGTAGCATCACTGTGTGAGCATTTGTTACTAGTAAACACTTTGATACACTCTTTATCTTATAAATCATTGAATTCATACGACTGGCCTATGAAATCAGCATTATTGAATTCTCTTGCAGAGAAATGCTTTTCCCATGATTACACGGCTACTTGATCCACATATTTACACCAAAGACGATGTTTTCAAACACGTCACTAACATCTTTACTTTTATTTGTTTATTTATTCTTTCAATAATTTCTTATTACACTCTTATGTGCTAAACAAAAATTCTTGCTCTCATGGAATTTATATTCTAAGAGGCATGAGGGAAACAGATAGTATATGAATAAATAGGTAAATTCAGGTCATAAATGCTACAGACAGGGAGCACAGCAGAGGGTGGTGCTATTTAAGGAGGTGATCACCGTAATGAAGGCTTCATTGATAACCTGACAGGTGAGCAGCTGCTAAGGAAGATGTTCCCTCCAGTCATGCAAAACAAAAGTATTAGTCACTCAGTTGTGTCTGACTCTGCCACCCCATGGACTACAGCCCACCAGACTTCCCTGTCTCCAGGCAAAAATACTGGAGTGGGTAGCCATTCCCTTCTCTAGAGGATCTTCCTGACCCAAGGATCAAATCCGTCTCCTGCCTTGCAGGCAGATTCTTTACCAGCTGACCCACCAGGGGAAAAGATCATCCCAGCCAGAGAAAGTAACATGTGGAAAGGATCTAAAGCAGGGCTATGTTTGATATCTAAGGAACAGCAGAAAATCCAGAGGGGCAAATGCTTGTATGAAAGTGTTAGTTTCTTAGTTGTGTCTGACTCTTTGTAACCCCATGAACTGCAGCCCGCCAGGCTCCTCTGTCCATAGGATTTCTCAGGCAAGAATACTAGTGTAGGTAGCCATTCCCTTCTTCAGGGGATATTCCCAACCCAGGGATTGAACCCAGGTCTCCTGCATTGCAGGTGGATACTTTACCACCAGTGGCAGGGGATAAGATTAGAGAAATAGTGGGAAAGCATAGCACATGAGGACCTATACACCACTGTCCTCTGAGTGATATGAGAGGTCACTGGCAAGTCTACAGAAAAGCCATGGCATGAGCTGATTTACATCCTAAAAGGTTTGTTTTGGACTCCATACTAGCAATAGTGAGTAAGTATAGTGGCAGGGACATCAGTTTGGAGACTATTGTGACAATCCAGGTGAGAAATAACAATATCTTGTATCACTGTGATTGCCATGGGAAAACGTGAAGGTAAAATTTAGTGATGGGCTGGATGTGAGATACAATAAAAGGAGAGGATTGAGGATTATGCTAAGTTGTATGGTTTAAACAACTTAATTGAGTACATTAAACCTGGTATAGAGCATGGAATTCTCCAGGCAAGAATACTGGCGTGGGTAGCCATTCCCTTTTTCTGGGAATCTCCCCAACCCAGGGATTAAACCTGGGTCTTCCACATTTCAGGCAGATTCTTTACCATTTCAGCCACCAGGGAAGCCCACAGTGTTAAGAGATGGATTTAATATAGAAGCACCTAAACAGCCTAAGAGGTGTAAAGAATAAAGAGATAAGGAGATGGTGGATGGAGATGGTGGATGGACAAAAAGAGAGAAGGATGCTAAAACACCAAGGTAAATATACCTTAACACTGAGTTTGAAGATAAGGTGGTAATATTTTTCGGGGCAACACAAAAATTCTGAAAACATTCTATTTACCTGGAACTTTGAAAATTATTACAAAGAGCAACTTTAGAGCTAGAAATAAATAAAATGGCATTATTCCATTCAAAAGGTGAATAGAATAAAGTGTGAGTGAAGATTTTCATTTATTTTGTGCCTTTCTCTGAAGTGCACTTAAGCCGGTGGTGTTCAGTTGTTTCCTAAAGACATGGTCTCACAGATGTCTGCCACGGTGAAGCATATGTGTTTTTAGGACTTATAAACAATTACCTATGACAAATTTCATTACGGATCATCACTGTTACCGCAGATTGTAAAACTTTTTTCTCATTGTTGCATGTATTTTAACTTTTATCAACATTCCAAGCTGATTTGGAGGCTGCCCTCATGTCAAGATCATTCAGATCGTGATGGGGGATGAGAATCGAAAAACCAGATGCCTATTAAACAATAGAACTCCTGTGTGGCTCAGAAATTATTTTCATGCACATCTTAAGCAACAAAATATCAAGACAATCAGCCAGTCTCACAGTATGATCTCTTTAGATGATTTTGCTACTCAGTATATCAATTAATGTGTTATTTAATAGGCTTGACAAGATAGTTATAAGTTTAATGAAGTATTGGCAATAAAAGGTGGTAAATTAATTGGTATGAACTCTTAATTTTATTTCTTGATTTATTTTGGTGAGTCTCTTGTGTAGTATTTTTAAGTGGATAGAGGCAATAATAAAGCATCCTTTAGTAGCTAGGAAATATCTGAGAATTCTGGTTTAATCTTGGATTCAGGAAATTACTCTTCACTTAGCCTAAAAAAGATTTACAAAAGAAAATGAAGAAAAAGAAGACCCAGTGCCAGCCAAACTCAGATTGGCTTTTCACTCCTTTTTAAAAAGGATATTTTCTTCCTCTGTCTTGTGTTTCCTCTTTATTTCCCTGGAAGAAATAGTATGAGAAAAACACATTACTCACAATAAGCCTGTGACTGAAAGAAAATAATAAAATCGAGTGATAGGTTACAAATGAGAAAAGAGTCCAGCAAATGAAATATCTAATGACAATGAAGATAAAGAGAATGTGTAGGAGCAGACAAAAAGAAAAGGTGGTGGGAGGGAAGACATATAGATTCAATCACAGACAGGGCCTGAAAATTAAATGCCCCTAACAAAAATCAGCTTGCTGACAGATAAAAAGAAAATAGGGATTGCAGATAGGAGGAATAAGTAATGCAGTCTTTTCCTTCACAGAGTAAAATCTGGCTTAGAGGGAAGAGGCCATTAATAAAGCTTATCCACTCACACAGCATTGAGAGAAATCAATCCAACATGGTCCTTCAGGGAAAGCAAAGTCCAGTGTTTACACAGCTGGCCATGTGTCCCACTATAAAGCCAACATGGAAAGAGCTCTGGATTGACAAACAGGAAACCTAGAATCTAATTCCAGGTCACAACTCACTAGTGTCCTGTAGGAAATCCCTGGCCCTTAGCATCATCATCTATAAAATGGGAAAATCAAACTAAATGGTTTCTAGGACTGCTTCTGGCTCTAGTATTTAATGACTTAGGCAATGTGTTCCATTAAATGTCTGAAATTTGAATCAAAAATGGTAGAAGAATATACTAATCAAAGCCAGACCTCTTGACCTTTTTTTTTTTTTTTAAATTTCTCTTCACTTTTATTCCTGGAAATCAATCTTTAAAAGCTTTTCCAAAAAATTCTCACTACCTTACTAACTTCTCTGTTTTTCATGTCTCATGATTTATTAAGTCCCATCAGCATGGAAATACCCATAATGAAAGGATAATGATTCTCCCTTGTGACTCTCTAGAATGGGATCACAAGATATACAGAATTATCACTTACTAGAGCAGTATCTGATGTTGAAGCTGAAGTTCCAATACTTTGGCCACCTGATGGGAAGAACTGACTCACTGGAAAAGACCCTGATGCTGGGAAAGATTGAAGGCAGAAGGAGAAGAGGGCAACAGAGGATGAGATAGTTGAATGGCATCACTGACTCAATGGACATGAGTTTGAGTGAGCTCTGGGAGTTGGTGATAGACAGGGAAGTCTGGAGTGCTACAGTCCATGAGGTCTCTAAGGGTCCGACACAACTGAGCAACTGAACTGAGAGCAATATCTATGAAATTCCAGAGTTCTCTACATTGGGAGCTTTTTTTATTCCATAAGATGTCAGTACTAAAACAGATCTGAGAAAACTGATCACTTGGCAAAGGAAGGATCAAATAATCTTTTGTAAAGAGCCACTTTCTTTAGTACATTTAAGACATGCTGCATTTTACAGATTAAAAGTGACTTTTTAAAAACAATTTTTTAAAAATTCAGTTTATCTGTAACTTTTCTATTTAATCAGTTACTTAAAAAAAATTTACAGTTTCTACTCACATATTTCACCAAAATTACTTATACTTGTCACTTAAAGCCATTTACTTTTAAAAAGGTGATTTGTTTATGCATATAAAACTCTAGTGGTTATAAGAAATTGCAGTAGTACAGTGAAGAGAGTCTAGAAATACATTGGTCATTAGTCAGCTTTGTTTTCATTTGAGGGACTTTTTTAAGCACAAAATATCGAAAACCCAAGCACCCACAGAGGTAAATTTCTCCCTTGTCATACACACTAACCATCATGCTATAATTTATTGAGGTGTCAGATGCGTGTGTATACAATGTGCTATATACAAAATGTAAAGAACAATAAGAATAACTGAAAGAAGCTGAATGTTTATATGGATAACTTTAAACCAGAAAGTGTTTTACAAAATGTCAAAACTTAGAAAATAAAGTTTCTGTTACCTGGAAAATTCACCTATTACCGTGTCTTATTCTGACATGAGACCCACCCTAACCCTGCTCCCCAAGGTCCCACCAAAGTAAGCAAGAAAAATGATGTTTTGTGCAGTACTTCCTTTAAACTTCAAGGAAAGTTCTCTACTTTTCATAATTGTGGTTTGATGATTACATGGATCTTAAAGAAATTATTGACAATGAAGATCTTATCAGAAATGCAATCTATAGAAAATTGTTCTAAAGAAACAATCATAGTTGGCTGCAAATACTAACACATAGTGATATATACACCTTATGTATAATTTAAAAGTTTTAAGTGACTATGCATCAAAAGAGAATAAACTTAGATATAGAAATAGATATAATTTATATCATGTAACAGTACGTAAGAAAATGGTCTCAGATTTTAATGAAGATGCTCATAAATCAAAAAGAGCCCAGAAAATACTGTTTAAGGGGATAAGCAAATTGCAATCAGAACAGTATTATTCCATTGTTTTGTTTTTAACTGCATGTGGACTAAATACATAGCACACTGTTAGCAGAGGTTATCATACTGTGTCTGCTTGAATATTCCTCTTCCACAGATCTCATCTGGAGATGGAAATGGCAACCCACTCCAGTATTCTTGCATGGAGAATCACATGGACAGAGGAGGCTAGCAGGCTAGAGTCCATGGGGTTGCACGAGTCAGACACAACTTAGCAACTAAACCACCACCACCACCACAGATCTCATCATATGATTCAGCTGGCCTTTCTGTTCTCCAAGCCAGGTCAAACATTTCAAACACATTATCTGGCTACAGCAAAAGTATACCTGTCCATTTTAGTTTCAATATTTTTTTTTATCTTCCTATAAGAAAACAAATTCAACTTCAAATAGATTGAAGAAATTGAGGTCGCATACCACTCATTTGATCGGTCCTCTTTTTCTCAAACTGTCCATTGATCTTAAATATTTAAAACCTCAAGCACTTACTTCATAAGATCAGACTAACATAAGGACAGTCATTTCAGGCCCAGTGCCAATCAATTTGGAAGATACCATGACATAGGTCAGAAAAAGACAGGACAGAACACTTTAGTATTCCAACAGTCATAAAGATTCATAACATTTAAAGCCACCAACATTTCTGAACAGGGAGAATTTAAACATAAGTAACTTCTAGAAAAGGAGGAAAAACATTAAAAAGAAATAGCATGGAAAGTTTAAGTGTGACATTAGGTGGAAAGAGTAATGGCATTTGCATTGATACCCCTGATGCTTAAATACCAGCAGACTTTAATTTTGCAAAGTCAAAATTTCCTCAATTCATCAACAGAAATAATACTGCCAGTTTCATAGGATTATGGTAAACTGTAAATATGCTAATGCTTCCATAGCACCTAGCAAGTACAAGAGAAGAGCAAACACTTAGATGGTAGGTAAAGGTGACAGTACCTGGAATGATGATGTTAAAGGAATGGCAGTAATCCCAGTGCTATTTTCTGTAGTCATGGTTGTGTTGTTTAGTCACTAGGTCATGTCTGACTCTTTCTGACCCCCAGAGATCATAGTCCACCAGGTTCTTGTGTCCATGGGATTTCCCAGGCAAGAATACTGGAGTGGATTGCTACTTCCTTCTCCAGGAGACCCAACCCAGGGATCAAACTGCATCGGCAGGAGGATTCTTTACCACTGAGTCACCACAGAAGCCCAATAAATTATTGTTATAAATATTAGAAAATACAGAAGGAATATATATTTAGAAACACAATACTAACTCTATCATATAGAGAAGTGATTATAAACATTTTGGTATCTTTTCAGTTCAGTTCAGTTCAGTCACTCAGTCATGTCCAACTCTTTCTGACCCCATGAATTGCAGCACGCCAGGCCTCCCTGTCCATCTCCAACTCCCAGAGTTCACTCAGACTCACCTCCATTGAGTCAGTGATGCCATCCAGCCATCTCATCCTCTGTTGTCCCCTTCTTCTCCTGCCCCTAATCCCTCCCAGCATCAGAGTCTTTTCCAATGTGTCAACACTTCGCATGAGGTGGCCAGAGTACTGGAGTTTCAGCTTTCGCATCATTCCTTCCAAAGAAATCCCAGGGCTGATCTCCTTCAGAATGGACTGGTTGGATCTCCTTGCAGTCCAAGGGACTCTCAAGAGTCCTCCAACACCACAGTTCAAAAGCATCAATTCTTCGGTGCTCAGCTTTCTTCACAGTCCAACTCTCATATCCATACATGACCACTGGAAAAACCATAGCCTTGACTAGAAGGACCTTTGTTGGCAAAGTATTGTCTCTGCTTTTCAATAGGCTATCTAGGTTGATCATAACTTTTCTTCCAAGGAATAAACGTCTTTTAATTTCATGGCTGCAGTCACCATCTGCAGTGATTTTGGAGCCCAAAGAAATAAAGTCTGACACTGTTTCCCCATCTATTTCCCATGGAGGGATGGGACAGGATGCCATGATCTTTGTTTTCTGAATGTTGAACTTTAAGCCAACTTTTTCACTCTCCTCTTTCACTTTCATCAAGAGGCCCTTTAGTTTCTCTTCACTTTCTCTTCACTTTCTGCCATAAGGGTGGTGTCATCTGCATAGCTGAGGTTATTGAGATTTCTCCCAGCAATCTTGATTCCAGCTTGTGCTTCTTCCAGCCCAGCATTTCTCATGATGTACTCTGCATATAAGTTAAATATGCAGGGTGACAATAGACAGTCTTGACGTACTCCTTTTCCTATATGGAACCAGTCTGTTGTTCCATGTCCAGTTCTAACAGTTACCTCCTGACCTGCATATAGATTTCTCAAGAGACAGGTCAGGTGGTCTGGTATTCCCATCTCTTTCAGAATTTCCCACAGTTTATTGTAATCTACACAGTCAAAGGCTCTGTCATAGTCAATAAAGCAAACATAGATGTTTTTCTGGAATTCTCTTGCTTTTTCGATGATCCAGCGAATGTTGCCACTTTGATCTCTGGTTCCTCTGCCTTTTCTAAAACCAGCTTAAACATCTGGAAGTTCACAGTTCATGTATTGCTGAAGCCGTATGTTTTATTATCCTCCATTTATTTATAAATATATGTGTGTATATATACACAAAATTGAGGCTTTTACATATACAATATTCTCTCCTGACTTTCTATCTCACATTTTATCATAAGAATTTTATGAAAAATATTTAACTGCCATATAATAATTCTGTTTTATAAGCACCATAACTTATTTTACCATTCTCTTACTGTTAGATATTCAAGACAGCTATTTCTAAATTTTCACAACTTCAAAAATGTCTAAAAACTCCTTTCACATAATACTGTGGTTGTTTATTTATGACAAATCACAGTATATTGAAGCTTTTGATATACACAATCAAATTAACCTTTATAAAATTTGTGGTAATTAATATTCCTTTAAAAAGAATCTGAGAATTTAGATTTCAGTACATCTTTCGTGGTCCAAACCTCTTCATTTGTTTAAAATAATTCCAAATAATATAGATGAAAAATTCTATCTCATTATTGTTTTAAAGCAAATATTTTTATTAAGAATGAAATTGATCAGTTGTCCACATGTTTTGAGACCGATTCTTAAATCCATGCTTTGCCCAACACTTTTAACTCTTGGGCAAAGCATCTGTCCTGGAAGCATGAATTCTGCCCCTACAGTAAGCAGGAAATCACTTTAGTTTTATTCATTAGAACTGGTCTCTTACTAAGCAACTCTTCATCATTCTTTTTCTAATTTTGACCTGACCCAGTGCTGTCTTGCAATTGATCCAGTCAACACTTAATTAAGGAGGTGTGTATTGATGGTAAACAGCCACACTATAATTTATAATGACTTTATTTCAAGAATTGTTTACCTATGGGAAAGTGAGGTTCCTTCTCTGTGAATTCAAACTGTCTATCAGAATCTCCCAATCAACCTAAATGGATTTGCCACAAGTGTTTTACATCTCAGATTTCCTCAAGGCAACAGACCAAAAGCACAATTTATGTGCAGGCATAATAAACTGTTACTTGTTTCAGTGTGATTTGCAGGCCACTGTTAAATCTTTCCTAACCAAAATAATTTATTTAACTTACCTTCTACAGTGTCTTAAATTTTACCATTATAGAGACCCTTTGGCTAATGAATCTCAACACTATCAAGTGTAAATTTATGGTGCCAAGAACAAGCGTTAAAACATGAAGTTATTTTTAACTCACCGCCAGCCCAAGCCTTTTTGATCCATCTCTAAAGAAACTGTGTGACTGAAGAAATTGTAGGTTGTAAGAAAGGATACCTCAGAATACAAAGCATTATTCTAGAGAAAGTAAGTTTCAGTGAGATTCCAAAGTTAAGGATGAAAAGTTGGAAGTATACTCTGATATTAACACTCTACTAGGAAATACATTTGTAGTGCCTGCTACGAGCTACAATAAAACATATGCCTGGACTAGACCTAAATATAGTAGGAAATACTATGGAAAAGGAAATGGTACCCCACTCCAGTACTCTTGCCTGGAAAATTCCATGCATGGAGGCGCCTGGTGGGCTACGGTCCTGCTACTGCTAAGTCGCTTCAGTCGTGTCCGACTCTGTGCGACCCCATAGACGGCCTCCTACCAGGCTCCTCTGTCCCTGGGATTCTCCAGGCAAGAACACTGGAGTGGGTTGCCATGGCTTTCTCCAACGCATGAAAGTGAAAAGTGAAAGTGAAGTCGCTCAGTCGTGTCCGACTTTTAGCAACCCCATGGACTGCAGCCTACCAGGCTGCTCCGTTCATGGAATTTTCCAGGCAAGAGTACTGAAGTGGGGTGCCATTGCCGTCTCCAGGGCTACAGTCCATGGAGTCGCAAATTGTCGGACATGACTGAGCGACTTCACTTTCACTTTCACTATAGTCATAAATGAAACTTCCGGCATGGGTAGAGAATAGGAAGTAACATTACGGGTGTTCTATATTTTGCTACAATAGGGCATTGGTTCTCAAACTCCGGCATGCACTAGAAGTTCCTGGAGGGTTTGTTAAAACATATTTTTTTAACCCAGAAGGTCTGAGTAGGGGTGAGTATTTTTATTTCCAACAAGTTTCCAGGTAGGGCTGATGCTGCTAGGCAGGGACCACACTTTTAGAACCATTGGTCTAGAGTGTAAGGTGCCATTCCCTTATCATTGGATTGAAGAAACCTTGCAAACAAACATGGGATTTCAGAAGTCTATTATCTTCCATATCTTTAATCTTTGGGAGATTACATGTATTCAAACTGTTCTTAGACCTCTACAGTATAAGGCCTCATATAATACTGTTATAGCACAAGAAGTTCTTAGAGAAACTCTCCTGAACTCCTCAGACTAGAGTTGTCAGATTTAGCAAAATAAAAATCATATATATAGACATATGTATGCATACATAAACATATGTGTGTACATATACACATACTCACTTATGCATATATATACTTATATATCCAAGACACAATTAAATATGAATTTCATATAAGTAATAATATTTTTAATATTAGGCCCCATGCAATATTTACCTGAAATTCAAATTTAACTAGATATTCTGTGTATTTTCTGGTGAACCTATTCTTGAAAAGCCAATGTGGGAAAGCTTCTAGGAAAGTAAAATGCAGTAATTCCATCTCCCAAACCAGAGACATAGAGAAAATTTAAAAGATGATTCCAGAAACACCATAGTACTGATTATGAGTACTTTGTGTTTTGTTTTAAGTATTTATTTATTCCTTTATTTATTTTCGGCTGTGCTGGGTCTTCATTGTTGCATGTAGGCGTTCTCTAGTTGCACTATTAGAGAAACTGCATGCATTATTTTCTCTAGTAGTGAGCAAGGACTACTCTCTAGCTATGGTGCACAGGCTTCTCACTGCAGTGGAGCACAGGGTCTTGGGCATGCGTGCTCAGTAGGTGTGTGCACAGGTTTAGTTGCTTCATGGCATGTGGAATCTTCCTAGACCATGGATAGAACCCGTGTCCCACACTGGCAGGTGAATTCTTAACCACTAGACTACCAGGGAAGTCTCTGATTATGAATACTTTGAGTTAGTGATCCATCTCTCAAAGGGATGGTGCTTGGTACTTAGCAAGCTGCAGAAGTAACATGGCAAAAGGAATAGAGGCCTAGAATTGAGTAGAGAAAAGCCCAGAAAATGAATTGGATGAGACTAAATCTGTGCAACACTCCCCACTCTATCATTTGGCCTTGTTCTCTCATAGTCTTAAGCACTCCAAACAGCACAAGGAGGGAAAGCTGAAAGCAGTGTGAGGCTAAGTCAGTCCATACCCAATAAGGAATATTCCAGGGGCTTTTAAAAACTGAACTTAATGAAAAGATTTTGTTAAAAGTATATAGAAGATCTGGAGGAGTAAAAGAAGAAGACAAGTGTATCCCAAAATTTATAATGGAAAGTGGCTGCTAAACGCTGAAGAAACAAGGGTCTACTCCCACCCTGAGCCCATGATCTCTGTTCCTTGAAACTGCTGTGTATTAAATCTAGAAAAATGGCATAGATAATCTTCTCTGCAAAACAGAGATAGAGACATAGAGGTGCAGAACAAACATATGAACGCCAGGGGTGGGGGGAGGGGAGGATGAGTTGTTGACATATATATACTATTGATGCTATGTATAAAATAGATAACTAATGAGAACCTACTATGTAGCTCCGGAAACTCTATTCAATACTCTGTAGCGACCCAAATAGGAAGGAAATCCAAAAAAGAGAGGATGTATGTATATGTATGGCTGATTCACTTTCCTGTACAGTAGAAACTAACAAATGTTGTAAAGCAACTGTACACCAACAAAATTTTTAAAAATAAAATAGAAACTGCTGTGATTGGATGGGAGTTACCTTATCTGAAATCAATATACACAGCCCACCAGTAACCATTGCTAATGTCTCCACTTTTTCTGACAATGAAGAAACTAGAAGAAAGAAAATGTCTTTCCCTTTCTTTTGACTTCCATTCTCACTCCAAGGTTTCCCATTGGCTGAACATGACAGGAGGTCAGCTGGTAAGAGAATATGGAAAGAAATGGTTTATTCTAGCCCTCTCAGGCAAGGGAAGAGACTAGACAGGTTAATATGTAGCTGAGAGAATGGTGTCTAGGCACCATTTGGCATGGCCCACTCCTAGCAGCATGTTTTCATGCCCACCAATCTTCCTTCATTTCAACTTCCATACAACTTCCTTCAAAATATCAGGTTAACACTCAAAAAGTAGTTAACACTTATAAATATGAATATACACTCATTCCTTTCATTTCCCCATTAAGCCAAGCAATAAGTACATATTAGTAGATTAATCATTTCTCTCTGCAAAGGTATGCAATGTGCCCATCATGGTAGATGCAAAATAAGCCCACTCTTATCTATGTACTATTTAAGAAACTTCAAATGTGAGGTATTAGGCAACTTTCTCTTCTGCTCTGTACCAAAGAAAGAAGAGCTACCAGAATCCAAGTTCTGTATTTTAGAAGGGAGAAGGAAAAAACTTACCAACTCTATTAAGGAAACTAGACAAGGTTACCAGGCTACAAAGCCTGAAAGATATTATACTGACATTTTGTGAGGTCAGACACCATGGAAGCAATATATCAGGGAGTCCTAAGTAAGGGTTTGACTTTTGGTGCCCTCTCTAAAGTCTTGAACACACTTTAATTATCTTTGAGTTATGAATAATATTGAAGCCAATTAGAATAAGGTTATAGTTTCAAGGGTGGACCCATAAAAAGGAGCCTCTTATTCTTACAGCAAACACCAAGAGAGTCTTTAGACATAAGATTTCCTGGTCCAGGACCTATATATAATCAAGAGCCCTGCTTCTCCTTGTCCTTAGCTAATAGAAATTGAAATTATAATGTGGGTATTATTATCCCTCCATGAAAAAAAAAAATTAATGGATGTCCTCGTTGTCCTTCATCCTAGAAATGTATCTGGACCAAAATAAAAGACAAAGGAGTGCTCTGATAAAATTGGTAAGATGGAATCAATGTCCCAAAGGGTCCCGTCTTCAAGGTATTATTTTTTTGTTGTTTTCTGCCATTCTTCTTTTCTGCAACTCCCATCCCCCCTTTATGCTCCCACTCATTCACTGCAAGACCACTTTACTCCTGCCATTAGTAAGAAGTTGTTGAGGATGCATCCTTAACTATGACTTTGGTCCCATTTTCTACCATGCCTCATCAAATACCTTCATGCACTGGTCCTGTGCTCCTCATCCCCAACCCTAATGGAGACAGGTGGGTCCTTGTGGAATTCTCTTGGAAAATGACTTTTAATATGCCACCAAATCCCTCTTTCACTATTCTTTCTCTGTTCCTTAAGATACAAAAAATTCAGACTGAGTGTCTAGTCTTACCCCTTTCATCTGCAGAAACCCTTACTCTGTTGACCAGTAATCCAGGTGGTGATCTTCTGATTTATTCCCTGAAGCATCCATGTTTTGATATTTTTTAATGAAATCTGAAGATACACCCTTCACACCTAAACTACCAGCTGCATCCCCACAGCAGGCATCTCCTTAATGTGACAGGCAAGCACATTATGCTAAGTAGATAATCACAACAATTAACTGAAAAGGTTATAATTTCATCCTGTTGGGTACAGTTGGCCTGTCAAAAATAATTAGGTTAAAATAGATCTCAAGGCTCCCTCTGCAAAACTGAGAGAAAAAAAAAAAAAAGAAAGGAAAGAAAAAGAAGACAGTTAAGAACTTTTAAGTTGGCCAAATTAAATGTTCTGTAATTTCACTGCTGGCTGATGCTAGAGAGATATTTAATAGAAGAGTCCAACTCAGTTGGAAGTGTTTAATTTCTGTTTCAATGATTCACAACATAAATATTGGGAAAAAAATCTATATGGCAGAATTTCAAGGCAGAGGGCTGGACAAAAAGATAATCTCTCAACATTCACAAGCAAATGAGAAAAGAATAGAAAAAATAGTTTTCTGAACAGTTCTGAATTCTACCTTCAATTTTGCTTGCCCTTATAGTTGCCATTTTAATTGATCAAGAGCCAGCTGTTTATATCCTGGCCTCTTGCCTCCTCTGACAGTCTAATTATCTGTGGGATTTGCAGCTCTTTAATTTGTCTCTTTAGTCTCTACTTTCAATACTAATAAAATTAAAAGCTCAAACTGAAGTGCAAAAGTATTACCTAGATTCATCATTCTTTAATTCTACTAAAATTCTCTACACCAAAGATGAATGAACAAGCTTTAGTGACAGAAATTTGATGCAATCACAGCAGGATCACTGCCACAAGAAGAGAGGTTTTCTATTGATGCCATTTCCTTCAATTCCCACTTTATTTCCTGCTATTACAGGTAGAATATAGATCATCATTATCTTCAAACACTTGCCCTCAGAAAACTTTCAGCATAGTTAATGAAGCAAAATTGAAACACATGATACATTTAGGGAAATAAAATAGAGTGGACAAAATATGTGAAAGTAAATACTACTATATCAAATTCTGAATAGTCTAGAAAATGGAAGATCACTGTGACATCATTGACCACTTGGAAATTTCATTAAAAATTTTTTATATCCTAAAATAAACCATGTACATTGTATTTAAATAATTTGGACACTTACATGGTGAAAGATCACAGAATTTCAAGAAGAAAAGTATAGACACAAATTTATAAATGATGCTTCTTTTCACAGATGCTATTTTTACATGTTTTCTTCTTTTATGTTGTTTTAATACTGATAAAATGTCCATCCCAATTTTTCTTCCAGAATGAATCTGAGGATGTGCTCTCTGTCTTTTGAATTTACTTCTCTTGAAAAATTTATCCACCAAAATTTTTATTATCTTTTGCCAAGTCATGATGACCAAAACACGATAAATTTCCTATTTTCAACTTCTAAATCTATGTTTTTGACCTTCCTTTTTTTCAACTGTTATTCATGCTTGCTATCAAAGAAATCTATTGTAAGTCTGAGACACTCGAAGTCACTCTGCATGATATGTTCTTTATTCATGGGCCCTGCCTGCCAGTAAACTAGGACCTCCATAAACACAAGAATTCTGCCATATTCATCTTTAAACCCAAGTACCTATCCAGTGTTTGCCAGATAGTAAATATTAACAGCAGACACTATTGGTTTCCTACATAAGAAATATTCTTCCCCCTTTGGCACTTTTAACAGAACTTAGACTTGATTTAAGCACCCACTCTTTTCTACATTACCATAGGCTTTGAGAAGAGAGCCATCACCCCAGTCCCAGTGAGTAAATCACATTCAAAAAGGAACAATGGTCTTGTTCTTTTTTCTGATAATTGAGGTCAGATGATAATTGGAAAGGACCTTTTATCTCACATGATAATAATTTTCATGGTATGCTATTTCTAAGGCCAGTTAACTGAGCAATGCAGTGAGGTCATCAAGGACTCAGGTTCTTTCTGTTTTTGTCTACTGTCCTCAGCAGGTTGACTTTATCCTCAAACTAGATTTGTCTCTTTGTAAGATGTCAGCTCCCAGTTCCTGATCTCCCCTACAAACAGGAAAATGAAGGAAAGAAATTTTAACTAAAGTGTTGTTAGGAAAAATCTTTTGGCATATTGTTAAAAGATTTTTCTTGCCAATCAAAATAGACACAGAAAGCAAAGGTCATTCTCCTCAGTTATGTATTTGTGTTCTTCATCTGGACTTTGGAACCATGGCTGCCACTTTGCAACCCCAAACAGATCTAACTTGAAGACAAAGCCCACATGTTGAGAAAAACAGAGTAGAAAGATCTTATAATCCCTGCTGATTTAATCAAGCTTGGCAACTGCCAACCACAGGACCTAACTGTGTAAGATGAATATTCTTTTTATTTCATTGTCTAATATTTTTATCTTAGTTACTGTCAAAATCACCAGAAGAAAGGTAATATTTTATTAATGAATGAATAATTTCAGTACTGTAAAAGTCATTGGCATGTATAAAGGAATCCAGATATTTGATCTAAACCAGAGTTTCTCAACGGCAGCACTATTAGCATTTGGAGCCAGAAAATCCTTTGTCATGGGGTGATGGAATGCATTGTATGATGTTTACCAGCATCATTGGCCTCTACCTGTAGAGGCCAGTAGCTACCCACCACTTGAGTGTGATAATCAAAATGTTTCCAGAAATTGCCAATAGTCCTCAAGGGGGAATATCTGACCTCAGTAGAGAACCACTGGGGCTTCCCAGGTAGCACTAGGGGTAAAGGACCTGCCTGCCAATGCAGGAAACATAAGAGATGCAGGTTTGACCCCTAGGTTGGGAAGATCCCCTGAAGGAGGGTGTGACAACCCACTCCAATATTTTTTGCCTTGGGAATCCCATGAACAGTGGAGCCTGACAGGCTAGAGTCTATAGTGTCACCAAGAGTTGGATACAACTGAAGTGATTTGCAAGCAAGCAGAGAACCATTGGTCTAACCCCGTTATTTTATATATATATATAAACTTAGATTCATAGGATGAAGTTTCTTTCTTCAGGAAACTCTTTCAAAATTACACAACTATAAAGTAACAGGAGGAATAGAAACCCACATGTACTAATTTTCAATGGATAGTCATCATGTGGCTACTCTTCTTTCATTTGTGGGTCACTATGTTTAATGAATTTAGCAATAGTGGGTGAATGAAATAATACAGTTGTATTAGTATTAGCTTTGGAGAAGGCAATGGCAACCCACTCCAGTGTTCTTGCCTGGAGAATCCCAGGGACAGGGGAGTCTGGTGGGCTGCCATCTATGGGGTCGCACAGAGTCGGACACGACTGAAGCGACTTAGCAGCAGCAGCAGCAGTATTAGCTTTATTGTTGGTGACCAGAATAGGAGTTTCAAACAAGATGTTTTTTCATCATATAGACTCAGGTCTGTTAGGAAGAATCTGTTACAAGTATCCTGGTTTCTTCTATCTTCTTGTCTTACTAACCTAAAAATACAGCCCCTGCTTCAAACACCAGAAGTTCAAGATAGTTGTTCTAGCACTGACCATAATATCCTCATTTGAGTCAGTAGGAAATCAACCCTGAATATTCACTGGAAGGACTGATGCTGAAGCTGAAGCTCCAATACTTTGGCCACCTGATGCGAAGAGCTGACTCATTGGAAAAGACCCTGATGCTGAGAAATATTGAAGGCAGGAGGAGAAGGGGAGGACAGAGGATGAGATGGTTGGATGGCATCACCGACTTGATGGACATGAGTTTGAGCAAGCTCTGGGAGTTGGTGATGGACTGGGAAGCATGGTGTGCTACAGTCCTGCCTAAAACCTAGTAGATTCTCAACAAATGAGTTCTCTTTCTGCTTCCAATCCTCATTTTAAATTGGTTAAGAACTATAGCTAGCTGTTCTGTTAATAATAGGAAGAATTCAATTATTCAAAATATAGCAAATCCTAAATGCAACTAAACTAAGTTATAATTGAATGCAAAGTTTCTGGTATTTTTATTAAGAGAACTAGGGGTTTTATCTTTTTATCCTATTTCTGACAGCACTTCCATGTGACATGTCATTATTATTAATTTGTTTAATTCTAGAGTTGTATCCTGCTGCTTTCTGACACTAATCCATCATATCTGCTGTGCTTACAGCCTTTACTTCTAAGCTGGATCCCCCTCAAAGCTGTAGGAACACAATACATTATTTTTTTTTAACCTCATGCTCATATCATAGCAGATGGGGTAGGAAATATGTTTCATGACAGATGGTTATTAAAGAAGCTTGCTGGTCAATCACAATCCATGTGGACTTTTTGCTTATAAGCCTGATCATGCACTGGAAGGTTACATTTAGGGAATTCTCAGAATAATTTACATCATTTTCAACAACTAAAACTTGAGGCTGAATTAATTTTTAGTTTCATATTTCTAATGAATAATGTCATTTAAGTTTTTGGTGCTGAGGAAACTATGTTATCAAGAAAAAATACTTCATTATTCTATTTATTCAGAAAGTTTTCACTTAGTATCAGATGTTGTATTAAACGCTCAGGAATATTGCATATTATTGGGCCAAATGAAAGGTAAGGCTATCAGATATGCATCATCTCCTACAGAAGGTGCTTTCCGACACCTAGTCTGAGGTCGGCATCCTTCCTCTGCACTCCCACAGCAATCTGCCCAAAACACTTTCATAAAACTCTCCACGCAGAATCACAGTGCTCTTCCTTGTCCTCGTCTTAGTTTGCAAGCTCCTTAAACAGAGGAATCATCTCAGTTACCTCTCAATACTTGTACTTAGCAAGTTGGTTGGATGAATAAAGGAAAAAAATCACAAACAAAATTTACAACTCATATCTTTTAAAGTCTTTCTTGAATTTGTTACAGTATTGCTTCTGTTTTTTACATTTTGGTGTTTTGGCCTTGAGTCATGTGGGATCTTAGCTCCCCAAACAGGGATTGAACCCATACCTCCTGCATTGGAAGGTAAAGTCAACCACTGGACTACCAGGGAAGTCCTGGCAACTCATATTTTATTTAATTCAACAAAAATGCAAACTATAGGAATATACACTCAAAATTATTCAAAGAAACAAGGAATGATGTAGATTAGAAAAGCCAGGAAAGGCTTCAAGAAAAAGAGTAATGAAAATCTTTATCCGAATAAAAGCATTGGCTCTGTCTCACAAGGAATCATTCTCACTACTCAAATAAGCTTCAGCTCTGTAACTTGTATTGTTAAAGGAAGAAACAACTCTGAGATAGTCAACTCTATTTTCAGCTAGTGAAATTCTACCACATTTGCAACTCATGAGAGCTACTTCTTGAAAAGTTGCCATTTTCTAAAGAAATGGCCATGTAGGAGATACTTGCTTGAGTGGCTAATGCTTTCTATTTATTCTTTTGGCTACATTGTCCTGGGATGGCTGGATTCACACTGGCTGACAGGCTGGCAGCTCTGCAGCTGCAAATATCACTGGGAGATAGATCTGGTCAGGTGAGACTTCACAGTGCCCTGGTAGGAGATGAATGAAGAACGATGGAATGATAAACTACTTTGTTTTATAACAAAAAATTTAAACCAACTGAACTATTATGCAATTTAGCACATTTTGCAGACATTAAATTTTGATATTGTAAATAGCTAAAATGACTTCAAAAACTTGGTGATTTTTCTCTAGAATTCCATATTATGCTCTACTCAACATTTATTTCTAATACAATGCTATGAAAAACACCCAGAATTTGGGAAACAGTATTGTGCACTGTGATTACACTAATAGATTGTGGAGTGCTTTATAGGCAAGTGGCAGAGCACCAGAGCAACCAGTAAAAATGTGTGCCTCCTTTCCTTCTCTCCATTATATCCTTCATTACTTTATTTGCAATTGACTGTAAGATGTAGTTTGTACTTTTATGCATCTAACTTTAAGTGACCCTTTGGAGGAAAATTATTTTTCATTTTTCTATAAAATGACATGACCAAAGCACAGACCTATGTTTCATTCATTTCCCTTTCCCTCTTTCTTTCCTACCAGTCATTTTTTATTCAGTGGGCGTTTATGACACTTACCCTGTGTACAACACCATGATGAGTCATGCAAAAGGCAAAGTAAACTTATACATTCCTTTTAGGTCAATCTCATTTGAAATGTTAACTGAAGTATTTCCTGTTGCTCCAAAATCGGTGGCTAAAAACCAACGGTGAAGCAAAGGCACGAAATGTTCATTATTCCAAAGAGAAACCCAAACAACCAGTGGGAGATGTCATGTTTTAAGTATTTGGAAAGGCCGTTAAACAAATTGTGCCCCATCTCAATTACTGCCCATCTTCTATCTCATTTTGTATTTAAGACTGGAAGAGCTAGAGAGAGGATAGGAGCATTATTGCTATGGGATATTGCCTATTTGTGACAGCTCTTTCTTGCCCTCCCACATAGGACAGGAAAAGGTGCTTCCTTTGCAGGAAAGTGGAGGAAGAAATCTCTTAAGAAAGGAAAACTGAACAAATCTCTAAGGTTTGAGGTGCTAAAGAGATGACCGTTAAATGCAATGTAGGGTTTTGGATTGAATCCTAGAAATGAAAAACACATTGATGGAAAAGTGGTAAAATTTGAATACAGAATGTATGATTAAAAGTAATGTACAAACTTCCTACTTTGACCATTTCATTATTCTTATAAAACATATTAAGATTAGGGGGACTGGGATCGCATGTATACAAAAGTTATCTGTGTTAATATTCATCTTCTCTGAAGTCTAAAATCAAGTCTAATGTCAATTGAAAATGAAAATAATTCGTTTCAATTCAGTTCAGTCGCTCAGTCATGTCCGACTCTTTGTGACCCCATGGACTGCAGCATGTCAGGCCTCCCTGTCCATCACCAACCCCCTGGGAGTTTACTCAAACTCATGTCTGCTGAGTCAATGATGCCATCCAACAATCTCAATCTCTGTCATGCCCTTCTCCTCCCACCTTCAATCTTTCCCATAATGAAGGTCTTTTCAAAATGAGTCAGTTCTTCGCATCAGGTGGCCAAAGTATTGGAGTTTCAGCTTCAACATCAGTCCTTCTAAAGAACACTCAGGACTGATCTCCTTTAGGATGGACCAGTTGGATCTCCTTGCAGTCCATGGGACTCTCAAGAGTCTTCTCCAACACCACAGTTCAAAAGCATCAGTTCTTTAGCACTCAGCTTTCTTTATAGTCCAACACTCACATCTATACATAACTACTGGAAAAACCATAGACTTGATGAGACAGGCCTTTGCTGACAAAGTAATGTCTCTGCTTTTGAATATGCTGTCTGTCTAGGCTGGTCATAACTTTCCTTCCAAAGAGAAAGTGTCTTTTAATTTAATGGCTTCAGTCACCATCTGCAGTGATTTTGAAGCCCAAAAACATAAAGTCAGCCACTGTTTCCCCTTCTATTTTCCATGAAGTGATGGCAGCAGATGTCATGATCTTCGGTTTCTGAATGTTGAGTGTTAAGCCAACTTTTTCACTCTCCTCTTTCACTTTCATCAAGAGGCTCTTTAGTTCTTCTTCACTTTCTGCCATAAGGGTGGTGTCATCTGCATATCTGAGGTTATTGATATTTCTCCCGGCAATCTTGATTCCAGATTGTGCTTCCTCCAGCCCAGCATTTCTCATGATGTACTCTGCATATAAGTTAAATAAGCAGGGTGACAATAGACAGCCTTGACATACTCCTTTCCTAATTTGGAACCAGTCTGTTCCATGACCAATTCTAACTGTTGCTTCCTGACCTGCTTACAGGTTTCTCAAGAGGCAAGTCAGGTGGTCTGGTATTCCCATCTCTTTCAGAATTTTCCACATTTTGTTGTGATCCACACAGTCATAAAACATTGGCATAGTCAATAAAGCAGAAATAGATGTTTTTCTGAAATTTTCTGCCTTTTCAATGATCCAGCAGTGGTTCACAATTTGATTTCTAATTCCTTTGCCTTTGTAAAACCAGCTTGAACATCTGAAAGTTCATGGTTCATGTATTGCTGAAGCCAGGCTTGGAGAATTTTGAGCATTACTTTCCTAACGTGTGAGATGAATGCCAATTGTATGGTAGTTTGAGCATTCTTTGGCATTGCTTTTCTTTGGGACTAGAATAAAAACAGCTTTTCCAGTCCTGTGGCCACTGCTGAGTTTTCCATATTTATTGGCATATTGAGTGCAACACTTTCTTAGCATCATCTTTTAGGATTTGAAATAGCTCAACTGGAATTCCATCACCTCCACTAGCTTTGTCTATAATGATGCTTCCTAAGGCCCGCTTGACTTCACATTCCAGTATGTCTGGCTCTAGATGAGTGATCACACCATCATGATTATCTTGGTCGCGAAGATCTTTTTTGTATAGTTCTTCTTTGTATTCTTGCCACCTTTTCTTAATATCTTCTACTTCTGCTAGGTACATACCATTTCTGTCCTTTATTCAGCCCATCTTTGCATGAAATGATCCCTTTGTATGTCTAATTTTCTTGAAGAGATCTCTAGTCTTTCCCATTTAATTGTTTTCCTCTATTTCTTCCCATTGATCATGGAGGAAGGCTTTCTTTTCTCTCCTTGCTATTCTTCAGAACTCTGCATTCAGATGCTTATATCTTTCCTTTTCTCCTTTGCTTTTTGCTTCTCTTCTTTTCACAGCTCTTTGTAAGGCCTCCCCAGACAGCCATTTTGCTTTTTTGAATTTCTTTTTCCTGGGGATGATCTTGTTCCCTGTTTCCTGTACAGTGTCACAAACCTCCATCCATAGTTCATCAGGTACTCTATCTATCAGATCTAGGCCCTTAAATCTATTTCTCACTTCCACTGTATAATCATAATGGATTTGATTTAAGTCATACCTGAATTGTCTTGTGGTTTTCCCTGCTTTCTTCAATTTAAGTCTGAATTTGGTAATAAGGAGTTCATGATCTGAGCCACAATCAGCTCCCAGTCTTGTTTTTGCTGACTGTATAGATCTTCTCCATCTTTGGCTGCAAATAATATAATCAATCTGATTTCGGCACTGGACATCTGGTAATATCCATGTGTAGAGTCTTCACTTGTGTTGTTGGAAGAGGGTCTTTGCTATGACCAGTGCATTCTCTTGGCAAAACTCTATGAGCCTTTGCCCTGCTTCATTCCGTATTCCAAGGCCAAATTGACCTGTTACTTCACGTGTTTCTTGAATTCTTACTTTTTCATTCTAGTCCCCAAAATTAAAATGATATCTTTTTGTGTGTTAGTTCTAAAAGGTCTTGTAGTTCTTCATAGAACCATTCAATTTCAGCTTCTTCAGCATTACTGGTTGGAGCATAGACTTGGATTACTGTGATATTGAATGGTTTGCCTTGGAAATGAAGAGATCATTCTGTCATTTTTGAGACTGCATCCAAGTACTGCATTTCAGACTCTTCTGTTAACTTTTATGGCTAATCCATTGCTTCTAAGGGGAAATAGATAGGAAAACAGTGGAAACAGTGTCAGACTTTATTTTGGGGGCTCCAAAATCACTGCAGATGGTGATTGCCGCCATGAAATTAAAAGATGCTTACTCCTTGGAAGGAAAGTTATGACCAACCTATTCAGCATATTAAAAAAACAGAGACATTTTGTCAACAAAAGTCTGTCTAGTCAGGGCTATGGTTTTTCCAGTGGTCATGTATGGATGTGAGAGTTGGACTGTGAAGAAAGCTGAGCACTGAAGAATTGATACTTTCGAACTGTGGTGTTGGAGAAGACTCTTGAGAGTCCCTTGGACTGCAAGGAGATCCAACCAGTCCATTCTAAAGGAGATCAGTCCTGAATATTCATTGGAAGGACTGATGCTGAAGCTGAAACTCCAATACTTTGGCCACCTCATGAGAAGACTTGACTTGTTGGAAAAGACTCTGATGCTGGGAGGGATTGGGGGCAGGAGGAGAAGGGGACAACAGAAGATGAGATGGCTGGATGGCATCACCGACTTGATGGACATGAGTCTGTGTGAACTCCGGGAGTAGGTGATGGACAGGGAGGCCTGGCATGCTGCAGTTCATGGGGTCGCAAAGAGTTGGACATGACTGAGCGACTGAACTGAACTGAATTGAAGGGATTCTTGCCCACAGTAGTAGATATGATGATCATCTGAGTTAAATTCACCCATTCCAGTCCATGTTAGTTCACTGATTATTAAAATGCTGACGTTCACTCTTGCCATTTCCTGTTTGACCACTTCCAATTTTCCTTGATTCATGGACCTAACACTCCAGATTCCTATGCAGTATAGCTCTTTACAGCATTAGACCTTTCTTGCATCACCAGTCATATCCACAACTGGGTGTTGTTTTTGCTTTGGCTCCGTCTCTTCATTCTTTCTGGAGTTATTTCTCCACTGATCTCCAGTAGCATACGGGGCACCTACCAACCTGGGGAGTTCATCTTTCAGTGTCCTATCTTTTTGCCTTTTCATACTGTTCATGGGGTTCTCAAGGCAAGAATACTGAAGTGGTTTGCCATTCCCTTCTCCAGTGGACCACATTTTGTCAGAACTCTCCACCATTACCCATCTGTTTTGGATTGCCCTACACAGCATAGCTCATAGTTTCATTGAGTTAGACAAGGCTGTGGGCCATGTGATTAGATTATGTAGAAAATTATTTTTAAAATAATTAAATTAGGTAATACAATAAGGATATATAATATTGAAATATATAAGTATGTACTTCTATACAGTTAATTCTTTTCCTGACACACACACACATGCATGTACCATGCTGCATACAATTTTGCTACAAATCACATCACAAATCGATGTAAAATAAATCATTTCTCTAAAAAGAAGCTGAAGGTCAGAATGATAAGCATGAAGTATACTGATAGGCCAGCTTTTCTAAGAGAATTTGCTGGTCTCTATCACCAAGAGCAGTAGTTCTCAAACATCAGTGTGCATCAGAATCACCTGGAGAATGTTAATTCAGACATGGCTGGCACTCATCGTCAAGGTGTCTGACTCAACAAGTCTGGGCTAGGCCCCAGAAATGTGTATTTGTAACAAGTTCCCTGGTGACACAGATGCTGCCAATCCAGAAGAGACCCACTGAGAGCCAGTGAGTTGAAAAATACGGAACTTAGAGAGGGAGTTGCCACAAGGCTTATAACCTACAACTTGACCAACACAGTCTTGTCAAGGTTACTATGATCTCTACACTTATAAAATGTGAAACCAAAGGATCAATTCTATTCCTTACCTTACTTGAGCTATCAGTAATTGATAGATCAAAACCACCTTCTTCATCACACACACACACACACACACACACAATGAAGACATCAAAGATGAAACCAACACATAAGCCCTCTATATCCTTGCATACTGTATTTTCTTATTTTATTTGCCTTTATGCTTGCAATGGCTCTAGGCCATTTCTTCTGCCCTTCTGCACAATTTGTGTTGTTGCATCATTTCTTTATTGTCAGATCAAATTATACCTTTATTCTGTTCTGCATTCTAATCCTTACATTTGTCTTACTCTAGTTTCTATACTCAATATTTTCAATACTCCTTAGCTGTTCTTTTTCTCTAGTTCCCCTATTTACTTAGCATAAAAGCTTATTTAAATTTATTTCTGTCTCTTTTCTGATCTGCATTTATCTCAACATCATTTCCAATTTACCCATATTAAATTTAATAGATTATTTTATTTATTTCAAACCAAACTGCCTATTTAAGTGTTGTTTTTAAAGCTTTAAAAAACTAAAACTGTAACCAAATCATATTTAAGCAAGTCCTAAAATAATGCTCATAACAGTTGACCCATAAAATACAAGTCACTTTATTTGATGCTTTTGGGAGAACAAATGTACACTAATAAAAGATTAAATAGATAAAACTCACCTGGTGATTGTTTAAAAAATACATACCTATTTCTTTCTGTACCAAAAATGCTAAATTTAGTTTTATAATATATTATTCTACATGATATTCTCTGTTGAGTATTTAAATAAAGTTATTTGAAAAGAAAGTGCTAGTTATTTGAAAAGAAAACAAGTTCAATCTACAGTTAGGAGAACTCTGGAAGGAAATCTGTATCTAGACAAATACTATGTAAGTAATAAGTTAGAAACTATTCACAGAAACATGTTTTTCAGATTTTTCTACTCTTTTTACCTTTTAAACACTATATTCAAATACAAACCTAGATTTTTTTAATATAAACATATATTGGCTAAGTGGCTGGGTGTGCTCCAGCACTCTGAATTCTAACAAGCCCCCTGGATAATTCTGAGACACTGGAGTAGATTATGCATTCTCAACAGGGTGATGTGGTCTAGAAAGATGTAAAAATTGCTTCTTGGGAGAGATAAAAACCTTTGATATTAAAATGTGTATGCCAAACCTTTCCCCTGCTGAACAAAATCTTATTTCTTAGTATTTAACTTTGTGGAAAAAAAAAGGAGCAAAAATTTTTCCTATGAGAGCCTAAGAAAACAAGTTAAGAAATACAACGGTTAATCAATGAAGATAAGGGAGCCATGAAAACTTTGTAGATGAAAAGAATCCTGATCTGAGCCCTTAAAAAATGAGAAGCACTGAGAAAAGCAGTGCAGAAGAGGAGGGGAGGTCCAATCAAGATCTACACCCACTTCTCAAATGAACTGACCAGAACAACTCTAATACGAAAACAGGGTCAGGACAAACCCAAGAGCAAAACCTTTAATTCAAAATTTACTGAATTGGATCATTATCTCAAATGTTGAAGAAGTTATTTTTATCTCAGGAGTGAGTAAGGTAAAACCCTAGTTAAAACTGCCAGATGTCCAGAACACTCAGAATCAGATGGCATTCAGAATCAGATCCAAAAGGGTTTGTGAATCCCACTATTGGAATCAAAACATTAATAGTTTAGGATCAGGAAAAACAAAACAAATTTTGGAAATGAGGTCCAAGATATATGAAGAGAAAACATTTAGAACTTATAAGATGAATAATAAAGGGGGAAAGAGGTTTACTTTAGGTACTAGTTGCCTGGTAAAACGTGTGTGTGTGTGTGAGTGATATATACAGTGATTGCATAAATGAATATGCAATCTGTTATTATCAGTCTATTCCCTGTATTAGTGTAGAAATCACATTTTGCTGATTTACTACTATATCTCCATCATCAGCACATAATAGATGTTCAGTAAATATGTGTTGAAGGGATAAATCTAGGACTTGGTAGGACTGTAACTACTGTCCTTGAAAATCTAGCTTTGTCTTTTGAGACTATATATAGAAACTTTATGAGACAGGGAACATTTCAGAATCTAATGAAATCTGTGCCTGTGCATGTACACCTGTTTGTGCACAATTTGTAGGGCCCCCTAGTTACCTGGTATCCTTCTATAAAAGAGCATCTATGGTAAGCACTCAGGGACTTTGACAGTATTTGAATAATGATTTCTAGTTGAGAAACATGAAAATTGCTTTTAACAAGGTGGAAAAATCACAAGGCATTTAAACTTGGTGCTCTTCAAGACATTTCCTTGCCTTTCCATTGGCACGGTGTTTCCTATACTACCCAAAATCTTACACTCAGAATTTCACACTAAGAATCCTGGAGGAAGTCAGAGGGTTGTTTGTTGTTGTTTTTTTTTTTTTTCCAATTAGTGATCACTCTCAAACTAGATGAATTTTATAATCATGACCAAAATCTAAAATCAAGGCTATCTCTCCTCTAAAATTAATAGGAAAATCTCAGACCCTTCCCTGTGAAATTTCTGTTCTGGAGTTTTTACACCATGTGTTTTTAAATAATTTAAAACAGATGAAATAATCGAAATCTCCATCAAAGCCAAAGAAAATTTTCTCTAGAAATCACAATAAAACTTCTCTAGGTACACAATATTTTCACTAATTACAACCACCTAATAGGATTTAGTAGCATTTCTGACTGGATAGCATGTCAAAATGATGCATATCAGGCTCAACAATCTTTTCGCATAACTCTTGAAAGAGCCACCGCAAGATGAGAATGGAAAGCACATATCACAAAGCTTTCCTTCTCCTTCACTTTCTTCTCTTGTTTAGTTACCTATCATACCGGCTAAATCTTTTCAGAAAGAGTAACTTAAGGACTTAGAGCTGCAGAGGTGTAAAGCCAACTGCACTCTGTTTAAAGAAAGAATGAGTCTAAGTACTGCACTCCACACACCCGGGCACCAGGGCAGGACAGAAGTTCATAAATCTCATGCTGGTCTAAGGGCGTAAGACTCTGGTGCATGATGGATGTGTAACAAGCTACTCCTGAAACTCTTTCTGGAGGCACGTGTCTATTTATAAGAGCAAGAGGCCCAGGGTTGTGTGATACAGCACTTGGTCATGCATTCAACAAGCTTATTTAGCATCATCTGTATGCAAGTCACTTTGTGTAACCTGGATGATTTAGAACATAGAGTTAGTAAGGGCTGCTCCTGAATTGATCCTATGTGTAGACAGAGGCAGTTGCTGTTAATATATCATGATTTAAAAGATACTAGATGGTCTCCTTTATCTAAAACTACCACTTCTCATGGCCTGGTATGGTTTGAATGAAAAACAGGGAACTCTGATTCTGACCAGGGAAATTTCTAACTCTGTACAAAGCTGAGGACCTTAACCTTAGCAGCACCTCCTTTAGAAACCAGGGGATGGATAACAGACCACCACATAGATTTCATGTATATTCTCTTGCATTATTTTTTTTTTTGATGATTAAGTTACACAAATGAAAATAATTTCAGTTAAGACTGAGTCATCGTTCTCCTAGATTTTGAAAAGGGTAAGCATTCTAGTCTAGCCTAACTCAATACAGGAAATGTGAAATTCCACCTTAGAAGCCTGCCCTCTTAGTCAGAGTGTAGTTTCTGGATTCTTTCCAGGAAGCTATGGAGCACAATCCCCCAGGCTGTTTTCAAATGGTGCACTGTCCCCAAAGCAGAACCACTGTTGGATACATGAGACAGGGTGCTCAGGGTTGGTGCACTAGGATGACCCTGAAGAATGGGATGGGGAGGGAGAGGGCAGGGGGCCTCAGGATGGAGAACACATGTATACCCATGGCTGATTCATGTCAATGTATGGCAAAAACCACTAAAATATTGCTAAGTAGTTAGCCTCCAATTGAAATAAATAAATTTAAAAAAAAGAAAATTCAAATCACTAAAGATAGATGACTTTGTCACAAAGAGAAGAAGAGTGAGATTCACTACGGGATAGAAGAAGCAGGCCAAGATATTTAATATATGATTTTATGGAAATTAAAGGAAAAAAATTAACTGTAATCAAAAACTTCAGGCAGATATTTCCAGGGTTTTATTGTATAGAATGTCAATTCCCGAGGCTTAAATTTTGGCAGAATACCATAGCAAAAAGAACATGAGCTCTGATAACTGGCAGATCCAATTTGAAGCTTAGTAATGTAACTTATTCTCTTATTTTCTCATTCATGCTACATCTACTTATTAGCTTACATGGATCTGTGAGAAATACAGATTTAAATAAGACAGACACAGCCCTTATCTTAAGGGAACACACTATCTAGTTGGTAGAGAAAACAACAGATGTTTTTACATAAGGCCCAAATACATAAATATAATGCAGAGTACATCATGCAAAATGCTGGGTTGGATGAAGCACAAGCTGGAATCAAGTTTGCCAGGAGAAACATCAATAACCTCAGATATGCAGATGATACCACCCTTATGGCAGAAAGTGAAGAGGAACTAAACTGCCTTTTGATGAAGGTGAAAGAGGAGAGTGAAAAAGCTGGCTTAAAGCTCAACATTCAGAAAACTAAGATCTTGACATCTGGTCCCATCACTCCGTGGCAAATAGATGGGGAAATAATGGAAACAGTGAGAGACTTTATTTTGGGGGGGCTCCAAAATCACTTCAGATGGTGACTGCAACCATTAAGTTAAAAGATGCTTATTTCTTGGAAGAAAAGCTATGATCAACCTAGACAGCATATTTAAAGGCAGAGACATTATTTTGCCAAAAAAGGTCCATCTAGTCAAAGCTATGGTTTTTCCAGTAGTCATGTATGGATATGAGAGTTGGACTATAAAGAAAGCTGAGTGCTGAAGAATTGATGCTTTTGAACTGTGGTGTTGGAAAAGACTCTTGAGAGTCCCTTGGACTGCAAGGAGATCCAAGCAATCAGTCCTAAAGGACTGATGCTTCAGCATCAGTCCTGAATATTCATCGGAAGGACTGATGCTGAAGCTGAAACTCCAATACTTTGGCCACCTGATGCGAAGAACTGACTCACTAGAAAGGACCCTGATCCTGGGAAAGATTGAAGGCAGGAGGAGAAGGGAATGACAGAGGATGAGATGGTTGGATGGCATCACTGACTTGATGGACATGAATTTGAGCAAGCTCCAGGAGTTGGTGATGGATGGGGAAGCCTGACGTGCCACAGTCCATGGAGTGGGAAAAACTTGGACATGACTGAGTAACTGAACTGAACTGAACATGAATATAAACATTTGTGACACATAATAAAGAAAATACATTATGCCCTATGCATGTTAATAATTTAGAGATTTAAAGAATCTCTGAGACTGGAAGGATAACAAATTAATTAAGCAAGTCTTGGTGTGTGGAAAAGAACTCCAGACAGAGAGAACTATCTTTGCAAAGTACTCTGGATATTTTTCATCTGATTAGTAAATATTGCAAAAGTTTGATGATATCCACTTCAATGAAGTCATAGAGAAGAATTTCTCTTCTACATTGCTCATGTAAATTGATAAAACACCTTTAAAGAGAAATTTGGGAAAATCAATGTAAATTATTAACTTTTTTTCAACATACTTTTTGATTCATTAACTTAGTGTCTATGACTGTGGTCTATTCATGTGTACACATGGAAATATGACAAATGTATTCATAATAACATTTTGGGTTGATAATTCAAAAATATTGGAAACTGGAGACTTCCTTGTGATTCAGTGGTTAAGAATCTGCTGGCCAATGCAGGAAGCACAGATTTGATCCCTGGTCCAGGAGGATTCTACATGCCGTGGAGCAACTTAGCCTGTGTGCTGCAATTACTGAAGCCTGGGCACCTAGAGCCTGTGCTCCATAACAAGAGAAACCACTGCAATGAGAAACCCATGCACTGGAACGAAGGCCTATTAGAGCCATAAATAAATAAATAAAATATTAGAAATCACCCAATATTTACCAGTTGCGGCCCTATCAATAAAAAAAATGTGTGCACTGTAGTCCATGGGGTCGCAAAGAGTTGGATACAACTTAGCAACTAAACAACAATACATTTATTATGTGTATAAATATGCATATAATACATTTATTCAAAGGAATACCATGATTAAACAAAAATCACATTACTATAAAAAAGAATGATATAGTGTTAAGGTATCAATCAATTGTTTCTTGCCTGGGTCCTGCCCAGAGCCTCTTCATTGGGCTTGTGAACATACTCTCTAATTATGATGAGTGTCACCTGCTAACCAATCACAGATGCAACCTTCCTGGAGAAACTCCTTCTGCCAATGAGAGGTTCCACTTCAAACAGAGATGCCTGAGAGATTACACACTCGCTGAGAGCCTGAGGGATAGTTGTCTACAGCCAACATCTGAGTGATACAAGGGCATAAAATCCAGCTCTCTTTCCTCAAGGTATTGAATAAAAGAATTTTTGGTGTGATTACTACTTGGAGCTTCTTGTGGAAACAAACTGAAGCATGACTTCAGGAGAAGCCCAGTGGTGTCCATCTTCTCCTGCTCTACCCCATCCCTCACTTATAGGTTTCCCACTTGAGAGAATTTACTCAATAACTCACTAGAACAAAAATAACCATTTCAGCATCAGCTTGAAAAGAACCTGACCTAAGAGAATTTTATTTCGCTTTGCTTTGTTTTGCTTTCAAGATCTCTCCAACCATGAAATATATAAAACCACATTTCATAAGATCAAAAGTAATTGAGAAAGAGGAGGTAGTGGTTTGATCTATGAATGGCTGAATGAAAAGAAAAAATCTATCCACTTTTCCTAAAGTGTCAAAAGCAACTCAGTTTATCCTTCAAGCTAAAAAAAATCTATTTTAATACTTAAATGCTCAAATCAACTGATCTCTACTACCTCAAAACTATGATCAAATTGTCTATAGCAGTTCTTAACAACCTGACACCCACTTTTGGGAAAATGTATTCCTAGAGCCTCTTAATGCAGATAAATAGACCCACATGCTCCCTAACAGAGTACACAACTGGGACTGATGAGAGAACAATCCAAAATTAACTGAAACAGAAGCAAATAAACCAAAATCTCACCCCTGAAATAATCACCACTGATTATACTCAAAAACAAGTAGCTAGAGATACACTGTATACTTTTTCCCATCAATTCTCTTCTGATTCCCATTCCATTGCGAAGCCATCTTTCATCCATCGTTATAAGCCTCCAAGTCACGTTGTTCTGGAATGGTTACTTCAAGCTTAACATGAAACATGAATTATGCATTCTTTCCCATTGAGGACCTATAACTGAAATGATCATCTCAACAGCTCCCTTTAGTTTGCATTTATCCAATGAAATTGAGTCATCATATGTATAGTTCATCATTTCTGGTGCAAATTTGACAATCACAAACCATACTGGAAGGTATTTGAAGGTCTATTCTCTTATCTGTGTTTGAAAAACATATTTTATAAAAGTTCAGAAATATCCTCTCATAACCATTTAATATTTTGAGTCTCTAAACAATGGTGATTGGTTTTCTTTGGTCTGGCAAAAACAAATTATCCCAAAATCATTTTAGCCTGCCAGTCATGCTTATGTTGACTGTTCATGCTTTAGAGAAGAAAATGCAGTGACTGTCATGAAAAATGGAAAGGATTAGAGGCAAATAAAATATTTCTCTATGCTGAGGAAAAATGCAGGTACTTTAATTTTCTACGCCAAATGGATTTTGTTTTATATCAAAGTAAAGTGAATTTGAAAATAGAAAAGGGCACTTCAGTTTTCAAGTAAACTGGTCCTTTAGGCATCCATTATGAATTTTTGTTTCACATGCTCACTCCATGCAAAAATAAAAACCAGACACTAAATTGCATGACAGTTTCTACTTTTCCCATTCCAAAAGCACTGCTGCTTATAATGACACCACAAAAATTCAATAATGGGTTTATATTATATAATATTATATGGATATATATTCATATATATGATATATATATTCCTTTATATATATATCAGAGGGAAGAGAAAAAAGGGAGAAGAAAGGAACAGAGGGAAAAAAGAAAAGAGGAAAAGAAGGAAAGAAAAAAATAATCTTTGTGTTTGCATAGCTGACTCAATGTCATTCTACATTACATAAAGAATAGTGAAATACAGTGAAAACACTAGGCTTCCTTAAACCACTAAATACCTCTGAGACATTGTGAAAGTCAATAACCTTTTCTAGATATCAGTTTCCTTAACTGAAAAGGAGCAAGCAAGACTACTTCTTCTCTAAGTCTCCTCCTATTGTTGACCCTCTATGATTTTAAAGTAATTTCTGCAACAGCAGGCATTTGATAAATGTCCTCAAAGTACCAGCTGGAAGGTTGATAAAAGCCAAAAGGAACCAGGTTTCCAGATAACTGTGCAAAGTTCAAAAAGTAAGAGTCACTGAAATGTTCCAACAAAGAAAAGTGTCAAGTCAGCAATGTGGAAATACCCTTTTGGGTAAAATAAGAAACAATTATCCTCCATCAGACATTTCTGAGCAGTCACCTTGAAGGTCTTTGCCATTTCAGGTTTGTCTCTGAAGCATACACCTCCCATATTAGATCTAATTGCTCTTCACTTTGGATACCCTAAGTTCCTCTGATTCGGCTACAAAGCTTAAATGCAGAGTATCGTCTACTGTCACAATGTTCATTTTCACTGGACTCATCCTTCATTTAGAGATGGGGATAGTATGGCTAATTATTCAGTGTCGTTACTAACTCTTTATAATAAAGTAAAACAAACAAAGCAAAAATACTAATGCATTCCAGATTCTTTTAGTATTTATTGGCTGCCATTGAGATCATTTCAGAAACTGAATCTAGGTAGACATGGGGTCGCGACTGAGAGACTACACTTTCACTTTCCACTTTCATGTATTGGAGAAGGAAATGGCAACCCACTCCAGTGTTCTTGCCTGGAGAATCCCAGGGATGGCAGAGCCTGGTGGGCTGCCGTGTATGGGGTCACACAGGGTCGGACACTACTGAAGCGACTTAGCAGCCGCAGCAGCAGCATCACTCCCTACAGCCCTGAAAAGGTATATTAGTATTATTGTAAGTATTATGCAAGCATTATTATCCCAAATACCATAAAAGACAGTAAACACCATCTGAATCTCCTTCAGGTCTGTGTGTCCATTCAAATTAATTCAACACTTATTAAGCACTTCATTTGCAACTAAGACTCTTATATGTATAAGGATCTCACGAGAAATTCTGAAATAGAATGATGTGGAGGATAGCAAAACCAATGTATAGGATTCAAATTTCAATGCAATTATAATTTTCCACAGTTTATTCTCAAAGGTAAGCCATGCTGCTGCTAAGTCTCTTCAGTCGTGTTGGACTCTGTGCGACCCCATAAACGGCAGCCCAACAGGCTCCCCCGTCCCTGGGATTCTCCAGGCAAGAACACTGGAGTGGGTTGCCATTTCCTTCTCCAATGCGTGAAAGTGAAAAGTGAAAGTGAAGTCGCTCAGTCATGTCAGACTCTTCGAGACCCCACGGACTGCAGCCTACCAGGCTCCTCCGACCATGGGATTTTCCAGGCAAGAGTACCAGAGTGGGGTGCCATCGCCTTCTCCGAAGGTAAGCCATATACATCATCTATTTTGGTCCTGTGGATCTTTCATGGTAAGAAGGGCAGGGAATCTCTCTTTCCATAAACATGAAAAAACTAGATGATTAATGACTTTCCCAAGTTGCTTCAAACTTGGGGAAAAAATCAGCATTAACACACAATGTTTTTTGTTTAAAAAAAAAAAAAACCTCTATTTTATACATCAGATTAAACCCATAGACTATCAAAATTGAGTTCAAACAGACGAGCACAAAACAATACTATTAAAGACAATAAAATATTGCATACATGTGGCAAACAAAACAATTCAACAAATATTCTTTGGAAATATAATATGTGTCAATTCCTATGCTAGGCATTGGGAATAAAATGATGAATAAAAAGTAATCTACACCATCAGGAATCTTCAGGCCATTTCTATTATAAAAGTCAGAATAAACCACAAATTAGAAAGCAAAACAGCATAATTTTATGGTAACATTTTAAAAATAAACACATTTGTAGCCTTAATGAAGTAATCAGATTTACCCTATGGTCATAAAAAATAAATAGAAAATTGTACAGAATATACAAAGCATCTGCTTTTTGGTTTTTTTAAAACATTAGACCACAGCTAATATAAGGCTGTGATCCCTGAGACAAGCGAAACAAATAAGGAAAGCCCTACAATGATGGCTCCATCTTTCTGCTAGGAGGTACTTTCTGGACCACAGTGTAGGATGGAAAACAAACCATACACTGGCAATCACACTGAGTTAAAAAAAAAAAAAAAAAAAAAAAAAACTGATGTCAAGTTCAGCTGATAACAGGTTCCTGGAAAAGAGATAAATATATAGGACAAACATCTCAAAAAGGACAGGAATATCCATAGAGTTTATTCTGAATCTTTAATTCTGAGGATGGAGCAAATACTAAAGAGCAATAAGCTAAAAAAAATTTCTAGAGATCTATAGATTCCCATGCAATCTTGATCAAAATTCCAAAGGTCTTTTGTAAAGAAATAGGAAAGACAGTCTTCACATTTGTATGGAACTGCAAAGAGTCCTGAAGAGCCAAATTGATGCTTTTGAACTGTGGTGTTGGAGAAGACTCTTGAGAGTCCCTTGGACTGCAAGGAGATCCAACAAGTCTGTCCTAAAGGAAATCAGCTCTGAATATTCATTGGAAGGACTGATGTTGACGCTGGAACTCGAAGAATTGATTCACTAGAAAAGACCCTGATGCTGGGAAAGATTGACAGCAGGAAGAGAAGGGGAGGACAGAAGATGAGATGGTTGGATGGCATCACCGACACGATGGACGCAAGTTTTAGTAAGCTCTGGGAGTTGGTGATGGACAGGAAAGCCTGACGTGCTGCAGTCCCTGGGGTCACAGAGTCGAACATGACTGAGTGACTGAAGTGAACTGAGAGTGATCAAAACAGTGTGGTTATGATAGATACATGGTCCTCCCTGATAGCTCAGTTGGTAAAGAATCTTCCTGGAATGCAGGAGACCCCGGTTGATTCCTGGGTCAGGAAGATCCTCTGGAGAAGGGATAGGCTACCCACTCCAGTATTCTTGGGTTTCCCTTGTCGCTCAGCAGGTAAAGAGTCACCAGCAATGTGGGAGACCTGGGTTCGATCCCTGTTTCCTGGGTTGGGAAGATCCCCCGGAGAAAGGAAAGGCTACCCAATCCAGTATTCTGGCCTGGAGACTTTCATGGACTGTATAGTCCATGGGGTCACAGTCGGACAGACTGAGTGACTTTCACTTTCATGATAGGCACACATACCAACAGAATAAAATTGAGAATTCAGAAATAAACCTGGAACCAGTTAACTTTTTTTACCAGGGTTCCAAGTCCATTCAATAGGAAAAGAATAGACCCTTTAAAAGATGTCTCTGTGACAGCTGGATTCTCACAATCAGCAAAATAAAGTTTGGTCCCTATTTCACATCATATACAAACATGAACTGAAAATAATCAATGACCTAAATATAAGAGCTAAAGCCAGAAAATTCTTAGAATAAAGTATAGGATAAACTCTTCACAACTGTGGATTTGGTCATGGATTCTTAACAGAATTAAAAACAACAATAAAACAAGAAAAGTATTATGTATCAAGGGATACTATCAAGAAAGTGAAAAGACAACCCACATAATAGGATAAAATATATATTATCTTCCAATTTTCTAAGTCTTTGTGCATATTCATAATACCTGTTTTAAAGTCTTTGTCTGCTAGTTCCATCATATCTGTCATTTCTGGGTTTGTTTCCATTGTTCAAGTTTTTCCCTGATTATGGGTCACAATTTTCTACTTTTTGCACATATCTCAACTTTTTTTTATTGAATGTTGCATATAGTGAATATTGCAACATTGAGCTTTCTGCATCTTGTTGTGTGCTTTTATATTTTATCAGATTTTGTTTTGGTAAACAAATTACTTATATATCAGCTTAATCTTTTCACATCTTGTTGTTTAAGCCTTGGTAGGTAAGATCTATAGCAGGCCTCACTCAATGGCTTGTTTAACACTACTAATAAGGTGTGACATTTCTGGTGTCCTTGTTGAATGTCCTGAGTCCTCATTAAAATCTTGCTCCTCTAGTTGGTATGAATTGTTTTTTCTGTTTTGTTTTAGTGTCAATAATTTGTTCATAGGAACATTGCACAATTGGCCATTTTCTTATCTTTAAATGAAGCATGAGTCAAAAAATGGAAATGAACATTTCTAACTTAAGTTATTTGCATCTTCTTTCTTTCTTTGTCACTTTAGCTAGAGATTTGCCAATTTTGTTAGTCTATTAAAAGAATGAACTTTTGGTTGTATTGATTTTCTCTACTGTATTTTTATTATGTATATTATTTATCCCCACTCTAATCTTTTATCATGTTCTTCCTTCTGCTATATTTAGGCCTACTTTGCTCTGTTTTTCCTAGTTCCTTAAGGTGGAAAGTGGGTTATTGATTTGAAACCTTTCTCCTTTGGAGAAAAATTCAAATTCTGATTAAGAGAGGAATTCTGACTGAAGATGTTCTACTTCATCTACTCAGTAAATCATAATTTCCAATATAATTAGATAAATGTAAATTTTTAAAAATTAAATAAATCCTTATCTATATCCAGAAGTGTAAGATGTATGGACACTCTACTCCTAACTTTCATAATCTAATGTTAGAAAAAAATTCAAATTAGAATGTATCATTTAATGAGTATTCTGCCCTAAAAAACAACTCTGAAGAAGAAAAACATTGTAAAATGGGACTCCAAACTGAATTAAATAGCCTCAAACATTTGGAGAGATATATTTATTTTAAAAGAAAGACAGAACTAGAATCAGAAATTCAGAAACTAAGGACAAAAAATGATCCATACAAAAAGCAAAAAAATGTAATGAAATTTGTTAAACTCAGAAAAGAAACCGAGAAAAAGACAAACTCATCTGAGAAATAAAGAATAAATTACAAATTGACAAGAATAATAAATCTGAATTAAAACTTGATAGTGGATTAAAGAAAAGCAACACACACAAGAAAATGAAAATAAAAAAAGAAATTATGTGGATCACAGAGAAAGTTGTTAAAATGGAAGACAAGCAAAAAATGTCCAATATACATATAATTATAGTTTCTTAAAAAGTGCACAATAGCAAAAGATGATTAAAAAAATAAAAAACATAATTCAAGCAAATGTTACAGAAATAAGAGAAAATATAAATCTTTATATTGAAATGTTCCACCATGTACCTGTCAACACTAACCTGAAAGGATCAGTTCTCAGTCATTTAGGTCAAACAAAATAATTCTCAGGGTCACCAGACAAAAAAAGATCTAATTTCTTATAGTGTAAGAGAAGTAGGCTATCATGTCACTTCATAAAAGCAATAATGGATCATAATTTTCAATAACCTTAGAAGATAAAGCACAAGACAAGGATTTTCTATCTAGCCAAACAGTTGAGAAACTGTTTCTCAAGTAGCAAGACTTATTTCAAAAGCCAGCTTTTAATTGCAAAATGTCATATTTCTGAAGAATCTACTAGAGGGTAGACTTCATTTACCCAAAAGGTAACTGGAGAAATTTTAGGAAACAAATTGATGCTGAGAACTTAATATACTTAATTTTAGATGTAAGATTATATAAAGATGAAGATATGAGAGGAAAAGGATGGTATCTAAAGTCAATATTCTGTAAGTAGAAAGGCCACAAGTCAAAAATAGGAACGGGAAGAAGGAAAAATGGAGGAAAAAAGTGGCATCAAAGATTACCAACTTCCAAAACAAAGTTTTAGATAATAGTAAAAGATACAGCATATAGAAAAAAGAAATATAGTAAATTTAGTGTAACTAACACATTAATTATAAAATTAGAGTTGGCACCAACCATATCAATCATATCCCAAAAATATGATTACACTTAATCTTTTAAAGAAAAATTATTTTAAAATTGACTTACAAAGGAAAACCTATTTATTTGCTAGTTTCAATAAACATACCTTAAACAGTAATTTAGTAAGATCCTTAAAGCATGGAACAGTGATGGCTCATTCCAAGTGAAGCTGAAATGCCAGAACTGTTTTGGCAGACACTAGAGAAAGGCAGTAAAAGGCTCAAGTAGGTTGACATGAAATGAGTACATTATGTATACATGGATGGAACCACCAGATGATTATGTTCTAGAAAGGACCAAGTTCCCACATTTATCAAGACTATAAGTATTTCACTGGCAAAAAGAAATTAGTGCCATCCTAGGAAACTTGAGAAACCTGTATGCAAGTCAGGAAGCAACAGTTAGAACTGGGCATGGAACATCAGACTAGTTCCAAATAGGAAAAGGAATACGTCAAGGCTGTATATTGTCACCCTGCTTATTTAACTTCTATGCAGAGTACATCATGAGAGATGCTGGGCTGGAAGAAGCACAAACTGGAATCAAGATTGCTGGGAGAAATATCAATAACCTCAGATACGCAGATGACACAACCCTTATGGCAGAAAGTGAAGAGGAACTAAAGAGCCTCTTGATGAAAGTGAAAGAGGAGAGTAAAAAAGTTGGCTTAAATCTCAACATTCAGAAAACGAAGATCATGACATTTGGTCCCATCACTTCATGGGAAATAGATTGGGAAAGAGTGCAAACAGTGGCTGGCTTTATTTGGGGTGGGGAGACTCCAAAATCACTGCAGATGGTGATTACAGCCATGAAATTAAAAGACGCTTCAAACCAGTCAGAATGTCTGCGATCCAAAAATCTGCAAGCAATAAATGCTGGAGAGGGTGTGGAGAAAAGGGAACCCTCCTACACTGTTGGTGGGAAAGCAAACTAGTACAGCCACTTTGGAGAACAGTGTGGAGATTCCTTAAAAAATTGCAAATAGAACTACCTTATGACCCAGCAATCCCACTGCTGGGCATACACACCGAGGAAACCAGAATTGAAAGAGACACATGTACCCCAATGTTCATCGCAGCACTGTTTATAATAGCCAGGACATGGAAACAACCTAGATGTCCATCAGCAGATGAATGGATAAGAAAGCTGTGGTACATATACACAATGGAGTATTACTCAGCCGTTAAAAAGAATACATTTGAATCAGTTCTGATGAGATGGATGAAACTAGAGCCGATTATACAGAGTGAAGTAAGCCAGAAAGAGAAACACCAATACAGTATACTAACACATATATATGGAATTTAGAAAGATGGCAATGACGACCCTGTATGCAAGACAGTAAAAAAGACACAGATGTGTATAACGGACTTCTGAACTCAGAGGGAGAGGGAGAGGGTGGGATGATTTGGGAGAATGGCATTGTAACATGTATACTATCATGTAAGAATTGAATCACCAGTCTATGTCCAACGCAGGATACAGCATGCTTGGGGCTGGTGCACGGTGATGACTCAGAGAGATGTTATGGGGAGGGAGGTGGGAGGGGGTTCATGTTTGGGAACGCACGTACACCCGTGGCTGATTCATGTCAATGTATGGCAAAACCAATACAGTATTGTAAAATAAAGTAAAAATGAAAGAAAAAAAAAACTTTACAAATCCCATACTCTTAAAAAATAAAATAAAAATAAAAAAATAATAAAAAAAAAAAAGACGCTTACTCCTTGGAAGGAAAGTTATGATCAACCTAGACAGCATATCAGAAAGCAGATACATTACTTTGCTGACAAAGGTCTGTCTAGTCAAGGCTATGATTTTTCCAGTAGTCATGTATGGATGTTAGAGTTGAAACATAAAAAAATCTGAGTGCCAAAGAATTGATGCTTTTGAACTGTGGTGTTGGAGAAGACTCTTGAGAGTCCCATGGACTGCAAGGAGATCCAACCAGTCCATTCTAAAGGAGATCAGTCCTGGGTGTCCATTGGAAGGACTGATGTTGAAGCTGGAACTCCAATACCTTGGCCACCTGATGCGAAGAACTGACTCACTTGAAAAGACCCTGATGCTGGGAAAGATTGAGGGCAGGCATAGAAGGGCATGGCAGAGGATGAGATGGTTGGATGGCATCACTGACTCAATGGACATGAGTTTGAGTAAATTCCAGGAGTTGATGATAGACAGGGAGGCCCGGCGTGCTGCAGTCCATGGGGTCACAAAGAGTCAGACATAACTGAGCAACTGAACTGAACTGAATTGAAGAATCTAAAGAGTGAAGAGGTACCTATTAAATCTCCATTTGTTTCACAAGGCTGGCCCCTTTAAGAACCCATATATGTGCATACATGCTCAGTCATGTCCAACTCTTTGCAACTGCATGAACTGTAGCCTGCCAGGCTCTTCTGTCCATGGAATTTTTCCGACAAGAATACTGGAGTGGATTGCCATTTCCTACTCCAGAGTATCTTCCTGACACAGGGATCAAACCTGTGTCTCTTGCATCTCCTTCACTGGCAGGTGGATTCTTTACCACTGTACCACTTGGGAAGCCCCAGATCCTTTAGGGTCTTCCTGAAATGCAGACCCAAGCTACCTCATTCAAGGTCAAGGACTTCCCAGGAAAGTCCACATCTGGTAATAAAGCAAAATAGAAGTTAATTCTCAGCCATTTTTGCTTGTTACAGGACAGCTCTGACAAGCAAAACAGAATCTATCCCAGCCTCTTCTAAGAATCAAAGTTGTGCCACTTGGATATTTCTAAAGGCAAAGAACAAAGAATTTATTAAACAATGGTCTTCCTGCTTTAACACTATTATCATGGAACAAGCTTTAAAATGATCTCATATTTTGGTTCTATCACATTAGAATTTTCAGAGTGTGGCATCTTGTATGGCAAAAATGTTATGAATTCATTTAATAGCATTCAGCAGCATGTGTAATTTCTTTATTTTAGTGAGCTGAATTTTAACAGAGTTGATTTTTACACTCCAGAATGATGTCACAATTGAGACAATCATCTTTCTCAAAGAACTTTCTCTCTTAGCTACTCAATTTCATATTGTTTCCTTTCTTTCTCAGCTTCCCTATAATGCTATGCTGTGCTGTGCTTAGTCGTTCAGTTGTGTCTGACCCTTTGAGACCCTGTGAACTGTAGTCCACCAGGCTCCTCTGTCCATGGGGATTCTCCAGGCAAGAATACTGGAGTGGGTTGCCATGCCTTTCTCCAGGAGATCTCCCCAAATCAGGGATCAAACCCCAGTCTCCCGCATTGCAGACAGATTCTTTACCGTCTGAGCCCCCAGGGAAGACCAAGAATACTGGAATGGGATTTTCCTGACCCAGGAATCAAACTGGGGTCTCCTGCATTGCAGGCAGATTCTTTAACAACTGAGATACCAGGGAAGCCCTTTCCTAAAATACATACTTCCTATTATAAGGATGAAAAGCAGTGTCCCTCATATATTATACAAAAGTAATCCTTAAGCAGACATTTTTGCTGCCAATAGGTTAGAGGATCTTTCCTTTGTAAAGTCAGCCTGGTGACACCGATTCATGGCAATGATTCCAAACAGAACTCTGAACTAGACTTAAGTCCAAAATTCTTACTCCCTATATGAGCTCAAATTTATTTAATTTCCCTGACCCATAATAACTTTATCTTTTCTATAGATATATTATTATCTGCCCTATGTCATCATATTATCATTGTAAGATATGAAAAGTTCTGAGAAAGTACATGGAAACATTGATGATAATATAGTATGGAGTAATTTTAATACCTTAGATACAATCTTGAAAGAGTCTAAGATACTAAACTCATAATTTGAACTTAAATAAAATAATATTTTGAGTTAATTTTAGTCTAAGCAATAGAAGTGTTGATTTGACTAAAAATGTGGAATAATTAAAGACAAATAAAAATAAGAAACAGTGCAAAGAATGCTATGGGAATTAGCTCATCTTTATGCTAAAGTGTGTGGGATTATTTAACTAAGACAAAATAGAAAAATAATGATAACAATCAAACCTTTTCCAAAATAAAACAAGTATTCAAGAAATCATTACTTAAAAATACCAAGATGCTTTGAATTGTTCTTTTATATCATAATTAAAAAGGAAATAAATAAATCAACAAAACCAGAAAAGACTGAGGAATCATTAGATGTAAATCACATAGGATTACTCTAAAAAATTATATTCATTAAACTTTATGGCTATATAACTATCATTTCCAAACTAATGAAGAAAATGCATCATAGACTGTGTTTTGGGATCTTAGTGAAATATTTGATTGTCATGGCTAATAAAATTTTACTGGAAAAAAATTAGTAAAATTAATTTTATATGAACAGAGAACAGTGGCGTGAAAACCTTGGAAGAAAATAAAGGAAGTCAGAGTGGAGAGTAAGTTGATATTTTTTCAAAAAAATTTTTTTTAATTGAGTATTCTGGACATGCTAGCCATCATTCACACAGAACCTTCTATTATTGCTGTTTCATACATCTAATCTATGTTGTAGATTAGATAAGGATTTGAGAGACTGCTTATAGGGCATGCTTTCCCATTTGCCAGAAAAATACCCTGAGTCAGGTAAGAGAATCTCAGGATTGGAAAAGATGATAAGGTCATATTTAGGGCTCAAATATTCATTAGTAAACAACCTATTCATTAGTAAACAATCTAATCCTCTCTACTACAATCCCATGTGTGGTTGTGTGCAGGCTAAGTCGCTTCAGTTGTGCCCAACTCTTTGCTACCCTATGGACTGTAGCCTGCCAGGCTCCTCTATCCATGGGTTTCTCCAGGCAAGAACACTGGAGTGGGCTGCCATGCCCTCCTCCAGGGGATATTCCCCATTCAGGGATAGAAACCGGATCTCTTAAGTCACTTGCATTGACAGGTGGATTTTTTACTGCTAGTGCCACTTGAGAAGCCCCATTTGTGGCTAAACTTATTGTTGAATACGTCTTATGATAAGACACTCATACTACTTAACAGACCCAATGAGTGAGTGAGTGAGTGAAGTCGCTCAGTCGTGTCCGACTCTTTGCGACCCCATGGACTATAGCCCACCAGACTGCTCCCCCATGGGATTCTCCAAGCAAGAGTACTGGAGTGGGTTGCCATTTCCTTCTCCAGAGGATCTGGAAATCGATCCCTCAGGGATCAAACCCGGGTCTCCTGCATTCCAGGCAGACGCTTTAACCTGTGAGCCACCAGGGAAGCACAACAGACCCAATTCTGAGTGTTAAAAATTATTTTTTTAAGGCACATTTTACCAATGTGAGATTTAGTTTCCTCCCAGAGAATAATGGAGTAATAATAATTGAAACCATCTATTGACTACCTACTATACATCAAGTGTGGAATTAAGCTCTCTATATAGTTAAATTCTACTCATCAAAAAACCCCTGCAAGGTAAGTATAGATACCCTCCTCTGACAAGTGAGGAAACAGATTCAGATTTAAGTAGCTTGCCTAAGGCCAGTTCAGTTCAGTCACTCAGTCGTGTTTGACTCTTTACGACCCCATGAATCGCAGCACGCCAGGCCTCCCTGTCCATCATCAACTCACAAAATTCACTCAGACTCATGTCCATCGAGTCCGTGATGCCATCCAGCCATCTCATCCTCTGTCGTCCCCTTCTCCTCCTGCCCCCAATCCCTCCCAGCATCAAAGTCTTTTCCAATGAGTCACTCTTTGCATGAGGTGACCATAGTATTGGAGTATCAGCTTTAGCATCATTTCTTCCAAAGAAATCCCAGGGCTGATCTCCTTCAGAATGGACTGGTTGGATCTCCTTGCAGTCCAAGGGACTCTCAAGAGTCTTCTCCAACACCACAGTTCAAAAGCATCAATTCTTCAGCCCTCAGCCTTCTTCACAGTCCAACTCTCACATCCATACATGACCACTGGAAAAACCATAGCCTTGACTAGAAGGACCTTAGTCGGCAAAGTAATGTCTCTGCTTTTGAAAGTGCTATCTAGGTTGGTCATAACTTTTCTTCCAAGGAGTAAGTGTCTTTTAATTTCATGGCTGCAGTCACCATCTGCAGTGATTTGGGAGCCCAAAAACATAAAGTCTGACACTGTTTCCACTGTTTCTCCATCTATTTCCCATGGTGTGATGGGACCGGATACCATGATCTTCGTTTCTGAATGTTGAGATTTAAGCTAACTTTTTCACTCTCCACTTTCACTTTCATCAAGAGGCTTTTTAGCTCCTCTTCACTTCCTGCCATAATGGTGGTGTCATCTGCATATGTAAGGTTATTGATATTTCTCCCAGCAATCTTGATTCCACTTGTGTCTTCCAGTGCAGCGTTTCTCATAATGTACTCTGCATATAAGTTAAATAAGCAGGGTGACAATATACAGCCTTGACATTCTTCTTTTCCTATTTGGAACCGGTCTGTTGTTCCATGTCCCTTTCTAACTGTTGCTTCCTAACCTGCATATAGATTTCTCAAGAGGCAGGTTAGGTGGTCTGGTATTCCCATGCCTTTCAGAATTTTCCACAGTTTATTGTGATCCACACAGTCAAAGGCTTTGCCATAGTAAACAAAGCAGAAATACTTTGGAACTCTCCTGCTTTTTCCATGATTCAACGGATGTTGGCAATTTGATCTCTGGTTCCTCTGCCTTTTCCAAAACCAGCCTGAACAACAGGAAGTTCACAGTTCACGCATTGCTGAAGCCTGGCTTGGAGAATCTTGAGCATTACTTTACTAGCATGTGAGATGAGTACAATTGTGCGGTAGTTTGAACATTCTTTGGCATTGCCTTTCTTTGGGATTGGAATGAAAACTGACCTTTTCCAGTCCTGTGGCCACTGCTGAGTTCTCCAAACTTGCTGGCATATTGAGTGCAGCACTTTCACAGCATCATCCTCCAGGATCTGAAACAGCTCCACCGAATTCCATCACCTCCACTAGCTTTGTTCATAGTGATGCTTTCTAAGGCCCACTTGACTTCACATTCCAGGATGTCTGGCTCTACATGAGTGATCACACCATTGTGATTATCCGGGTCGTGAATATCCTCTTTGTACAGGTCTTCTGTGTATTCTTGCCATCTCTTCTTAATATCTTCTGCTTCTGTTAGGTCCATACCATTTCTGTCCTTAATCAAGCCCATCTTTGCATGAAATGTTCCCTTGGTATCTCTAATTTTCTTGAAGAGATCTCTAGTCTTTCCGATTCTGTTCTTTTCCTCTATTTCTTTCCATTGATCACTGAAGAAGGCTTTCTTATCTCTTCTTGCTATTCTCTGCAACTCTGCATTCAGATGCTTATATCTTTCCTTTTCTCCTTTGCTTTTTGCTTCTCTTCTTTTCACAGCTATTTGTAAGGCCTCCCCAGACAGCCATTTTCCTTTTTTGCATTTCTTTTCCATGGGGACGGTCTTGATCCCTGTGTCCTGCACAATGTCATGAACCTCATTCCATAGTTCATCAGGCACTCTATCTATCAGATCTAGGCCCTTAAATCTATTTCTCACTTCCACTGTATAATCATAAGGGATTTGATTTAGGTCATACCTGAATGGTCTAGCGGTTTTCCCTGCTTTCTTCAATTTAAGTCTGAATTTGGCAACAAGGAGCTCATGATCTGAGCCACAGTCAGCTCCTGATCTTGTTTTTGTTGACAGTATAGAGCTTCTCCATCTTTGGCTGCAAAGAATATAATGAATCTGATTTCGGTGTTGACCATCTGGTGATGTCCATGTGTAGAGTCTTCTCCTGTGTTGTTGGAAGAGGGTGTTTGCTATGACCAGTGCATTTCCTTGGCAAAACTCTATTAGTCTTCGCCCTGCTTCATTCCGTATTCCAAGGCCAAATTTGCCTGTTACTCCAGGTGTTTCTTGACTTCCTACTTTTGCATTCCAATCCCCTATAATGAAAAGGACATCTGTTTTGGGTGCTAGTTCTAAAGGGTCTTGTAGGTCTTCATAGCACCATTCAACTTCAGTTTCTTCAGCATTACAGGTTGGGGCATAGACTTGGATTACTGTGATATTGAATGGTTTGCCTTGGAATTGAACAGAGATCATTCTGTCGTTTTTGAGATTGCATCCAAGTACTGCATTTTGGACTCTTCTGTTGACTATGATGGCTACTGCATTTTTTCTGTGAGATTCCTGCCCACAGTAGTAGATATAATGGTCATCTGAGTTAAATTCACACATTCCAGTCATTTTAGTTCACTGATGTGAACTAGAATGTTGACGTTCACTCTTGCCATCTCCTGTTTGACCACTTCCAATTTGCCTTGATTCATGGATCTGACATTCCAGGTTCCTATGCAATATTGCTCTTTACAGCATAGGACCTTGCTTCTATCACCAGTCACATCCACAGCTGGGTATTGTTTTTACTTTGGCTCCATCCCTTCATTCTTTCTGGAGTTATTTCTCCACTGATCTCCAGTAGCATATTGGGCACCTACTGACCTATGGAGTACCTCTTTCAGTATCCTATCATTTTGCCTTTTCATACTGTTCATGGAGTTCTCAAGGCAAGAATACTGAAGTTGTTTGCCATTCCCTTCTCCAGTGGACCACATTCTGTCAGACCTCTCCACCATGACCCACCCATCTTGGCTTGCCCTGCGGACATGGCTTAATTTCATTGAGTTAGACAAGGCTGTGGTCCTAGTGTGATTAGATTGGTTAGATTTCTGTGAGTACAGTTTCAGTGTGTCTGCCCTCTGATGCTCTCTTGCAACACCTACTATCTTACTTGGGTTTCTCTTACCTTGGGCATGGAGTATCTCTTCACGGCTGCTCCAGCAAAGCACAGCTGCTGCTCCTTACCTTGGATGAGGGGCATCTCCTCCTGCCACCCTTCCTGACCTTCAATGTGTGATGGCTCCTCTAGGCCCTCCTGCGCCTGCACAGTCATCACACCTTGAACATGGGGTTGCTCTTCCCAGCTGCCACCCATGGCCTCGGATGCAGGGTGGCTCCTCCTGGCCGCCGTCCCTGGCCTCGGACGTGGGGTGGCTGCTCTTAGCCGCCTCCACTGACCTCGGAGGTGGGGTAGCTCCTCTCGGCCATTCCTGCGCCATTGAAGCCTAGCACTCTAGGCCACTGCCCCTGACCTCGGACGTGGGGTAGCTCCTGGCAGCGCTTAGCACACTGGCCACCGCCACCGCCTGCACTACTAATTCAGTTCAGTTCAGTTCATTTCAGTCGCTCAGTTGTGTCCGACTCATTGCGACCCCATGAATCACAACACCCCAGGCCTCCCATCGATCATCAACTCCCAGAGTTCACTCAAACTCATGTCCATTGGGTCGGTGATATCATCCATCCATCTCATCCTCTGTCATCCCCTTTCCCTCCTACCCTCAATCCCTCCCAGCATAAGAGTCTTTTCCAATGAGTCAACTCTTCACATGAAGTGGCCCAAGTACTGGAGTTTGAGCTTTAGCATCATTTCTTCCATAGAACACCGAGAGCTGATCTCCTTTAAAATGGACTGGTTGGATCTTCTTGCAGTCCAAGGGATTCACGAGTGTGTTCTCCAACACCACAGTTCAAAAGCATCAATTCTTCCACACTCCACTTTCTTCACAGTCCAACTGTCACATCGATACATGACTACTGGAAAAACCAAAGCCTTGACTAGATGGACCTTTGTTGGCAAAGTAATGTCTCTGCTTTTGAATATGCTATCTATGTTGGTCATAACTTTCCTTCCAAGGAGTAAGTGTCTTTAATTTCATGGCTGCAGTCACCATCTGCAGTGATTTTGGAGCCCCCAAAAATAAAGTCTGACACTGTTTCCACTGTTTCCCCATCTATTTCCCATGAAGTGATGGGACCAGGTGCCATGATCTTCATTTTCTATATGTTGAGCTTTAAGCCAAACTTTTCTTCTGAATGTAGAGCTTTAAGCCAACCTTTTCAATTTCTTCTTTCACTTTCATCAAGAGGATTTTTAGTTCCTCTTCACTTTATGCCATAAGGGTGGTGTCATCTGCATATCTGAGATTATTGATATTTCTCCCGGCAATCTTGATTCCAGCTCATGCTTCTTCCAGCCCAGCATTTCTCATGATGTACTCTGCATAGAAGTTAATTAAGCAGGTTGACAATATACAGCCTTGACGTACTCCTTTTCCTATTTGGAACCAGTCTGTTGTTCCATGTCCAGTTCTAACTGTTGCTTCCTGAGCTGCATATAGGTTTCTCAGTAGGCAGGTCAGGTGATCTGGTATTCCCATCTCTTGAAGAATTTTCCACTACTAATTAGCAATGTCTAACTCTATACAAAAAAGATCTTCACGACTCAGATAGTCATGATGATGTGATCTCTAATCTAGAACCAGACATCTTGGAATGTGAAGTCAAGTGAGCCTTAGAAAGCATCACTACGAACAAAGCTAGTGGAGGTGATGGAATTCCAGTTGAGCTGTTTCAAATCCTGAAAGATGATGCTGTCAAAGTGCTGCATTCAATATGGCAGCAAATTTGGAAAACTCAGCAGTGGCCACAGGACTGGAAAAGGTCAGTTTTCATTCCAATTCCAAAGAAAGGCAATGCCAAAGAATGCTCAAACTACTGCACATTTGCACTTATCTCACATGCTAGTAAAGTAATGCTCAAAATTCTCCAAGCCTGGCAATACGTGAACCGTGAACTACCTGATGTTCAAGCTGGTTTTAGAAAAGGCAGAGGAACCAGAGATCAAATTGCCAACATGCACTGGATCATGGAAAAAACAAGAGAGTTCCAGAGAAACATCTATTTCTGCCCTATTGACTATGCCAAAGCCTTTGACTGTGTGGATCACAATAAACTGTGGCATTTCTGAAAGAGATGGGAATACCAGACCACCTGACCTGCCTCTTGAAAAATCTATATGCAGGTCAGGAAGCAACAGTTAGAACAGGACATGGAACAACAGACTGGTTCCAAATAGGAAAAGGAGTACGTCAAGGCTATATATTGTCACCCTGCTTATTTAACTTCTATGCAGAGTACATCATGAGAAATGCTGGGCTGGAAGAAACACAAGCTGGAATCAAGATTGCCGGAGAAATATCAATAATCTCAGATATGCAGATGACACCACCCTTATGGCAGAAAGTGAAGAGGAACTAAAAAGCCTCTTGATGAAAGTGAAAGAGAAGAGCGAAAAAGTTGGCCTGAAGCTCAACATCCAGAAAACGAAGATCTTGGCAACCAGTCCCATCACTTCATGGGAAATAGATGGGGTAACAGTGGAAGCAGTGTCAGACTTTAATTTTTGGGCTCCAAAATCACTGCAGTTTGTGACTGCAGCCATGAAATTAAAAGATGCTTTCTCCTTGGAAGGAAAGTTATGACCAAGCTAGACAGCATATTCGAAAGCAGAGACATTACTTTGCCGACTAAGGTCAGTCTAGTCAAGGATATGGTTTTTCCTGTGGTCATGTATGGATGCGAGAGTTGGACTGTGAAGAAGGCTGAGTGCCAAAGAATTGATGCTTTTGAACTGTGGTGTTGGAGAAGACTCTTGAGAGTCCCTTGGACTGCAAGGAGATCCAACCAGTCCATTCTGAAGGAGGTAAGTCCTGGGTGTTCTGTGGAAGGAATGATGCTAAAGCTGAAACTCCAGTACTTTGGCCACCTCATGGGAAGAGTTGACTCATTGGAAAAGACTCTGATGCTGGGAGGGATTGGGGGCAGGAGGAGAAGGGGATGACAGAGGATGAGATGGCTGAATTGCATCACCAACTCAATGAACATGAGTTTGAGTGAACTCCTGCAGTTGGTGATGGACAGGGAGGCCTGGCATGTTGTGATTCATGGGGTCGCAAAGAGTCGGAAACAACTGAGCAACTGAACTGAACTGAACTGAACTCTTGCTTCTAGTCTGCCAAAATGCTTGAAAAATCTTAGTGAAATCATGTAAGAAAAAGAGATTTACAAACTGAAAAAATTGTAATGTAAGGTGCTTTTATAACCACTGGAAATGCCTATGAGGTAAAACCAATGTCCAGTTTCATAAAGGCAAGCTCCATTTTTGGCCTGACAAAGATGCACAATAAGAGTTCATTAACTGAATCTTGAAAATAGAACAAAGCCCTGTTATATATATTCAGGAATACTGAGATTTACCAAGCCTTCATTCTGGCAAGGAAATTCATAAACAAGAAAGGCAGCACTTCACAAAAAAAATATATATATATACATTTTCACTATCTCTAAAATGAGGAAGCAATGTTCTTTCAGAATCATTCTTTTGATAATGATTTTGGTTCTAAGTAGTTTTGAAGATATATGTTATATATTCTATTCCAATTTGAAATTATAAATTTAGGAAAGAGTCTAGGAAAGACCATCATGAGTTCTAAAGTATCAGGATTCAAAAATTATGAGAATCAAGAAGGCAGCTTTTAAAGACTTTGACTTAAAATAATTTTATTGTAATATTCCCCATCTGCTATAAAGTTGACTTAATAACAATTCAAAAAAAAACCTGTAAAATTGTACGTTACTGAAAGGTATAAAATTTAAAATTCCTCAGAGAAAATACCAGAAAGGAAGTAAAAGAGAGTTCTCATCCTGACTTTATTCTCCCAGGGACTCCACATGCACCACCAAACATGAAGGTGGATTGAGAGCTTCCTGACATTGGCAGGTACAGGCTCAGGCTCCTCATCATTCTTACCCAAATACTCACCTTGATACTGTAATCTCTCATTTTATAGAATTTTTAGTCCATAATTTCCTGCCTTATTCCTGCACACTTGATCTTAGCTGAATTTGCGATCCGAGTTGTCCATATTTGTCAATAAATTTTAACAAATATTTGTTGCAGGCTTACTATTCCCCTGACTCTTTGCTAAATCCTGAAAATAAAATGATGAAAAAGATGCACTGGGTCCTGACCCTCTTGGCGTCCAAAGTCTGCTGAGAAATAATTACATTAACAAACAAAATGTCAGCACTTCAATAGTGCTTTCAGTGAGAGGATCATGATGCCATTTTCCCTTTCAACAGGGGGAACTGACCATTCAAAGGGGTCAGGAAAAGGTAACCCATTTATGAGATCAAAGCCAAGTCAGTAAGTAAGTGAAAAAAAATCTAAATCTATAGTGATTTAAAAAAAAAACAGGGAGATATATTTATACAATTTTGTCTGCAGTTCTCTATTTATGTCTTTCTCAATGTGTTGGCTTCCCTGATAGCTCAGCTGGTAAAGAATCCGCCGGCAATGCAGGAGATCCCGGTTGGATTCCTGGGTCAGGAAGATCCCCTGGAGAAGGGATAGGCTACCCAATCCAGTATTCTTGGGCCATCCTGGTGGCTCAGGTGATCATCAAACTAACAATGTATTAGTTTCCTATTGCACTGTAACAAGTTGCCATAAACTTGACTTATGAAAACACCTACTTATTCTTCTTGGCTTCCCAGGTGGCACTAGGGATAAAGAACCTGCATGCTAATGCAGCAGTCACAAGAGACACGGGTTCAATCCCTGGGTTGGGAGGATACCCTGGAGGAGGAAATGGCAACCCACCCCAGTATTCTTGCCTGGAGAATCCCAGGGACAGAGGAGCCTGGCAGGCTATGTTCCATCGGATCACAAAGAGTCACACATGACTAAAATGACATAGCATGCACACACTTATTCTACAATTCTGGAAGTCAGGCAGCTTACTACAGAGAGTAGACTCTTTCTATTTTTAAAAAAGAGACTCTAAGCTCTTTAAAGTTTGGCTCAAGCTAGTAGTTCTCCATTTCATCTGCACATCACTGTCACTGGGCAGTGGGGAGACTTTAAAATTGAATTATGCATCAGTCACATACTATAAATTAAATTAGAATGACAGGAGATTTGGCTGAGGTATCTCGACTTTATAAAATCCCCCACATGCTTGTAACATGCACCCCCTCAGTAGAGTTAGTCTACAAATAATGATGTCACTAAACAAATAAACTCTACACATGGGCATCACCAGATGGTCAATACCAAAATCAGATTGATCATACTCTTTGCAGCCAAAGATGGAGAAGCTATATACAGTCAGCAAAAACAAGACTGGGAGTTGACTGTGGCTCAGAAGATGAACTCCTTATTGCCAAATTTAGACTTAAATGAAAGAAAGTAGGGAAGACTACTAAACTATTCAGGTATGACCTAAATCACATCCCTTACGATTATACAATGGAAGTGACAAATAGATTCAAGGGATGAGATCTGATAGAGTATCTGAAGAACTATGGACAGAGGTTCATGACATTGTACAGGAGGCAGGAATCAAACCCATCTCCAAGAGAAAAATTCAAAAAAGCAAAATGGTTGTCTGAGGAGGCCTTACAAATAGCTGAGAAAAGAAGACAAGCTAAAGGCAAAGGAGAAAAGGAAAGATATACCCATTTAAATGCAGAGTTCCAAAGACTAGCATAGAGAGATAAGAAAGCCTTCTTCAGTGATCAGTGCAAAGAAATAGAGGGAAAAAATAGAATGGAAAAGACTAGAGATGTCTTCAAGAAAATTAGAGATACCAAGGGAATATTTAATGCAAAGATGGGCACAATAAAGGACAGAAATGGTATGGACCTAACAGAAGCAGAAGATATTAAGAAGAGGTGGGAAGAATACACAGAAGAACTATACAAAAAAGATCTTCATGACCCAGATCTTCGTGAATGGTGTGATTATTCATCCAGAGCCAGACATCCTGGAATTCAAAGTTGAGCCAGGCTTAGGAAGCATGGTTACAAACAGAGCTAGTGGAGGTGATGGAATTCCAATTGAGCTATTTCAAATCTTAAAAGATAATGGGCCCGGGACTGGAAAAGATCAGTTTTCATTCCAATCCCAAAGAAAGGCAATGCCAAAGAATGTTCAAACTACTGCACACTTGCGCTCATCTCACACCAGCAAAGTAATGTTTAAAATTCTCCAAGTCAGGCTTCAACAATACGTGAACCGTGAACTTCCAGCTGTTGAAGCTGGATTTAGAAAAGGCAGAGGAACCAGAGATCAAATTGCCAACATCTGTTGGATCATCGAAAAATCAAGAGAGTTCCAGGAAAACATCTACTTCTGCTTTATTCACTATACCAAAGCCTTTGACTGTGTGGATCACAATAAACTGTGGAAAATTCTGAAAAAGATGGGAATACCAGACCACCTAACCTGCCTCTTGAGAAACCTATATGCAGGTCATGAAGCAACAGTTAGAACTGGACATGGAACAACAGAATGGTTCCAAATTGGGAAAGGAGTACATTGAGGCTGTATATTGTCATCCTGCTTGTTTACTTTATATTCAGAGTACATCATGTGAAATGCTGAGCTGGATGAAGCACAAACTGGAATCAAGATTGCCAGAAGAAATATGAATAACCTCAGATATACAGATGACACCACCCTTATGGCAGAAAGTGAAGAGGAACTAAAGTCTCTTGTTGAAAGTGAAAGAAGAGAGTGAAAAAGTTGTCTTAAAACACTTTATGCAAATAGATGGGACAACAATGGAAACTGAAAGACTTTATTTTGGGGGGCTCCAAAATTACTGCAGATGGTGATTGTAGCAATGAAATTAAAAAGCACTTGCTCCTTGGAAGAAAAGCTATAACCAACCTAGACAGCGTATTAAAAAGCAGAGACAGTTTGCCAATAAAGGTCCATCTAGACAAAGCTATGGTTTTTCCAGTAGTTATGTATGGTTGTGAGAGTTGGACTATAAAGGAAGATGAGTGCTGAAGAATTGATGCTTTTAACTGTGGTGTTGGAGAAGACTCTTGAGAGTCCCTTGGACTACAAAGAGATCCAACCAGTCAATCCCAGTTCTCAATATTCATTGGAAGAACTGATGCTGAAGCTGAGACTCCAATCCTTTGGCTCACTGGAAAAGAAATCTTTTGGCTCATTGGAAAAGACCATGATGCTGGGAAAGATTGAAGGCAGGAGGAGAAGGGGATGATAGAGGATAAAGTGGTTGGATGGCATCACCAGCTCAATGCACATGAGTCTGAGCAAGCCCCGAAAGCTGTGATGGGCAAGGAAGCCTAGCGTGCTGCATTCCATAGGGTTGCAAAGAGTTGGACAAGACTGAGCAACTGAACAGAACTGAACTGAACTGAAAAGACAAAAGGAGTAGAAAGCAGGGGTCCCGTAGGCTGATGAAAATGTAAAGAAACTAAACATCAGGAAAATCCAGGATCAAAGCCAAGTTATGGATCTTGTCAACCACTGTGCCCTGTGCACTTTCACTATGCACATGACTATCTGGAATAAGCATTTACATCATTATTTGCTTGATATACCTATGTTCCAGTGAGTGTGTGTTAGACAGAACATAGTACACCAAAGATTTCTATGCCTTAGTCCCAGGTTCTATATAGTGTACTATCTTGCATGGAAAAGGGATTTTGCATATGTGATTAGTTAAGGATCTTGAGATATGGAGATTACTTTTTGTGAGCAAGTATACTCGGTAGTGTTCAACTCTTTGCATCCCTATGGACTGTAGCCCACCAGGCTCTTCTGTCCATGGAATTTCCCAGGCAAGAATACTGAAGTGGGTTGCCAGTTCCTACTCCAGGGGATTTTCCTCACCCAGAGATTGAACCTGCATCTCTAGTGTCTTCTGCTTTGGCAGGTAGATTTTTTACCACTGTGCCACCAGGAAAACCCTGGATATTACTTGAACAGTATTTATAGACACAGGCAGAAATATCAGTTGCATCTTCCCACCATTCTGGCCCCTTTCTTCCTGCTGCATAGGATACTAGGAACCAAAAACTTTCATTCCCAACAAGAAGTGAAAGCTTGACTGTGTCCTAAATTATAAATGGGAGTAGATCAGGTGGGGATTGGAGAAGGTGATGGCATCCCACTCCAGTACTTTTGCCTGGAAAATCCCATGGATGGAAAAGGCTACAGCCCATGGGGTCGCGAAGAGTTGGACACGACATTTTCATGCATTGGAGAAGGAAATGGCAACCCACTCCAGTGTTCTTGCCTGGAGAATCCCAGGGACGGCGGAGCCTGGTGGGCTGTCATCTATGGGGTTGCACAGAGTCGGACACAACTGAAGCGACTTAGCAGCAGCAGTAGCAGCAGATGGGGAAGGTAAGGGAGTGGTTGAAGAAGGCTTAAAGGTGAAGTGGGATTAGAATGGACAGGTGGAGACAAGCAGAAAGGGAAACAAAAGGAGAAATGAGAAAAGTTTAAAATCACTTTATAAATAGTGATGAGATGAACAGTAAAACAGAAGAGAAAAATGAGGATGACTCAAACAAAGAATACATTGGTTGAAAGAAAACTTGGAATGATACTGTTTAAAAAAATTACTGGAAAAAATGTTGATTGAAAGGTTTAATGAGCTTAGATTTGTTTTAATAGAGATGTTTCAGATCACTGAGAAGGGAAAATAATATATCACCAAGAATAGAATTCCAAAACTGTCCCCTGACTAACATAACCACTTAACAATATAGATATGTATGCATTTATTCTTTTTTAACAGACAACCAAATTCATGCACGAGTGTATGTCCTGTAGGATATAGCAAGAGCCAGCTCCAAACCCATGCTCTCCATGTGACGTCCACACTTCCTCTAACTCAATCTGAATCAGGTCCAGATATGACTTATGGAAATTCCATGTCTATGAGCTAAATGCTAAATTCAATCACTCTGGCACCAATGACTAAAGAGAAAGAAAGAATATATTCCTAGGTAGACACCTTGCTTTCAAAGGACCTGTGGGGAAACCAGTGTGTTGACAGTGTGTCCAGACATTTCTGGGATGGAATTTGACACCGATATACTCAAGTGTTAGTCTTATTCTCTGTAATTAGTTTGCAGCTTCTGTGAAGTTGCACCTTACTCTCTCCTAGCCAAAGGAGAAGAGGGCAGCAGAGGATGAGATGGTTAGATAGCATCACCAACTCAACACACATGAATCTGAGCAAACGCCAGGAGATAGTGAGGGACAGAGAAGCCTGGTGTAAGTCTGTGGGGTTGCAGAGAGCTGGACACCACTGAGTGACTGAACAGCAATCAAGCATTTAGATTCAAGCTGATAACCAGCCATTAAATACTTATTGAATGTACAGACAGAAAACCAAAAAAAGTTTCAATGCAAGTATTAAATCAGTGCAACTTATCATAAAGAAAACCAACTGCCCATTTTTTAAGTAAAATGATAAGACTCTGCTCACTAATGCAGAACAGCAAATTCAAATATATCAAAATGTTTTTCCTTTAAAAGTGATTTAAAAGGGATCTGCTTATGCTTTTTACCCATAAAATTCAATATTCTGTCTTCTCCTCCTCTCAAAACAAGCTCTGTGGATTTTCTTCAGTAGAATCTCCTGAGACACTTAGGGGGAATGTAGATTCCTGGATCCCATAGTGGTCAAAATCCTCTCTCCATGGGATTTCCCATGCAAGAATACTGGGATGGGTTGCCATTTCCTACTCCAGACAATCTTCCTGACTCAGGGATCAAACCTGTGTCTCTTGGATAGTAGAGCTCCTGCATGAGATTTCCCAGAGAACAGGAGAGCAGGCTTTTATATTTCAAAAGCACATCAAGTGATTGTGGTGCATACAGAAGTGTGAAAACCACTGCTGAGCATTCTATTTAATTAGTGTTTGTCTATATTTGTCCAACTGGTAGACAAGTTTAGCACACTCTGAACTGAAAGGAGATAGCCTTTCCCATCTAAAGCAGATTGAGTTATTAAGTTATTTTTGTTTGTTTTTTCTTGAATACTTAGTATTTACATCTAAGATATTTTTCCCAACTAAAAGTGTTAGAAGTAACTAACTGATCAGACAATGAATGTTAAATGTATTAAATAACTGATAAGCGCAAGGACTATGCTGACTTTCATCATTCATGATTTCTCACAAGAACCATATGGTATGTATAACATTACTTCTCTCTTTACATATGAGAAAACAGATGTTCATATAGTTTAAGTGCATGCCTAGGATCACACTATACATTTAATAAGTGGAACCCTATTCAAACACAGTTCCAACATCTTATATATTCTCTCCTTATATCATCTAGGGAGTCAGACTCAAATTGAAAAAAAAAAAAAAAAAAGAGAGAGAAGATGGAAGAAAGGAAGGGAGAGAAGGAGGGGAAGGGAGAAGAGGCAAAGAAAGGAAAACATCTAACAATTTTATAGAATCTTTGTGTATTAAGAACCAGAACACAGGTCAATTAAAACTCTTCTGCTCCTGGATGTTCCTCCTTTGATGACCACATCATCTCTAGAACATGATTTTTCTTACCTGTTATAATCATGAATGTCCGTTCTATAGTTGGAAATTCAAGTCAGTTAGGATGAAGCCTTCCTGAGCTAATAGGTTAAGAAAGATTTGTAAAGAGACTTTTAAACCAAAGGGTCCAAGAATCTCCTAAACAATTACCTTAATAATTTGGTGTGTTGGGCTCAACCACTGAATTTCAACATGACAGGTTAGATTTTTTTTGCTTTTAATTTGTGCATTTTCTTAAAGAAGAAGAATAAAGAAAAGTTACCCCCTAGGCTGACCTGACCTGAACTGAACTGAACTGAGGCAGTATGTGGGAAAAGAAAGTCTGCTTCTGTAACAAAGAAGATTAGCATTAAAACGGATGCTGTTTTCTACAATCTGAAAAGTAAAGTCCACACATAAATCAATAGAGAAGAAACACATCAAGGAAAGCAAATTGTATTTTAAAACAGGTCAGTTTCTATGGACCTGATTAGAACTAACCAAGTCAGCAGTTTTGAATGTCATAGTTTGTAGGCTTGATTTCCTTATATGTTAATAAAATTCATTGAATATTGTTTTATTTATCCCAAAAGAAATTATATGTTAGCCCTTCATTTACATGCTAAATCAATACCAAACATTCACCCAGAAATCATTGCACTTATCAGCCATTTCTGTGGCTGCATCCCACGATCTCTTATCTTCAGGTCTGACCCAGCAAGAATCTGCTCTTATCAATGAGTGCTTCCCCTATGGGAGACTACAGACTATATTTCTATGAGACTGAGTTTCCTCCTTAATCATTCTTTTATTAATGATTAACAATGTACTTGAGGTAATCGAATATAATAATAATTGATTTTTATTCAATCCAAAAACACTAGAATTTGCACATTCAAGATTCACAGCAAGGGAATCAGCAGTATTTTTAATCCATCAAATGTTATAAGAAGACTCTTTCAGAATTGGATTTACAACTACTTCTAAGTCCCACAAGAAAATTATCTTACTATTTTCAGCCTCACTATTTGTACCCAAATTTGTTTCTCCACATAGAACTACTTCTAAAATCACAAAGATAAAAACTCAGTACCATTTTAGCTACTCAAAACAAACACTGAGGGCAACTCCAAAATCAGAGTTCTCCAAAATGCTGGGAACAACTTGTTGTAAGTACACAGCCAGGAAATCTCAGTTTGGAAAGTAGTGATGTTTATTTGGAAATAGTATTTCTCTTAACTCCTGTTTACAAAAATAAAAACAAAAATGAAGAACCTAGTTTGGCTTTAAAGACTAGTTACATCTTAACTCATAAGAATGGTGCCTATATGAAATACAGAAAGAAGACATTTAGACAATGGACAGGGCAATGGGAATTGAAACTGAAAATGGCATAATACATAACTGGTAATGGCATTTGGAATGAGTTAAAAGTCATATTCCTGTCTGCAGGGGTGCTATGGGGAGGTTGTAGCTGCAGTGGCTTGACAAGGGATCTTGGTTCCCTGATCAGAGATTAAACCCCGGGGCCGCAGAGCTGCCCTGGCTTTTGTTCCCTCTGGAAAGGAATTCCACCATAGAAACAGAAAATAATTAAGTAAGTAGAATGTTTATTAAGAGAGGAATTGGTACAGAAAGACATACAGGTGGATTCAGTAAGCAAGAGACACAAGTTTTAGGGGTAGATTAAATCACTCACATGAGAGCAGTTCTTCCAGGTTTTTGTTTTCCTCCTGCTTTGTTCTTGGACTCATAATCCTCTCACTATGCATGTGCATGCGTGTGAGCTTGCTGTAGCTTCAGTTGTGTCTTACTCTTTGCGACGCTATGGACTGTAGCCTGCCAGGCTTCTCTGTCCCTGGGATTCTCCAGGCAAGAATACTGGAGTGGGTTGCCATACCCTTCTCTAGGAGATCTTCCTGAACCACTGATCAAACCCATGTCTCTTACATCTCCTGCATAGGCAGCCAGGTTCTTTACCATTAATGCCAACTGGGAAGCCCGCTCAATATGCCCACACATCTTTAATAGAGATGGATTTCAGTGCAAGGGCCTTTGGTGGGGAGGGGTTTGTATGACTTATTATGGTTTGGTGTCCCCTCCCTTTTTGACCCCTGAAGAGCTGTTTTGTGCACATGCAGTCAAGGTCTTCCTGACTCCAAAGATGAAAAATATGTGACCTCTTTATCTTTCACCCAAGCAGAGCTTAGCCCCTCTCTGCCCCTGCCATTAGTGTTATCTTGGAGTGTCCACCAGAGGCAAAGTCCAGCTATTTATCCTGTTTCTATTATTATTTATATCTCAAAGTATAACCAGAGGCTGATTGTAAGTGTCTACCCTGGAGCTCATCTCTCATCTGCCTCACTCCCATGGTGAGAAGCAAACCAATTAAGCCAGTTGTGAATCTGCTATATTTCCCAATTTCAACATTACTTTTAGGGTTTAAAGAATTTTTAAAGCCAAGAAGTGATCTTAATAACTAAAAAAGATTTTTACTTCAAAAACAGGCTAGAAAATAGTTATAGAAATTCAGAGGAGGGACAGTTGACTCAGGTTTGAGAACTCAAAATGCTTTTCTGAAGGACTTGAGGACATACGAACCACAGGACAAGCATGGATTTTGATTTCCAGTGGACCTGAATCTTCCCCAGTTCTTCCATCTGTGATAATTTGAGTCATTTAACTTGTATAGGCCTTAGATTCCTAACCTGTATGATGAATATAATAAAGTCTCTCATGTAAGGTTCTTGAGAAGACTAAAAGAGGAAATGTAGTAAGTTAATGAGATAATGGATTATGTGCTGGCCCTGTCACCAATGTATAAAATGCTAATATAAAAGTTAGCAGGTGTTACAAGAGGGCATCAGAAGACAGACACACTGAAACCATAATCACAGAAAACTAGTCAATCTAATCACACTAGGACCACAGCCTTGTCTAACTCAGTGAAATTAAGCCATACCCATGGGGCCACCCAGGATGGGCAGGTCATGGTGGAGAGGTCTGACAGAATGTGGTCCACTGGAGAAGGGAATGGCAAACCACTTCAGTATTCTTGCCTTGAGAACCCCATGAACAGTATGAAAAGGCAAAATGATAGGATACTGAAAGAGGAACTCCCCAGGTCAGTAGGTGCCCAACACGTTACTGGAGATCAGTGAAGAAATAACTCCAGAAAGAATGAAGGGATGGATCCAAAGCAAAAACAATACCCAGCTGTGGATGTGACTGGTGATAGAAGCAAGGTCCGATGCTGTAAAGAGCAATATTGCATAGGAACTTGGAATGTCAGGTCCACGAATCAAGGCAAATTGGAAGTGGTCAAACAGGAGATGGCAAGAGTGAACGTTGACATTCTAGGAATCACCAACCTAAAATGGACTGGAATGAGTGAATTTAACTCAGATGACCATTATATCTACTACTGTGGGCAGGAATCGCTCAGAAGAAATGGAGTAGCCATCATAGTCAACAGAAAAGTCCAAAATGCAGTACTTGGATGCAATCTCAAAAATGACAGAATGATCTCTGTTCAATTCCAAGGCAAACCATTCAATATCACAGTAATCCAAGTCTATGCCCCAACCAGTAATGTTGAAGAAACTGAAGTTGAATGGTGCTATGAAGACCTACAAGACCTTTTAGAACTAACACCCAAAGCAGATGTCCTTTTCATTATAGGGGATTGGAATGCAAAAGTAGGAAGTCAAGAAACACCTGGAGTAACAGGCAAATTTGGCCTTGGAATATGGAATGAAGCAGGGCAAAGACTAATAGAGTTTTGCCAAGAAAATGCACTGGTCATAGCAAACACCCTCTTCCAACAACACAAGAGAAGACTCTACACATGGACATCACCAGATGGTCAACACCAAAATCAGATTGATTATATTCTTTGCAGCCGAAGATGGAGAAGCTCTATACAATCAACAAAAACAAGATCAGAAGCTGACTGTGGCTCAGATTATGAACTCCTTATTGCCAAATTCAGACTTACATTGAAGAAAGTATGGAAAACCACTAGACTATTCAGGTATGACCTAAATCCAATCCTTTATATTATACAGTGGAAGTGAGAAATAGATTTAAGGGCCTAGATCTGATAGAGTGCCTGATGAATTATGAACGACGGTTCATGACATTGTACAGGAGACAGAGATCAAGATAATTCCCATGGAAAAGAAATGCAAAAAAGCAAAATGGTTGTCTGAGGAGGCCTTACAAATAGCTGTGGAAAGAAGAGAAGCGAAAAACAAAGGAGAAAAGGAAAGGTATACCCATTTGAATGAAGAGTTCCAAAGAATAGCAAGAAGAGATAAGAAAGCCTTCCTCAGTGATCAATGCAAAGAAATAGAGGCAAACAATAGGATGGGAAAGACTAGAGATCTCTTTAAGAAAATTAGAGACACCAAGGGAACATTTCATGCAAAGATGGGCTTGATAAAGGACAGAAATTGTATGGACCTAACAGAAGCAGAAGATGTTAAGAAGAGGTGGCAAGAATACACAGAACTGTACAAAAAAGATCTTCATGACCAAGATAATCACAATGGTGTGATCACTCACCTAGAGCCAGACATCCTGGAATGTGAAGTCAAGTGGGCCTTAGAAAGCATCACTATGAACAAAGCTAGTGCAGGTGATGGCATTCCAGTTGAGCTGTTTCAGATCCTGCAGGATGATGCTATGAAAGTGCTGCACTCAATATGCCAGCAAATTTGGAGAACTCAGCAGTGGCCACAGGACTGGAAAAGGTCAGTTTTCATTCCAATTCCAAAGAAAGACAATGCCAAAGAATGCTCAAACTATCGCATAGTTGCACTCATCTCACACACTAGTAAAGTAATGCTCAAAATTCTCCAAGCCAGGCTTTAGCAATACATGAATTGTGAACTTCCAGATGTTCAAGCTGGTTTTAGAAAAGGCAGAGGAACCAGAGATCAAATTACCAACATCCACTGGGTCATGGAAAAAGCAAGAGAGTTCCAGAAAAACATCTATTCTGCTTTACTGACTCTGCCAAAGCCTTTGACTGTGTGGATCACAATAAACTGTGGAAAGTTCTGAAAGAGATGGGAATACCAGACCACCTGACCTGCCTCTTGCAAAACCTATATGCAGGTCAGGAAGCAACAGTTAGAATGGGACATGGAACAACAGACTGGTTCCAAATAGGAAAAGGAGTATATCAAGGCTGTATATTGTCACCCTGCTTATTTAACTTATACGCAGAGTACATCATGAAAAACGCTGGGCTGGAAGAAGCACAAGTTGAAATCAAGATTGCTGGGAGAAATATCAGTAACCTCAGATATGCAGATGGCATCACCCTTATGGCTGAAAGTGAAGAAGAACTAAAAAGCCTCTTGGTGACAGTGAAAGAGGAGAGTGATAAAATTGGCTTAAAGCTCAACATTCAGAAAACGAAGATCATGGCATCTGGTCCCATCACTTCATGGGAAATAGATGGAGAAATGGTAGAAACAGTGTCAGACTTTATTTTGGGGGGCTCCAAAATCACTGCAGATGGTGATTGCAGCGAGGAAATTAAAAGACGCTTACTCCTTGGAAGAAAAGTTATGACCAACCTAGATGGCCTGTTCAAAAGCAGAGACATTACTTTGCCAACAAAGGTCCGTCTAGTCAAGGCTATGGTTTTTCCTGTGGTCATGTATGGATGTGAGAGTTGGACTGTGAAGAAAGCTGAGGGCTGAAGAATTGATGCTTTTGAACTGTGGTGTTGGAGAAGACTCTTGAGAGTCCCTTGGACTGCAAGGAGATCCAATCAGTCCATTCTGAAGATTAGCCCTGGGATTTCTTTGGAAGGAATGATGCTAAAGCTGAAACTCCAGTACTTTGGCAACTTCATTGAAGAGTTGACTCAATGGAAAAGACTCTGATGCTGGGAGGGATTGGGGGCAGGAGGAGAAGGGGACGATTGAGGATGAGATGGCTGGACGGCATCACTGACTCGATGGACGTCAGTGTGAGTGAACTCTGGGAGATGGTGATGGACAGGGAGGCCTGGCGTGCTGTGATTCATGGGGTCGCAAAGAGTTGGACACAACTGAGCGACTAAACTGAACTGAACTGAACTGAACTGAACTATCACATTATAAATATCCAAGTAAATTATTCCCTCAGTACATTGGAGGATGTTGCCTAAAACCTAAACTCACAGGAAACCTGAGTCATTTCCACTCCTAGTCTATCAATTCTGAATGTGAGAGGAAATAGATTTTGAAATCAAAACTTATTGAAAAGGAAAAGGAAACCTTCTGAATAGAGAAAACATGGATTTGCTGATCGTAGTTCGGTAAACTGTATGTTGGCCCTCACACCTCTTATATCCTTAAAAAAAATAATTAGGTGATGAAAGAAAGCTTAGAGTGGCTCTAACCTTGAGAGATAGTCATATAATTTTTCCCCCTCTTCCTTCAAGTTTGTGCTCAAACACCACCCCCATGAAACTTAATACCCTGCCTAAAATTATGTCCTCTACCTCCTCAGTCTGCATTCATTTTCTCTGTCGTTTCTGTCCCTCCTTGGATTTATAGTTTACATTTCTCTGTTTTCATCATCTGTTTCCCACTCTAGAATATAAGCTTTATGAGGACAGATAGTAGTCACTCAATCACTTTGTTGACCAAATGAATGAATAAACCAAAATGTGAATCCCAAAGATTTATAAAGTATTATTAAAGGAAGAGGAATGATGTTTGAAATACATCTCCAAACTTTTAACTGAGGCAGCATACATAGGGAAGACCACTAGATGGAGAGAAATGAAACTCAAACCAGCTCAAGCCCTACCACTAATTAGCTGAATGCTTTGGGGCAAATTTCTCTTGAGCTTAATTCCTTCACTTGATTAATTAAGAGATGGACTAGGCATTTAGGGATTTCATGAGGGGAAGAAGGAATAACATGTATATGGCCTACAGGTGGCCCAGATTGAGCAAGGATGTTTCCTAAAGCGAAAGAGTAAATTGACATTCATCAGAGATTTTTTTTTTTTTTTCCTGAGCATTGCCTCCCACAGAGAGACTGATTCTAAGAGTCTGAATTCTCACACAAGCCTGATTACAGTTTGAAATACTGACATTTGGCTACATCACCCAACTGCAGCTTACCTAAGATTTTTGCTGAAAAAAAAAAAGACAGACTCTTTCAAATATAAGTTAAACCCATATCTTCAGAGTTCATGCTGTTGCTTCTTGTCTCAACTAACAACCAGCAAATGGGTGTTAAATGTGCAATCCATCCAGCCTAGATTTGTTTCCTGTGGTGTCGCGTGTATTTTATAATTAGCATATCCATTAAGCACGCTCCAACAAATTCATTAACTCTCTCTCACCTTCCGGAAGCTTCTCATCGCCTTCCCTGACTAAAATCATATTACTATCTGTGCCTTTGACTCAACAATTGTATACAAATATGTTTCATTTGTTCCTAACTTGAAGGCACACATTTCCCTATGACTTTAACCACCTCTTGATATCAGCTTATTTCTTTCTTCTTTCTCTCTGCACCTTCCTCCACTTTAATTTCTCTCCCATAGCTCTCACTGATGAGTTGATGAAGCTTCAGGTTGCACTGAATGTGTGTTAACTGGTTCGTTCCATAGCTGCCTGGCCCAGAATTGCTCTTGATCAGAGCAGTTGTGCACTCAACGAGCCACAAAGAGTAGGGACTTCAGCAGGCAGCCAGCAGCTCATGCATGCTGTCAAATTAATGTGGCTGAACCAGCACAAGGGGAGCCAAGTCTTTCCTCCTGTGGTGGTGTTCTGATATGGAGGTAACACGCTGCATCCTAGCCTTTTTTATTTTTCTTGTAGGACATTTGAAGAGCTCCTTGGGGCATTTCTTAGCATTCCTGAAAGTTGTTCTCAGCCTACCTTCCGATCATTTCTAAACTGTCTCCTCAAAACTCAACATCCTTTTAAGATATTCACACAACGTAGCCTAGAGTTAGAGGATAGATAAACCAGAGGAGACCTGAGGAATTCCAGGCCAGACACTTGGTTTATCAGAAGGAAACCAATGCTCACAGAAGACAGCTTACTTAGCCAAAGGCACCACCTCAATCAATACTTCCCCCCACCCTCAGTAGTCATTAAGCCAAAAAGAAATGTTTAATAGTTGATCTAACTCAGTAAAGTGTTGACAAAATAAGGTTAAAATTTATATGAAGCTGGCAGAGTTGCAGGTCTCTTGCTTACCCATCAGAGCAACTCAGTATGCATTAATGGAAATAGCAGAAGCATGTGCCCAGAGGTAAGAAAGAGAGATTCCCATGGGAAGTGCTGTTGGCATCTCAGTTGGACCTAGCCTGAGTTCTGAGTTGAACCAGACTGACCAGAAGGCTATTAATAATTTAATGAGAATTGGAAGACTTTCTGAGAACGACTTGGTTTAAAGTTTTCACCTTTGAGCTTAAATTTTTTCTTATCCAACATATTTTTATTGGTATGAAATGTGCTAATACACACATATTCTCATAGGCATTGCTTTCTAACACTGGAAATAGGCTGTTCTCTTCTGCAACTGCTTCTTTCACAACACAGTGTACAGATGCTGTCTGTTCCTACCAGGCTGCATATCTAGATCCACTGCATTTATTTATTTATTTATTTTGCTGTGTAGTATTTCAGTGCTTACACAGCCACAATTAATATATCTACTTTTTAAAACTAGTCTTTTTGTAAAAAGAGAAATAATGCAAGATCTTATTAAACAAAAATAATTTGAATGAGGGGATAAAGTAATCTTCCTTTTCCTCAATCTTGTTCCCACTCCCCAGAGATAACTCTGCAAGACTTTCTATTGTCCATTAACCTTTATGGCTTTGGGCTTCCCTGGTAGCTCAGACTGTAAAGAATCTGCCTGCAATATAAGAGAACCAGGTTTGATCCCTGGGTCAGGAAGATTCCCCTGGAGAAGGAAATGGCAACCCATTCCAGTATTCTTGCCTAAAGAATCCCATGGAGGGAGGAACGTGGTGGGTTACAGTCTGTGGGGTTACAAAGAGTTGGATATCACCAAGCAACTAAGCACGCACACTTAAGCTTGTTTGAGGACTTTCCTAGAAATAGAATTCTAGGTTCAACTTTTTATATCAGATTTTAAAGATATTGAAATGTTATGTTCTAGTATTCAGTCTGTTATGGATCTGATTCTTAATTCTTTGTGATTAACATAAAGTTTCATTTTATCCTACACTTATTAAAATTATGAACAGTCAAAATTTGTATGACTGATTCATCATGATTAGATTCAGGAAAAATTCATAGTCTTTCTTTTCCTTTTTTCAAAAATTATAATGAGTAAGCTATTTGCAGACTTTAAACTTATGGATATATTCCTTTCTCCAACAGAATTTTACCTTTGATGACCTATGCCTGAAGCAATTTCCATACTGGGGAATCACAAAGTAGCAATTTTCTAAATTGTTCATTCCTTCTATTTAAAATTAAAGGCTTTTGAAAAATCTTTTGCTTTCTTTCTCTCTCATACATGTGAATTCGTATATATGTATATATACATATATACATGTATATCTTGACTATTAATAAGAACTCATAAAATTATCTTCATTTGATATGTTACAATTCAAGTTCTGGTTTTAGTAAAGGAGAAGTAACTTGTTTTGTACTAACACTTCCAGAAATAAAAAACATAAACAGTGGGAAATACGACAATAATTGTTTGAAATTCCTGAAGGTAGAATTTGGAAGGAATCTGCACCTTGAAGAGCAAGAATAATACTAAGACCAAAATGTATCCAACTTTTCCCAGAGGGCATCCCAGAGCATAAGGCATTGCACATCTAGAATTCAAAAAGAGAACCTCAGTATCGTTGGTCTGAGGAATATCAGAATTGCACAAAATTGAGGGGGAAATACTAGAAAGAAGAAAACCTCAAGGAATCCCAAAATCTACATATAAACTCTCATTAAATCCTTGACTGACCTCCTAACTTACATCTTTGGAAGAGACCAGAGAGATCAAGAGGAAAAAAAATAACAGTTAAAAAGCTAAGATAGCTGAATAGAAGTGTCAGCAGATGGACACAGAATTCAGAGTTCCAGCCCTGCTATGCCAGAGATTCTTGGTACCCCCAAGTGTCCCACCAAAACCTTGTAAGGTCCACACCTTAAAGACATATAATAATTAAAACAGATTTACTTTAGGAGTAAGGAAAAATCCAAATTAGACTCACATTAACAATGCGTAACCCTAAAGATAAAGAAAAGTATCTTAAAAATTGCTTAAAAAATATGACACATGATTTACGAAGGAATGACAATAAAAATTATCAAGATACTTCATGTAGAGAATTACCCCTCCACATTTCATTTCTTTATCCCTATGTGATTATCAATTTTTTTCATATTACATTTCAAACCAACATTATATATATATAATATACATATTTATGGAGAGACAGAGAGATGTATATATGTGCATTTTACATGCACATATACCATATGCAAAATCCATATGATGTTTAAGCTGTTAATTCTATATGTTAAAATAAAAAAATCTAATGTATAAAACAGAATTTCAATAAGCAAGAAAAGCCCAGGGAGTTATTGTAACAGATACACCCTTAAACTAACTTGATTCCTCTATCCTATCATGTCATCTGTCATGATTTATTCTATGTATTGAACTCTGGAACCTGTATGATTTTCTTAAGTGGTCTGACATATCACAGAGAATAACAAAACTCTCTCTCCATCTTCATGTATCTAAACTGAGAAACAGATCTTAAAACACCTTGTAAAAGGTCAAGAGCACCAAGACAGGCAGCTTTATAGATACTTTTTTAAACCAAGCTATAAGAGAGTAAAATGATTTCTCTTGAGTTTAAAAGAAAAAAAAATTTTGCAAAAATTTTAAAAAGATCAATCGAAATGAATTAAAGTGTAGAAAATAAGAAGTGTTAATAAATCTCATGTAAATATATGAAGTGAAAGTCACTCAGTCGTGTCCTACTCTTTGTGACCCCATGGACTGTAGCTCACCAGGCTCCTATGTTCATAGTATTCTCTAGGGGGGCAGAATACTAGAGTAGGTAGGCTATTTCTTCTCTAGGAATCAAACCGGAGTGTCCTACATTGCAGGCAGATTCTTTACCAGCTGAACTACTAGGCAAGCCCCATGTAAATATACTCACCACTTGTAACGTTAGCTTTCATGATATCTATTAGGTATTATTTTATGTTGTTCAAAAACATTTTGTATTTTCTTCATAGATGGCTTAAAAAATTTGTAAAACTTATTTTAAAGAACTATGTATTTTTAATGCTATATTTGAATAAAATCAAAGATTAAAATCCTAACAGTAAAACACTATTAAATATAAGTAAACATAGTAAAATTAAAATTTATTTATGTTTTCATCAGAAAAATCTACTAGCACCACATTAAAAGAGTAAAGGAGAAGATCATATAATCCTCTCAATAGGTACAGGAAAAAGTATTTGATAGAATGCATAAAACTCTAAGCAACTAAGAATGGAAAATAAATTCTTTAGCCTGACACAGGACATCAACATCCTTTAGGAGACAGACACATAATAGTGAAATGGAATATTAAAACATCCCCATTAAATTTAGGAAAGAATTTAATGTGCCCTCTTTTCCCACTGAGAATCAGTATCACACCAGCAATGTGATGCTGAGTCAATAGAAAGAAAATGCTCTGAGTCAATAGAATGAAAAAGGAAGGCATAAGAATTTTAAAAGAGCAAAAGTTGCAACCTTTTCAAATTTATGACTATTGCTATAACAAGTCCAAGAGAGCATTTAGATATACGGACATTAATAGCAATTAGCAAGGTTGCTGGCTGCACAAACCTATTATATTTTTGTACCCTTGTAGCTCAGCTGGTAAAATATTTGTCTACAATGCAGGAGACCCCAGTTTGATTCCTGGATTGGGAAGTTCCCCCAAAGAAGGAATAGGCTACCCACTCCAGCTTCCGTGGTGGTTCAGACAGCAAAGAATCCACCTGCAATGCAGGACACCTGGGTTCGATTCCGGGTTGGGAAAATCCGCTGGAGGAGGGCATGGCAACCCATTCCAGTATTCTTGCCTGGAGAATCCCCATGGACAGAAGAGCGTGGGGGCCTACAGTCCTTGGGGTCAGATGGACTAGCCAGACTCTGCAAAGAATTGGACATGACTGAGCAACTAAGCACCCACACACAGCACATACCACCTCCAATCAAATATAATCAATGATAATTTACAATAAACAGCTATCAAAAACACAATATTAAACAAAACTTTAAGTTACAGAGTGGTACATGCGTTCCCAAACTGGGTCATCACTGTGCACCAGCCCCAAGCATGCTGTATTGTGGTGGATTCATGTCAATGTAAGGCAAAACCAATACAGTATTGTAAAGTAAAATAAAGTAAAAATAAAAATTAAAAAAAAGATCAAATGAGAAAAAATTTTAAAAAAAGTAAAAGAGAGCAATGTATTTTTGATGAAAAAAAAAGTTACAGAGTGGTATGTATAATATTTTATTATTTAAAAAATTAAAAATATGTGTACAATTTGGGAGTGTATACATAAGGAGATAAAAGTATAAAATCTTCATTAATTTGACCAACCAACAAATCAGGCAAACACGGGGCTGTAGGAAAGAAGAGGGAAAAAAAATGGGAGTGGGGAGGGGACTATGAGGGCAACTGCTTCTATTAAATATTATTTTAAAAAAACTAAGCAAGTGGGACAAAAATGCTAACATTTAATAAACCTGGGGGCAAAACCAAGTTCATTTTATTGATCTCTATATTTCTCATCTATTTGTAATACTTCAGGATGCTTTTACCATTCTTCCCTCACCCAAGAAAAAAAAAAAAGAAAACAAAGTAGTAAAATAACGGAAAAGATGTGTTAACAAAATTTTAAAGAGCGTTAGCCTCTCTACAAAAGTGGGGCTACTGAAAGCTCCTGCTAGAAGGAGGGATCTTCATATCTATCTTTGTCCAGGTAATAACAACCTGTGGCTTTAGAAACTGGTGAAAAATGTCATTTGCAGCAATGTGAATGGACTTAGAAATCATCATATGGAGTGAAGTAAGTCAGGCAGAGAAAGAGAAATATCATCAGTTCAGTTCAGTTCAGTTAAGTCGCTCAGTCATGTCCAACTCTTTGTGACCCCATGAATTGCAACGTGCCAGGCCTCCCTGTCCATCACCATCTCCCGGAGTTCACTCAGACTCACGTCCATCGAGTCCGTGATGCCATCCAGCAATCTCATCCTCTGTCGCCCCCTTCTCCTCCTGCCCCCAATCCCTCACAGCATCAGAGTCTTTTCCAATGAGTCAACTCTTCTCATGAGGTGGCCAAAGTACTGAGTTTCAGCTTTAGGATCATTCCTTCCAAAGAAATCCCAGGGTTGATCTCTGTCAGAATGGACTGGTTGGATCTCCTTGCAGTCCAAGGGACTCTCAAGAGTCTTCTCCAACACCACAGTTCAAACCCATCAATTCTTCAGCACTCAGCCTTCTTCACAGTCCAACTCTCACATCCATACATGACCACAGGAAAAACCATAGCCTTGACTAGATGGACCTTAGTCGGCAAAGTAATGTCTCTGCTTTTGAAAGTGCTATCTATATTGGTCATAACTTTTCTTCCAAGGAGTAAGTGTCTTTTAATTTCATGGCTGCAGTCACCATCTGCAGCGATTTTGGAGCCCAAAAAAATAAAGTCTGACACTGTTTCTACTGTTTCCCCATCTATTTCCCATGAAGTGATGGGACCGGATACCATGATTTTCATTTTCTGAATGTTGAGCGTTAAGCCAACTTTTTTGCTCTTCTCTTTCACTTTCATCAAGACGCTTTTTAGCTCCTCTTCACTTTCTGCCATAAGGGTGGTGTCATCTGCATATCTGAGGTTATTGATATTTCTCCCAGCAATCTTGATTCCAGCTTGTGTTTCCCCCAGTCCAGCGTTTCTCATGATGTACTCTGCATAGAAGTTAAATAAGCAGGGTGACAGTATACAGCCTTGATGTACTCCTTTTCCTATTTGGAACCAGTCTGTTGTTCCATGTCCAGTTTTAACTGATGCTTCCTGACCTGCATACAGATTTCTAAAGAAGCAGGTTAGGTGGCCTGTTATAGCCATCTCTTTCAGAATTTTCCACAGTTTATTGTGATGCACACAGTCAAAGGCTTTGGCATAGTCAATAAAGCAGAAATAGATGTTTTTCTGGAACTCTCTTGATTTTTCCATGATCCAGCGGATATAGGCAACTTGATCTCTGGTTCCTCTGCCTTTTCTAAAACCAGCTTGAACATCAGGGAGTTCACGGTTCACATATTGCTGAAGCCTGGCTTGGAGAATTTTGAGCATTACTTTACTAGCATGTGAGATGAGTGCAATTGTGCGGTAGTTTGAGCATTCTTTGGCATTGCCTTTCTTTGGAATTGGAATGAAAACTGACCTTTTCCAGTCCTGTGGCCACTGTTGAGTTTTCCGAATTTGCTGGCATATTGAGTGCAGCACTTTCACAGCATCATCTTTCAGGATTTGAAACCGCTCAACTGGAATTCCATCACCTCCACTAGCTTTGTTTGTAGTGATGCTTTCTAAGGCCCACTTGACTTCACATTCCAAGATGTCTGGCTCTAGATTAGTGATCACATCATCATGATTATCTGGGTCATGAAGATCTATTTTGTACAGTTCTTCCATGTATTCTTGCCACTTCTTCTTAATATCTTCTGCTTCTGTTAGGTCCATACCATTTCGGTCCTTTATCGAGCCCATCTTTGCATGAAATGTTCCCTTGGTATCTCTAATTTTCTTGAAGAGATCTCTAGTCTTTCCGATTCTGTTCTTTTCCTCTATTTCTTTGCATTGATCACTGAAGAAGGCTTTCTTATCTCTTCTTGCTATTCTTTGCAACTCTGCATTCAGATGCTTATATCATTCCTTTTCTCCTTTGCTTTTCACTTCTCTTCTTTTCACAGCTATTTGTAAGGCCTCCCCAGACAGCCATTTTGCTTTTTTCCATTTCTTTTCCATGGGGATGATCTTGATCCCTGTCTCCTGTACAATGTCATGAACCTCATTCCATAGTTCATCAGGCACTCTATCTATTAGATCTAGGCCCTTAAATCTATTTCTCACTTCCACTGCATAATCATAAGGGATTTGATTTAGGTCATACCTGAATGGTCTAGCGGTTTCCCCTACTTTCTTCAATTTAAGTCTGAATTTGGCAACAAGGAGCTCATGATCTGAGTCACAGTCAGCTCCTGGTCTTGTTTTTGTTGACTGTATAGAGCTTCTCCATCTTCGGCTGCAAAGAATATAATCAATCTGATTTCGGTGTTGACCGTCTGGTAATGTCCATGGGTAGAGTCTTCTCTTGTGTTGTTGGAAGGGGGTGTTTGCTATGACCAGTGCATTTTCTTGGCAAAACTCTATTAGTCTTTGCCCTGCTTCATTCCATACTCCAAGGCCAAATTTGCCTGTTACTCCAGGTGTTTCTTGACTTCCAATTTTTGCATTCCAGTCCCCTATAATGAAAAGGACCTCTGTTTGGGAAGTTAGTTCTAAAAGGTCTTGTAGGTCTTCATAAAACCATTCAACTTCAGTTTCTTCAGCATTACTGGTTGGGGCATAGACTTGGACAACTGCAATATTGAAATGTTTGCCTTGGGGATGAACAGAGATCATTTTGTCATTTTTGAGATTGCATCCAATTACTGCATTTTGGACTCTTTTGTTGACCATGATGGCTACTCCATTTCTTCTGAAGGATTCCTGCCCGCAGTAGTAGATATAATGGTCATCTGAGTTAAATTGACCCATTCCAGTCCATTTTAGGTCGCTGCTTTCTAGAATGTCGACATTCAGTCTTGCCATCTCCTGTTTGACCACTTCCAATTTGCCTTGATTCATGGACCTGACATTCCATGTTCCTATGCAATATCACTCTTTATAGCATCGGACCTTGCTTCTCTCACCAGTCATATCCACAGCTGGGTATTGTTTTTGATTTGGATCCATCCCTTCATTCTTTCGTTATTTCTCCACTGATCTCCAGTAGCATATTGGGCACCTAATGACCTGGGGAGTTCCTCTTTCCATATCCTTTCATTTTGCCTTTTCATACTGTTCATGGTGTTCTCAAGGCAAGAATACTGAAGTGGTTTGCCATTCCCTTCTCCAGTGGACCACATTCTGTCAGACCTCTCCACTACGACCCACCCGTCTTGGCTTGCCCCACGGGCATGGCTTGGTTTCATTGAGTTAGACAAGGCTGTGGTCCTAGTGTGATTGGATTGACTAGTTTTCTGTGAGTATGGTTTCAGTGTGTCTGCCCTCTGATGCCCTCTTGCAACACCTACCATCTTACTTGGGTTTCTCTTACCTTGGGCGTTTTGTATCTCTTCACGGCTGCTCCAGCAAAGCACAGCCGCTGCTCCTTACCTTGGATGAGGGGTAATATCATACAATATCACTTATGTCTAGAATCTTAAAAAGTGGGGGAGGGGATACAAATGAACTTATTTACAAAACAGAAATAGAGTTACAGAGGTAGAAAATATACTTATTGTTACCAAAGAGTAAGGGAGTAGAGAGAAGGATAAATTTGGCTTCCCTGGTGGCTCAGTGGTAAAGAATCTGCCTGCAATGCAGGAGACACGTGTTTGATCCCTGGGTGAAGATCCCCTGAAGAAGGAAATGGCAACTCATTCCAGTATTTTTGCTTGGGAAATCACAATGACAGAGGGGCCTGGCAGGCTATTGTCCATGGGTTGCAAAAGAGTCAGACAGTACTTAGCAACTAAAAAACAACTATATATATATATATACACACACACACATATATATAACTGATTCTCTTTACTTGTACACCTGAAGTTAGCACAACACTATAAATCAACTCTACCCCTATAACTTTTTTTAAAGTACAGAGGTGTCTGTATTTTTGCCTGTAATTTATTTTCCAAGGCTGCTGATGAAACGCACAGGCCAGTACACCTGCCAGAACAAGTGAGATCTTCCATGCCTCTGGGGTCCTTTCACCTCTGGTCATAGGTTATTGCTTCTCTTTTTTCCTCAGAGGGAAACAAGAGATCAATAGATATATTGCTGGACGGAGACAAATGACTTCATTTCTTGGAAAACAGAGGACTTCCACTGCATGTTTTTTGCTTCTCTCGTTTTACGTTGTTGTCATTCTTCCTGTCCCTAGACCTTGTCTGTGTCATTAAATCCTAGGAGTTTCCAAATATTTGGAGAAGATGGAGTACAGTCCTTTATCTCCCATCATTTAATAGAAATCCTGTGTATCAATCCATTTTGTCTTCGTGATTATCTGTCATGAAGACATGAAGTTATCTTCTCACAGTCTTCCCTGTGTGAACCCCTTATAGACACAAAGTGTCTCTGCCCTTCAGGTATAAAACAGCCTGAGCAAGGACCCTGAGACAAACTAGGATGTAATCTGATGTTATCCTCAAGACAGCTCAGAAAATACCCACTGGATGAAATAAGTTATACAAGCAGGATCAAAGGCCCACTCCTGAGGAGCTTCAGACAGAAATACAAAATTTCAAGCCCCTAAAAGCAGGGCTCAGAATGATTATAGCATTTTAAAATCAATTCGACACTGAGAGCTCACTACCCAAGATAACAGTAAATCCATCTTTGTCATGTTAGGGTTCCTCACCTCTTGGTTCACATAAATACCCAGGGGGCTTAGGTGGGGTGAGGAGGAGTCTAGTTCTTAATCCTTGGCTCTTGGCATCGTTAGTGCTCTTTCTGCCTCTTGGGAATCCTGCACTGCATGGTGGGCCCTGATGCTCTTGGCCGACTCAGAGATGGCCTCATAGTGGTCTTTCTGCTGACTTCAGACCAGGTCACCCAGAGGTCCACGCTTCTCTGTCACACACATACACCATGCAGTCATTCCATTTCTGAGCAGAAACCCTAAAACTACAGTCTCCGGAAATGCTCCCTATACATCCCATATTGTGCCACTTCTATCACCTGATTCTCCTTTCTTTCTCAAAGTTTAGGTCTCACTACTGAAACAAAGCAGAGGGTGGTAGAAAGGGATGGTTATAGTGAGTGCCTGGCAAATTCTAGTGTTGGTCCTGAAGCAGTAGGCACATGACAAAGTTAGAAACACAATGCCAGTGTTGATCCTCTGGATGTCTTAGGAGCTTCCTCAGTAAAATTGAATGTTTTAATTAAAGTGGTTTATCAGTTGTGATGCTTGGGACACTAGTGTTTTTTTTTAACTTTTTATTTTATATTGGATATAGCTGATTAACAATGTTGTGATATTAATAGTCTCAGGTGCATAGCAAAACAACTCAGCCATATATATACATGTAGTGTTAGAGAAGACTCTTGAGAGTCCCTTGGACTGCAAGGGGATCCAGCCAGGCCATTCGAAAGGAAATCAGTCCTGGGTGTTCGTTGGAAGGACTGATGCTAAAGCTGAAACTCCAATACTTTGGCCACCTCATGCAAAGAGTTGACTCATTGGAAAAGACTCTGATGCTGGGAGGGATTGAGGGCAGGAGAAGGGGACAACAGAGAATGAGATGGCTGGATGGCATCACTGACTTGATGGACATGAGTTTGAGTGAACTCTGGGAGTTGGTGATGGACGGGGAGGCTTGGCGTGCTGCAATTCATGGGGTCGTGGAGAGTCGGATATGACTGAGCAACTGAACTGAACTGACCATTCTCTGCAAAGCTCCTTTCCCGTCCATGCTGCCACATAACACTGAGCAGTGTTCTCTGTGCTATACAGTAAGTCTTTGTTGGTTATCCATTTTAAATATAGTAGTGTGTACTGTCCATTCCAAACTCCCTAACTATCCCTTCCTCCCATCCTTCCCTACTGGTAACTATAAGTTCATTCTCAAAGTCTGAGAGTCTGTTTCTGTTTTGTAAATAAGTTTGTGTGTGTGTCATTTCTGTTTAGTTTCTGCTCATAAGGGATGTCATATGATATTCCTCTTTCTCTGGCTGACTAACTTCACACAGTATGACAACCTCTAGGATCTCTGGGTGTCTTAGGCACCTCCTCAATAAAATGGGATGCTTTAAGCCAGTGGTTTTATAAACTGTGATGCTTGGGACATTAGTCTTTCTTCAAGTGCCTTGCACCTGCTTCAGAGGTCAAACGTGGCCAAGTCTGTAGGGGTCCAAGGACTCCTGCCCTCTTAATTTCCAAGTTTCCTCTTTGAACCAGAGAAGTTTTGTTCTATGCAAATAATTTATATAAACCTCACTTAATGAATGGAGTATATTACCTTTAACTTCCATTGTTTAACAGATGGGACAGATTTGCAGACAAATCTAGATTAATTGCTCTCCTTGTGTCCTGGATGTAGGAAGGAGCTCTGTGCTGTTAAAATCTGCCAGACACTATAACATCTGTAAATCTGTTTAGGATCTTGATTCTTATCTTTACGATATCTCCAAGTTTCAATGCCAATCCCTCTGTACAGCATAATACTTTTAACTGTAGTATTTTTTCTCTATAGACACTGTCAAGTTTATTTGAATAAAAATTGTGTTGCAGAAGATTATCCAATGCATTTTTTTTAGAGTAGTGAATTAAGGTGAGAGAAAAGTATAAGTATTGCCCTGCTTTCACTTACAACACAGTCAGGAGCCAAACACTATTGGAAGAAAATGTAAGAACATAAGGAGCTGTGACATTATGTCTGACTCCTACATTTATCCTGTCAAGTGAACTCATGGAGTGATTATTTGCTAAAGAGTCTCTGTAGCCAACCACAGCTATCCTCATCTGTTAAATTTGATCTGCCTTTACCTGATTCTTCAGTTGGTGCCTGATTTTTAGGAAACCCCATTAAGAAGAAAAAATTCCTAGTGATAATGTCAGCCAAGTGTCTCTGACTGACAGTTTGTGTAGAATTTCTCCAGTTTCTATAGCCACATTCCCTGAGAAAGAGAGTCTCCTTTCTGAGAGTTCTAATTCTATCATTTGTCATGGACATTGGAAGGTAATTTTTATAGTTTTGCAATAAGCAGTGGTTTGTAGATTACCCCATTCTGAAGCCCTTAAGTATTTTTTAAGAAAGGTAGTAGCTGGAGAATCCCAGGGACTGGGGAGCCTGGTGGGCTGTCTATGGGGTCGCACAGAGTTGGACATGACTGAAGTGACTTAGTAGCAGCAGCAGCAACAGAGCAACAGTTTAGGCCATGCCAGAACATCAGTCACTGCATTATTATCACCCATGTGTCCCCAGAGAAAGCCTAAGTGGATTAGAAAGAGATCTGGAAATGGAAAATGTTGCATATTACAGATCTGGACTTCAGAAAGCACAAATGTAGGAATGTTCTTTTTTCTATTGTGCTGATAATGTTATCTAGTTTACACACATATGTGGTTTATATGCCTCTAGAAAGCAAGCAGTTCTCTGGTCTGTGGACTGAAAGCAGACACACCCGTGTGCAGGATAATGAGGGAAAACCTGTCAATTTGGAATTGCTCCAAATTGTTGCCTCAAGGCCATTTCCATTAGCTTCACTTAAAAGACACAGAGACCTGATGGGACTGAACAAATATGAGAGTGGTTTTCTGAGCATCTTAAGACCCGTCAAAATGAGGAGAAGGGAAATCACACTCAAACTCATTCCTTCTTCAAGGAAATCATACTCAAACTCACTGAATGACAAATAGCGGATATTTCAGAACATTGTGAGAGAAATATAGTTGAAAGGTACTGTGTATTGTTTCTCTTTTTATTTTCCACTGTCTAAATATTCCCTGCAAATTAACATTGCTAAACAGTAGTTAAACTTTCATTATGCCTGGAAATGGTGTTTATTTAAGTATCCAAAAAGTTCTTCTATCAGGAGTATATCTGAAAGTGAAGTGAAAGTGTTAGTCCCTCAGTTGTGTCCAACTGTTTATGACTCCATGCAGGTAGCCCACCAGGCTCCTTAGTCCATGGGCTTCTCCAGGCAAGAGTGCTGGAGTGAGTTACCATTTCCTCCTCCAGGGGATCATCCTGACCCAGTGATCTAACCCAGGTCTCTTGCATTGCAGACAGGTTCTTTACCATCTGAGCCACCAGGAAAGCCCCAGGATTATATCTACCTCTGTGTAAAAGAAACCTGACAACACTGCCTCAAACAAATAGGAGTTTCTGTTTCTGACATGACAAATAGCCAAGAAGTAAGCAATTAGCACAGGTGCACTGGCTTTACTACATTACCAGGAATTCATGTTCTTCTAACTGTCTTTTCTACAACCTTCATTTTGCTATGCCCCTCATCCTACTGTGACAAGATGGCAGCCTGCATCTGTGTTCCAGGAAAGAAGCTAGGAGTAAGAATGAAAGTTGATAACCACATCATTCTTTTCATCCCTCAAAAAATAATAGATGTCCTGCAATCTCCACCAGGGGCTTCCCTGATAGCTCAGTTGGTAAAGAATCTATCTGCAATTGAGGAGACCCTGGTTCAATTCCTGGGTCAGGAAGATCCACTGGAGAAGGTATAGGCTACCCACTCCAGTATTCTTGGGTTTCCTTTGTGGCTCAGCTGGTAAAGAATCTGCCAGCAATGTGGGATACCTGGGTTCAGTTCCTGGGTTGGGAAGATCCCCTGGAGAAGGGAAAGGCTACCCACTTCAGTATTCTGGCCTGGAGAATTCCATGGACTCTATAGTCCATGTGGTCGCAAAGAGTCGGACAGGACTGAGTGACTTTCACTTCACAATCTCCTGAGACATTACATCTTAGTTGCTAAGACTAGAACACAAGGCCGTGCCTAGCTCCAAGGAGTCCAAAGTGGTGTGTTTTTAATATTAAACTTGAGACATTGCCATCCCCAACAATATCAGGGAAATTTTGTTAATGAATACAAATTCCAATGTTGGGTAAGAAAGTAGCAATGTCTGACACAGTTTGAATTTTCTTTGGTTCTGTAGGGTGTGAGTTGGACTGTGAAGAAGGCTGAGTGCCAAAGAATTGATGCTTTTGATCGGTGGTGTTGGAGAAGACTCTTGAGAGTCCCTTGGACTGCAAAGAGATCCAACTAGTCCATCCTAAAGGAGACCAGTCCTGGGTGTTCATTAGAAGGACTGATGCTGAGGCTGAAACTCCAATACTTTGGCCACCTCATGTGAAGAACTGACTCATTGGAAAAACCCTGATGCTGGGAGGGATTGAGGGAAGGAGGAGAAGGGGACGACAGAGGATGAGATGGCTGGATGGCATCACGGACTCGATGAACATGAGTCTGAGTGAACTCCAGAAGTTGGTGATGGACAGGGAAGCCTGGCGTGCTGCAATTCGTGGGGTTGTGGAGAGTCAGACACGACTGAGCGACTGAACTGAAAACTTAGTAAATTTCATGCTATCTGCAACATAACATTCTGAACTCTCTATTAACCCAAAAACATATCTTACCAACTGACTTCGAGATTCTGCTTATCTCCTTAACCCTTGACTTAGAAACCAGTAGTTAGCTTGAGGCAATCTAAAATAAGCTTCATTCAGAAACAGCCCCTTTGTCTGTCAACTCACCTCTTAGCAGAAAATATTTAATGGAAGATGTATGAGAAAGTCTAGGGGCCACCGCCTAATCTACTAAGGCCCACTACCTCATAGCAGTGCTTATATTAGTTTATATTTGATACATAGCAGTAATTATAAGACTTTGGTCAATTTATACTGCAAGGCACAGGCAGAAAACATCTACATTAGCAAAGCTATATTTTCTTCATATCTACTTGCAGACTGGCTAGCTTTACCCTAATTTATTCCACTTTTGAAGAGTTTTGCTACAATAGGAAAGATATAACCAGTATATGCCAATGATCTGATTTTTTTTCTCATCCTTCAAGGCTATAACTTTGGGTAACATGTGGTCTATATCTCATTAACTTCATGTAATAATTTGACCAGAGGTTTTTTGACTATATAGCAAGGATCAGCAGCTTGAACTGTCTAGACTGCTTATAGCCTTCCTCCTTCACTCAATTACATTCTACATTCTATAACTATTGGACCCCTATCTAATCAAATTCTCTATTAGTTAAAATTGTATATAGCTGCCTATGACAGAACATTGGTAACAGTGTTTTAATCAAAATGTCTCTCATGAGACAAGAGAGCAATATAGAGCATTCATGATGCCATAAAGCTTCTTCTGTTGTTCTGCTCAGCTATCTTCAGCTAGTGATTTTCATCCTTGTGATCCAAAGTTGGCTGTTTTATAGAACTGTGTCTTAAGGAATGTAGGGAAGTATTTTTAACATGGGACATTTTCACTTCTAAGCAACATTGGAGTTCTCTTTGAAAGAAAGAAGGGAGAATGAATATTTATTAGACAGACAGCAGTGTTTGCCACAGATTCTGAATGCCAAGTTGGTGCAACACAGTTGGTAGCGTGGATGGAGAGAGTTTGCCTTTGGATTACAGCCAACTTCTGCAGGAGCATTTGAGTTCAAGTGAAGTATGATGGGAAAACTTCATCTGATACCATTTACTATATACTTTGGTAGAAAAATATGGAACTATGATGACCTCTAGTTTATTCTATTAATATTTTGATGAATTCACCTATTTCCAGGACTTCCCTGGTGGCTCAGATGGTAAAGCGTCTGTCTACAATGTGGGAGACCCAGGTTCAAGCCCTGGGTTGAGAAGATCCCCTGGAGAAGGGAATGGCAATCCACTCCAGCACTATTGCCTGGAAAATCCCATGGACAGAGGAGCCTGGTAGGCTACAGTCTATGGGATCGCAAAGAGTCGGTCACGACTGAGCGACTTCACTTCACTGTATAATACAACTCCATGGCATTAAATAACCATCATTTGTTTTCTTCCTATATCTGTGGATTGTTTGGGACTTGGATGATCTAGGATGGGCTCAGTTAGTCTTGGTTCCAGGCTGAAAGGACCTTGTGAGTCCCATATTCCTTTCATCCTCCTGGAATCACTGGAATAGTGATATCTGTTCTTCCCATCAAAGAGGCAGGGGCACTAAAGGGCACACCCATCCATTTAAGCATATTTCAAGCTTCTACCTGTATTATATCTGACCTGCCTCTTGAGAAATCTGTATGCAGGTCAGGAAGCAACAGTTAGAACTGGACATGGAACAACAGACTGGTTCCAAATAGGAAAAGGAGTACGTCAAGGCTGTATATTGTCACCCTGCTTATTTAACTTATATGCAGAATACATCATGAGAAACGCTGGACTGGAAGAAACACAAGCTGGAATCAAGATTGCTGGGAGAAATATCAATAACCTCAGATATGGAGATCACACCACCCTTATGGCAGAAAGCAAAGAGGAACTAAAAAGCTCTTGATGAAAGTGAAAGTGGAGAGTGAAAAAGTTGGCTTAAAGCTCAACATTCAGAAAACGAAGATCATGGCATGCAGTCCCATCACTTCATGGGAAATAGATGGGGAAACAGTGTCAGACTTTATTTTTGGGGGCTCCAAAATCACTGCAGATGGTGATTGCAGCCATGAAATTAAAAGACGCTTACTCCTTGGAAGAAAAGTTATGATCAACCTAGATAGTATATTCAAAAGCAGAGACGTTACTTTGCCGACTAAGGTCCGTCTAGTCAAGGCTATGGTTTTTCCTGTGGTCATGTATGGATGTGAGAGTTGGACTGTGAAGAAGGCTGAGCGCCGAAGAATTGATGTTTTTGAACTGTGGTGTTGGAGAAGACTCTTGAGAGTCCCTTGGACTGCAAGGAGATCCAAACAATCCATTCTGAAAGAGATCAGCCCTGGGATTTCTTTGGAAGGAATGATGTTAAAGCTGCAACTCCAGTACTTTGGCGACCTCATGAGAAGAGTTGACTCATTGGAAAAGACTCTGATGCTGGGGGGGATTGGGGGCAGGAGGAGAAGGGGACGATCGAGGATGAGATGGCTGGATGGCATCACGGACTCGATGGACGTGAGTCTGAGTGAACTCCGGGAGATGGTGATGGACAGGGAGGCCTGGCGTGCTGCGATTCATGGAGTCGCAAAGAGTTGGACATGACTGAGTGACTGAACTGAACTGAACTGAAAGTCCTATAGACAAATCACACAGCTAAGCCTAAACTCATTCTGCTTCCTCAAGCACAAACTCCAAAGACACACTGCAAAATGTGTAGATACAGAGAATGATAAAGAATTGAGGCTAATAATCAAGTCTACTAGAAACTGGTACAGTGATAATATCTAACAAAGTACTCATTCCCCATTTAAGGAAGGAGGGACAATTTTTATATATTCTATAGTAGGAACATTTAAATAAAAACAATTTCTGGACAAAAAGATTTGTTTGTAAGAATGCTTGATATCATTTTTCACTTTTTATAAGAGACAATGATGGTAATAGCTGCAAAAATCTTATGTGCTTCCTACAAGAAAGGAAAATTACTCCTTGTTTATGTCAGAGAACTTCAGACTAATAAAAATATCAATCAAGGAATTCTACCTATTTGCAAATACTTTTGAAAAGTTGTGGTTTATAATTTTTAAAGATAAATTTAGAGATAATATATTTATGTGGTAGAATGTTACTCCTGGAAGAATTCTATGAAACTGTTCATTCCAAAATCCAATCAAGTCTAGGAATTATTTTGCTACAGTCTTTATCAATGACCTATCTATCTACACCACGCTTCCAGCAGTGGGATGATCACATTTTGAGAAGAGAGCTCATTCTATGAGCCTAGTTGGCAACATTATAGAATCTTTCTCCCTCTGCCCTTAATTCCTCAAACCTAAAAAATGAATTGCAAGTTTTATTCCAAAAGATTATTCATTGCTAAGGCTGTCATAGTAAATTACCACAAACTGAATATCTTAAAATAACAGAAATTTATTATCTGAGAGTTTTGGAGAGTAGAAGCTTAAAAATCAAGGTATTGGCAGGACTATGCTTTCTCCAAAGAGTTTCTCTCTAAATAAGATTATGTTCTCTCTAGCAAAGAATCCTTCCTGCTTCCTAGCATCAGGTGGTTCTTGGCCATCCTTAGCATTCCTCAGCTTATAGCTAAATTACTTCAATCTCTGCTTCTGTCTTCATATGACCTTCTTCCCTTGTGTATTTATGTGTGCTCTTCTCTTCTTATAAGGACACCAGTCATTGGATTTAAATCCCATCTTAACCAGTATTATTCACCTTAATTTAATTGCATCTGGAAAGACTCTGTTTCCAAAGAGAGTCATATCCTGAGGTTCCAAGTACACATGAATTTTGAGGGGACATTATTTAACCACTGAAAAGACCACTTCTAATACTGAAACAGAGATTCTATGCTCCCACTTTGGTATTATCCTCTTTAACCTAAAATCTGAGTACCTTCAAGCATCCTTAAATGATTTTGCCCCATACCTTTACCATTTAGGCCAACTTATTTCAATGATATTCAAAGGCATCCGTAAAATGATATTGTAAATGGTTAATAGCTAATTTTCTTTATTTCAAGGATAACCACTTTAAAAAATCTTTATGAAAAATTATTTGTAAGTTTTAATGCCCAAGAATTAGTATGTAGTTTTGTCCAACTGATAATTTAGCCTGATGAACAAAATACCTGTCCCTTGGATCCTGTACTTGGTGATCCAAGATGAGAAAGATATTACATCAGAAATCATCTGCACTGTCCTGATGCTGACTTTTATACTCCATTGGGTGCTTTTTAGATTGTATTTTACTACCTATGTCAAAGACCAATACTGGTCAAGACTTATTACCCACCAATGAGCTGTAAAGAGAATGCTGAAAAGGGCATCAGAGGCTACTGAAAATATAGATCATACTCTATGAGAGCAAGAATGCCCCTGGCCCAGGACTTTATTAGCATTAGAGTTCCATTACTACACTTTTAAGTCTATTTCAGAGCTGCCTGTTGGAATCTAGGCTTTGGAGAGTTAAAGACTACAAAAGGATGAGAATATTGAAAATATGCCTGGTCCTACCCTAAAATGCCACAGCAGGGACCACACCTCAATTAACTCAATCCAAAGTTGTTGTAACTGGGCACCAAACTTTGTTCCAAACACTGTGGGAGAATTAACCAATCATCCCTTGTGGCTCAAATAGTAAAGAATCTGCCTGCAATGCAGGAGATCTGGGTTCAATCCCTAGGTTGGAAAGATACCCTGGAGAAGGGAATGGCAACCCACTCCAGTATTCTTACCTGGAGAATCCCATGAACAGAGGAGCCTGATGGGTTACACTCTATGGGGTCACAAAGAGTCAGACGCAACTGAGTGACTAGCACACACACAAAACAAAACATTTATTTCAGTTCAGTTCAGTCACTCAGTCATGTCCAACTCTTTGTGACCCCATGGACTGCAGCACTCGAGGCCTCCCTGTCCATCACCAACTCCTGGAGTTTACCCAAACTCATGTTTATTGAGTTGGTGATGCCATCCAACCATCTCATCTTCTGTTGTCCTCTTCTCCTCCTGCCTTCAATCTTTCCCAGCATCAGGGTCTTTTCAAATGAGTCAGCTCTTTGCATCAGGTGGATAATGTATTGGAATTTCAGTTTTCTGAGTCAGAAGTCTAATGGTGGATGGGGGGGGGGGGGGGGGGGGAAGAAATGTGATTAAAATAAATAAGAGGTAGGAGAATTGTGCAATTTTATAGGTGAGTGTTCAGCCTTTAAACAGCTATGGACTTGCATTCATATCCTGGATTAGCTAATTACTCATTAAATGTGACCTTACTCAATTTACTAATCTCTCTAAGTCACAAATTCTTCATCTGGAAAATGGAAATGACAATCATTTTATAGTATTTTATAATGTATTTTATAGTGTTGTTTTGAGGACTAAATGAACAAATGCATGCAATATACTCAGCAGAATGTCTGGCACTCAGTATAAAGTTAGTTGCTTTATTACAATAGAGGAATAATTATTTCAAAACATTATTATTAAATAATGATTTAATAAACAGAGGAAAATGATTTCAAAAAAGGAAGAACAAAGTTGGAAAACACGCACTACCTAGTTGAAACAACTACAATGAAACCACATTAATCAAGAGAGTGAGGCATTGGCACAGGACAGTAATAATTTGATTTGAAAATAAAAGGCAAAATACTTGAACATATACTTCACCAAAGAAGACATACGCATGGCAAATAAGCACATAAAGATAGGTAACATGATTATCCATTGTGTGTGTTAGTCGTTCAGTCCTATCCAACTAGCCACTTTGGAAAACAGTTTGGCAATATCTTACACAGTGAAATATATTTTTTACTTTCTTACTTTTTATTTTCATACTCTTTATTTCCCAGGTATTTTCTAAGAAATATGTGCCTACACAAAGACCTGCCCATGAATATTTACTGTTGCTTTATTTATAATCACCAAAAACTAGAAACTACCTAAATGTCCATCAGCTTGTGAATAGATCAAAAATTGTAGTATATTCATATAATGAATTCATGCTCAACAATGGAAAGATGCAGATTATCAACATATGCAACAACATGGATGTATCTCAAAAGCATTGTGCCAAGTGAAAGAAGCTAGACATCGAACACTGCATACTATATGATTCCATTTTATAACATTCTAAAAAATGGAAATACATAGGGACAGAACATAGATCAGTGGTTGCAATGCCAATAGCTCAATGAGCTGCCTTGTGGGGAAGGGATTGTAAAGGGACCTGAGGGATATTCTGGGCATAATGAAATTGTTCTATATTCCAATTGTGATGTTGGTTACATAACTACACACATCTGTCAAATCTCACCAGATTCCATGCTTCAAAAGGATAAATTTTATTTTATGTAAAGGATACTTGAATAAAAATAGCTTATTACAGTAATATTTCAGATATTATATGGTAATGTTTGATTTGCCATCAAAAGAGACAGAAAACTAGAGAATCATTAATCATCAGAATATTAATACATCTTGTTCAATAAATGTATGCATAATTACATTTATTAGAGTATAATTCCCTTACAATGTTGTTAGTTTCTGCTGTACAATGAAGTGAATCAGTTAGATTGACATATATGCACTACTATGCATAAAATAGGTAACTAATGAGAACATACCATATAGCACATGGAACTCTGCTCAATACTCTGTGGTGACCTAAATGAGAAAAAAATCTAGAAAAGAAGAGATATATGTATATGTAAATTCATTTTTTAAAGGAAGACAAAAAGTCCAGAAAGTAAAATGGGTTATCAATTGGTTATATACAAATTGACCTTGATCATCTAGGAAGGCTTTTAAAGCTAATGCAGTTGCCATAGAAATGCATTGCTAAACCCCCATTAAATAAATAAAATGCATTGCCTTACTTCCTATTACTCCTCAGTTTTAAAAAAGTGTTTTGGCTAAGTGACCGGTGTTGGGGAGAAAGAAATTTTCCTCTACCCTTCTAAGCTTCTCTGGCTTTTCTAAGAAATAAATTGACAGTAGACAGATTAACGGAAGAAAATCAAACAAAAGTTTCCTAACATGTGCATATGGGAGAGACGCAAGAATATCAAGTAACTCATGAAAATGACCTTAAACACTATCTTCAGCTAAAGACAAAAAAGAATGATGAAGGGTAGGGAGTTGGGAATTCAAAAGGGGAAGGTGATTGACATGAAGACTGAAAAGCAAACGTTTAGTAAATAAATGTTGCTGGGCCCCTCAGAGACAATGGGACATAGAATAGGTAGACTCTGATCGCTAAGAGTTTCCTCCACCATGCCTAGCTCATTTTTTTTAATTAATTTATTTTTTTAATTGAAAGATAATTGCTTTACAAACTTTTGTTGTTTTCTGTCAAAAATCAACATTTTTTCCAGATATCTCTGGTTGATTCTCAGAACAGGCTTTCTATCTATTGATAAATTATTTTAGGCAATAAGGGGAAAGAACAAAGTTTCTTCCTGAGTCTTTTGGGCCTTGGTTGTTTTCAGCTCGAAGCAATCTACATGGCAGAGACATATGCGGGTAAAAAGTTTTGCTTCCCTACACTGAAAAGGAAATGTAGAGGAGACAGGTAGACAGGGAATTGGTAAGAGGAATTCCTACCTAATCGTGAAAGACAGTGATTTGAGGAGCCACTCTGTAAAGGGTCAGCATATTGACTTGGGAAGTCAATAATACACACCTGGATGGCTGGGGGAAAACAGCAGAATGGATAGAGCTTATGAAAAAATAGAGGCTCTTGAGAGAAGAGCAGTATGTGAGTAGGGAAACAAAGGAAAGTGATTTTGAAGATAAAGGTGTGGATCTTGGTCCTGTTCTGGATCAATAGGAAGATAGCTTGTCAGTTTAGTCTCCAGGTTCTCTCTCTTGAGGGAGCTGAAATCTGTCTGGCCTAGTGAGCCACTTGGCAGAGTGCTTTCTTGATTGGAAAAATAAGACAAATTGTTTGAGACCTGAGAGAGATTACTGAACCCTCTCTGAGTGGAAGGGCTGCAGAATAAAGTGGACATCAAAGAACTGGATTTTAGACCTGGCTCTGCCAGTTTAACCCATGTGGACTTTTGAACCTCATCTAAAATTTCTCGTTAGTAAAGAAAAATAAAAGATAATTCTGGGGAGGGGGTGATACTAGAGACATATAATAATCGATGGGTTATTTTGGTGAGACAGTCTTATATAAATGGAATGGTATAGGCTGTGCCTCTCTATCTAAATACTTTTAATCTATTCTCTTTGAGAAGAATAAGCAATATCCCAGGGAGTTCATATGTGAATCAGTCTCTTATTTAGTTCAAATGAGGAATGATTACAACAGGTGATCAAAAATTAATGTGTGTGCACAGGTAACTCTCCAATGGGCCCTGAGGTTAAAAGGCAATGAATGTACTAAAGGAGGAAATGAGATCATATAACTATAAATCAATAGGAGAGCATAGCATGATCTATAAATACAGTGTCCAAGGGGGAATCTCAAATTGAGGGTATAAGGTTAAACACAACCATATGTCACATTCCTAGTAGAAAAAGATCAAAGGAATCAGAAATAAGTCTGTTGGAGCCTTTGGAATAAGGTCAACGTATGGCATAGACGAAATCAAACTGCTCACTTCCCAAATGGTGTCTATACTTCTTCACAGGGAAAAAGATGATAGAGTGAGCAGCCATAAGAAGAATGTAATTTCAGGATGGTCAGAAAGAGTTCTTTTCATCTGGAAGTCACAACCCTTCAACAGTGTGGAAAGCATCATTCTCATCATTGAAGCAGAAGGAAAATAGAAATCTAAGGCCAAAAGGAATGCCACATTCAAGAAAGTGGTGTCCTACTAACCCACTGGGGGGAATCACATCAAGGGGAAGATTTCTACAGAGAACAGCAGATAAAGGGTCTCCTCTAACTGTGTGTCTTATTTTTATTATCACTTCATGGAATGTAACCAAATTACCTGAACCTAATCCCAAAATTTAAGAATGTATTTTCAAGGGAGGCACTAAAGGACTCAGAGCATGTTCCCAAAATTGAAGGTTAGCTTGGAAATTATCCTTCTAATTTGAGTAGTAATAATGACAATTATAATAATTTACATTCAATAAGGTGAGAAATTTCTCCATGGTAACTAATCCTACGCCATGACCTTTAAATGAATACAGTTTCCCATAAAATCCATCAGGATAACAGGAATTTAATACTTAAAATGTATATAGCCTGAGGACCTGTATATAGCCAGACAACCATACTCAGTATCCAGTAATAAGCCACAATGGAAAAGAATATGAAAAAGAAAGTATATATTATATATTTTATACTATACACTTATATTGAAATATATATTTTTTACTATATACTTTTATTATATATTGCTAAATATTGTTATAATCATATATTATAGTTAGTATTGTTATTATATAATATATATTTTATACTATATATTTTTATTGAAGTATAGTGTTAGCTTTGCTGTATAGGAGAAATTAACACAACATGGTAAATCGACTATACTTCAATAAAGCAATTTTTTAAAAAAAGAAAAATTAACTTGAATTGGAAGAAAGCACATAATGACACATGGAAAGAGGGAGTAATATAGAGCTCATCTCACAGATTCTAGAAGAAATACAATCAAGGAGTACAAATTTACCAGATGAGATTTTTTCCAACAGGTCAGCAATAGAGCACCTTAAGTGCAAAATATGACAATGGCTGTGTGCAAATGTCAGCTGTGTTCAAATATAAAGTACTCTTTTCCATTATTTTCCTGGCTTAATGACAGTCTGCTAGTCAATTATATTTTTCTATAGAAATGTATAGTGTTCTTATTGGCCAGTCAGTATCTCATGATTATGATCAATTGAAGTTTGGATCAATTTCTTGACCTGCCATAGTCGAAGAACTAAAAAAAAAAAAAAGTTTTATTTTGTGTACAATATGCTGACAAACCCTGAAACTAAACAACTCAATGGGGTAAAAATACTGCATAAGCTTAACATAAACTATCTGCCAGTTTTTACTAATATTTCACCATGACACCTCATCCTTATTCATATTATCCCCAAACTATTTGCCATCTGTCTTAAACTCTTTGTGAAAGTTGCTCAGTAGTGTCCAACTCTTTGCAACCCTGCGGACTACAATCCATGGAATTCTCCAGGCTATAATACTGGAGTGGGTTGCCTTTACCTTCTCCAGGTGATCTTCCTAACCTAGTGATCTAGCCCATGTTGCCCACATTGCAGGCTGATTCTTTACCAGCTGAGCCAAGAGGGAAGCCCAAGAATACTGGAGTGGGTAGCCTATCCCTTCTCCAGTGGATCTTCCCAACCCAGGAATCCAACCGGGATCTCTTGCATTGCAGGTGGATTCTTTACCAACTGAGCTATCAGAGAAGCCCTCTTGGACTCTTTGGTTACAAATAATAAAAACAGAGTTGGTCAAATAATTAAAAGAAACAAACAAAACAAGTAAAGTAAGGTCACATAATCTATTTACAAACTGACTTTCTCTACTTCTAGGCACATATGGTAGAATATGTGCTAACATATTTGCACACTCAGTCATCTCCAACTCCTTGGGACCCTATGGTCTATAAACAGCCAGGCTCCTCTGTCCATGGGATTTTCCAGGCAAGAATACTGTAATAGGTTGCCATTTCCTCCTTCAGAAACCCTTCCTGACTCAGGAATTGAACTCACATCTCTCACATCTTCTGCATTGCAGGTCAGTTTTTTTCTGCTTGAGACATTGAAGAAGCTTCATAGTAGAATGTGGTGGCTCCCTAATGCCTAAGGTTGCATCATTTCAATTCAAGCTCAGTATATGATAAACTGAAATCTCTCATCCACATTTCCAAAAAAAAAAAAAAAAAAATTAGGGTCAGGGTTAGGATTTCTAAATACTGAAATTAGAGAACTTGATTCTGCCACCTCTGATCCAGGACCTGCCCCCAGGCCAAATAACAATAGCTACAGAGGAATCCACAAAAGTTGACAAGGCACAGAAGCGAATGAGAGGAGATAAACCCTGCAGGTAGATGGGTACAGTCTCCAGAAAAAGGTCTTCATGTCTTTAGGAGTTAATGAAGAATCCTGTTTATCAGTGCTTCACTAGCTGTAATATACCTATGAATCACCCGAGGCCTTGCTATATACTCGTTCTGATCCAGTAGTTTGTGTGGGGTCTGCCAATTTTTACTAATATTTCACCATGACACCTCATCCTTATTCATATTATCCCCAAACTATTTGCCATCTGTCTTAAACTCTTTGTGAAAGTTGCTCAGTAGTGTCCAACTCTTTGCAACCCTGTGGACTACAATCCATGGAATTCTCCAGGCTATAATACTGGAGTGGGTTGCCTTTACCTTCTCCAGGTGATCTTCGTAACCTGTTTGATTTGCATATCAAACAAATGATGTTGATACTCTGATTTGAAGATTACATTTGCCTTTCAACCAAAATTGCTGGATTTCCTGTTTACACCTCAGTGATTATCATTGTGTGGCAGCAAGGATGAGGAACTACTCAGATCCTGATTCAAAACCGAGCCTGCCTGGAAGAACACATCTAGCTGATAGACTCCCTCTGAGAGTGTCTTCAGGATCTGTCTAGGCTTCCAAACTGAAGCCATATACTGTCTGGGCAGGTCCCCCAACAACAAGTGAGCACAATCATGTTACAAGGACTTGTCATTTCTAAGGCAGATAATGGAGCTTGGGTGATGAAGTTCATAAAATCAGCCTCCTGGGGCAAGGAGCAGGGCAGAAAGGCTAGAACATGCATCTGAGAGTTGGAATGAAAAATAAGCAGTCCAGCAGGGTAAATGTTAAATTTAAGGTCTGAACAGTACTGAAAAAGGAGGAGAATGGTTGTGGGGAAAGATCACTTTCCTTAAATAAAGGAAGAATCAAAACATGTGCTTGATGTCTGTCTTTAAACACACATATGTCGTCTGTGTTGCTTTGGAGAACAAGACAATGTTTCTAATGGAAAACATATCCCGTTTCAATAGAAGGAAAATGTTTTTTGCAGTGAAGCTATCCTACCATTAAATGGCTTATGAGAGAGTGAGTTTTTCATTGCTGGAGGGATCCATGGAAGGATTGTTGGAATGGGAACTTGATTGAGGATATGATCAGATTAAATATCATTGACTGATACCAGAAACCAAACAGGTCTAAGGGAACATATTAGCTGCTGGAGTGAGATCCAAGGTCCTGGCATTAGGAGGAGTTTGGTCAGTCATTATTTCCCAGGTCTAGATATGACATCATAACAGATGTTGGTGATTGAAGTTCTCTCCATGACCAAACTTTATCAGGTTCCTCTAAACCCTCTTCTCAATTAGGGCTCGATCTTTGGACTTGTATGTCCCACGTGATTTCAGCAAAAATTCTGCTAAGTCAGTTTAGCATCAATCCCCACCCTGAATATCTGATATTTGATGATAGCTCATCAAATTTTCATCCTCAAAATTCCCCAAGGCATATATGATCACCTCAGCCTCTCTTCAGCAAGAATCCTATCAAGTTGATTTAACCAGAATTCTCCCTGACTCCTAATTCTTTCTCTCAATAATTTCCTGTCTCCTGAACTCCACCCTGATCCATGGCTACAAACACCATTTTTCCAAACCATATTCCAAATTGAATCCAGTTTTAGGCATAGTGAGGTGTCTCTTTCCTATTACATTAGTTCCTGAGTAAAGTATCTTTTTACTGCTTTATCTTCTGTCCTGATCTGTTTTTTCTTATACACTGGGTATATCATGGTTAGCAATATTCATCTGCTTTCAAGGATGAAATACACTAGTAGAAGGAAACAAACATTAATGAAATAATTATAAAATGAATGAATACTTATAAACTAAAATAAAGACCATGAAGAAAAGATATTTTTCTAGGCAAAAAAGATCAGAGATAATTTCCCTGAACATATGACATCTAAGCTAAGATATCGAGTGAGAGGGATTGACAAGGCATGTGGGTATGGGTGTGTGTGTGTGTGTTGGAGTCAAGGGGGTGTATCCCACAAAGTCGTGGATGGAAGGATACAGGGTATGCAAAATGTTGAATCAAAGAGAGTTTATTGAAGAGAATATTTCCAGAGGTGTGGGCAGGCTGCACAGGCTTTCCCAGTAGCTCAGCGGTAAAGAATCTGCCTGTGATGCAGGAGACACAGGTTTGATCCCTGGGTCAGGAAGATCCCCTGGAAGGGGAAGTGGCATAGCACCCCAGTATTCTTTCATGGACAGAGGAGCCTTGCGGGCTACCATTCATGGGGTCACAAAGAGTCAGACAGACCAAGCAACAGTAAAGCACACATGCTCAGGCAGGCTAAACAATAAGAGGTGAGCAAGCACACAGCAGCAGAGGGAGCCTGCAGGGCCAAGAGAGAGGCTGTTCCTGTAACCCAGGGAGACACAGATGTGGGGGAAGCCTTACTTGATAGAGCTATTATTGCAAGTCGGGAAACACAACCACTCAACACCTAAAAGAATCCAAGTGAAATAGTTTGTGGAGGACAGTATCTCAGAGCACAGTACAGATGGAAGGTCAAATGAATAACCACAACAAGGGAAAGAGTGGTGCAGGTTGAGAATGGAATGTAGTCTGAGGCTTAGATCATGTTAAAGAACATGGAAATCAACATGCTAGTGTCAACCAGCAGCTCGGGGAAGTGTTTGGGGTCAGGAGGTCTCAGCTGGTATCAGGAACCTTGCTGTGGAAACTAGACACTTGATCAAGACTTTGGTCTTTGGGTTCCTGTAATAGTGGGAGGTTAGGTTATAGTGAATTGTGTAAGAATCTTCACCTCTAATGGTAACTGCCTGGAATGCCTTGTTGAAGAAGATGCTAAGGCACTCTCCAATATGAGTAGGAGGAGTGCCACAATTGATTAGTAATGTGCAATCCCTTCCATTTGTTTTAGCAAAAAGTGAATGGATCACATCCTTGAACATGTTCAAAGATCTTAATGTTATAGAGCAAGATCTTATAGATCAGTGATAACAGATTTCAAGGTCTATTTTTATTAGCTTAGCAATTTTAGAATTAATTTGACTCTAGAAATTCTAAGGCTTCTAACAACTTGATAGGATAAGGCCGCTGCTGCTAAGGTGCTTCAGTCATGTCCGACTCTGTGAGACCCCATAGACGGAAGCCCACCAGGCTCCCCTGTCCCTGGGATTCTCCAGGCAAGAACACTGGAGTGGGTTGCCATTTCCTTCTCCAATGTGTGAAAGTGAAAAGTGAAAGGGAAGTCACTCAGTAGTGTCCAGCTCTTTGCGACCCCATGGACTGCAGCCTACCAGGCTCTGCTGTCCATGGGATTTTCCAGGCAAGAGTACTAGAGTGGGGTGCCAATTGCCTTCTCCTAGGATAAGGCAATTGTACCTAAAACTTCATTGAAAGTTTCATTGAATTTCATTGAAAGCTCTTCAAGACTTGAAAATACTTAAGAGAAAAAAGTTTAAAAATCTGAGGAAAAATTTTTTCCCTCTCTACTTGTGAATATTTAAAGATCATTTTGGTATAAAATTTCTTCTAGTATGTATTTTTTAATCTTATTTATGAGAAAAGAAAAATGACTTTGTTTAATAAGTTGTTAATCAGTTCTGAAAATTACAAAGGAAATAAAAGCTTCATATGGGACTCACTTGCTATGGGAATCACTTGCTCATTATACCCAGGATGAGTGAAAGAGAATATGGCATCCTCAGCATTTGTTTTCCACAAAGAAGATCTGTGCGATTTGAGGAAAGAACATAAGATATTAATGGTTTTTCTTTGAATATGAATTAATGAATTAATCTCCATTTTAATTTATCTATTGGCAATAATAATCTATTTATTGAGCTTTTACTAGATACTCATCACTCTGCCACACATTTATATGAATTATTTCACTAAAGCCTCATCCCCAGGACTTCTCAGGTGGCACTAGTGGTAAAGAACCTGCCTGCCAATCCGTGAAACATAAAGTGATGCGAGTTTGATCCCTAGGTTGAGAAGATCCCCAGGAGAAGAGCATGGCAACCCACTCCAGTATTCTTGGAGTGGAGAATTCCATGGACAGAGGAGCCTGGTGGGTTACAGTTCATAGGGTCACAAAGAGTTGGACAGAACTGAAGCGATTTAGCACACACACAACCAGGTTTATGCTAGTAAACCAGCTCTTTAAAATTAAATTATATTTTAAAATAGCCCTGATGTGACATTTGCCAATTTTCATGAACTATCATGAACAATCCAGCAGCCAGCTAAAACACGGGTGTGTTCTCTGGGAGTAGACTGGGCCCCCGTGAGAGTTTGTCATGCCTGCCACACAGCCCTGCACAGAAAGCCTGTGAAGCAGAAGGACCTGGGGAAGACTTCAGGACGCCATTTGAGTCCCTGGCCATTTTACCAGCTATCTGATTTTCAGGTGAGTTGTCTCAGTTTCCTTGTCTATAAAATAGAGACAATAACAGTATTTACCACATTGGGGTTTTGTAATAAATAAATAAGTTAATAACATTGTGACCTTGGAAGAGTCCATGGTACATTGCAAGCATTAAATATAAAGTAGCTGTGATATTCTCAGATATAATTTAGTAGACATGGGAACAGGCATATGAACATGACACAATTGGAAAACAAAGATGAGAACTTGAGTTTTCTCACTCCTCCTTAATTCTAGACGTTTTTGACAAATTATGTTGCCTGCTTTGCATCCCTATCACACTTGTATCTGAAACTAAACAAAAAGACTTTCAAGGGAAAAATAAATCTGGATATAGCAGAGGCCAGAAGATGTATAATCATACTTGCAATCCTGAGTATTTTTCAGGGTAAAATTTAAATGACAGTTGAAACCTGTGAAAATGAAATTCTTCGTTATGTGGTTTTGGCTAAATCCCATATCAAATAATCCAAGAACAAAAGTGCCAAAAGCAACCTGCAGTGACAATCTTTTTTTTTTTTTTAACAGATTTCAGATTTCTTTTCTTTCTTTTTAAAAAATTATTCTTTTATTTAGCTCTGTAGGTCTTCATTGCAGCACAAAGGATCTTTATTGCATGTTGTGGCACACGGACCCTCTAGTTGTGGTGTGAGGGCTTAGTTGTTTTGCAGTATGTAGGATCTTAGCTCCCCAGCTAAGGATCGAACCCATGTCCCTTGCATTGCACGGTGGATTCTCAACCACTGGACCACCAGGGAAGTCCCTGCAGTGACAATCTTAACACTGGGATGAGGTGGTGAGCAGATTGACACAGCTTTGCCAAAAGCTACTGAAATACAGTGTTTTGAATTACTCACCATTATCTGAAATTTAGGATTTTGTTCTCTTCAATGAGTATGAGTAACTCAAAATTAGTTGAACATATATATCAAAAGTAGTTTTCAAAGCTAGTGGCAATTTTTTTTTTTTTTAATTCAAAGAATGGTATGCACCTTCAAGTGAATTCCCTGTGGACTGGTCTTTGAGATCATTTTCTTATGACACCACTCATTTCCTGACGTGGCAGGTACTCTGCCACAATTCTGAAACTTTGTCAATCAAAATTCAATTTCACTGACAAAAAAAGCACTCATTTTTTCCTGGCGGATTCTATATTTTTTCCTTGAACTCAGTTGCTCTGTTTGACAGTATTAATGATTCCATCAAATGTCCTGATGGAAATAAAGAAAAGACATAGACAGATATCTGGGGTTTCTCTGAAACACTGTCCCCAAACTCTTATCATGGGATTAAGAGCAGGCTAGGAAGATTGTCTGGTGCCCTGAATAAATTCAAATCACTCAACTCCTCTCTCTGCCTGAATGATTTTTATTTGTCGTACTGGAGCTATTTGAGTAGTCATGATACTGTACTGAGGAGTGAGCATAAGTAAGAGGGTGTTTTGCCCCAAGATGTTGTAAGGTAAGGGCTTCCCTGGTAGCTCAGCTGGTAAGGAATCTGCCTACAATGCAGGAGACCCCAGTTCAATTCCTGGGTTGGGAAGATCCCCTGGAGAAGGGATAAGCTACCCACTCCAGTATTCTTGGGCTTCCCTGGTGGCTCAGATGGTAAAGAATCCGGCTGCAGTGGAGGAGACTTGGGTTCAATCCCTTGGTTGGGAAGATCCCCTAGAGAAGGGAATGGCGACCCACTCCAGTATTCTTGCCTGGAGAATCACCATGGCAGTGGAGCCTGGCAGGCTACAGACCACGGAGTCACAAAGAGTCAGACATGACTGAGTGGCTAAGCACACATTGTGAGGTTGCACAACACAGAGAGAAGCTAAATCAGGGAGGAAGAGAGCCACAACAGGCGATCGTACACCCAGTCTTGTTTGCATGGTTATGTGATCTGAAAATGAGAGCTTGAGCATCATGATCAAAAAACAAAATGGCGTGAGGAAGAGAAATAGATCAGACTATTTACTCCACTGTCACCAGAAAGAGAGCTCAGATCTGTTTTTATTTGGTGCCAATTTATGGTACATTGGTCCAGGTGACTACAGGGTTGGGAAGGAGAAAACTTGCTTCTAAAGTCAAAACTCTTTTCTCAAATCTGTGTCTGAGAAAGGAGACCCTTTTCCCACTCCAGATCAAATGAAGATCAGTTTCCCACTCTCCCCACGTTTCTGGCAGCCCAGCACCTCCACGTTTTTGCCCAACCTTCTCCAGTTTCCCTCTGCAGCTGCTGTGACACCACTTTCCACACTATGGCCAACTTTACCTGTCTACACTTCTATACACTCGGCTCTTGAAGTCTGTCTTTCATGACTGTCATTTTGATATCAGCAAATTGCCAAGGAAACAAGTTAAAGGCAACATTTGCCTGCAGTGTCTGTTTTCTATGAGGCATACTTGTGTTCTCAACACTGTGGCCACGCCATAGATCTAAACATGAAGCGACATGCCACATGGGTCATATGCGCTGCCCGTGACTTCCATCGCTTTGTTTGTATTTTTAATACACACAAGTCACACCATATCTTCAATTTGTATGTGGTTTTTGGATGAACATAATCTTTATAATTATAACTTAACAGAAAAGAGCATATGTACCACCACATGTCCATCCTTCAGCTTCAAAAATGTTCAATATTCTGCTGATCTGTTACTAATGTCAAATGTTTACCTTGTTTTCCATATTTTGCAATTATGAATATGTCGCAAAAAAATGGTGCTTGAGGTAGATTTTATATTTAGATAATCTCCTTGGCACAGATACCCAGTGGCAGAATTTCTGAGAGTAGTACTTCCTGTAAATACTCTGAATATCAGGGGGTTAAACAATGGTCGACTAGTTCTGTTTATACTCTTGCTTTGCCCACTAAAGACAAGCTCTACTCCTTGGGGTTGCTTTGTGGATGAATGACCCACAGTGGGCTCCAAGCTCAGGGTTAAGGTCCTCTTTACACTGTGGGTGGGTCTTTAGGGACCATCTATGAATGTCGTATAAGTTGTTGGTATAATTGGAGAGAAATGTGAGGCACACGGATCAGAGTCACGGTCAAAGGTGTAAATAAGTTCTTTGTGCATTTTAATCAAAGAACAGTTTGCACACTGGTGTTTTTTTCTCACTTCCCCAAGCCCTTCTTGACAACACAACAAATGATAATCTGAAATCAAACACGACACTCTACCTGCAGGACCCGACGCTGACAGATGGAGCTGTGTTTAAATAGCTTCATGTTGCCAGTTCCAATAATGAAAAAGTACACAAAAGCCCAAGTCGGATGGGAAAAAGGAAAGTGCTCTGAATTTGAAAGGGATTCAGGTAAGCAGTCTGGTGATGAGGATCATCCAACCTGTCAGCACACGGGGCAGCATTTCCTCTGATTGGCTGGAGGAGCCATCACTGTGGCCCAGGGCCAACTCAACACGGGTGGGTGAAATGGTGGAAATTTGGGGGATGCTAAGGGCCTTTGTTTAGCTTAGATGGGGCGTGAGGGAACTCTGCCAGACTTTTGATCCGTGTTAGGCTAGTAGGTGTGCAACAGCTGCTTTTGTTATCTGAGAATGAGGCATCCTGGAGCTGTGGGACTGCTCTAGGTGTAACGATTCTCGGGTTTTGTTAAATAAAAGCGCTCAGATGACATTCCAGTGAAGGGTAAGGCCTCAGAAGGCTCCAGAAAGGAAAACAACCTTTACCTTGAATTTTGCGGGGTTGATTCTGAGGTAATGCAGTTGTGTATCAATTTGAAAAAGCTGCAAAATAATTTGTGGGGGGTAAAAAGTCTTTTTGTCCTCAACCAGATTTGAATTTGTTTCAGCACCATCTGGAGAGAATATTAAATTTTGTCTCTCTGATCATATATGGCAAGGAAACTTACTTCACTATTTATGGCTGTTTTTTAAAAAAATTCAGTTGATTCACAATGTTGTGTTAGTTTCAGGTAATAGCAAAGTGATTCAGTTGTGTATTTTTCGGATTATTTTTCATTACAGATTATTACAAGATACTGAATACAGTTTCTTGTTCTATACAATAAGACCTTGTTTATTTTATATAGAGCATTGTGTGTATGTTAATCTCAAACTCCTAATTTACCTCTTTTCCCTTCTCTGTCTGCTATTCCCTGTGGTAACTATGTTTGTTTTCTTTGTGAGTTTATTTCCATTTTATAAATGTGTTCATTTATATCATATTTTAGGTTCCACATATAAATATTATCATATGTTACTGATAGCTCAGTTGGTAAATAATCCACCTGCATTCCAGGAGAGCCTGATTCAATTCCTGGGTTGGGAAGATCCACTGGAGAAGGGATAGGCTACCCTCTCCAGTATTCTGGCCTGGAGAATTCCACAGGCTGTATAGTCCATGGGGTCTCAAAGAGTCAGACACGACTGAGTGACTTTCACTTTCACTTTGTTACTTGTTTCTCTGACCTGCTTCACTTGGTATGGTCATTTCTAGATCCATCCATGTTGCTCAAAATGGCACTATTTCATTCTTCTATATGGCTGAATAATATTGTATGTTTGTGGGTTTTTTAATCCTCACCTTTCAGGAATTGGCCTGTATCTGTTCCATAGCACTCTAGGGGGCTTGCCAGCGATGCCCTGGGTGCTTCATTGGTTTGAAGTTGATTTCATCCTAACGTGTCTTCAATCGTACTGGAAAGTCATCCTGCAGCTCTGTCACCATCTTTAAAACCCACTGATACACTGAGTCCACCAGCATGTATTGGTGAATTTTTTATACAAGTTCTGTAGGTGAATTTTTTTATACAAGCCCTGTACAGAGGTTGCAAAGAAATATGACAGTCACCAAATTTAAGGAGTTCATAGGAGGGGCAAGAGATAGACATTAAGTACACCATTATGGGCTTCTCTGGCGCAGGCGGCTGCGACCGACCGGCGCACTAAGCACAGGCGGCTGCGACCGACCGGCGCACTGCGTGGCGGAGAGGAGCTACCCCACATCTGAGGCAGGGGAAGAAGCGGGGAGGACCCCATGTCCAAAGGGCGGCTGCTGGGAGGAGCTACCTCGCGTCTGATGTCAGGGGGACAGCACAGAAGAGCCATCCCACATCCGAGGCCAGAGGCGGCAGCCCAGAGGAGCAACCCTGCGCCGGAGGCCAGGGGCGGCAGCAGGGAGGAGCCACACCACATCCAAGGAGCAGTGGCTGCTCGGGCACAGGAGGGCCTAGGGGAGCTATCCTACGCTGAAGGTCAGGAAGGGCGGTGGTGAAGAGACATCCCTCATTCAAGGTAAGGAGCAGCAGCTGTGCTTTACTGGAGCAGCCGTGAAGAGATACCCCATGCCCAAGGTAAGAGAAACCCAAGTAAGATGGTAGGTGTTGCAAGAGGGCGTCAGAGGACAGACACACGGAAACCATACTCACAGAAAACTAGTCAATCTAACCACACTAGGACCACAGCCTTGTCTAACTCAATGAAACCAAGCCATGCCCACGGGGCAAGCCAAGATGGGTGGGTCACGGTAGAGAGGTCTGACAGAATGTGGTCCACTGGAGAAGGGAATGGCAAACCACTTCAGTATTCTTGCCTTGAGAACCCCATGAACAGTATGAAAAGGCAAAATGATAGGATGCTGAAAGAGGTACTCCCCAGGTCAGTAGGTGCCCAACACGCTACTGGAGATCAGTGGAGAAATAACTCCAGAAAGAATGAAGGGATGGAGCCAAAGCAAAAACAATACCCAGCTGTGGATGTGACTGGTGAGAGAGCAAGGTCTGATGCTGTAAGAGCAATATTGCATAGGAACCTGGAATGTCAGGTCCATGAATCAAGGCAAATTGGAAGTGGTCAAACAGGAGATGGCAAGACTGAATGTCGACATTCTAGAAATCAGCGACCTAAAATGGACTGGAATGGGTGAATTTAACTCAGATGACCATTAGATACTACTGTGGGCAGGAATCCCTAAGAAGAAATGGAGTAGCCATCATGGTCAACAAAACAGTCTGAAATGCAGTACTTGGATGCAGTCTCAAAAACGACAGAATGAAGAATGATCTCTGTTCGTTTCCAAGGAAAACCATTCAATATCACAGTAATCCAAGTCTATGCCCCAACCAGTGATGCTGAAGAAACTGAAGTTGAACTGTTTTATGAAGACCTACAAGACCTTTTAGAACTAACACCCAAAACAGATGTCCTTTTGATTATAAGGGACTGGAATGCAAAAGTAGCAAGTCAAGGAATACCTGGAGTAACAGGCAAATTTGGCCTTGGAATACGGAATGAAGCAGGGCAAAGACTAATAGAGTTTTGCCAAGAAAATGCACTGGTCATAGCAAACACCCTCTTCCAACAACACAAGAGAAGACTCTACACATGGACATCACCAGATGGTCAACACCAAAATCAGATTGATTATATTCTTTGCAGCCAAAGATGGAGAAGCTCTATACTGTCAACAAAAACAAGGCCAGGAGCTGACTGTGGCTCACATCATGAACTCCTTATTACCAAATTCAGACTTAAATTGAAGAAAGTAGGGAAAACCGCTAGACCATTCAGGTATGACCTAAATCAAATCCCTTATGATTATACAGTGGAAGTAAGAAATAGATTTAAGGGCCTAGATCTAATAGATAGAGTGCCTGATGAACTATGGAATGATGTTCATGACATTGTACAGGAAACAGGGATCAGGACCATCCCCATGGAAAAGAAATGCAAAAAAAGCAAAATGGCTGTCTGGGGAGGCCATACAAATAGCTGTGAAAAGAAGAGAAGTGAAAAGCAAAAGAGAAAAGGAAAGATATAAGCATCTGAATGCAGTGTTCCAAAGAATAGCAAGAAGAGATAAGAAAGCCTGCTTCAGCGATCAGTGCAAAGAAATAGAGGAAAAGAACAGAATGAAAAAGACTAAACATCTCTTCAAGAAAATTAGAGATACCAAGTGAACATTTCATTCAAAGATGAGCTTGATTAAGGACAGAAATGGTATGGACCTAACAAAAGCAGAAGATATTAAGAGATGGCAAGAATACACAGAAGAACTGTACAAAAAATATCTTCACGACCCAGATAATCACAATGGTGGGATAACTCATCTAGAGCCAGACATCCTGGAATGGGAAGTCAAGTGGGCCTTAGAAAGCATCACTATGAACAAAGCAAGTGGAGGTGATGGAATTCCAGTTGAGCTGTTTCAAATCCTGAAAGATGATGCTGTGAAAGTGCTGCACTCAATATGCCAGCAAATTTGGAAAACTCAGCAGTGGCCACAGGACTGGAAAAGGTCAGTTTTCATTCCAAGTCCAAAGAAAGGCAATGCCAAAGAATGCTCAAAGTATCGCACAATTGCAGTCATCTCACATGCTAGTAAAGTAATGCTCAAAATTCTCCAAGCCAGGCTTCAGCAATACGTAAACCGTGAACTCCCTGATGTTCAAGCTGGTTTTAGAAAAGGCAGAGGAACCAGAGATCAAATTGCCAACATCCGGTGGATCATGGAAAAAGCAAGAGAGTTCCAGAAAAACATCTATTTCTGCTTTATTGACTATGCCAAAGCCTTTGACTGTGTGGATCACAATAAACTGTGGAAAGTTCTGAGAGAGATGGGAATAGCAGACCACCTAACCTGCCTCTTGAGAAATCTGTATGCAGGTCAGGAAGCAACTAGAACTGGACATGGAACAACAGACTGGTTCCAAATAGGAAAAGGAGTGCATCAAGGCTGTACACTGTCACCCTGCTTATTTAACTTCTAAGCAGAGTATATCATGAGAAACGCTGGACTGGAAGAAGCACAGGCTGGAATCAAGATTGCCGGGAGAAATATCAATAACCTCAGATATGCAGTGACAGAGGTGTATACTCAGGCAAAGAGGTAGAGTTACAGCCACCAAGTCTTCCATCTGTTCCTTCACTTCTTTCCTGCAGAAAAGACTCAGCATCATGACGTTTTAACCTGCCTTCTCAGTCACCTGGTTATGACATACCACTGCATTCCCCTATTCACTTCTTCAAAACTTATTCCTTAGCAGACACCCTAAGACAAAACTCAAAAATGCAGATTCTTGTAAGAACAAACCAAAAAAGTGAAAATGCCAACAAAAGCTTCTTGAAATGTCTGATGCTTTCCAGCTTCCTCTACAGTCTAGATGATTTTGCCATGTCCATGGTCAGGGCAGGCAGGTATCAAACCACGATTTGTGCATTTTTTGGAGAGCCCTCTGTTCATCTCAGTTTACTAAAAAGAATATCTCTACTGATTTGGTCACAGCCTTACAAAGGCACATGGACCGTTTCTGAAAAATAAAATGACCTAGGACATTAGCAATCTGCGACAGGTACACTAAATACAATACCCCCCTCCTCATCTCCAATACTTTGTTCACCTGATGTGAAGAGCAACCTCACTGGAAAAGAGCCTGATGCTAGGAAAGATTGAGGGCAGGAGGGAAAAAGGATGGCAGAGGATAAGATGGTTTGATGGCATCATTGACTCAATGGACATGAGTTTGAGCAAACTCTGTGAGATAGTGAAGGACAGGGAGGCCTGGCTTGCTGCAGTCCATGGGGTCGCAAAGAGTCAGACATGACTGACAAACTGAACAACAACAACCTCCCAATCAAATAGAAGCCAAGAGGATAGAAACTCTGACTCAATACTAGCTAACCAGAGACCAAAGCTTTTGACTAGTTAATGGTCAGCTGAAGTGAGCCTCTTTATCTTCGGACATATCTTCTGTGCCTTGATTTGTGTAGAGAAATGAATTATTGATCAAATTTCACTTCATGAGAGCACATGGGAATGCACTTTAGTTTGACCTAGCTTCTGAAGTAGCTCACAGGTTTAGTGATATTTACTCAAAATATAGGTGCAATGGCCATGTGTGACTGTATTGTATGGTTATGTTGAACAATGTCTCATCATGTACTTTGCAGTTAACCTTGAGATCAAAATGGGTAACCCTTGCCCTTCTGACTAGACTAGAGGTGGGATGGCTTTCTCATTAGTCACATGAGGTTTAGTGATATTTACTCAAAGTGTAGGTGCAACGGCATGTGTGACTGTATTGTGTGGTTATGTCGAACAATGTCTCATCACTTACTTTGCAGTTAACCTTGAGATCAAAATGGGTAGTACTGGCTCTTCTGACTAGTGATGGGATGGCTTTCTCACTAGTCACATGCCCTTATTAGATGCCTCAATTTTCACAAGTGATTGACAGCCTAAACCTTGTCCAGCTGACTATTAAAGCACGTGCTTTTATTCTTAACTGGCATACTGGCTCAATGTCATCTGAATTTCCTTGGAGGATCCCCATGCATATTCTGATTTCACAGGTCTGGAGTGGGTCAACATTTGGTATTTCTAGCATTCTCTTAGAAACATTGCTGACTCTTTGACTGTACTGAGAAGCAAGGTGAAAGACTATGGTCTGGGTCCTTATCAGAGAGTAATTTCTAACACATGGTTACTCAACCATTTTTGAGAATCTAGACAAATGAATAAGTTATGTATACTTTGGAAAATTCTCAGTAAATATTATTCATCTCTCCTCAGTAAATATTATTCATCTCAGTTGAGCTTTTGAGGGTTTCAGTAAACCACTAAATAATACTTCAGTGCATGTTAATATGATTTCTTGTTTAACCCTCAAATAGAGTTAAGAAATAGCTACAGTTACTGCATTTATAGATGGGAACCTGAAGTTCAAATAGTTTCAGAAAATTACCCACAGGCACTCAACTCTTAAATGACAGAGCCAAACTCAGACCCAAATTAACTATGATTTATTTGGTCTTTTACTTCTGATTTCATTTTATTTTCTTACTGTTACTTCCCTTTTCTATTGTTTTTCTTAGTTACTTTAAATATGTCCTTATTACTATATTGCACGGACTCTTTATAATGTCTAAAACACTGTTTTGTTTTTCTTATTCTTTAAGCTCTTTTATTAAATAATTCAAGTACAAAAAATTGCAATGCAGAGCAAGTCATAACTGAGAAAACGCAAAAGTTCTACTTCCAACTCTCAGAGATAATTCTTAAAATCTTAGTGACTCTCTAGACTTTCCTCGCTAAAATTTGCTTACCTTCTTTCTTGAAATAATGAAATAGGATTCCATGTATATGCTTTGTAATTACTTTCTTCATTTACTGATATATTAATAGTCTAGCCATATTTACAGGGCTTCCCAGGTGGCACTGGTGGTAAAGAACACACTGCCAGTTCAGGAGACATCAGAGACACAGGTTCGATCCCTGGGTCAGGAAGATCCCCTGAGGGGGGGCATGGCAATCCACTCCAGTATTCCTGCCTGGAGAATTCCACTGCCCGAGGAGCCTGGCGAGCTACAATCCATAGGGTCGCAAAGAGTCAGACACAACTAAAGCAATTTAGCACTCACCCATACTTACAAAATGCTACTCATAATTAGTATAGGATATTCGTTTAAATGAGTAGAGACTAATTCATAGGTTCTATTGCTGGTTCTTGGACATTAACATTGTTTCATTTTCATTTGTTTCATGAGTTTAAGTAATATCACAATCAATAACATACTTCAAATTTGTGTCTGTGTGCATTTTTAACTTATTTTTTCCCAGTTACTTTAGTGACACAGAATGTTATTTTTAAACTATTAATATCTTTATCTAAAGCTAGTACAGAGAAATTTCCTTTGATTCTGAATCCCACTTCTCTCCCTAGAGTCCTTTCAACTGAATTGTTTCCTTCAAGGCTTTTCTAAATGGTTCTAGGATTTTTTTGAAGCATACCATAGGTCTCCTGAAATCACATTTCATAGCAAATATTTCCCAAAAGACACACTGCTTTGTATGTCAGAGCAGCCTTTAATTCCGTCTTGCCATCATGGCCCATTGTCATCTGTTCATTTTTGTCAAGTTGACAAGTGGTAATTAGTACCCTTCAGGAGTAACCTCACTTAAGAATTTGTATGCATTGTTTTAGACCTTTTCCCAAACTTGCATTTGCAAACAGCTAAGTACACACACCTAGGATATATCCTACCCGTTATGTGTGTATATGTGTATGTGCTAATAAGTGATATAATCTACAAGCCTTGTGAAATGGACAATATCTCTTGGAGAACAATTCATGTAAGTGGTGTAAATCAGTTTCTCAAACTGGTCACTTTATTGAGATTTGAGGCCAGATAGTTCTGTGTGGTGAGAAGCTTCCCTGTTTGTTGCACAATGTTTAGCAGCATCCCTGGCCTCTCTACCCACCAGATAACATTAGTATTTTTTCACATCCTCTTGCAACTGTGACAATTGAAACTATACACTGCCAAATATTCCCTGGGAAGAAAATTTCTCCAAGTTAAGAACCAATATATAAATGTACCTCATTCCTTTGTCATACTTCCTTACATTCCAAATTACTTAGCAATGTTTTCCTGTTTCAAGGTTGCAATGAATATCTTTTTAAAAGAGAACAATCTTCTTGAGTAATATTGATAATATGGCATAATGGGAAAAAACAGTTTATGGAACTGGACTATCTGGGTTCAAGTTTTAAATTTTGAATTTGTAAAATGGGGATACTAATGGGAACTAATGAGCATTAAAGGTATTTAAGTATGCAAAGCACTTAAAACAGTGGAAGCAATTTATCGATAAATGATATCTCTACAGGCATGTGTACAAGTGTTTCTCCAGGGTAGAAATTGAGCAGTTATATAGCTGGATTGTATAAGAGATGCATGTTTTTAATTTGAAGAGATGATACAAAATCTCTTCCCAGAGAAGTATAGCAATTTATACAATCATTAATAATATATTATATAGTTAGTTCCTAATGTACTTATCGGCATTTTCATATCATATTCTAATACTTTTTCTAAACTTATGGAGAATAAATAGTATTTCATTTTTAGTGTGATTTGCATATTCCTGTTAGAGTTTGAAAATTTTTTCATATTTTTATTTGCAATTCATATTTCCTGTTCTGTGACTTGTCTGTTCATATCTTTTGCCAATTTCTACTTTTTTGTTTCTCTTTTTCTTACTGGTGTGTGATACTTCAACTGTTTTGCTTAATAACCTTTGTTCCATATATTACAAATATTTTTCACAGATTTAGCACTTGATTTTTAACTTTGTATACTTTGATTATTGCAATACAGAGATTTTAAGTTTCAGTGCAGTTGAATTTATTGATCTTTTCACTTGGGTTTTTGCTTTTGGGGATCCTATTTGAAAGAAGGCAGGTTATGAACTGTCAATTGATTGAGAATTATCTATTTTACCAATTCAGAGAAAAATAGAAGAAGAAAATAAGATGATAGAAAAGGGAATAAGAAAAATCACACTATTAATAATATATGAATGAAGTAAACGAATATTGATGGATTATCAACATGCACTAGGGCTTCCGTATATTAAATCAATCTCACTGACAGTTGATTGTCTCACACT